>NC_080064.1:125702707-126902707 GCF_949987535.1 Balaenoptera acutorostrata | reverse complement strand
TCATATACGGCCTTTATTATGTTGAGGTAGTTTCCCTCTATGCCCACACTCTGGAGAGTTTCTATCATAAATGGGTGTTGAATTTTCTCAAAAGCTTTTCCTGCATCTATTGAGATGATCATATGGTTTTTATTCTACAATTGGTTAGTATGGTGTATCACGTTGATTGATTTGTGTATATTGAAGAATCCTTGCATCGCTGGGATAAACCCCACTTGATCATGGTGTATGATCCTTTTAATGTGTTGTTGGATTCTGTTTGCTAGTATTTTGTTGAGGATTTTTACATGTATATACATCAGTGATATTGGTCTATAATTTTCTTTCCTTGTAGTATCTTTGTCTGGTTTTGGTATCAGGGTGATGGTGGCCTCATAGAATGAGTTTGGGAGTGTTCCTTCCCCAGCAATTTTTTTTTTTTTTGGAGCTTGGACACTTTCCTGCGGGCTGAACTGCAGGACGTTTTTTTTTTTAACTTTGGGTTTATTTTATTTATTTATCTATCTATCTATCTATCTATTTATTTATTTATTTATGGCTGTGTTGGGTCTTCATTTCTGTGCAAGGGCTTTCTCTAGTTGTGGCAAGTGGGGACCATTCTTCATCGCGGTGTGCGGGACTCTCATTATCGCGGCCTCTCTTGTAGCGGAGCACAGGCTCCGGATGCGCAGGCTCAGTAATTGTGGCTCACGGGCCTAGTTGCTCCACAGCATGTGGGATCCTCCCAGACCAGGGCTCGAACCCGTGTCCCCTGCATTGGCAGGCAGATTCTCAACAACTGCATCACCAGGGAAGCCCCCAGCAATTTATTTGAAGAGTTTGAGAAGGTTGGGTGTTAGCTCTTCTCTAAATGTTTGATAGAATTCACTTGTGATGCCATCTGGTTCTGGGCTTTTGTTTGTTGGAAGATTTTTAATCACAGTTTCAATTTCATTGCTTGTGATAGGTTTGTTCATATTTTCTATTTCTTTCTGGTTCAGTCTTGGAAGGTTATCCCTTTCTAAGAATTTGTCCATTTCTTCCAGGTTGTGCATTTTATTGGCATAGAGTTGCTTGTAGTAGTCTCTTATGATGCTTTGTATTTCTGTTGTGTCTGTTGTAACTTCTCCTTTTTCATTTCTAATTTTATTGATTTGAGTCCTCTCCCTCTTTTTCTTGAGTCTGGCTAAAGGTTTATCATTTTTGTTTATCTTCTCAAAGAACCAGCTTTAATTTTATTGATCTTTGCTATTGTTTTCTTTGTTGCTATTTCATTTATTGCTGCTCTGATCTTTATGATTTCTTTCCTTCTACTAACTTTGGGTTTTGTTCTTCTTTCTCTAGTTCCTCTGGGTGTAAGGTTAGATTGTTTGAGATTTTTCTTGTTTCTTGAGGTAGGCTTGTATAGCTATAAACTTCCCTCTTAGAACTGCTTTTGCTACATCCCATAGGTTTTGCATCATCGTGTTTTTGTTGTCATTTGTCTCTAGGTAGTTTTTTATTTCTTCTTTTATTTCTTCAGTGATCTCTTCGTTATTTAGTAACGTATTGTTTAGCCTCCATGTGTTTGTGTTTTTTACGTTTTTTTCCCATAATTGATTTCTAATCTTATAGCACTGTTGTTGGAACAGCTGCTTGATATGATTTCAGTTTTCTTAAATTTACTGAGGCTTTATTTGTGACCCAGGATGTGATCTATCCTGGAGAATGTTTGGTGTGCATTTGAGAAGAACATGTAATCTGCTGTTTTTGGATGGAATGTCCTATAAATATCAATTAAATCTATCTGGTCTATTGTGTCATTTAAAGCTTGTGTTTCCTTATTAATTTTCTGTCTAGATGATCTCCATTGGTGTAAGTGAGGTGTTAAAGGCCCCCGCTATTATTATGTTACTGTCGATTTCCTCTTTTATAGTGGTTAGCAGTTGCCTTATGTATTGAGGTGCTCCTATGTTGGGTACATATATATTTATAATTGTTATATCTTCTTCTTGGATTGATCCCTTGATCATTATGTAATGCCCTTCCTTGTCTCTTGTAACATTCTTTATTTTAAAGTCTATTTTATCTGATATGAGTATTGCTACTCCAGCTTTCTTTTGATTTTCATTTGCATGGAATATATTTTTCCATACCCTCACTTTCAGTCTGTCTGTGTCCCTAGGTCTGAAATGGGTCTCTTGTAGACAGCATATATATGGGTCTTGTTTTGTATCCATTCAGCGAACCTGTGTCTTTTGGTTGGAGCATTTAATCCATTCACGTTTAAGGTAATTGTCTATATGTATGTTCCTATTACTATTTTCTTAATTGTTATGGGTTTATCTTCGTGAGTCCTTTTCTTCTCTTGTGTTTCTCACTTAGAGAAGTTCCTTTAACATTTGTTGTAGAGCTGGTTTCGTGGTGCTGAATTCTCGTAGCTTTTGCTTGTCTGTAAAGCTTTTGATTTCTCCGTCGAATCTGAATGAGATCCTTACTGGGTGGAGTACTCTTGGTTGTAGGTTCTTCCCTTTCATCACTTTAAATTTATCATGCCATTCCCTTCTGGCTTCTAGAGTTTCTGCTGAGAAATCCACTGTTAACCTTATGGGAGTTCCCTTGTATGTTATTTGTCATTTTTCCCTTGTTGCTTTCAATAATTTTTCTTTGTCTTTAATTTTTGTCAGTTTGATTACTATGTGTCTCGGCATTTTTCTCCTTTGGTTTATCCTGCCTGGGACTCTCTGCATTTCCTGGACTTCGGTGGCTATTTCCTTTCCCATGCTAGGGAAGTTTTCAACTATAATCTCTTCAAATATTTTCTTGGGTCCTTTCTCTCTCTCTTCTCCTTCTGGGACCCCTATAATGAGAATGTTGTTGTGTTTAATGTTGTCCCAGAGGTCTCTTAGAGTGTCTTCACTTATTTTCATTCTTTTTCTTTATTCTGTTGCACGGCAGTGATTTCCGCCTTTCTGTCTTCCAGGTCACTTATCCGTTCTTCTGCCACAGTTATTCTGCTACTGACTCCTTCTAGTGTATTTTTCATTTCAGTTATTGTATTGTTCATCTCTTTTTGTTTGTTCTTTATTTCTTCTAGGTCTTTGTTAAGCATTTCTTGCATCTTCTTGATCTTTGCCTCCATTCTTTTTCCAAGGTCTTGGATCATCTTCACTATCATTATTCCGAATTCTTTTTCTGGAAGGTTGCCTATCTCCACCTCATTTCGTTGTTTTTCTGGGGTTTTATCTTGTTCCTTGATCTGGTAAAAAGTCCTCTGCCTTTTCATTTTGTCTATATTTCTCTGAATGTGATTTTCCTTCCACAGGCTGCAGAATTGTAGTTCTTTTTGCTTCTGCTGTCTGCCCTCTGGTGGATGAGTCTATCTTAGAGGCTTGTGCAAGCTTCCTAATGGGAGGGACAGGTGGTGGGTAGAGCTGGGTGTTGCTCTGTTGGGCAGAGATCAATAAAACTTTAATCCGCTTGTCTGCTGATGCATGGGGCTGGGTTCCCTCCCTGTTGGTTGTTTGGCCTGAGGCAACCTAGCACTGGAGCCTACCTTGCTCTTGGTGGGGCTAAAGGCATACTCTGGGAGGGATCATGCCAAGGAGTATTTCCCAGAACGTATGCTGTCACTGTTGTTGTCCCCACGGTGAGTCACAGCCACACCCCACCTCTGCTGGAGACCCTCTAAAACTATCAGGTATGTCTGGTCAGTCTCCTATGGGGTCACTGCCCTTCCCCTGGGTCCTGATGTGCACACTACTTTGTGTGTGCCATCCAAGAGTTGAGTCTCTGTTGAGACTCTGAGTCTCTGAGTGGAGTTGAGACTCAGACTCTGAGTGGAGTTGCACAGATTCTGGGTCCTGTGAATCTTCAATGCTTTGTGGTTCTGGAAATCCTATAGGAGACAGTCCACAGCAGGTGAAGGTAAAGCTGTCAGTAGAGGTGGTGAAGCCAAAGATCTGCAGTTCCGACTAGAGGTGCCGATGTACATACAGGACAAAACCATCTCGTGTGAATGTAGTTCAGGCACGTTTAACATGAATGCAGTCATGTTAATGTGTAATATCTTCTATCTTGTGCCTCCCCTCAGGGACCCCATCCTCAGTTCCTGAGGCTCCTGTAACTCATGTACAGGGGAATGCAGAGTGAGCTCTGTCCAGTCTGAGCCCAGAGTTATGCGGTGTATATCTTAGGATACTTTGTATTTCTGTGGTGTCTGTTGTAACATCATCTCTTTCACTTCTGATTTATTTGGGCCCTCTCTATTTAAAAAAACATACTACTGTTGTATTTTACTCTTTACAGAAGCTTAATAAGTGTTTGATCTACTACCCTTACTCTATGTATGCCTTTTTCAGTGAGATTTTTACTTTTGTTTCTTTTCTTGTTACTATCAATATTTAGTGAGATTTCTTTTAAGCTACCTTCAACATTGCTTATAAAGCTGCTTTATTAGTGATGACAGAGCCTTAATGGAAGTCGTGTTCTGGTTGTAAATTAGAATGCAATGTGCCAGCAAAAAGCCCCTTAAGTTTATGTCTCATTACTTCTTGTTCTTTTTTTAATTTAATTTTTATTTTTTATCAGAGCAAATTTGATTAAAATGTTTTGTTTGTTCTAGTTGTGCAATATATGGTTCCTTTACACATATACATATATCTATACATCTTCAGGTCGTTTGCCCATGTAGGTTATGACACAATGTTGAGTAGTCTTCTCTTGGTATTCCATAAGACTTTGGTGATTATATATTTCACATGTGTTTCTATAACTATGTTAACCCCAATATCCTAATGTATCCGATCCTCACACCTTTCCATTTGGTGAACCGTAAGTTTGTTTAATGAATCTGTGATTGCATTTCTCTGTGGAAATATCTTCATTGGTATCAATTTTTAGCTAACACCTATAAGTGATATTATAGGATATGTGTCTTTTGCTTTCTGACTTAGTACAATTTGCCTGATTACCTCTCGACTCATCTATGGTGCTGCAAATGGCATTTTTTTCATTTTATTCCCTAGCTAATATTCCATCTGTACATGTACCAGTTCTTCTTTGTCCACTCACCTCTTGATGAACTTTTTGGTTGTCTTCATGTGTTGGCTATTGTAATACTGCTGTAATGCACATTTGCCTGACTATGTCTTTCCAATTCTGTCTTATGTTATAGGCCCAGGAGTGGGCCTGCTGTAACATATCGTAGCTCAGTGTTTACCTTGTAAAGACACCACCATTCTATTCTCATTAGTGGCTCCTTCCAGGTTACGTCCCACTTAAAGTGGAAGGTATGCATTTCTGCACAACACCTTGAGCATTTAGTGTTTGTAGTTTACTTGCTGATGGTTATTCTGACTGATGTGAACTAATACCTCTTTGTGGTTGGATTTGCATGCGCCTAATAATCCATTGAAATTCAGCATTAAGGCATGTCCCTTTGTTTTTTCAAACTGTGAGTATAGCTTACCTCTTCAAATTGTTTTCTTGAAATATGTGCCACATTGTGAAATTTCTTGGCCATTACTTCCCTCAAGACATTTTGAGGGCAAGTTTCATATTCAGCCCTGCAGTACTTGTGCATATGAAGTGATCATTAGCACAGGTTTTAAAGCTGCTGTTGCAGGTAACAGCAAGAGTGTGACAGCATTTCTACGTTCCCCACTCTGGTAACTAGGGAAACAGACCTTCATGCCAGTGGTGTTCCTCAGTTATAAATTAGAGTGGAATGTGCCCAGATAAACCCCCAAAAGCTTATGTCTCCATACTTATGTTTGTTTTTTAAATTTAATTTATATTTTTTATTGTAGTAATACTCAATTGCGTACATGGACCAGTTCTTCTTTGTGCATTCCTCTGTTGATGGACATTTTCATTGCTTCCAAGTGTTGGCTAGGGTAAATATTGCTGGAGGGCAGAGTTGCCAGCCTGTGTCTTTTTGATTCTCATCTTCTCAGGTGATAAGCCCAGCAGTGTGTATGCTTGATTGAATGGTAGGTCAATGTTTACCTTTTCAAGGCACCTCCATTTTATTTTCATTAGTGGCTCTTACCATGTCCCACTTAGAACCGAGGGTACGCCTTTCTCCACAACCCCATCAGCATCTATTCTTTCCAGAACTTTTGCTGATGGCCACTCTGACTGGTGTGAGCTGGTAAATATTTGTAATTTGGATTTGCTGGTCTTTAATAATTAATAATGTTCAGCATTTTTCCAGGCCTTTTTCTTTTGTTTACAAAAAAGAAAAGAAAAAAGTGTGAGTACAATATACCTCTTGAAATTGTCTTTTGGAAGGTTGTCCTCTTTTGAATATTTTGGTCAATATTCGACCCCAGGATTTTTTTTGAGGGCAGGTGTCATTTACAGGCCTGCAATGATAGTGAATATTTAGGTTGGAAATTAGAATGGAATTTGCCAGGAAAGAGCCCCTTAAGTTTATGTCTCATTACTTCATGTTCGTTTTTTAAATTTAGTTTTTACTTTTTATCACAACAAATTTGATTACAATGTTTTGCTTGTTCTAGGTGTGCAAGATTTGCTTCTTTCACACATATACATATATCTATTCTTCTTCGGATCCTTTTCCCATGTAGGTTATGGCACAGTCTTCAGTAGTCTTCTCTTGGTGTTCCATAGGTCTTTGGTGATTACGTATTTCACATGTGTTTGTATATCTCTGATAACCCCAATATCATAATGTATCCAATCCTCACACCTTTCCATTTGGTGAACCGTAAGTTTGTTTAATGAATCTGTGATTGCCTTTCTCTGTGGAAATATCTTCATTGGCATCAATTTTTAGGTAACACCTATAAATGATATCATAGGATATGTGTCTTTCGCTTTCTCACTTACTACAAGTTGCATGATTACTTCTAGACTCATCTATGGTGCTGCAAATGGCATAGTTTCATTTATTTCCCTAGCAAATATTCCATCTGTACATGTACCAGTTCTTCTTTGTCCACCCATCTGTTGATGGACTTTTTGGTTGCTTCCATATCTCGGCTATTGTAATACTGCTGCAATGCAGATTTGCCTGCCTGTGTCCTTCCAGTTCTGTCTTCTTAGGTAATAGGTCCAGGAATGGGCCTGCTGGATCATATGTTAGCTCAATGTTTACCTTTTAAAGGCACCTCCATTCTTTTCTCATTAGGGGCTCTTTCCAGATTACATCCCACTTAAAGTTGAGTGTATGCATTTCTCCACAACACTTTCAGCATTTCGTGTTTGTAGTTTTCTTGCTGATGGCTATTCTGACTGCTGTGAGGTGATACCTCTTTGTGGTTGGATTTGCATGCGTCTCATAATCCATTGAAATTGAGCTTTAAGGCATGCCCTTTTTTTTGCAAACTGTGATTACAGATTACTTCTTCAAATTGTTTTCTTAAAGTATGTGCCACACTTTGAAATATTTTGGCCATTACCTCCCTGAAGACATTTTGAGGGCAGGTTTCATTTACAGCCCTGCAGTATTTGTTCATATGAAGTGAACATTAGCACAGATTTTGAAGCTGCTGTTGCAGGCAACAGCCAGAGAGCGGCAGCGTTTCTACGTTCCCCACTCTGGTACCTAGGGAAACAGACCTTCCTGCCAGTGGTGTTCTTCAGTTATAAAATAGAGTTGAATGTGTCCTGATAAACCCCCAAAAGCTTATGTCTTCTTACTTAAGTTTGTTTTTAAAATTTAATTTATATTTTTTATTGGGGTACTATTCCTTTGTGTACATGGACCACTTCTTCTTTGTGCATTTCTCTGTTGATGGACGTATTCATTGCTTCCACGTGTTGACTATGGTAAATATTGCTGGAGTGCAGGTTTGCTAGCCTATGACTTTTTTATTCTCATTTTCTCAGGTGGTAGGCCCAGCAGTGGGTATGCTTGATTCACTGGTAGCTCAATGTTTACCTTTTCAACGCACCTCCATTGTGTTTTCATTTGTGGCTCTTACCATGTCCCCCTTAGAACTGAGGGTTCGCATTTCTCCATAATCCCTTCAGTATTTATTGTTGGCAGCATTTTTGCTGATGGCCATTCTGACTGGTGTGAGCTGATACGTTTTTGTAATTTGGGTTTGCATGTCTTTAAAAATTCCTAAATTTTATCATTTTTCCAGGCCTTTTTCTTTTTTGTTAAAAAAAAAAAGAAAGAGAAAAGTGTGAGTACAATATACTTCTTGAAATTCTCTTGTTGAAAGGTTGCCCTCTTTTGAATTTTCTATAGATTTTGGTCCCCAGGATTTTTTTTTGAAGGCAGGTTTCATTTACAGGCCTGCTGTGATTGTGGATATTTAGTGACCATTAGCACTGGGTTTAAGCTGCTGTTGTGGAAACGGCCCCAAGGCAGCAGCATTTCTCCATTACCAAATCTAGTTACTAGGGCAGCAGAGCGTTTCTGGAAGTCGTTTTGCTAGGTTGTAAATTTGAATGGAATGTGCCAGGGAAAACCCTCCATAAGTTTATGTCTCATTACTTCTTGTTCGTTGTTTTAATTTTTTTATTCGGGGTAATGATTAGAATGTTGTTTGTCTAAGGTGTACACCATCTGGTTCACTTACACATTATATATATATATCTTAATGTACAGATCGTCTTCCCATGTCAATTATTAGAGAGTGTTCCGTAGACCTCCCTTGCTATATGGTCTGTCTTTTTGTTACATGTATTTAATATGTATTTGTATACATATATGTTAATTTATCCATTCCCACCACCTTTCCTTTTAGATAAGCATAGTTTGTTTTCTACGTCTCTGAGTGTCTTTCTCTGTGGAAATATGTTCATTTGTGTCAGTTATTAGATAACATCTGTAAGTGATATCATAGGATATATGTCTTTTGCTTTCCGACTTACCTCATGTTCCGTGATTATCTCTAGGCTCATCTATGGTGCCTCAAATAGCAGTGTTTCTTGGTTTCCATGGCTAATATGCCATTGTGTACATGGACCACTTCTTCTTTATCCATTCATCTGTTGGTGGACGTTTTGGTTGCTTCCATGTCTTCTCTATTGTGAATCTGGCTGCAGTGCAGCTGTTGCAGCCAGTGTCTTCTCGATTCTGATCTTCTCAGGTGAGAGACCCAGCGGTGGACCTGCTGGATCGACTGGTTAGCTGAATTTTTACTTTTACATACAACTCCTTTCTGTTCTCATTATTGGCTGTTACCACTTTACATCTCACCAGCAGCTAGAGGGTACACAGTTCTCTAAAACCCCTTCAGCATTTATTGTTTGTAGACTTTTTGCTGATGGTCAGTCGACTGGTGTGAATTGAAACCATTTTGTAGATTAGATTTGCATGAGTCTAATAATTCCTGAGGTTGAGCTTTTATCCATTTTCCTTTTTTTAAAGAAAAGAGTGAGTAAAACTTACCTCTTCATACTATCTTCTTGAAAAATTTGCCTGTTTTGAATTTTTTTGGCCATTCCCTAGCTCAGGATATTTTTTGAGGGCAGGTGTCCTTTAAAGCCCTGAGTCCTTGTGAATGTTAAGGGACCATTAGCTGTGGGCTTAGAGCCCCTCTTGCGGGAAACGGCCACAAGTCGGCAGCATTTCTACATTTCGAACTCTGGGTTTTTGGGCAACAGAGCCTCCCTGGAAATTGTGTTAGTGGGCTGCAAATTAGAGTAGAATGTGCCAGGGCAAATCCCCAAGAGCTTATATCTCCTTACTTCTTGTGTGTTTTTTAAATTTAATTTTTATTTATTATCAGAGCAAATTAGATGAAAATGTTGTGCTTGTTTTAGGTGTACAGAATCTGGTTTATTATGTCTATGTATCTATCTATTCATCTTTGGATCCTTTCCCATGTAGGTTATTACAGAGTGTTGAGTAGACCTCTCTTGGTATTCCATAGGTATTTTGTGATTATATATTTCATATGTATTAGTACATGTATATTAACCCCCATATCCTAATTCATCCGTTCCTTACACCTTTCCATTTGGTTAAACATAATTTTGTTTTCTTAATCCATGCACGTCCTTCTCTTGGAAATAAGTCCTTGGGTATCAATTTTTAGGTAACACCCAGAAGTGATGTCATATGATATCTGTCTTTTGGTTTCTTTCTTACTTCAAGTTGGGTGATGATCCTTAGGTCCTTCTATGGTGGTGCAAACGGCACTGTTTCATTCTTTTCCATGGCTAATATTCCATTGCGTACATGGGCCACTTCTTTGTGCGTTGTTCTGTAGATGGACATTTCGGCTTCTTCTAAGTCTTGGCTATGGTAAATGTTCCTGCAGTGCAGGATTTCTAGCCTGTGTCTTTTTGAATCTGCTCTGCTCAGGTGGTAGGCCCACCCAAGTGCCTACAAGATCACACAGTACCTCAATTTTTAGGTTTAAACGCACATCCATTCTGTTCTCACTACTGGCTGTGACCAGTTTACATCCCCCCAGCAGCTAGAGGGTACACAGTTCTCTGAAACCGCTTCAGCATTTATTGTTTGTAAATTTTTGCTGATGATCATTCTGACGGCTGTGAGGTGAACGTTTCTGTAGATTGGATTTGCATGGCTTTATTAATTCCTGATGTTGAGCATTTCTCCATGCCTCTTTTTTTTTTAACAAACAAATAAGAAAGACAAAGTGTGTGTGAAATATGCCTCTTGAAATTGTCTTCTTGAAATGTTGACGTCTTTTGAATTTTCTGGTCGATTTACCATGCCACGATTTTTTTTGACGGCAGGTGTCATTTACAGGCCTGCAATTATTTTGAATATTACGTGACCATTAGCGCTGGGTTTAAAACTGCTGTTGTGGGAAATGGCCACAAGGCGGCAGCATTTCTCCATCCCCAATTTTCTTCCTTGGCTAATATTCCATCTGTACATGTACCAGTTCTTCTTTGTCCACTCATCTGTTGATGGACTTTTTGGTTTCTTCCATGTCTTGGCTATTGTAATACTGCTGCAATGCAGATTTGCCTGCCAGTGTCTTTCCAATTCTGTCTTCTTAGGTTATAGGTCCAGGAATGGGCCTGCTGGATCATATGGTAGCTAAATATATACCTTTTAAAGGTGCAACCATTCTATTCTCATTAGTGGCTCTTTCCAGGTTACGTCTCACTTAAAGTTGAGGGTATGCATTTCTCCACAACACTTTCAGCATTTCGTGTTTGTAGTTTTCTTGCTGATGGTTATTCTGACTGGTGTGATCTGATACCTCTTTGTGGTTGGATTTGCAAGCGTCTAACAATCCATTGAAATGGAGCTTTAAGGCATATCCTTTTTTTCCCCAAACTGTGATTACAGCTTACTTCTTCAAATTGTTTTCTTAAAGTATGTGTCACACATTGAAATTTTTTGGCCATTACCTCCCTCACGACATTTTGAGGGCAAGTTTCATTTACAGCCCTGCAGTACTTGTTCATATGAAGTGACCATTAGCACACGTTTTAAAGCTGCTGTTGCAGGTAACGGCCAGAGAGCGGCTGCATTTCTACGTTCCCCACTCTGGTACCTAGGAAAACAGACCTTCCTGCCAGTGGTGTTCCTCAATTACAAAATAGAGTTGAATGTGTCCTGATAAAACCTCAAAAGCTTATGTCTTCTTACTTATGTTTGTTTTTTAAATTTAATTTATATTTTTTATTGGGGTACTATTCCTTTGTGTACATGGACCACTTCTTCTTTGTGCACTCCTCTGTTGATGGACATATTCGTTGCTTCCACGTGCTGACTATGGAAAATATTGCTGGAGTGCAGATTTGCTAGCCTGTGACTTTTTGATTCTCATTTCTCAGGTGATCGGCCCAGCAGTGGGTATGCTTGATTCACTGGTAGCTCAATGTTTACCTTTTCAAAGCACCTCCATTGTGTTTTCATTTGTGGCTCTTACCACGTCCCCCTTAGAACTGAGGGTTCACATTTCTCCACAGTCCCTTCAGCATTTATTGTTTGCAGCATTTTTGCTGATGGCCATTCTGACTAGTGTGAGCTGATACGTTTTTGTAATTTGGGTTGGCATGTGTTTAAAAATTCCTAAAAATTATCATTTTTCCAGGCCTTTTTCTTTTCTGTTAAAATAAAAAGAAAGAAAAAAGTGTGAGTACAATATACTTCTGGAAATGCTCTTGTTGAAAGATTGCCCTTTTTTGAAATTTCTGTGGATATTCGTCCCGAGGATTTTTGTTTGAGGGCAGGTGTCGTTTACAGGCCTGCAATGCTTGGGAATATTTAGTGACCTTTAGCACTGGGTTTAAAGCTGCTGTTGTGGGAAACGGCCACAAGGCGGCAGCATTTCTCCATTACGAAATCTGGTTACTAGGGCAGCAGAGCCTTTCTGGAAATCGTGTTCCTAGCTTGTAAATTAGAATGGAATGGGCCAGGAAAACTCCCTTTAAGTTTATGTCATTACTTCTTGTTCGTGTTTTTAATTTAATTTTTATTTTTTATCAGAGCAAATTTGATTACACTATTCTGTTTGTTCTAGGTGTGCAAGATGTGGTTCTTTTACACAAATACATATATGTATTCTTCTTTGGATCCTTCTCCCATGTAAGTTATGACACAATGTTGAGTAGCCTTCTCTTGGTATTCCATAGGTCTTTGGTGATTACGTATTTCACATCTGTTTGTATATCTGTGTTAACCCCGATATCATAAAGTATCTCATCCTCACACCTTTCCATTTGGTGAACCATAAGTTTGTGTAATGAATCTGTGATTGCCTTTCTCTGTGGAAATATCTTCATTGGTATCAATTTTTAGGTAACACCTATAAGTGATATCATAAGATAGGTGCCTTTCGCTTTCTTACTTACTACAATTTGCGTGATTACTTCTAAATTCTATGGTGTTGCAAATGGCATTGTTAAATTATTATTCCCCAGCAAATATATCATCTCTACATGTACCAGTTCTTCTCTGTCCACCCATCTTTTGTTGGACTTTTTGGTTACTTCTATATCTTAACTATTGTTACACTGCTGCAATGCAGATTTGCCTGCCTGTGTCTTTCCAATTCCGTCTTCTTAGGTTATAGGTCTAAGAATGGGCCTGCTGGATCATAAGGTAGCAAAATGTTAACCTTTTCAAAGCACCTCCATTGTGTTTCCATTAGTGGCTCTCACTACATCCAACTTAGCACTGAGGGTACGCATTTCTCCCCTTCCCCTTTAACATTTGTTTACAGAATTTTTGCACATGGCCATTCTGACAGGTGTGAGCTAATAGGTTTTTGTAATTTGGATTTGCATGTCCTTAACAATTCTTAATGTTCAGCATTTTTCCACGCCTTTTACTTTTCTATTTAAAAATAATAAAATGTGAGTACAGTATACCTCTTGAAATTTTCTTCTTGGAAGGTTGCACTCTTGAATTTTGTGGTCGATTTTCAACCCCAGGATTCTGTTTGAGGGCAGGTGTCATTTACATGCCTGCAATGATTGTGAATATTTAGTGACCTTTAGCACTGGGTTGAAAGCTGGTGTTGTGGGAAAGGGCCACAAGGTGGCAGCATTTCTCCAGTACGAAATCTGGTTACTAGGGCAGCAGAGCCTTTCTGGAAGTCGAGTTACTAGCTTGTAAACTAGAATGGAATGTGCCAGGAAAAAGCCCCTTAAGTTTATGTCATTACTTCTTGTTTGTGTTTTTAATTCAATTTTATTTTTTATCAGAGCAAATTGGATTACACTATTCTGTTTGTTCTAGGTGTGCAAGATGTGGTTCTTTTACACAAATAAATATATGTATTCTTCTTCGGATCCTTCTCCCATGTAGGTTATGACACAATGTGGAGTAGCCTTCTCTTAGTACTCCATAGGTCTTTGGTGATTATGCATTTCACATCTGTTTGTATATCTGTGTTAACCCCAATATCGTAAGGTATCCAATCTTCACACCGTCCCATTTGGTGAACCATAAGTTTGTGTAATGAATCTGTGAATTCCTTTCTCTGTGGAAATATCTTCATTGGTATCAATTTTTAGGTAACACCTGTAAGTGATATCATAAGATAGGTGCCTTTCGCTTTCGTACTTACTACAATTTGCGTGATTACTTCTAAATTCTTCTATGATGTTGCAAATGGCATTGTTTCATTTTTATTCCCTAGCAAATATTCCATCTCTGCATGTACCAGTTCTTCTTTGTCCACCCATCTGTTAGTGGACTTTTTAGTTACTTCCATATCTTGGCTATTGTTATACTGCTGCAAGGCAGATTTGCCTGCCTGTGTCTTTCCAATTTTGTCTTCTTAGGTTATAGTTCCAAGAAGGGGCCTGCTGGATAATGAGGTAGCTCACTGTTTACTTTTTCAAAGCACCTCCATTGTGTTTCCATTAGTGCGTCTTACCATATCTCACTTAGACCGAGGGTACCCATTTCTCCACATCCCCTTTAACATTTTTTGTTTACAGAATTTTTGCACATGGCCTTTCTGACTGGTGTGAGCTGAAAAGTTTTTGTAATTTGGATTTGCATGTCCTTAACAATTCCTAATGTTCAGCATTTTTCCACACCATTTTCTTTTCTATTAAAAGAAAAAGAAAAAAAGTGTGAGTACAATATGCTTCTTGAAATTTTTTTCCTGGAACATTGCCGTTTTCTGAATTTTTTGTTTGATTTTCGACCTCAGGATTTTTTTTCAGAGCAGGTGTCATTTACATGCCTACAATGATTGTGAATATGTAGGACCTTTAGCACTGGGTTTAAAGCTGCTGTTGTGGGAAACGGCCACAAGGTGGCAGCATTTCTCCATTACGAAATCTGGTTACTAGGGCAGCAGAGCCTTTCTGGAGGTCGTGTTCCTAGGTTCTAAATCAGAATGGAATTTGCCAGGAAAAAGCCCCTTAAGTTTATGTCTCATTACTTCATGTTCGTTTTTTAAATTTAGTTTTTACTTTTTATCACAACAAATTTGATTACAATGTTTTGCTTGTTCTAGGTGTGCAAGATTTGCTTCTTTCACACATATACATATATCTATTCTTCTTCGGATCCTTTTCCCATGTAGGTTATGGCACAGTCTTCAGTAGTCTTCTCTTGGTGTTCCATAGGTCTTTGGTGATTACGTATTTCACATGTGTTTGTATATCTCTGATAACCCCAATATCATAATGTATCCAATCCTCACACCTTTCCATTTGGTGAACCGTAAGTTTGTTTAATGAATCTGTGATTGCCTTTCTCTGTGGAAATATCTTCATTGGCATCAATTTTTAGGTAACACCTATAAATGATATCATAGGATATGTGTCTTTCGCTTTCTCACTTACTACAAGTTGCATGATTACTTCTAGACTCATCTATGGTGCTGCAAATGGCATAGTTTCATTTATTTCCCTAGCAAATATTCCATCTGTACATGTACCAGTTCTTCTTTGTCCACCCATCTGTTGATGGACTGTTTGGTTGCTTCCATATCTTGGCTATTGTAATACTGCTGCAATGCCGATTTGCCTGCCTTTGTCTTTTCAATTTTGACTTCTTAGGTTATACGTCCAAGAACGGGTCTGCTGGATCATAAGTTATCTCAATTTTTACATTTTCAAAGCACCTTCTTTGTGTTTCCATTAGTGGGTCTTACCACATTCCACTTAGCACCGAGTGTAAGCCTTTCTCCACATCTTCTTTAACATTTTTTGTTTACAGAATTTTTGCGCATGGCCATTCTGACTGGTGTGAGCTGAAAAATTTTTGTAATTTGCATTTGCATGTCCTTAACAATTCCTAATGTTCAGCACTTTTCCACACCATTTTCTTTTCTATTAAGAAAACAAAAGGAAAAAAGCGTGAGTACAATATACTTCTTAAAATTTTCTTCTTGGGACATTGTTGTTGTTTGAATTTTTTGGTGGATTTTCGACCTCAGGATTTTTTTTCAAGGCAGGTGTCATTAACAGGCGTGCAATGATTGTGAATATGTAGTGACCTATGGCACTAGGATTAATGCTGCAGTTGTGGGAAACGGCCACAAGGCGGCAGCATTTCTGCAGTACGAAATCTGGTCACTAGGGCAGCAGAGCCTTTCTGGAAGTCGTGTTACTATCTTGTATATTAGAATGGAAATTGCCACGGAAAACCGCAATAACTTTATGTCTCATTAATTGTTGTACGTGCTTTTAATTTTTTAAATTGGGGTAATGAGTAGAATAGTGTTTGTTCTGGGTGTACACAATCAGGTTTAATTGAACATTATATATATCTATTCATGTACAGATCCTCTTCCAATATAAATTATTATTTTTTTAATAAGTTTATTTATATATTTACTTATTTTTGGCTGAGTTGGATCTTCGTTGCTGCCTGTGGGCTTTCTCTCATTGCGGTGAGAGGGGGTATTCTCCGTTGCGATGCACGGGCTTCTCAAATACAGTGGCTTCTCTTGTTGCAGAACATGGGCTCTAGTCGTTCAGGCTTCAGTTGTTGTGGTGTCTTGGGCTCAGTAGTTATTGTTCGTGGGATCCAGAGTGTAGGCTCATTAGTTGTGGTGCACGGGCTTAGTTGCTCTGCAGCATGTGGGATCTTCCCGAACTAGGGATCGAACCTGTGTTCCCTGCATTGGCAGTCGGATTCTTAATCACGGTGCCACCAGACAAGCCCCCGTGTAAATAATTACAGAGCGTTCAGTAGACCTCCCGTGGTATATGGTCGGTCTTTTTGATACATGTGTTTAATATGTATTTGTATACGTATGGTAACCCTAATCTTAATGTATCCATTCCTCCCACCTTTCCCTTAAGATAAACATAGTTTGTTTTCTAAGTCTGTGAGAGTCTTTCTCTGTGGAAATATGTTCATATGTGTCGGTTGTTAGGTAACACTTAGGAGTGATATCACAGGTTATTTGTCGTCTGCTTTCCGACTTACCTCATGTTCTATGATTATCTGTAGGCTCATCTGTGGTGCTTCAAAGAGCAGTGCTACATCCGTTTCCATGGCGAATATTCCATTGTGTACATGGACCATTTCTTCTTTGTGCATTCATCTGTTGATGGACATTTTGGTTACTTCCAAGTCTTGGCTATGCTTAATATAGAACCAGTGCAGGATTGCCAGCCTGTACCGTTTGGATTCTGGTCTTCTCAGGGCTTAGGCCCAGCAGTGGGCCTACTAGATCATATGGTAGTTCAACTTTTACCTTTCAATGCACCTCCTTTCTGTTCTCACTGCTGGCTGTTACCAGTTTACATCCCAATAGCAAGTAGAGTGAACACAGTTCTATAAAAACCCCTTCAGCATTTATTGTTTGTAGACTTTTTACTGATGGCATTTTGAGTGTTGGGTGTTGATAGCTTTTGGTAGTTGGGATTTGCATGCATCTAATAATTCCCGATATTGAGCTTTTATCTACGTATGTTTTCTTTTTTTTAAAGTAAAACAGAGCAACTTACCTCTTCAAATTGTTTCCTTGAAAAATTTGCCATGTTCTGAATTCCTGTGGCAATTATCTGCACCAGTACATTTTTTGAGGGCAGGTGTCATGTAGAGCCCTGTAGTAATTGTGAATATTACTTGACCATTAGCTCTGGGTTTAAAGCTGCTGTTGCAGGAAACGGCCACAAGGAGGCAGCATTTCTATATTCCCAACTCTGCTTACTAAGGGAAAAGAGCCTTCCTGGAAGTTCTGTTTGTAGGTTGTAAAGTAGAGTGGAATGTGCCAGGACAAACCCCCCAAAACTATGTCTACTTATTTGCTGTTGGTATTCTTAGTTTAATTTTCATTTTTCTCAGAGCAAATTTAATTGCAATGTTGTGTTTGTTCTAGGTGTACAGAATGTCTTTCATTGATACATATATCTTTTCATGTTTGGATCCTGTTCCATATAGGTTATTACAGAATGTTGTGTAGACCTCTCTTGGTATTCAGTATGTCTTTGATGATTATATATTTTATAAGTATTAGCATATGTCTGTTAAACCAAATATGCTCCGTTATACATTCCTCACACCTTTCGGTTTGGTTAACCACAAGCTTGTTTTGTGAACACGTCAGTATCCTTCTCTGTGGAAATAGGTTCCTTCCTATGAATTTTTAGATAACACCTATACGTGACATCATAGGATATGTGTCTCTCGCTTTCTGACTTACTTCAAGTTGTGTGATTATCTGCAGCCTCATCTATGGTGCTGCAAACAGCATTGTTTCATTCTTTTCTGTGCCTAATATTGCATTGTGTACATGGACCACTTTTTCGTCCATTCATCTGACGATGGACATTTTTGTTGCTTCCATGACTTGGCCATTGTAAATACTGTAGCAATACACGATTTTCCATCCTGTGTCTTTTTGATTCTGACTTTCACAGGTGACAGGCCCAATAGTGGGCCTTCCGGATCATATGGTGACTCAGTTTTTACCTTTAAACGCACTGCCATTCTGATCCTATTATTGGCTGTTACCAGTATACATCCCACTTAGACTGAGAGGTTACACTATTCTCCAAAACTTCTTCAACATCTATTGTTTTTTGACGTTTTGCTGATGGTCATTCTGACTGGTGTGAGGTGATACCTTTGTGTAGATTGGATTTGCATGCGACTAATAATTCCTGATGATTTGCGTTTATCAATGTCCTTTTCATTTTTGTTAAGATGGAGCTAAACTTACAACTTCAAATGCCTTCTTGGAAAATTTGCCACGTTTGGATTTTTTGGCCATTCCCTACCCCAGGACACTTGTTGAGTGCATGAGTCATTTACAGCCCTGCAGTCCTTGTGAATATTAGTGACCATTAGCAGTGGATTTAAAGCTGCTGTTTGAGGAAACGGCTTTAGGGTGGCAGCATTTCTACGTTGCCAACTCTGCTTGCTAGGGAAACAAAACCTTGCTGCAAGTTGTGCTTTGAGATTGCAGATTAGAGTGGAATGTGTCAGGAAAAACCCACATAAGTTTTAGCCTCCTTAATTCTTGTTTGTGTCTTTAAGTTGTAGTTTTTCTCAGAGCAAATTTCATTGAAAAATATCTATTGTTCTAGGTGTGCAGAATCTTGTTCATTTACACATACATATACATACATCTATTGATCTTTGGGTCCTTTTCCATGTAGGTTATTACAGAGTGTTGAGTAGACTACTCTTGGTATTCTGTAGGTCTTTGGAGATGATATATTTTATATGTATTAGTATATGTTTGTTAACCCCAATATCCTAATTTATCCATTCCTCACACCTTTTCTTTGGCTTAACCATCAGTTTGTCTTCTCAATCTGAGATTGCCTTTCTCTATGGAAATATTTTCATTTTTATGAATTTTCAGATAACATAAGTGATAGCATAGGACATTTGTCTTTCACATTCTGACTTACTTCACATTGAGTGATTATCTCTAGGCTCCTCTGTGGTGCTGCATATGCCATTCTTTTATTTTTTTTCGTGGTTGATATTCCATTCTGTCCATATACCACTTCTTCTTTGTTCATTCATCTATTTATGGACCTTTTTCTTCCTTCCATGTCTTGGGTATTTCAATATTCCTGCATTGCACATTTGCCTGCCTCTGTCTTTCCATTTCTGGTGGTCTTAGGTTATAGGCAAAGAAGGTGCCCTGCCGCATCTTATGGTAGCTCAGTTTTTACCTTTTAAAGCAGCTCCATTCAGTTTTCCTTAGTGCTGTAAACACTTTACATCCCACCAGCAGCTAGAAGGTACACAGTTCTCTAAAACCCCTTCAGCATTCATAGTTTGTAGACTTTTTGCTGATGGTCATTTGACTGGTGTGAGCTGAAACCTTTTTGGAGGTTGGATTTGCATGTGACTAAGAATTCCTTATACTGCGCTTTACGCATGTCCATTTTTTTCTTTTGCTTTTTTTTAAAGAGTGAGTACAACTTCCCTCTTCATATTGACTTCTTGAAAAATTTCTCATGTGTTGAATTTACTTGCCTATTCCCTACCCCAGGGCATTTTTTGAGGGCAGGTGTCATTTACAGCCCTGCAATCCTTGCGACTATTAAGCAACCATTAGCACTGGGTTTAAAGCTGCTGTTGCGGGAAACAGCCAAATGCGGCAGCATTATTACGTTCTCAATTCTTGTTACTAGGGCTACAGAGTCTTCCTGGAGGTAGTGTTCCGAGGTTTTAAACTAGAGTGGAATGTGCTGGGACAAGCCCCCAGAAGTTTATGTCTCCTTACTTATGTTTGTTTTTTTAAATTTAATTTCTATTTCTTATCGGAGTAACTTTGATTAGAGTGTTTTGATTGGCTGGCTGTACAGAATCTGCTCAATGATTCATACATATGTCTGTTGTTCTTCGGATGCTGTTACCATGTATGTTATTACAGAATGTTGAGTAGACCTCCCTTGGTATATGGTAGGTGGTTGGTCATTATATATTTTATATATATTGGTGATTATATAATTCATACAGTTTATGTGTTGTATGTTTATATACAGTTAACATACATTAGTATATGTTTGTTAGCTCCATAATCCTAATTTGTCCATCCTCCCACTTTTCATTTTGGTTAACCATTAATTTGTTTTATAAGTCTGTTTCTTTTTCTGTGGAAATATGTTCATTGGTAGCAATCTTAGGATAACATGTATAAATGATATCATAGGATATTTGTCATTCCCTTTTGACTTACTTAACCTAATATGATTATTTCTAGGCTCATCTGTAGTCCTGAAAACGGCATTGTTCATTTATTTTTTCTGAGGCTAATATTCCATTCGGTACGTCCACCACTTCTTCTTTGTCCATTTATCTATTGATGGATATTTTGTTTGCTTGAATGTCTTGGGTATTGTAAATATTGCTACAGTGCATGTTTGCCTGTCTGTGTCTTTCTGATTCTGGTCTTCTTATGTGATAGGCCCATTAGGGGATCGGTCGCATTGTATGGTAGCTCAATTTCTTTACCTTTTAAACGCAGCTCCATTCTGTTCTCATGATTAGCTGTTACCAGTTTACATCCAACCAACAGCATAGTGGGTATGCATTTCTCCACCAACCCGTCAGCATGCATTGTTTGCAGACTGTTTACGGATGGCATTTTGAATATTGGGTGCTGAAATCTTTTTGTAGTTTGGATTTGCATCCAACCAATAATTCCTGATATTGAGCTTTTATCCATGTTCTTCTTTTTTTAAAATAACAGTGTGAGTAACACTTACCTTTTGAAACTGTTTTCTTGAAAAATTTTCCGTGTTGTGAACTTTTTTGGCCATTACCTACCGCAGGACATTTTTTGAGGACACGTGTCATTTACAGCCCTACAATTACTGTGAATCTTAAGTGACCGTTAGCCCAGTGTTTAAAGCTGCTCTTGTGGGAACTGGAAACAAGGCAGCATTTCTCCATCCCCAAATCTGGTTACTAGGGCAGCTGAGCCTTCCTGAAAGTCGTGTTCCTAGGTTGTAAATGAGAATAGAATGGGCCAGAGACAACCCCAATAACTTTATGTCTCATTAAATGCTGTTCGTGGTTTTAATTTTTTAAATTGGGGTAATGAGTAGAATAGTGTTTGTTGTAGGTGTACACAATCTGGTTCAATAGAACATTATATGTATTTATTCGTGTACAGATCCTCTTTCCATGTAAATTACTATTATTTTTTTAAATAAATTTTATTTATTTATTTATTTATTTTTGGCTGAGTTGGATCTTCTTTGCTGCCTGTCGGCTTTCTCTAGTTGTGGTGAGCGGGGGCTACTCTCCGGTGCGGTGCACGGGCTTCTCACTGTAGTGGCTTGTTTTGTCACAGAGCATGGGCTCTAGGCGTGCGGGCTTCAGTAGTTGTGGCACCTGGTCTCAGTAGTTATGGCTCATGGGCTCCAGAGCGCAGGCTCATTAGTTGTGGTGCACGGGCTTAGTTGCTCTGCAGCATGTGGGATCTTCCCGAACCAGGGATCGAACCTGTGTCCCCTGCATTGGCAGGAGGATTCTTAACCACGGTGCCACCAGGCAAGCCCCTGTGTAAATTATTACAGAGCGTTCAGTAGACCTCCCTTGGTATATGGTCGGTCTGTTTGATACATGTGTTTAATATATATTTGTATACGTATGGTAACCCTAATCTTAATGTATCCATTCCTCCCACTTCTCCCTTAAGATAACCATAGTTTGTTTTCTAAGTCTGTGGGAGTCTTTCTCTGTGGAAATATGTTCATATGTGTCAGTTGTTAGGTAACACCTAGGAGTGATATCACGGGATATTTGTCGTCTGCTTTCCGACTTACCTCATGTTCTGTGATTATCTCTAGGCTCATCTATGGTGCTGCAAAGAGCAGTGTTTCATTCTTTTCCATGGCGAATATTCCATTGTGTACATGGACCACTTCTTCTTTTTACATTCATCTGTGGATGGACATTTTGGTTACTTCCAAGTCTTGGCTATGCTAAATATGGATGCAGTGCAAGATTGCCAGCCTGTGTCTTTTGGATTCTGGTCTTCTCATGGGTTAGGCCCAGCATTGGGCCTACTAGATCATATGGTAGTTCAATTTTTACCTTTCAACGCACCTCCATTCTGTTCTCACTACTGGCTTTTACCAGTTTACATCTCACCAGCAACTTCAGGGTACACAGTTCTATAAAAAAACCCTTCAGCGTTGATTGTTTGTAGACTTTTTACAGATGACATTTTGAGTGTTGGGTGGTGATACCTTTTTGTAGTTTGGATTTGCATGCGTCTAATAATTTCCAATATTGAGCTTTTATCTACGTACTTTTTTTTAAGTAAAACAGAGAAACTTACCTCTTCAAATTGTTTCCTTGAAAAATTTGCCATGTTCTGAATTCCTGTGGCCATTACCTGCACCAGTACGTTTTTTGAGGGCAGGTGTCATTTAGAGCCCTGTAGTAATTGTGAATATTCCATGACCATTAGCTCTGGGTTTAAAGCTGCTGTTGCAGGAAACGGCCACAAGGAGGCAGCATTTCTATATTCCCAACTCTGCTTACTAAGGGAAAAGAGCCTTCCTGGAAGTTCTGTTTGTAGGTTGTAAAGTAGAGTGGAATGTGCCAGGGCAAACCCCCCAAAACTATGTCTACTTATTTGCTGTTGGTATTCTTAGTTTAATTTTCATTTTTCTCAGAGCAAATTTAATTGCAATGTTGTGTTTGTTCTAGGTGTACAGAATGTCTTTCATTGATACATATATCTTTTCATGTTTGGATCCTGTTCCATATAGGTTATTACAGAATGTTGTGTAGACCTCTCTTGGTATTCGGTATGTCTTTGATGATTATGTATTTTATAAATATTAGCATATGTCTGTTAAACCCAATATGCTCCGTTATACATTCCTCACACCTTTCCGTTTGGCTAACCACAAACTTGTTTTCTGAACACGTCAATGTCCTTCTCTGTGGAAATAGGTTTCTTCCTATGAATTTTTAGATAACACCTATACGTGACATCATAGGATATGTGTCTCTCGCTTTCTGACTTACTTCAAGTTGTGTGATTATCTGTAGCCTCATCTATGGTGCTGCGACCGGCATTGTTTCATTCTTTTCTGTGTCTAATATTGCATTGTGTACATGGACCACTTTTTCGTCCATTCATCTGCTGATGGACATTTTTGTTGCTTCCATGTCTTGGCCATGGTATATACTGCTGCAATACACGATTTTCCATCCTGTGTCTTTTTGATTCTGGCTTTCACAGGTGACAGGCCCAACAGTGGGCCTTCCGGATCATATGTTAACTCAATTTTTAAATTTAAGCGCACTGCCTTTCCGTTCCTATTATTGGCTGTTACCAGTATACATCCCACTTAGACCGAGAGTGTACACTATTCTCCACAACTTCTTCAACATCTATTGTTTGTTGACTTTTTGCTGATGGTCATTCTGACTGGTGAGAGGTGATACCTTTGTGTAGATTGGATTTGCATGCGACTAATAATTCCTGATGTTTTGCGTTTATCAATGTCCTTTTCATTTTATTTTAAGATGGAGCTAAACTTACAACTTCAAATTGCCTTCTTGAAAAATTTGCTGCCTTTGGATTTTTCTGGCCATTCCCTACCCCAGGACAGTTGTTGAGGGCATGAGTCATTTACAGCCCTGCAGTCCTTGTGAATATTAGTGACCATTAGCAGTGGATTTAAAGCTGCTGTTTGAGGAAACGGCCTTAGGGTGGCAGCATTTCTACGTTGCCATCTCTGCTTGCTAGGGAAACAGAACCTGGCTGCAATTTGTGCTTTTAGGTTGCAGATTAGAGGAGAAGGTGCCAGGACAAAGCCCCATAATTTTTAGCCTCCTTAATTCTTCTTTGTGCTTTAAGTTGTAGTTTATCTCAGAGTAAATTTGATTGAAAAATATCTTTTGTTCTAGGTGTACAGAATGTTGTCCATTTACACATATACATACATCTATTGATCTTTGGGTCCTTTTCCATGTAGGTTATTACAGAGTGTTGATTAGACCACTCTTGGTACTCCATAGGTCTTTGGGGATGATATATTTTATATGTATTAGTATACGTTTGTTACCCCCAATATCCCAATTTATCCATTCCTCACACCTTTTCTTTGGCTTAACCGTAAGTTTGTCTTCTCAATCTGAGATTGTCTTTCTCTATGGAAAGACGTTCATTTTTATGAATTTTCAGATAATATAAATGATAGCATAGGACATTTGTCTCTCACCTTCTGACTTATTTCACGTGGTGTGATTATCTCTAGGCTCATCTGTGGTGCTGCATATGCCATTCTTTTAATTTTATTCGTGGTTGATATTCCATTCTGTACATATACCACTTTTTCTTTGTCCATTCATCTGTTTGTGGACCTTTTTTTTGCTTCCATGTCTTGGCTATTTCAGTATTGCTGCAGTGAACATTTGCCTGCCTCTGTCTTTCCCTTTCTGGTGGTCGTAGGTTATAGGCCCAGAAGGTGCCCTGCCACATCATATGGTAGCTCAGTTTTTACCTTTTCAAGCAGCTCCATTTAGTTTTCCTTAGTGCTGTTACCACTTTACATCACACCAGCAGCTAGGAGTTACAGAGTTCTCTAAAACCCCTTCAGGATTTACAGTTTGTAGACTCTTTGCTGATGGGCATTTGACTGGTGTGAGCTGAAATCATTTTGGAGGTTGGATACGCATGTGGCTAATAATTGCTTATACTGAGCTTTAGGCATATACTTTTTCTTCTTTTCCTTTTTTCGTTCAACAGTGAGTACAAATTCCTTCTTCATATTGACTTCTGAAACATTTCTCATGTGTTGAATTTTCTTGCCTATTCCCTACCCCAGGGCCTTTTTGAGGGCAGGTGTCCTTTAGAGCCCTAAAACCCTTGTGACTATTAAACAACCAGTAGCACTGGGTTTAAAGCTGCTGTTGTGGGAAACAGCCACAAGGTGGCAGCATTATTACGTTCTCAACTCTTGTTACTAAGGCAACAGGGTCTTCCTGGAGATAGTGTTCCGAGGTTGTAAACTAGAGTGGAATGTTCTGGGACAAGCCCCCAGAAGTTTATGTCTCCTTACTTATGTTTGTTTATTAAATTTAATTTCTATTTCTTATTGTAGTAAATTTGATTAGAGTGTTTTGCTTGTCTGGCTGTACAGAATCTGCTCAAAATTCATACATATGTCTGTTCATCTTCGGATCGTGTTACTATTTATGTGATTAGAGAATGTATATTTTAAAGGTATTGGTGATTATATAATTCATATAGTTTATATGTAATATGTTTATATACATTCAACATACATTAGTATATGTATGTTAACCCCTTAGTCCTAATTTACCCATCCTCCCACCTTTCGTTTTGGCTAACCATTAGTTTATTTGATAAGTCTCTGAGTGTCTTTTTCTGTGGAAATATGTTCATTGGTAGCAATCTTAGGATAACATGTATAAATGAAATCATAGGATATTTGTCGTACCCTTTTGACTTACTTAACCTTATATGATAATTTCTAGGCTCAACTGTAGTCCGGAGAACGGCATTTTTCATTTTTTTCACGAGGCTACTATTCCATTTGGTACGTATACCACTTACTCTTTCTCCATTCATCTGTTTATGGACCTTTTTTTGCTTCCATGTCTTGGCTATTTCAATATTGCTGCAGTGCACATTTGCCTGCCTCTGTCTTTCCGATTCTGGTGGTCTTAGGTTATAGGCCCAAAAGGTGCCCTGCCGCATCATATGGTAGCTCAACTTTTACCTTTTCAAGCAGCTCCATTCACTTTTCGTTAGTGCTGTTACCAGTTTACATCCCACCAGCAGCTATAAGGTGCACAGTTCTCTAAAACCCCTTCAGCATTTATAGTTTGTAGACTTTTTGCTGATGGTCATGACTGGTGTGAGCTGAAACCTTTTTGAATTTGAATTTGCATGTGGCTAATAATTCCTTATACTGAGCTTTAGGCATGTCCTTTTTTTTCTTTTCCTTTTCTTTTTAAAGAGTGAGTACAACTTCCCTCCTCTTATTGACTTCTTGAAAATTTTCTCATGTGTTGAATTTTCTTGCCTATTCCCCACCCCAGGTCATTTTTTTGAGGGCAGGTGTCCTTTAGAGCCCTGCAATCTTGTGACTATGAAGCAACCATTAGCAGGGGGTTTAAAGCTGCTGTTGTGGGAAACAGCCACAAGGCAGCAGCATTATTACGTTCTCAATTCTTGTTATTAGGGCAACAGAGTCTTCCTAGAGGTAGTGTTCCGAGGTTGTAAATTAGAGTGGAATGTGCTCGCAGAAGCCCCGAGAAGTTTATGTCTCCTTACTTATGTTTGTTTTTTAAATTTAATTTCTATTTCTTATCGGAGTAAATTTGATTAGAGTGTTTTGATTATCTGTCTGTACAGAATCTGCTCAATGATTCATACATATGTCTGTTCATCTTCGGATCCTGTTACCATTTACTTGATTACAGAATGTGTATTTTAATTATTTAATTTATTTATTTTTGGCTGTGTTGGGTCTTCGTTTCTGTGTGAGGGCTTTCTCTAGTTGCGGTGAGCGGGGGCCACTCTTCATCGCGGTGCGCGGGCCTCTCTTGTTGCAGAGCACAGGCTCCAGACGCGCAGGCTCAGCAGTTGTGGCTCACGGGCCTAGTTGCTCCGCGGCATGTGGGATCCTCCCAGACCAGGGCTCGAACCCGCGTCCCCTGCACTGACAGGCAGACTCTCAACCACTGAGCCACCAGGGAAGCCCAGAATGTGTATTTTAAAGGTATTGGTGATTATATAATTCATATAGTTTATATGTTATATGTTTATATACATTCTACACACATTAGTATATGTAAGTTAACCCCATAGTCCTAATTTACCCATCCTCCCACCTTTCATTTTGGCTAACCATTAGTTTATTTGATAAGTCTGTGAGTGTCTTTTTCTGTGGAAATATGTTCACTGGTAGCAATCTTAGGATAACATGTATAAATGATATCATAGGATATTTGTCATACCCTTTTGACTTCCTTAACCTTATATGATTATTTCTAGGCTCAACTGTAGTCCTGAAAATGGCATTGTTCATTTTTTTCCCGAGGCTACTATTCCATTTGGTACATATACCATTTCGTCTTTGTCCAGTCATCTGTTTATGGACCTTTTTTTTGCTTGTATGTCTTGGCTATTTCAATATTGCTGCAGTGCACATTTGCCTGCCTCTGTCTTTCCGATTCTGGTGGCCTTACTTAATAGGCTCAAAAGGTGCCCTGTCGCATCATTTGGTAGCTCAGTTTTTACCTTGTAAAGCAGCTCCATTCCTTTTTTGTTAGTGCTGTTACCACTTTAGATCCCACCAGAGCTAGGAGGTACAGAGTTCTCTAAAACCCCTTCAGCATTTATAGTTTGTAGACTTTTTGCTGATGGCCATTTGACTGGTGTGAGCTGAAACCTTTTTGGAGGTTGGATACGCATGTGGCTAATCATTCCTTATACTGAGCTTTAGGCATACCCTTTTTCTTCTTTTCCTTTTTTTGTTAAAGACTGAGTACAACTTCCTTCTTCATATTGACTTCTTGAAAAATTTCTCATGTGTTGAATTTTCTTGCCTATTCCCTACCCCAGGGCCTTTTTTGAGGGCAGGTGTCATTTAGAGCCCTGCAATCCTTGTGACTCTTAAGCAACCATTAGCACTGGGTTTAAAGCTGCTGTTGTGGGAAACAGCCACAAGGCGGCAGCATTATTACCTTCTCAACTCTTGTTACTAGGGCAACAGAGTCTTCCTGGAGGTAGTGTTCCGAGGTTGTAAACTAGAGTGGAATGTGCTGGGACAAGCCCCCAGAACTTTATGTCTCCTTACTTATGTTTGTTTTTTAAATTTAATTTCTATTTCTTATCGGAGTAAATTTGATTAGAGTGTTTTGATTGTCTGGCTGTACAGAATCTGCTCAATGATTCATACATATGTCTGTTCATCTTCGGATCCTGTTAGGATGTATGTGATTACAGAATGAATATTTTTTTTTTAAAGTTCAACTTTTTTTTTTTTAATTTTATAGCTACTTTATTTATTTATTTATTTATTTTTGGCTGTGTTGGGTCTTCGGTTCGTGCGAGGGCTTTCTCTGGTTACGGCAAGTGGGGGCCACTCTTCATCGCGGTGCGGGGACCGCTCTTCATCGCGGTGCACGGGCCTTTCACTATTGCGGCCCCTCCCGTTGCGGGGCACAGGATCCAGACGCGCAGGCTCAGTAGCTGTGGCTCACGGGCCCAGCTGCTCCGTGGCATGTGGGATCTTCCCAGACCAGGGCTCGAATCCGAGTCCCCTGCATTAGCAGGCAGATTCTCAACCACTGCGCCACCAGGGAAGCCCCAGAATGAATATTTAAAAGGTATTGTGATTATATAATTTATATAGCTTATATGTTATATGTATATATATGTTTAACAAACATTACTATATGTATGTTAACCCCATAGTCCTAATTTACCCATCCTCCCACGTTTCATTTTGGCTAACCATTAGTTTATTTCATAAGTCTCTGAGTGTCTTTTTCTGTGGAAATATGTTCATTGGTAGCAATCTTAGGATAACATGTATAAATGATATCATAGGATATTTGTCATACCCTTTTGACTTACTTAACTTTATATGATTATTTCTAGGCTCAACTGTAGTCCTGAACACGGCATTGTTCATTTTTTTTCCGAGGCTACTATTCCATTCTGTCCATATACCACTTCTTCTTTGTCCATTCATCTGTTTATGGATCTTTTTTTGCTTCCATGTCTTGGCTATTTCAATATTGCTGCAGTGCACATTTGCCTACCTCTGTCTTTCCGATTCTGGTGGTCTTAGGTTATAGGACCAAAAGGTGCCCTGCCACATCATATGGTAGCTCAATTTTTACCTTTTCAAGCAGCTCCATTCAGTTTGCGTTAGTGCTGTTACCACTTTACATCCCACCAGCAGCTAGAAGGTACACAGTTTTCCAAAACACCTTCAGCATTTACAGTTTGTAGACTTTTTGCTGATGGTCATGACTGGTGTGAGCTGAAACCTTTTTGAATTGGAATTTGCATGTGGCTAATAATTCTTTATACTGAGCTTTAGGCATATCCTTTTTTTTTCTTTTCCTTTTTTTTTAAACAGTGAGTACAACTTCCCTCCTGTTATTGACTTCTTGATAATTTTCTCATGTGTTGAATTTTCTTGCCTATTCCGTACCCTAGGGCATGTTTTGAGGGCAGGTGTCATACAGAGCCCTGCAGTCCTTGTGACTATTAAGCAACAATTAGCACTGGGTATAAAGCTGCTGTTGTGGGAAACAGCCACAAGGCGGCAGCATTATTACGTTCTCAACTCTTGTTACTAGGGCAACAGAGTCTTCCTCTAGGTAGTGTTCCGAGGTTGTAAATTAGAGTGGAATGTGCTGGGACAAGCCCCCAGAACTTTATGTCTCCTTACTTATGTTTGTTTTTTAAATTTAATTTCTATTTCTTATCGGAGTAAATTTGATTAGAGTGTTTTGATTGTCTGGCTGTACAGAATCTGCTCAATGATTCATACATATGTCTGTTCACCTTCGGATCCTGTTAGCATGTATATAATTACAGAATGTATATTTTAAAGGTAATGCGATTATATAATTTATATAGTTTATATGTTATATGTTTATATACATTTAACAAACATTACTATATGTATGTTAACCCCATAGTCCTAATTTACCCATCCTCCCACCTTTCATTTTGGCTAACCATTAGTTTATTTGATAAGTCTCTGAGTGTCTTTTTCTGTGGAAATATGTTCATTGGTAGCAATCTTAGGATAACATGTATAAATGATATCATAGGATATTTGTCATATCCTTTTGACTTACTTAACCTTATATGATTATTTCTAGGCTCAACTGTAGTCCTGAAAACGGCATTGTTCATTGTTCATATAAGTGACCTGGAAGGCAGAATGGTGGAATTCACTGCTGCGGAGCAGAATAAAGAAAAAAGAATGAAAAGAAATGAAGACAGCCTAAGAGACCTCTGGGACAACATTAAACGCAACACCATTCGCATTATAGGGGTCCCAGAAGGAGAAGAGAGAGAGAAAGGACCAGAGAAAATATTTGAAGAGATGATAGTCGAAAACTTCCCTAACATGGGAAAGGAAATAGCCACCCAAGTCCAGGAAGCGCAGAGAGTCACATACAGGATCAACCCAAGGAGAAACACACCGAGACACATAGTAATCAAAGTGGCAAAAATTAAAGACAAAGAAAAATTATTGAAAGCAGCAAGGGAAAAACGACAAATAACATACAAGGGAACTCCCATAAGGTTAACAGCTGATTTCTCAGCAGAAACTCTGCAAGCCAGAAGGGAGTGGCATGATATACTTCAAGTGATGAAAGGGAAGAACCTACAACCAAGATTACTCTACCCGGCAAGGATCTCATTTAGATTTGATGGAGAAATCAAAAGCTTTACAGACAAGCAAAAGCTACGAGAATCCAGCACCACCAAACCAGCTCTACAACAAATGCTAAAGGAACTTCTCTAAGTGGGAAACACAAGAGAAGAAAAGGACCTACAAAAACAAACCCAAAACAATTAAGAAAATGGTCATAGGAACATACATATCGATAATTACCTTAAACGTGAATGGATTAAATGCCCCAACCAAAAGACATAGACTGGCTGAATGGATACAAAAACAAGACCCATATATATGCTGTCTACAAGAGACCCACTTTAGACCTAGGGACACATACAGACTGAAAGTGAGGGGATGGGAAAAGATATTCCATGCAAATGGAAATCAAAAGAAAGCTGGAGAGTAGCTATACTCGTATCAGATAAAATAGACTTGAAAATAAAGAATGTTGCAAGAGACAAGGAAGGACACTACATAATGATCAAGGGATCAATCCAAGAAGAAGATATAACGATTATAAATATATATGCACCCAACATAGGAGCACCTCAATACATAAGGCAACTGCTAACAGCTATAAAAGAGGAAATCGACAGTAACACAATAATAGTGGGGGGCTTTAACACCTCACTTACACCACAGGACAGATCATCCAGAATGAAAATGAATAAGGAAACAGAAGCTTTAAATGACACAATAGACCAGTTAGAGTTAATTGATATATATAGGACATTCCATCCAAAAACAGCAGATTACACGTTCTTCTCAAGTGCGCACGGAACATTCTCCAGGATAGATCACATCTTGGGTCACAAATCAAGCCTCAGTAAATTTAAGAAAATTGAAATCATATCAAGCATCTTTTCGGACCACAACGCTATGAGATTAGAAATGAATTACAGGGAAAAAAACGTAAAACAGACAAACACATGGAGGCTAAACAATACGTTACTAAATAACCAAGAGATCACTGAAGAAATCAGAGAGGCAATCAAAAAATACCTAGAGACAAATGACAATGAAAACACGACGACCCAAAACCTATGGGATGCAGCAAAAGCAGTTCTAAGAGGGAAGTTTATCGCTATACAAGCCTATCTCAAGAAACAAGAAAAATCTCAAGTAAACAATCTAACCTTACACCTAAAGAAACTAGAGAAAGAAGAACAAACAAAACCCAAAGTTAGCAGAAGGAAAGAAATCATAAAGATCAGAGCAGAAATAAATGACATAGAGACAAAGAAAACAAGAGCAAAGATCAATAAAACTAAAAGTTGGTTCTTTGAGAAGATAAACAAAATTGATAAGCCATTAGCCAGACTCATCAAGAAAAAGAGGGAGAGGACTCAAATCAATAGAATCCGAAATGAAAAAGGAGAAGTTACAACAGACACCGCAGAAATACAAAGCATCCTAAGAGACTACTACAAGCAACTTTATGCCAATAAAATGGACAACCTGGAAGAAATGGACACATTTTTAGAAAGGCGTAACCTTCCAAGACTGAACCAGGAAGAAACAGAAAATATGAACAGACCAATCACAAGTAATGAAATTGAAACTGTGATTAAAAATCTTCCAACAAACAAAAGTCCAGGACCAGATGGCTTCACAGGTGAATTCTATCAAACATTTAGAGAAGAGCTAACACCTATCCTTCTCAAACTCTTCCAAAAAATTGCAGAGGAAGGAACACTCCCAAACTCATTCTATGAGGCCACCATCACCCTGATACCAAAACCAGACAAAGACACTACAAAAAAAGAAAATTACAGACCAATATCACTGATGAATACAGATGCAAAAATCCTCAACAAAATACTAGCAAACAGAATCCAACAACACATTAAAAGGATCATACACCACGATCAAGTGGCATTTATCCCAGGGATGCAAGGATTCTTCAATATACGCAAATCAATCAATGTGATACACCATATTAACAAACTGAAGAATAAAAACCATATGATCATCTCAATAGATGCAGAAAAAGCTTTTGACAAAATTCAACACCCAGTTATGATAAAAACTCTCCAGAAAGTGGGCATAGAGGGAACCCACCTCCACATAATAAAGGCCATATATGACAAACCCACAGCAAACATCATTCTCAATGGTGAAAAACTGAAAGCATTTCCTCTAAGATCAGGAACGAGACAAGGAGGTCCACTCTCACCACTATTATTCAACATAGTTCTGGACGTCCTAGCCACGGCAATCAGAGAAGAAAAAGAAATAAAAGGAATACAAATGGGAAAAGAAGAAGTAAAACTGTCACTGTTTGCGGATGACGTGATACTATACATAGAGAATCCTAAAACTGCCACCAGAAAACTGCTAGAGCTAATGAATGAATATGGTAAAGTTGCAGGATACAAAATGAATGCACAGAAATCTCTTGCATTCCTATACACTAATGATGAAAAATCTGAAAGAGAAATTATGGAAACACTCCCATTTACCATTGCAACGAAAAGAATAAAATACCTAGGAATAAACCTACCTAGGGAGACAAAAGACCTGTATGCAGAAAACTATAAGACACTGATGAAAGAAATTAAAGACGATACCAACTGATGGAGAGATATACCATGTTCTTGGATTGGAAGAATCAACATTGTGAAAACGAGTATACTACCCAAAGCAATATACAGATTCAATGCAATCCCTATCAAATTACCAATGGCATTTTTTACGGAGCTAGAACAAATCATCTTAAAATTTGTATGGAGTCACAAAAGACCCCGAATAGCCAAAGCAGTCTTGAGGGAAAAAAATGGAGCTGGAGGAATCAGACTCCCTGACTTCAGACTATACTACAAAGCTACAGTAATCAAGACAATATGGTACTGGCACAAAAACAGAAACACAGATCAATGGAACAAGATAGAAAAGCCCAGAGACTAACCCACGCACCTATGGTCAACTAATCTATGACAAAGGAGGCAAAGACACACAATGGAGAAAAGACAGTCTCTTCAATAAGTGGTGCTGGGAAAACTGGACAGCTACATGTAAAAGAATGAAATTAGAATACTCCCTAACACCATACACAAAAATAAACTCAAAATGGATTAGAGACCTAAGTATAAGACTGGACACTATAAAACTCTTAGAGGAAAACACAGGAAGAACACTCTTTGACATAAATCACAGCAAGATCTTTTTCGATCCACCTCCTAGAGTAATGGAAAGAAAAACAAAAATAAACAAATGGGACCTAATGAAACTTCAAAGCTTTTGCACAGCAAACGAAACCGTAAACAAGACGAAAAGACAACCCTCGGAATGGGAGAAAATATTTGCAAACGAATCAACGGACAAAGGATTAATCTCCAAAATATATAAACAGCTCATTCAGCTCAATATTAAAGAAACAAACACCCCAATCCAAAAATGGGCAGAAGACCTAAATAGACATTTCTCCAAAGAAGACATACAGACGGCCACGAAGCACATGAAAAGATGCTCAACATCGCGAATTATTAGAGAAATGCAAATCAAAACTACAATGAGGTATCACCTCACTCCTGTTAGAATGGGCATCATCAGAAAATCTACAAACAACAAATGCTGGAGAGGGTGTGGAGAAAAGGGAACCCTCTTGCACTGTTGGTGGGAATGTAAATTGATACAGCCACTATGGAGAACAACATGGAGGTCCCTTAAAAAACTAAAAATAGAATTACCATATGACCCAGCAATCCCACTACTGAGCATATACCCAGAGAAAACCGTAATTCAAAAAGACACATGCACCCGAATGTTCATTGCAGCACTATTTACAATAGCCAGGTCACGGAAGCAACCTAAATGCCCATCAACAGACGAATGGATAAAGAAGTTGTGGTACATATATACAATGGAATATTACTCAGCCATAAAAAGGAACGAAATTGAGTCATTTGTTGAGAAGTGGATGGATCTAGAGACTGTCATACAGAGTGAAGTAAGTCAGAAAGAGAAAAACAAATATCGTATATTAATGCATGTATGTGGAACCTAGAAAAATGGTACAGATGAGCCGGTTTGCAGGGCAGAAGTTGAGACACAGATGTAGAGAATGGACATATGGACACCAAGGGGGGAAAACTGCGGTGGGGTGGGGATGGTGGTGTGCTGAATTGGGCGATTGGGATTGACATGTATACACTGATGTGTATAAAACTGATGCCTAATAAGAACCTGCAGTATAAACAAACAAACAAACAAAACAACTAATACTAAACTTTCATTGGGTTATTTGTATGGAAATATGTTAATATAAATGTTTCAGACATTACATGAAATTTCTAAAAATCTTCTATGTGTATTTGTATGGAAATATGTATGGAAATATGTTAATATAAATGTTTCAGACATTACATGAAATTTCTAAAAATCTTATATGTTCTGGTATAATGTTATAAGTAATAATCCTAGTTATTACTTTAAAATGTATATCTCAGAAATAACTAATTTTCTTGTCAACTGCATTATTATGAACTTTCATCAAATCTTTAACTGTGGTCGTTTTTAAGTCTTTTCTCATTTACAGACAGTTCTGGGTGTACTCTGATGCTTTGGCAAATATGTTCCTAGTAAAGGGTTTCGTCTTCAAGAAATTCATGGCAAAGACTCTGACAAGTACAGGGTTCTGGTAACTGACTGTACTGCTGAACTGAATGAATAAGCATTTTCAGCACTCTAATGAAAAACTGGGGCTTCCCTGGTGGCGCAGTGGTTGAGAGTCTGCCTGCTAATGCAGGGGACACGGGTTCGAGCCCTGGTCTGGGAAGATCCCACATGCCACGGAGCAGCTGGGCCCGTGAGCCACAACTACTGAGCCTGCGCGTCTGGAGCCTGTGCCCCGCAACGGAAGGGGCCGCGATAGTGAAAGGCCCGCGCACCGCGATGAAGAGCGGTCCCCGCACCGCGATGAAGAGTGGCCCCCACTTGCCGTAACCAGAGAAAGCCCTCGCACGAACCGAAGACCCAACACAGCCAAAAATAAATAATAAATAAATAAATAAAGTAGCTATAAAAAAAAAAAAACTGATGAACTCAAAAAAGTGCTAACAAAAGATCAAGATGAAAAAAAAAATTTAATTACGTGGGACTGAGTGAACTGAGGAGGATGAGTATAATTTTTGTGACTTTCTGTCTGAATTTAAAAGAAAATCCCACAAGGACTCAGAGGCAAAGAATATACAAATCAATTTTCACTGCAAAGTAAAGGAGCTGTTACAGTGGAGGATTACTGGACTGAATGTCAATATTATGACATAGTATGAGTGTGTTTCAGGTTTGGTCATTGCAATCGTTGTTGCTTTTGTTGTGGTCATCCATGTACAATGCTTCGTGTCAGTCTATTTATCTCTTGTAAAAATAAAATACACTGTGTGTGTGTGAAAAACAATGTCAACAAACAATAGGTGCTGAAGAAGTTGTGGAGAAAAGCGTAACCTCTCGGTCTAAGTGGGATGTAAACTGGTAACGGCCAAATAATAGGAACAGGACGGCAGTGCCTTTAAAGGTAAAAATTGAGTCACCATATGATCTGGAAGGCCCACTATTGGGCCTGTCACCTGTGAAAGCCAGAATCAAAAAGGCACGGGATGGAAAACCGTGTAATGCAGCAGTATTTACAACAGCCAAGACATGGAAGCAAACAAAATGTCCATCAACAGATAAATGGACAAAGAAGAAGTGGTACACATACCAAATGGAATAGTAGCCTCGGGAAAACGATGAACAATGCCGTCTTCAGGACTACAGATGAGCCTAGAAATCATCATATTAGGTTAAGTAAGTCAAGAGGGAATGACAAATATCCTATGATATCAGGTATACAATGTTATTCTACGATTGCTACCAATGAACATATTTCCACAGAGAAAGACACTCACGGAATTATCAAACAAACTAATGGTTAGCCAAAATGAAAGGTGGGAGGATGGATAAATTAGGACTATGGGGCTAACATACATATACTAATGTATGTTAAATGTATATAAACTATATGAATTATATAGTCACCAATACATATAAAATACATAATGACAAAACACCTACCAAATACCAAGGGAGGTCTACTCAACATTCTGTAATAACATACATGGTAACAGGATCCGAAGATGAACAGACATGCGTATGAATCATTGAGCAGATTCTGTACCAGCCAGACAATCAAAACACTCTAATCAAATTTACTCCGATAAGAAATAGAAATGAAGTTTAAAAAACAAACATAAGTAAGGAGACATAAACTTCTGGGGGCTTGTCCCAGCACATTCCTGTGTAATTTACAACCTTGGAACACTACCTCCAGGAAGACTCTGTTGCCCCAGTAACAAGAGTTGAGAACGTAATAATGCTGCCGCCTTGTAGCTGTTTCCCACAACAGCAGCTTTAAACCAAGTACTAATGGTTGCTTAATAGTCACAAGGACTGCAGGGCTGTAAATGACACCTGTCCTCAAAACATGCCCTGGGGTAGGGAATAGGCAAGGAAATTCAACACATGACAAATGTTTCAAGAAGTCAATATGAAGAGGGAAGTTTTAGTCACTCTTTAAATAAAAAAGGACATGCCTAAAGCTCAGTATAAGGAATTATTAGCCACATGCAAATCCAACTTCCAAAAAGGTTTCAGCTCACACCAGTCAAATGACCATCAGCAAAAAGTCTACAAACTATAAATGCTGAAGGGCTTTTAGAGAACTCTGTACCTTCTAGCTGCTGGTGGAACGTAAAGTGGTAACAGCACTAACGAAAACAGAATGGAGCTGCTTTAAAAGGTAAAAATTGAGCTACCATATGATGCGGCAGGGCACCTTTTGGGCCTATTACCTAAGACCACCAGAATCGGAAAGACAGAGACAGGCAAATGTGCACTGCAGCAATATTGAAATAGCCAAGACATGGAAGCCAAAAAAAAAAGGTCCATAATCAGATGAATGGACAAAGAAGAAGTGGTATATGGACAGATTGGAATATCAGTCACACAAAAAATAAAAGAATGGCATCTGCAGCACCGCAGATGAGCCTAGAGATAATCACACAACGTGAAGTAAGTCAGAATGCGAAAGACAAATGCCCTATGATGTCCCTTATGTTATCTGAAAATTCATAAAAATGAACATATTTCCTAGAGAAAGGCAATCTCAGATTGAGAAGACAAACTTATGGTTAAGCCAAAGAAAAGGTGTGAGGAATGGGTAAATTAGGATATTGGGGTTAACACACATATATTAATACATAGAAAATATATAATCCCCAAAGACCTATGGAATACCAAAAGTGGTCTACTCAACACTCTGTAACAACCTACATGGAAAAGGACCCAAAGATCAATAGATATATGTATATGTGTAAATGAACAAGATTCTGTACACCTAGAAAAAAAGACATTTTTCAATCAAATTTGCTCTGATAAAAACTACAACTTAAAGACACAGACAAGAATTACGGAGGCTAAAACTTATGGGGGTTTGTCCTGGCACATTCCACTCTAATCTGCAACCTAAAAGCACAACTTGCAGCAAGGTTCTGTTTCCCTAGCAAGCAGAGTTGGCAACGTAGAAATGCTGCCACCCTAAGGCCGTTTCCTCAAACAGCAGCTTTAAATCTACTGCTAATGGTCACTAATATTCACAAGGACTGCAGGGCTGTAAATGATTCATGCCCTCAAAAAATGTCCTGGGGTAGGGAATGGCCAAAAAAATCCAAACGTGGCAAATTTTTCAAGAAGGCAATTTGAAGTTGTAACTTTAGCTCCATCTTAAAAAAAAACGAAAAGAACATTGATAAACGCAAAACATCAGGAATTATGAGACGCATGCAAATCCAATCTACACAAAGGTATCCCCTCACACCAGTCAGAATGACCATCAGCAAAATGTCAACAAACAGAGCATTAACCAAGATGGCGGAGTAGAAGGACGTGCTCTCACTCCCTCTTGCGAGAGCACCAGAATCACAACTGGCTGCTGGACAATCACTGACAGGAAGACCCTGGACTTCACCAAGGAGGATACCCCACGTCCAAGGACAGAGGAGAAGCCACAGTGAGACGGTAGGAGGGGCGCAATCAGAGTAAAATCAAATCCCGTAACTGCTGGGTGGGTGACTCACAGACTGGCGAACACTTATACCACAGAAGTCCACCCACTGGAGTGAAGGTTCTGAGCCCCACGTCAGGCTTCCCAACCTGGGGGTCCTGCAACGGGAGGAGGAATTCCTAGAGAATCAGACTTTGAAGCCTAGTGGGAATTGACTGCAGGACTTCTACAGGACTGGGGGAAACAGAGACCCCACTCTTGGAGGGCACACACAAAGTAGTGTGCGCATCGGGACCCAGGGGAAGGAGCAGTGACCCTGGGGGAGACTGAACCAGACCTACCTGCTGGTGTTGGGGGGTCTCCCGCAGAGGCGGGGGGTGGCTCTGTTTCACCGTGGGGACAAGGACACTGGCAGCGGAGGTTCTGGGAAGTGCTCCTTGGCGTGAGCCCTCCCAGAGTCTGCCATTAACCCCACCAAAGAGCCCAGGTAGGCTCCAGTGTTGGGCTGCCTCAGGCAAAACAACCAACAGGGAGGGAACCCAGCCCCACCCATCAACAGTCAAGTGGATTAAAGTTTTACTGAGCTCTGACCGCCACAGCAACAGTCAGCTCTACCCACCACCAGAGCCTCCCATCAAGCCTCTTAGATAGCCTCAACCACCAGAGGGCAGACAGCAGAAGCAAGAAAAACTACAATCCTGCAGCCTGTGGACCAAAAACCACAGTTACAGAAAGATAGACAAGATGAAAAGGCAGAGGGCTATGTACCAGATGAAGGAACAAGAAAAACACCCAGAAAAACAACTAAATGAAGTGGAGATAGGCAACCTGCCAGAAAAAGAATTCAGAATAATGATAGTGAAGATGATCCAGGACCTCGGAATAAGAATGGAGGCAAAGATTGAGAGGATGCGAGAAATGATTAACAAAGACCTAGAAGAATTAAAGAACAAACAAACAGAGATGACCAATACAATAACTGAAATGAAAACTACACTAGAAGGAATCAATAGCAGAAAAACTGAGGCAGAAGAACGGATAAGTGACCTGGAAGACAGAATGGTGGAGTTCACTGCTGCGGAGCAGAATAAAGAAAAAAGAATGAAAAGAAATGAAGACAGCCTAAGAGACCTCTGGGACAACATTAAACGCAACAACATTCGCATTATAGGGGTCCCAGAAGGAGAAGAGAGAGAGAAAGGACCAGAGAAAATATTTGAAGAGATGATAGTCGAAAACTTCCCTAACATGGGACAGGAAATAGCCACCCAAGTCCAGGAAGCGCAGAGAGTCCCATACAGGATCAACCCAAGGAGTAACACACCGAGACACATAGTAATCAAAGTGGCAAAAATTAAAGACAAAGAAAAATTATTGAAAGCAGCAAGGGAAAAACGACAAATAACATACAAGGGAACTCCCATAAGGTTAACAGCTGATTTCTCAGCAGAACCTCTACAAGCCAGAAGGGAGTGGCATGATATACTTCAAGTGATGAAAGGGAAGAACCTACAACCAAGATTACTCTACCCGGCAAGGATCTCATTTAGATTTGATGGAGAAATCAAAAGCTTTACAGACAAGCAAAAGCTACGAGAATCCAGCACCACCAAACCAGCTCTACAACAAATGCTAAAGGAACTTCTCTAAGTGGGAAACACAAGAGAAGAAAAGGACCTACAAAAACAAACCCAAAACAATTAAGAAAATGGTCATAGGAACATACATATCGATAATTACCTTAAACGTGAATGGATTAAATGCCCCAACCAAAAGACATAGACTGGCTGAATGGATACAAAAACAAGACCCATATATATGCTGTCTACAAGAGACCCACTTTAGACCTAGGGACACATACAGACTGAAAGTGAGGGGATGGGAAAAGATATTCCATGCAAATGGAAATCAAAAGAAAGCTGGAGAGTAGCTATACTCGTATCAGATAAAATAGACTTGAAAATAAAGAATGTTGCAAGAGACAAGGAAGGACACTACATAATGATCAAGGGATCAATCCAAGAAGAAGATATAACGATTATAAATATATATGCACCCAACATAGGAGCACCTCAATACATAAGGCAACTGCTAACAGCTATAAAAGAGGAAATCGACAGTAACACAATAATAGTGGGGGGCTTTAACACCTCACTTACACCACAGGACAGATCATCCAGAATGAAAATGAATAAGGAAACAGAAGCTTTAAATGACACAATAGACCAGTTAGAGTTAATTGATATATATAGGACATTCCATCCAAAAACAGCAGATTACACGTTCTTCTCAAGTGCGCACGGAACATTCTCCAGGATAGATCACATCTTGGGTCACAAATCAAGCCTCAGTAAATTTAAGAAAATTGAAATCATATCAAGCATCTTTTCGGACCACAACGCTATGAGATTAGAAATGAATTACAGGGAAAAAAACGTAAAACAGACAAACACATGGAGGCTAAACAATACGTTACTAAATAACCAAGAGATCACTGAAGAAATCAGAGAGGCAATCAAAAAATACCTAGAGACAAATGACAATGAAAACACGACGACCCAAAACCTATGGGATGCAGCAAAAGCAGTTCTAAGAGGGAAGTTTATCGCTATACAAGCCTATCTCAAGAAACAAGAAAAATCTCAAGTAAACAATCTAACCTTACACCTAAAGAAACTAGAGAAAGAAGAACAAACAAAACCCAAAGTTAGCAGAAGGAAAGAAATCATAAAGATCAGAGCAGAAATAAATGACATAGAGACAAAGAAAACAAGAGCAAAGATCAATAAAACTAAAAGTTGGTTCTTTGAGAAGATAAACAAAATTGATAAGCCATTAGCCAGACTCATCAAGAAAAAGAGGGAGAGGACTCAAATCAATAGAATCCGAAATGAAAAAGGAGAAGTTACAACAGACACCGCAGAAATACAAAGCATCCTAAGAGACTACTACAAGCAACTTTATGCCAATAAAATGGACAACCTGGAAGAAATGGACACATTTTTAGAAAGGCGTAACCTTCCAAGACTGAACCAGGAAGAAACAGAAAATATGAACAGACCAATCACAAGTAATGAAATTGAAACTGTGATTAAAAATCTTCCAACAAACAAAAGTCCAGGACCAGATGGCTTCACAGGTGAATTCTATCAAACATTTAGAGAAGAGCTAACACCTATCCTTCTCAAACTCTTCCAAAAAATTGCAGAGGAAGGAACACTCCCAAACTCATTCTATGAGGCCACCATCACCCTGATACCAAAACCAGACAAAGACACTACAAAAAAAGAAAATTACAGACCAATATCACTGATGAATACAGATGCAAAAATCCTCAACAAAATACTAGCAAACAGAATCCAACAACACATTAAAAGGATCATACACCACGATCAAGTGGCATTTATCCCAGGGATGCAAGGATTCTTCAATATACGCAAATCAATCAATGTGATACACCATATTAACAAACTGAAGAATAAAAACCATATGATCATCTCAATAGATGCAGAAAAAGCTTTTGACAAAATTCAACACCCAGTTATGATAAAAACTCTCCAGAAAGTGGGCATAGAGGGAACCCACCTCCACATAATAAAGGCCATATATGACAAACCCACAGCAAACATCATTCTCAATGGTGAAAAACTGAAAGCATTTCCTCTAAGATCAGGAACGAGACAAGGAGGTCCACTCTCACCACTATTATTCAACATAGTTCTGGACGTCCTAGCCACGGCAATCAGAGAAGAAAAAGAAATAAAAGGAATACAAATGGGAAAAGAAGAAGTAAAACTGTCACTGTTTGCGGATGACGTGATACTATACATAGAGAATCCTAAAACTGCCACCAGAAAACTGCTAGAGCTAATGAATGAATATGGTAAAGTTGCAGGATACAAAATGAATGCACAGAAATCTCTTGCATTCCTATACACTAATGATGAAAAATCTGAAAGAGAAATTATGGAAACACTCCCATTTACCATTGCAACGAAAAGAATAAAATACCTAGGAATAAACCTACCTAGGGAGACAAAAGACCTGTATGCAGAAAACTATAAGACACTGATGAAAGAAATTAAAGACGATACCAACTGATGGAGAGATATACCATGTTCTTGGATTGGAAGAATCAACATTGTGAAAACGAGTATACTACCCAAAGCAATATACAGATTCAATGCAATCCCTATCAAATTACCAATGGCATTTTTTACGGAGCTAGAACAAATCATCTTAAAATTTGTATGGAGTCACAAAAGACCCCGAATAGCCAAAGCAGTCTTGAGGGAAAAAAATGGAGCTGGAGGAATCAGACTCCCTGACTTCAGACTATACTACAAAGCTACAGTAATCAAGACAATATGGTACTGGCACAAAAACAGAAACACAGATCAATGGAACAAGATAGAAAAGCCCAGAGACTAACCCACGCACCTATGGTCAACTAATCTATGACAAAGGAGGCAAAGACACACAATGGAGAAAAGACAGTCTCTTCAATAAGTGGTGCTGGGAAAACTGGACAGCTACATGTAAAAGAATGAAATTAGAATACTCCCTAACACCATACACAAAAATAAACTCAAAATGGATTAGAGACCTAAGTATAAGACTGGACACTATAAAACTCTTAGAGGAAAACACAGGAAGAACACTCTTTGACATAAATCACAGCAAGATCTTTTTCGATCCACCTCCTAGAGTAATGGAAAGAAAAACAAAAATAAACAAATGGGACCTAATGAAACTTCAAAGCTTTTGCACAGCAAACGAAACCGTAAACAAGACGAAAAGACAACCCTCGGAATGGGAGAAAATATTTGCAAACGAATCAACGGACAAAGGATTAATCTCCAAAATATATAAACAGCTCATTCAGCTCAATATTAAAGAAACAAACACCCCAATCCAAAAATGGGCAGAAGACCTAAATAGACATTTCTCCAAAGAAGACATACAGACGGCCACGAAGCACATGAAAAGATGCTCAACATCGCGAATTATTAGAGAAATGCAAATCAAAACTACAATGAGGTATCACCTCACTCCTGTTAGAATGGGCATCATCAGAAAATCTACAAACAACAAATGCTGGAGAGGGTGTGGAGAAAAGGGAACCCTCTTGCACTGTTGGTGGGAATGTAAATTGATACAGCCACTATGGAGAACAACATGGAGGTCCCTTAAAAAACTAAAAATAGAATTACCATATGACCCAGCAATCCCACTACTGAGCATATACCCAGAGAAAACCGTAATTCAAAAAGACACATGCACCCGAATGTTCATTGCAGCACTATTTACAATAGCCAGGTCACGGAAGCAACCTAAATGCCCATCAACAGACGAATGGATAAAGAAGTTGTGGTACATATATACAATGGAATATTACTCAGCCATAAAAAGGAACGAAATTGAGTCATTTGTTGAGAAGTGGATGGATCTAGAGACTGTCATACAGAGTGAAGTAAGTCAGAAAGAGAAAAACAAATATCGTATATTAATGCATGTATGTGGAACCTAGAAAAATGGTACAGATGAGCCGGTTTGCAGGGCAGAAGTTGAGACACAGATGTAGAGAATGGACATATGGACACCAAGGGGGGAAAACTGCGGTGGGGTGGGGATGGTGGTGTGCTGAATTGGGCGATTGGGATTGACATGTATACACTGATGTGTATAAAACTGATGCCTAATAAGAACCTGCAGTATAAACAAACAAACAAACAAAACAACTAATACTAAACTTTCATTGGGTTATTTGTATGGAAATATGTTAATATAAATGTTTCAGACATTACATGAAATTTCTAAAAATCTTCTATGTGTATTTGTATGGAAATATGTATGGAAATATGTTAATATAAATGTTTCAGACATTACATGAAATTTCTAAAAATCTTATATGTTCTGGTATAATGTTATAAGTAATAATCCTAGTTATTACTTTAAAATGTATATCTCAGAAATAACTAATTTTCTTGTCAACTGCATTATTATGAACTTTCATCAAATCTTTAACTGTGGTCGTTTTTAAGTCTTTTCTCATTTACAGACAGTTCTGGGTGTACTCTGATGCTTTGGCAAATATGTTCCTAGTAAAGGGTTTCGTCTTCAAGAAATTCATGGCAAAGACTCTGACAAGTACAGGGTTCTGGTAACTGACTGTACTGCTGAACTGAATGAATAAGCATTTTCAGCACTCTAATGAAAAACTGGGGCTTCCCTGGTGGCGCAGTGGTTGAGAGTCTGCCTGCTAATGCAGGGGACACGGGTTCGAGCCCTGGTCTGGGAAGATCCCACATGCCACGGAGCAGCTGGGCCCGTGAGCCACAACTACTGAGCCTGCGCGTCTGGAGCCTGTGCCCCGCAACGGAAGGGGCCGCGATAGTGAAAGGCCCGCGCACCGCGATGAAGAGCGGTCCCCGCACCGCGATGAAGAGTGGCCCCCACTTGCCGTAACCAGAGAAAGCCCTCGCACGAACCGAAGACCCAACACAGCCAAAAATAAATAATAAATAAATAAATAAAGTAGCTATAAAAAAAAAAAACTGATGAACTCAAAAAAGTGCTAACAAAAGATCAAGATGAAAAAAAAAATTTAATTACGTGGGACTGAGTGAACTGAGGAGGATGAGTATAATTTTTGTGACTTTCTGTCTGAATTTAAAAGAAAATCCCACAAGGACTCAGAGGCAAAGAATATACAAATCAATTTTCACTGCAAAGTAAAGGAGCTGTTACAGTGGAGGATTACTGGACTGAATGTCAATATTATGACATAGTATGAGTGTGTTTCAGGTTTGGTCATTGCAATCGTTGTTGCTTTTGTTGTGGTCATCCATGTACAATGCTTCGTGTCAGTCTATTTATCTCTTGTAAAAATAAAATACACTGTGTGTGTGTGAAAAACAATGTCAACAAACAATAGGTGCTGAAGAAGTTGTGGAGAAAAGCGTAACCTCTCGGTCTAAGTGGGATGTAAACTGGTAACGGCCAAATAATAGGAACAGGACGGCAGTGCCTTTAAAGGTAAAACTTGAGTCACCATATGATCTGGAAGGCCCACTATTGGGCCTGTCACCTGTGAAAGCCAGAATCAAAAAGGCACGGGATGGAAAACCGTGTAATGCAGCAGTATTTACAACAGCCAAGACATGGAAGCAAACAAAATGTCCATCAACAGATAAATGGACAAAGAAGAAGTGGTACACATACCAAATGGAATAGTAGCCTCGGGAAAACGATGAACAATGCCGTCTTCAGGACTACAGATGAGCCTAGAAATCATCATATTAGGTTAAGTAAGTCAAGAGGGAATGACAAATATCCTATGATATCAGGTATACAATGTTATTCTACGATTGCTACCAATGAACATATTTCCACAGAGAAAGACACTCACGGAATTATCAAACAAACTAATGGTTAGCCAAAATGAAAGGTGGGAGGATGGATAAATTAGGACTATGGGGCTAACATACATATACTAATGTATGTTAAATGTATATAAACTATATGAATTATATAGTCACCAATACATATAAAATACATAATGACAAAACACCTACCAAATACCAAGGGAGGTCTACTCAACATTCTGTAATAACATACATGGTAACAGGATCCGAAGATGAACAGACATGCGTATGAATCATTGAGCAGATTCTGTACCAGCCAGACAATCAAAACACTCTAATCAAATTTACTCCGATAAGAAATAGAAATGAAGTTTAAAAAACAAACATAAGTAAGGAGACATAAACTTCTGGGGGCTTGTCCCAGCACATTCCTGTGTAATTTACAACCTTGGAACACTACCTCCAGGAAGACTCTGTTGCCCCAGTAACAAGAGTTGAGAACGTAATAATGCTGCCGCCTTGTAGCTGTTTCCCACAACAGCAGCTTTAAACCAAGTACTAATGGTTGCTTAATAGTCACAAGGACTGCAGGGCTGTAAATGACACCTGTCCTCAAAACATGCCCTGGGGTAGGGAATAGGCAAGGAAATTCAACACATGACAAATGTTTCAAGAAGTCAATATGAAGAGGGAAGTTTTAGTCACTCTTTAAATAAAAAAGGACATGCCTAAAGCTCAGTATAAGGAATTATTAGCCACATGCAAATCCAACTTCCAAAAAGGTTTCAGCTCACACCAGTCAAATGACCATCAGCAAAAAGTCTACAAACTATAAATGCTGAAGGGCTTTTAGAGAACTCTGTACCTTCTAGCTGCTGGTGGAACGTAAAGTGGTAACAGCACTAACGAAAACAGAATGGAGCTGCTTTAAAAGGTAAAAATTGAGCTACCATATGATGCGGCAGGGCACCTTTTGGGCCTATTACCTAAGACCACCAGAATCGGAAAGACAGAGACAGGCAAATGTGCACTGCAGCAATATTGAAATAGCCAAGACATGGAAGCCAAAAAAAAAAGGTCCATAATCAGATGAATGGACAAAGAAGAAGTGGTATATGGACAGATTGGAATATCAGTCACACAAAAAATAAAAGAATGGCATCTGCAGCACCGCAGATGAGCCTAGAGATAATCACACAACGTGAAGTAAGTCAGAATGCGAAAGACAAATGCCCTATGATGTCCCTTATGTTATCTGAAAATTCATAAAAATGAACATATTTCCTAGAGAAAGGCAATCTCAGATTGAGAAGACAAACTTATGGTTAAGCCAAAGAAAAGGTGTGAGGAATGGGTAAATTAGGATATTGGGGTTAACACACATATATTAATACATAGAAAATATATAATCCCCAAAGACCTATGGAATACCAAAAGTGGTCTACTCAACACTCTGTAACAACCTACATGGAAAAGGACCCAAAGATCAATAGATATATGTATATGTGTAAATGAACAAGATTCTGTACACCTAGAAAAAAAGACATTTTTCAATCAAATTTGCTCTGATAAAAACTACAACTTAAAGACACAGACAAGAATTACGGAGGCTAAAACTTATGGGGGTTTGTCCTGGCACATTCCACTCTAATCTGCAACCTAAAAGCACAACTTGCAGCAAGGTTCTGTTTCCCTAGCAAGCAGAGTTGGCAACGTAGAAATGCTGCCACCCTAAGGCCGTTTCCTCAAACAGCAGCTTTAAATCTACTGCTAATGGTCACTAATATTCACAAGGACTGCAGGGCTGTAAATGATTCATGCCCTCAAAAAATGTCCTGGGGTAGGGAATGGCCAAAAAAATCCAAACGTGGCAAATTTTTCAAGAAGGCAATTTGAAGTTGTAACTTTAGCTCCATCTTAAAAAAAAACGAAAAGAACATTGATAAACGCAAAACATCAGGAATTATGAGACGCATGCAAATCCAATCTACACAAAGGTATCCCCTCACACCAGTCAGAATGACCATCAGCAAAATGTCAACAAACAGAGCATTAACCAAGATGGCGGAGTAGAAGGACGTGCTCTCACTCCCTCTTGCGAGAGCACCAGAATCACAACTGGCTGCTGGACAATCACTGACAGGAAGACCCTGGACTTCACCAAGGAGGATACCCCACGTCCAAGGACAGAGGAGAAGCCACAGTGAGACGGTAGGAGGGGCGCAATCAGAGTAAAATCAAATCCCGTAACTGCTGGGTGGGTGACTCACAGACTGGCGAACACTTATACCACAGAAGTCCACCCACTGGAGTGAAGGTTCTGAGCCCCACGTCAGGCTTCCCAACCTGGGGGTCCTGCAACGGGAGGAGGAATTCCTAGAGAATCAGACTTTGAAGCCTAGTGGGAATTGACTGCAGGACTTCTACAGGACTGGGGGAAACAGAGACCCCACTCTTGGAGGGCACACACAAAGTAGTGTGCGCATCGGGACCCAGGGGAAGGAGCAGTGACCCTGGGGGAGACTGAACCAGACCTACCTGCTGGTGTTGGGGGGTCTCCCGCAGAGGCGGGGGGTGGCTCTGTTTCACCGTGGGGACAAGGACACTGGCAGCGGAGGTTCTGGGAAGTGCTCCTTGGCGTGAGCCCTCCCAGAGTCTGCCATTAACCCCACCAAAGAGCCCAGGTAGGCTCCAGTGTTGGGCTGCCTCAGGCAAAACAACCAACAGGGAGGGAACCCAGCCCCACCCATCAACAGTCAAGTGGATTAAAGTTTTACTGAGCTCTGACCGCCACAGCAACAGTCAGCTCTACCCACCACCAGAGCCTCCCATCAAGCCTCTTAGATAGCCTCAACCACCAGAGGGCAGACAGCAGAAGCAAGAAAAACTACAATCCTGCAGCCTGTGGACCAAAAACCACAGTTACAGAAAGATAGACAAGATGAAAAGGCAGAGGGCTATGTACCAGATGAAGGAACAAGAAAAACACCCAGAAAAACAACTAAATGAAGTGGAGATAGGCAACCTGCCAGAAAAAGAATTCAGAATAATGATAGTGAAGATGATCCAGGACCTCGGAATAAGAATGGAGGCAAAGATTGAGAGGATGCGAGAAATGATTAACAAAGACCTAGAAGAATTAAAGAACAAACAAACAGAGATGACCAATACAATAACTGAAATGAAAACTACACTAGAAGGAATCAATAGCAGAAAAACTGAGGCAGAAGAACGGATAAGTGACCTGGAAGACAGAATGGTGGAGTTCACTGCTGCGGAGCAGAATAAAGAAAAAAGAATGAAAAGAAATGAAGACAGCCTAAGAGACCTCTGGGACAACATTAAACGCAACAACATTCGCATTATAGGGGTCCCAGAAGGAGAAGAGAGAGAGAAAGGACCAGAGAAAATATTTGAAGAGATGATAGTCGAAAACTTCCCTAACATGGGACAGGAAATAGCCACCCAAGTCCAGGAAGCGCAGAGAGTCCCATACAGGATCAACCCAAGGAGTAACACACCGAGACACATAGTAATCAAAGTGGCAAAAATTAAAGACAAAGAAAAATTATTGAAAGCAGCAAGGGAAAAACGACAAATAACATACAAGGGAACTCCCATAAGGTTAACAGCTGATTTCTCAGCAGAACCTCTACAAGCCAGAAGGGAGTGGCATGATATACTTCAAGTGATGAAAGGGAAGAACCTACAACCAAGATTACTCTACCCGGCAAGGATCTCATTTAGATTTGATGGAGAAATCAAAAGCTTTACAGACAAGCAAAAGCTACGAGAATCCAGCACCACCAAACCAGCTCTACAACAAATGCTAAAGGAACTTCTCTAAGTGGGAAACACAAGAGAAGAAAAGGACCTACAAAAACAAACCCAAAACAATTAAGAAAATGGTCATAGGAACATACATATCGATAATTACCTTAAACGTGAATGGATTAAATGCCCCAACCAAAAGACATAGACTGGCTGAATGGATACAAAAACAAGACCCATATATATGCTGTCTACAAGAGACCCACTTTAGACCTAGGGACACATACAGACTGAAAGTGAGGGGATGGGAAAAGATATTCCATGCAAATGGAAATCAAAAGAAAGCTGGAGAGTAGCTATACTCGTATCAGATAAAATAGACTTGAAAATAAAGAATGTTGCAAGAGACAAGGAAGGACACTACATAATGATCAAGGGATCAATCCAAGAAGAAGATATAACGATTATAAATATATATGCACCCAACATAGGAGCACCTCAATACATAAGGCAACTGCTAACAGCTATAAAAGAGGAAATCGACAGTAACACAATAATAGTGGGGGGCTTTAACACCTCACTTACACCACAGGACAGATCATCCAGAATGAAAATGAATAAGGAAACAGAAGCTTTAAATGACACAATAGACCAGTTAGAGTTAATTGATATATATAGGACATTCCATCCAAAAACAGCAGATTACACGTTCTTCTCAAGTGCGCACGGAACATTCTCCAGGATAGATCACATCTTGGGTCACAAATCAAGCCTCAGTAAATTTAAGAAAATTGAAATCATATCAAGCATCTTTTCGGACCACAACGCTATGAGATTAGAAATGAATTACAGGGAAAAAAACGTAAAACAGACAAACACATGGAGGCTAAACAATACGTTACTAAATAACCAAGAGATCACTGAAGAAATCAGAGAGGCAATCAAAAAATACCTAGAGACAAATGACAATGAAAACACGACGACCCAAAACCTATGGGATGCAGCAAAAGCAGTTCTAAGAGGGAAGTTTATCGCTATACAAGCCTATCTCAAGAAACAAGAAAAATCTCAAGTAAACAATCTAACCTTACACCTAAAGAAACTAGAGAAAGAAGAACAAACAAAACCCAAAGTTAGCAGAAGGAAAGAAATCATAAAGATCAGAGCAGAAATAAATGACATAGAGACAAAGAAAACAAGAGCAAAGATCAATAAAACTAAAAGTTGGTTCTTTGAGAAGATAAACAAAATTGATAAGCCATTAGCCAGACTCATCAAGAAAAAGAGGGAGAGGACTCAAATCAATAGAATCCGAAATGAAAAAGGAGAAGTTACAACAGACACCGCAGAAATACAAAGCATCCTAAGAGACTACTACAAGCAACTTTATGCCAATAAAATGGACAACCTGGAAGAAATGGACACATTTTTAGAAAGGCGTAACCTTCCAAGACTGAACCAGGAAGAAACAGAAAATATGAACAGACCAATCACAAGTAATGAAATTGAAACTGTGATTAAAAATCTTCCAACAAACAAAAGTCCAGGACCAGATGGCTTCACAGGTGAATTCTATCAAACATTTAGAGAAGAGCTAACACCTATCCTTCTCAAACTCTTCCAAAAAATTGCAGAGGAAGGAACACTCCCAAACTCATTCTATGAGGCCACCATCACCCTGATACCAAAACCAGACAAAGACACTACAAAAAAAGAAAATTACAGACCAATATCACTGATGAATACAGATGCAAAAATCCTCAACAAAATACTAGCAAACAGAATCCAACAACACATTAAAAGGATCATACACCACGATCAAGTGGCATTTATCCCAGGGATGCAAGGATTCTTCAATATACGCAAATCAATCAATGTGATACACCATATTAACAAACTGAAGAATAAAAACCATATGATCATCTCAATAGATGCAGAAAAAGCTTTTGACAAAATTCAACACCCAGTTATGATAAAAACTCTCCAGAAAGTGGGCATAGAGGGAACCCACCTCCACATAATAAAGGCCATATATGACAAACCCACAGCAAACATCATTCTCAATGGTGAAAAACTGAAAGCATTTCCTCTAAGATCAGGAACGAGACAAGGAGGTCCACTCTCACCACTATTATTCAACATAGTTCTGGACGTCCTAGCCACGGCAATCAGAGAAGAAAAAGAAATAAAAGGAATACAAATGGGAAAAGAAGAAGTAAAACTGTCACTGTTTGCGGATGACGTGATACTATACATAGAGAATCCTAAAACTGCCACCAGAAAACTGCTAGAGCTAATGAATGAATATGGTAAAGTTGCAGGATACAAAATGAATGCACAGAAATCTCTTGCATTCCTATACACTAATGATGAAAAATCTGAAAGAGAAATTATGGAAACACTCCCATTTACCATTGCAACGAAAAGAATAAAATACCTAGGAATAAACCTACCTAGGGAGACAAAAGACCTGTATGCAGAAAACTATAAGACACTGATGAAAGAAATTAAAGACGATACCAACTGATGGAGAGATATACCATGTTCTTGGATTGGAAGAATCAACATTGTGAAAACGAGTATACTACCCAAAGCAATATACAGATTCAATGCAATCCCTATCAAATTACCAATGGCATTTTTTACGGAGCTAGAACAAATCATCTTAAAATTTGTATGGAGTCACAAAAGACCCCGAATAGCCAAAGCAGTCTTGAGGGAAAAAAATGGAGCTGGAGGAATCAGACTCCCTGACTTCAGACTATACTACAAAGCTACAGTAATCAAGACAATATGGTACTGGCACAAAAACAGAAACACAGATCAATGGAACAAGATAGAAAAGCCCAGAGACTAACCCACGCACCTATGGTCAACTAATCTATGACAAAGGAGGCAAAGACACACAATGGAGAAAAGACAGTCTCTTCAATAAGTGGTGCTGGGAAAACTGGACAGCTACATGTAAAAGAATGAAATTAGAATACTCCCTAACACCATACACAAAAATAAACTCAAAATGGATTAGAGACCTAAGTATAAGACTGGACACTATAAAACTCTTAGAGGAAAACACAGGAAGAACACTCTTTGACATAAATCACAGCAAGATCTTTTTCGATCCACCTCCTAGAGTAATGGAAAGAAAAACAAAAATAAACAAATGGGACCTAATGAAACTTCAAAGCTTTTGCACAGCAAACGAAACCGTAAACAAGACGAAAAGACAACCCTCGGAATGGGAGAAAATATTTGCAAACGAATCAACGGACAAAGGATTAATCTCCAAAATATATAAACAGCTCATTCAGCTCAATATTAAAGAAACAAACACCCCAATCCAAAAATGGGCAGAAGACCTAAATAGACATTTCTCCAAAGAAGACATACAGACGGCCACGAAGCACATGAAAAGATGCTCAACATCGCGAATTATTAGAGAAATGCAAATCAAAACTACAATGAGGTATCACCTCACTCCTGTTAGAATGGGCATCATCAGAAAATCTACAAACAACAAATGCTGGAGAGGGTGTGGAGAAAAGGGAACCCTCTTGCACTGTTGGTGGGAATGTAAATTGATACAGCCACTATGGAGAACAACATGGAGGTCCCTTAAAAAACTAAAAATAGAATTACCATATGACCCAGCAATCCCACTACTGAGCATATACCCAGAGAAAACCGTAATTCAAAAAGACACATGCACCCGAATGTTCATTGCAGCACTATTTACAATAGCCAGGTCACGGAAGCAACCTAAATGCCCATCAACAGACGAATGGATAAAGAAGTTGTGGTACATATATACAATGGAATATTACTCAGCCATAAAAAGGAACGAAATTGAGTCATTTGTTGAGAAGTGGATGGATCTAGAGACTGTCATACAGAGTGAAGTAAGTCAGAAAGAGAAAAACAAATATCGTATATTAATGCATGTATGTGGAACCTAGAAAAATGGTACAGATGAGCCGGTTTGCAGGGCAGAAGTTGAGACACAGATGTAGAGAATGGACATATGGACACCAAGGGGGGAAAACTGCGGTGGGGTGGGGATGGTGGTGTGCTGAATTGGGCGATTGGGATTGACATGTATACACTGATGTGTATAAAACTGATGCCTAATAAGAACCTGCAGTATAAACAAACAAACAAACAAAACAACTAATACTAAACTTTCATTGGGTTATTTGTATGGAAATATGTTAATATAAATGTTTCAGACATTACATGAAATTTCTAAAAATCTTCTATGTGTATTTGTATGGAAATATGTATGGAAATATGTTAATATAAATGTTTCAGACATTACATGAAATTTCTAAAAATCTTATATGTTCTGGTATAATGTTATAAGTAATAATCCTAGTTATTACTTTAAAATGTATATCTCAGAAATAACTAATTTTCTTGTCAACTGCATTATTATGAACTTTCATCAAATCTTTAACTGTGGTCGTTTTTAAGTCTTTTCTCATTTACAGACAGTTCTGGGTGTACTCTGATGCTTTGGCAAATATGTTCCTAGTAAAGGGTTTCGTCTTCAAGAAATTCATGGCAAAGACTCTGACAAGTACAGGGTTCTGGTAACTGACTGTACTGCTGAACTGAATGAATAAGCATTTTCAGCACTCTAATGAAAAACTGGGGCTTCCCTGGTGGCGCAGTGGTTGAGAGTCTGCCTGCTAATGCAGGGGACACGGGTTCGAGCCCTGGTCTGGGAAGATCCCACATGCCACGGAGCAGCTGGGCCCGTGAGCCACAACTACTGAGCCTGCGCGTCTGGAGCCTGTGCCCCGCAACGGAAGGGGCCGCGATAGTGAAAGGCCCGCGCACCGCGATGAAGAGCGGTCCCCGCACCGCGATGAAGAGTGGCCCCCACTTGCCGTAACCAGAGAAAGCCCTCGCACGAACCGAAGACCCAACACAGCCAAAAATAAATAATAAATAAATAAATAAAGTAGCTATAAAAAAAAAAAAACTGATGAACTCAAAAAAGTGCTAACAAAAGATCAAGATGAAAAAAAAAATTTAATTACGTGGGACTGAGTGAACTGAGGAGGATGAGTATAATTTTTGTGACTTTCTGTCTGAATTTAAAAGAAAATCCCACAAGGACTCAGAGGCAAAGAATATACAAATCAATTTTCACTGCAAAGTAAAGGAGCTGTTACAGTGGAGGATTACTGGACTGAATGTCAATATTATGACATAGTATGAGTGTGTTTCAGGTTTGGTCATTGCAATCGTTGTTGCTTTTGTTGTGGTCATCCATGTACAATGCTTCGTGTCAGTCTATTTATCTCTTGTAAAAATAAAATACACTGTGTGTGTGTGAAAAACAATGTCAACAAACAATAGGTGCTGAAGAAGTTGTGGAGAAAAGCGTAACCTCTCGGTCTAAGTGGGATGTAAACTGGTAACGGCCAAATAATAGGAACAGGACGGCAGTGCCTTTAAAGGTAAAAATTGAGTCACCATATGATCTGGAAGGCCCACTATTGGGCCTGTCACCTGTGAAAGCCAGAATCAAAAAGGCACGGGATGGAAAACCGTGTAATGCAGCAGTATTTACAACAGCCAAGACATGGAAGCAAACAAAATGTCCATCAACAGATAAATGGACAAAGAAGAAGTGGTACACATACCAAATGGAATAGTAGCCTCGGGAAAACGATGAACAATGCCGTCTTCAGGACTACAGATGAGCCTAGAAATCATCATATTAGGTTAAGTAAGTCAAGAGGGAATGACAAATATCCTATGATATCAGGTATACAATGTTATTCTACGATTGCTACCAATGAACATATTTCCACAGAGAAAGACACTCACGGAATTATCAAACAAACTAATGGTTAGCCAAAATGAAAGGTGGGAGGATGGATAAATTAGGACTATGGGGCTAACATACATATACTAATGTATGTTAAATGTATATAAACTATATGAATTATATAGTCACCAATACATATAAAATACATAATGACAAAACACCTACCAAATACCAAGGGAGGTCTACTCAACATTCTGTAATAACATACATGGTAACAGGATCCGAAGATGAACAGACATGCGTATGAATCATTGAGCAGATTCTGTACCAGCCAGACAATCAAAACACTCTAATCAAATTTACTCCGATAAGAAATAGAAATGAAGTTTAAAAAACAAACATAAGTAAGGAGACATAAACTTCTGGGGGCTTGTCCCAGCACATTCCTGTGTAATTTACAACCTTGGAACACTACCTCCAGGAAGACTCTGTTGCCCCAGTAACAAGAGTTGAGAACGTAATAATGCTGCCGCCTTGTAGCTGTTTCCCACAACAGCAGCTTTAAACCAAGTACTAATGGTTGCTTAATAGTCACAAGGACTGCAGGGCTGTAAATGACACCTGTCCTCAAAACATGCCCTGGGGTAGGGAATAGGCAAGGAAATTCAACACATGACAAATGTTTCAAGAAGTCAATATGAAGAGGGAAGTTTTAGTCACTCTTTAAATAAAAAAGGACATGCCTAAAGCTCAGTATAAGGAATTATTAGCCACATGCAAATCCAACTTCCAAAAAGGTTTCAGCTCACACCAGTCAAATGACCATCAGCAAAAAGTCTACAAACTATAAATGCTGAAGGGCTTTTAGAGAACTCTGTACCTTCTAGCTGCTGGTGGAACGTAAAGTGGTAACAGCACTAACGAAAACAGAATGGAGCTGCTTTAAAAGGTAAAAATTGAGCTACCATATGATGCGGCAGGGCACCTTTTGGGCCTATTACCTAAGACCACCAGAATCGGAAAGACAGAGACAGGCAAATGTGCACTGCAGCAATATTGAAATAGCCAAGACATGGAAGCCAAAAAAAAAAGGTCCATAATCAGATGAATGGACAAAGAAGAAGTGGTATATGGACAGATTGGAATATCAGTCACACAAAAAATAAAAGAATGGCATCTGCAGCACCGCAGATGAGCCTAGAGATAATCACACAACGTGAAGTAAGTCAGAATGCGAAAGACAAATGCCCTATGATGTCCCTTATGTTATCTGAAAATTCATAAAAATGAACATATTTCCTAGAGAAAGGCAATCTCAGATTGAGAAGACAAACTTATGGTTAAGCCAAAGAAAAGGTGTGAGGAATGGGTAAATTAGGATATTGGGGTTAACACACATATATTAATACATAGAAAATATATAATCCCCAAAGACCTATGGAATACCAAAAGTGGTCTACTCAACACTCTGTAACAACCTACATGGAAAAGGACCCAAAGATCAATAGATATATGTATATGTGTAAATGAACAAGATTCTGTACACCTAGAAAAAAAGACATTTTTCAATCAAATTTGCTCTGATAAAAACTACAACTTAAAGACACAGACAAGAATTACGGAGGCTAAAACTTATGGGGGTTTGTCCTGGCACATTCCACTCTAATCTGCAACCTAAAAGCACAACTTGCAGCAAGGTTCTGTTTCCCTAGCAAGCAGAGTTGGCAACGTAGAAATGCTGCCACCCTAAGGCCGTTTCCTCAAACAGCAGCTTTAAATCTACTGCTAATGGTCACTAATATTCACAAGGACTGCAGGGCTGTAAATGATTCATGCCCTCAAAAAATGTCCTGGGGTAGGGAATGGCCAAAAAAATCCAAACGTGGCAAATTTTTCAAGAAGGCAATTTGAAGTTGTAACTTTAGCTCCATCTTAAAAAAAAACGAAAAGAACATTGATAAACGCAAAACATCAGGAATTATGAGACGCATGCAAATCCAATCTACACAAAGGTATCCCCTCACACCAGTCAGAATGACCATCAGCAAAATGTCAACAAACAGAGCATTAACCAAGATGGCGGAGTAGAAGGACGTGCTCTCACTCCCTCTTGCGAGAGCACCAGAATCACAACTGGCTGCTGGACAATCACTGACAGGAAGACCCTGGACTTCACCAAGGAGGATACCCCACGTCCAAGGACAGAGGAGAAGCCACAGTGAGACGGTAGGAGGGGCGCAATCAGAGTAAAATCAAATCCCGTAACTGCTGGGTGGGTGACTCACAGACTGGCGAACACTTATACCACAGAAGTCCACCCACTGGAGTGAAGGTTCTGAGCCCCACGTCAGGCTTCCCAACCTGGGGGTCCTGCAACGGGAGGAGGAATTCCTAGAGAATCAGACTTTGAAGCCTAGTGGGAATTGACTGCAGGACTTCTACAGGACTGGGGGAAACAGAGACCCCACTCTTGGAGGGCACACACAAAGTAGTGTGCGCATCGGGACCCAGGGGAAGGAGCAGTGACCCTGGGGGAGACTGAACCAGACCTACCTGCTGGTGTTGGGGGGTCTCCCGCAGAGGCGGGGGGTGGCTCTGTTTCACCGTGGGGACAAGGACACTGGCAGCGGAGGTTCTGGGAAGTGCTCCTTGGCGTGAGCCCTCCCAGAGTCTGCCATTAACCCCACCAAAGAGCCCAGGTAGGCTCCAGTGTTGGGCTGCCTCAGGCAAAACAACCAACAGGGAGGGAACCCAGCCCCACCCATCAACAGTCAAGTGGATTAAAGTTTTACTGAGCTCTGACCGCCACAGCAACAGTCAGCTCTACCCACCACCAGAGCCTCCCATCAAGCCTCTTAGATAGCCTCAACCACCAGAGGGCAGACAGCAGAAGCAAGAAAAACTACAATCCTGCAGCCTGTGGACCAAAAACCACAGTTACAGAAAGATAGACAAGATGAAAAGGCAGAGGGCTATGTACCAGATGAAGGAACAAGAAAAACACCCAGAAAAACAACTAAATGAAGTGGAGATAGGCAACCTGCCAGAAAAAGAATTCAGAATAATGATAGTGAAGATGATCCAGGACCTCGGAATAAGAATGGAGGCAAAGATTGAGAGGATGCGAGAAATGATTAACAAAGACCTAGAAGAATTAAAGAACAAACAAACAGAGATGACCAATACAATAACTGAAATGAAAACTACACTAGAAGGAATCAATAGCAGAAAAACTGAGGCAGAAGAACGGATAAGTGACCTGGAAGACAGAATGGTGGAGTTCACTGCTGCGGAGCAGAATAAAGAAAAAAGAATGAAAAGAAATGAAGACAGCCTAAGAGACCTCTGGGACAACATTAAACGCAACAACATTCGCATTATAGGGGTCCCAGAAGGAGAAGAGAGAGAGAAAGGACCAGAGAAAATATTTGAAGAGATGATAGTCGAAAACTTCCCTAACATGGGAAAGGAAATAGCCACCCAAGTCCAGGAAGCGCAGAGAGTCCCATACAGGATCAACCCAAGGAGTAACACACCGAGACACATAGTAATCAAAGTGGCAAAAATTAAAGACAAAGAAAAATTATTGAAAGCAGCAAGGGAAAAACGACAAATAACATACAAGGGAACTCCCATAAGGTTAACAGCTGATTTCTCAGCAGAACCTCTACAAGCCAGAAGGGAGTGGCATGATATACTTCAAGTGATGAAAGGGAAGAACCTACAACCAAGATTACTCTACCCGGCAAGGATCTCATTTAGATTTGATGGAGAAATCAAAAGCTTTACAGACAAGCAAAAGCTACGAGAATCCAGCACCACCAAACCAGCTCTACAACAAATGCTAAAGGAACTTCTCTAAGTGGGAAACACAAGAGAAGAAAAGGACCTACAAAAACAAACCCAAAACAATTAAGAAAATGGTCATAGGAACATACATATCGATAATTACCTTAAACGTGAATGGATTAAATGCCCCAACCAAAAGACATAGACTGGCTGAATGGATACAAAAACAAGACCCATATATATGCTGTCTACAAGAGACCCACTTTAGACCTAGGGACACATACAGACTGAAAGTGAGGGGATGGGAAAAGATATTCCATGCAAATGGAAATCAAAAGAAAGCTGGAGAGTAGCTATACTCGTATCAGATAAAATAGACTTGAAAATAAAGAATGTTGCAAGAGACAAGGAAGGACACTACATAATGATCAAGGGATCAATCCAAGAAGAAGATATAACGATTATAAATATATATGCACCCAACATAGGAGCACCTCAATACATAAGGCAACTGCTAACAGCTATAAAAGAGGAAATCGACAGTAACACAATAATAGTGGGGGGCTTTAACACCTCACTTACACCACAGGACAGATCATCCAGAATGAAAATGAATAAGGAAACAGAAGCTTTAAATGACACAATAGACCAGTTAGAGTTAATTGATATATATAGGACATTCCATCCAAAAACAGCAGATTACACGTTCTTCTCAAGTGCGCACGGAACATTCTCCAGGATAGATCACATCTTGGGTCACAAATCAAGCCTCAGTAAATTTAAGAAAATTGAAATCATATCAAGCATCTTTTCGGACCACAACGCTATGAGATTAGAAATGAATTACAGGGAAAAAAACGTAAAACAGACAAACACATGGAGGCTAAACAATACGTTACTAAATAACCAAGAGATCACTGAAGAAATCAGAGAGGCAATCAAAAAATACCTAGAGACAAATGACAATGAAAACACGACGACCCAAAACCTATGGGATGCAGCAAAAGCAGTTCTAAGAGGGAAGTTTATCGCTATACAAGCCTATCTCAAGAAACAAGAAAAATCTCAAGTAAACAATCTAACCTTACACCTAAAGAAACTAGAGAAAGAAGAACAAACAAAACCCAAAGTTAGCAGAAGGAAAGAAATCATAAAGATCAGAGCAGAAATAAATGACATAGAGACAAAGAAAACAAGAGCAAAGATCAATAAAACTAAAAGTTGGTTCTTTGAGAAGATAAACAAAATTGATAAGCCATTAGCCAGACTCATCAAGAAAAAGAGGGAGAGGACTCAAATCAATAGAATCCGAAATGAAAAAGGAGAAGTTACAACAGACACCGCAGAAATACAAAGCATCCTAAGAGACTACTACAAGCAACTTTATGCCAATAAAATGGACAACCTGGAAGAAATGGACACATTTTTAGAAAGGCGTAACCTTCCAAGACTGAACCAGGAAGAAACAGAAAATATGAACAGACCAATCACAAGTAATGAAATTGAAACTGTGATTAAAAATCTTCCAACAAACAAAAGTCCAGGACCAGATGGCTTCACAGGTGAATTCTATCAAACATTTAGAGAAGAGCTAACACCCATCCTTCTCAAACTCTTCCAAAAAATTGCAGAGGAAGGAACACTCCCAAACTCATTCTATGAGGCCACCATCACCCTGATACCAAAACCAGACAAAGACACTACAAAAAAAGAAAATTACAGACCAATATCACTGATGAATACAGATGCAAAAATCCTCAACAAAATACTAGCAAACAGAATCCAACAACACATTAAAAGGATCATACACCACGATCAAGTGGCATTTATCCCAGGGATGCAAGGATTCTTCAATATACGCAAATCAATCAATGTGATACACCATATTAACAAACTGAAGAATAAAAACCATATGATCATCTCAATAGATGCAGAAAAAGCTTTTGACAAAATTCAACACCCAGTTATGATAAAAACTCTCCAGAAAGTGGGCATAGAGGGAACCCACCTCCACATAATAAAGGCCATATATGACAAACCCACAGCAAACATCATTCTCAATGGTGAAAAACTGAAAGCATTTCCTCTAAGATCAGGAACGAGACAAGGAGGTCCACTCTCACCACTATTATTCAACATAGTTCTGGACGTCCTAGCCACGGCAATCAGAGAAGAAAAAGAAATAAAAGGAATACAAATGGGAAAAGAAGAAGTAAAACTGTCACTGTTTGCGGATGACGTGATACTATACATAGAGAATCCTAAAACTGCCACCAGAAAACTGCTAGAGCTAATGAATGAATATGGTAAAGTTGCAGGATACAAAATGAATGCACAGAAATCTCTTGCATTCCTATACACTAATGATGAAAAATCTGAAAGAGAAATTATGGAAACACTCCCATTTACCATTGCAACGAAAAGAATAAAATACCTAGGAATAAACCTACCTAGGGAGACAAAAGACCTGTATGCAGAAAACTATAAGACACTGATGAAAGAAATTAAAGACGATACCAACTGATGGAGAGATATACCATGTTCTTGGATTGGAAGAATCAACATTGTGAAAACGAGTATACTACCCAAAGCAATATACAGATTCAATGCAATCCCTATCAAATTACCAATGGCATTTTTTACGGAGCTAGAACAAATCATCTTAAAATTTGTATGGAGTCACAAAAGACCCCGAATAGCCAAAGCAGTCTTGAGGGAAAAAAATGGAGCTGGAGGAATCAGACTCCCTGACTTCAGACTATACTACAAAGCTACAGTAATCAAGACAATATGGTACTGGCACAAAAACAGAAACACAGATCAATGGAACAAGATAGAAAAGCCCAGAGACTAACCCACGCACCTATGGTCAACTAATCTATGACAAAGGAGGCAAAGACACACAATGGAGAAAAGACAGTCTCTTCAATAAGTGGTGCTGGGAAAACTGGACAGCTACATGTAAAAGAATGAAATTAGAATACTCCCTAACACCATACACAAAAATAAACTCAAAATGGATTAGAGACCTAAGTATAAGACTGGACACTATAAAACTCTTAGAGGAAAACACAGGAAGAACACTCTTTGACATAAATCACAGCAAGATCTTTTTCGATCCACCTCCTAGAGTAATGGAAAGAAAAACAAAAATAAACAAATGGGACCTAATGAAACTTCAAAGCTTTTGCACAGCAAACGAAACCGTAAACAAGACGAAAAGACAACCCTCGGAATGGGAGAAAATATTTGCAAACGAATCAACGGACAAAGGATTAATCTCCAAAATATATAAACAGCTCATTCAGCTCAATATTAAAGAAACAAACACCCCAATCCAAAAATGGGCAGAAGACCTAAATAGACATTTCTCCAAAGAAGACATACAGATGGCCACGAAGCACATGAAAAGATGCTCAACATCGCGAATTATTAGAGAAATGCAAATCAAAACTACAATGAGGTATCACCTCACTCCTGTTAGAATGGGCATCATCAGAAAATCTACAAACAACAAATGCTGGAGAGGGTGTGGAGAAAAGGGAACCCTCTTGCACTGTTGGTGGGAATGTAAATTGATACAGCCACTATGGAGAACAACATGGAGGTCCCTTAAAAAACTAAAAATAGAATTACCATATGACCCAGCAATCCCACTACTGAGCATATACCCAGAGAAAACCGTAATTCAAAAAGACACATGCACCCGAATGTTCATTGCAGCACTATTTACAATAGCCAGGTCACGGAAGCAACCTAAATGCCCATCAACAGACGAATGGATAAAGAAGTTGTGGTACATATATACAATGGAATATTACTCAGCCATAAAAAGGAACGAAATTGAGTCATTTGTTGAGAAGTGGATGGATCTAGAGACTGTCATACAGAGTGAAGTAAGTCAGAAAGAGAAAAACAAATATCGTATATTAACGCATGTATGTGGAACCTAGAAAAATGGTACAGATGAGCCGGTTTGCAGGGCAGAAGTTGAGACACAGATGTAGAGAATGGACATATGGACACCAAGGGGGGAAAACTGCGGTGGGGTGGGGATGGTGGTGTGCTGAATTGGGCGATTGGGATTGACATGTATACACTGATGTGTATAAAACTGATGCCTAATAAGAACCTGCAGTATAAACAAACAAACAAACAAAACAACTAATACTAAACTTTCATTGGGTTATTTGTATGGAAATATGTTAATATAAATGTTTCAGACATTACATGAAATTTCTAAAAATCTTCTATGTGTATTTGTATGGAAATATGTATGGAAATATGTTAATATAAATGTTTCAGACATTACATGAAATTTCTAAAAATCTTATATGTTCTGGTATAATGTTATAAGTAATAATCCTAGTTATTACTTTAAAATGTATATCTCAGAAATAACTAATTTTCTTGTCAACTGCATTATTATGAACTTTCATCAAATCTTTAACTGTGGTCGTTTTTAAGTCTTTTCTCATTTACAGACAGTTCTGGGTGTACTCTGATGCTTTGGCAAATATGTTCCTAGTAAAGGGTTTCGTCTTCAAGAAATTCATGGCAAAGACTCTGACAAGTACAGGGTTCTGGTAACTGACTGTACTGCTGAACTGAATGAATAAGCATTTTCAGCACTCTAATGAAAAACTGATGAACTCAAAAAAGTGCTAACAAAAGATCAAGATGAAAAAAAAAATTTAATTACGTGGGACTGAGTGAACTGAGGAGGATGAGTATAATTTTTGTGACTTTCTGTCTGAATTTAAAAGAAAATCCCACAAGGACTCAGAGGCAAAGAATATACACATCAATTTTCACTGCAAAGTAAAGGAGCTGTTACAGTGGAGGATTACTGGACTGGATGTCAATATTATGACATAGCATGAGTGTGTTTCATGTGTGGTAATTGCAATCATTGTTGCTTTTGTTGTGGTCATTCATGTAGAATGCTTGTTGTCAGTCTATTTATCTCCTGTAAAAATAAAATACAGTGTGTGTGTGAAAAAAAAAATAAAAAATAAAAAAAAAATAAAATGGTAGACCTAATCTTTAACATAGCAATAATTACATTAACTGTAAATGATCTAAATAACCAAGTCAAAGACAGAGATTGGAAGAGTAGATGGAAAAATTACAAGCATGATCCAACTATATACTGTATATAAGAAGCTTACTTTAAACATCATGATATAGGTAGTTCAAAGTAAAAGGATGAAAAAGGTATATCATGTGAACATTCATCAGAAAAAGCAGGAATGGCTATATCAATATCAGATAAAGTAGATTTCAGAGCAAAGGAAATTATTAGGGGCAAAGAGGGTCATTACATAAAGATAACAGAAATAATCCACCTAGATGACCTAGTGATACTAAATGTGTGTGCACCAAACAACAGAACTTCAAAACACATGAAGCAAACACTGAAAAAGGTAAAAGGAGAAAATTTCAAATCCACAATTATTATTTGAGACTTCAACACAGCAATTTATAGAACTCCCAGAGAGAAAAATCAGCAAGGGTATGGAAGAACTGAAAACATCATCAATCAACAGGATATAACTGACATTTAAAGAACACACTCAATAAAAGCAGAATACATATTCAAGTGTCCATGGAACATTCACTCATATACCATACACTGGGTGATAAAAAAACATTAGCAGATTTAAAAGAATTACAATCATAGAGAGTATGTTCTCTAGCCATAATGGAACCAGACTAGAAATCAGTAACAGAAAGACAACAGGAAAATCTTCAATCACATGAAAACTAAACATCACAATTCCAAATAACTCATGGGTAAAAAGTCAAGGAAAAATTTTTAAATGCATAGAATAAAAGAAAATGGAGATATAACAGATCAACGTTTGTGGAACGAAGTGAAAGCAATGCTGAAAGGGAAGTTTATAGCACTAAATTGGGAAAGAAAATATTTCAAAGAAATAGTCTAATTTTCTATATTAAAATAGTAAAAACGGAAGAGGAAAAAACACTAAACAAGCAGAAAGAAGGAAATAATAAAGATGAAACAAAAATCCATGAAACTGAAAACAGGAAAATGGCGGGGGAGGAAATCAATGAAACAAAAGGCTGCTTCTTCGAAATAAACAATCTAATCAAGAAAGATGTAGCAAGACTGATAAAGATAAAAAGAGAGATGGCACAAATCACAGATATCAGAAATGCAACCAGGGATACCATGACATATCCTGCAGGTTAATAAGGGACAAGTTATTATGAACAAGTCTACACTATAAATTCAAAAATGTGGATGAAATGGACCAATGCTTCTACACCCAAAACTACCAAAACTCAGCCAAGATGAAGGAGACAATCTCAATTTTCCTGTAACTATGAGAAACACTGATTTTTCACTTAAAAACTCCCAAAAGAAATATTCAGGCTTAGATGTTTCACTTTTACCCAAGACTTAAAGAATTAACACCAATTTTACATGACTTGATAAGAAACAGAAGTAGAGGGAACAGTTCCTAATTAATTTTATGAAGCCAGTATTACCTTGATACCAAAGCCAGACAGGGATAGTATACAAAGAAGAAAACTACAGACCAGTATTTTTTATGAAATTGGCTGTAAAAATCCTCAGCCAAATATTAGCAAATTAAATCCAGAAATATATAAAAAGAATAATATACCATGACCAAGTGGTATTTATTCCAGTTATGCAAAGTTGGTTAAACATTTGAAAATCAAACAATGTAATCTACCATATCCAATAGATTAAGGGGGAAAAGTCATGTGATCCTAATCATTAATGCAGAGAAAGCATTTGATAAAATCCAATCCCATTCATGATTTTAAGAAAAGAAGAAAAACAACTCCAAGCAAACTAGGAATAGAAAAGGAACATACTGAAACTCCTAAAGATGATCTACAAACAACCTATACCGACATTATATTTAACTGTGAAAGACTGAACGCTTTCTCTGTAAGATCAGAAACAAGGCACCGATACCTGCTCTCACCACTTTTATTAAATATATTACTGGAGGTTCTAGTAAGAAAATAAAGCAAAAATAAATAAATAGATAAATTTAAAAGTTAAATTTTTAAAAAGTTTATTTAAAAGATGAAAGAACTATTCCTACTATGTTGAATAGGAAGGAATAAATCCTACTGAATGTTGAATAGTAATATATCCTATTATATTGAATAAGGAAAACTAAAACTGTCTATAACTGAAGATAAGATGATAATCTAAATGGAGAAAATACCAAGGAATCCACAAAAAGCTTGAGAAATAATATTAGTTTGTAAATGTTTTAGAGTACAAGATCCACACAATTTTATCAAATTATATATTAATAACAAATGTGTAGAAGCTTAAATAAAAATATGTGATGCCATTTACAACTGACCTAAATAAATACTTAAATAGAAGCCCAATAAGACATTTATAGGACCTCTATACTGAAAATTACAAAATGCTGATGAAGAAAATTTTAAAAGTCCCAAACAAATAGGGAGACATACCTTGTTCATGGATTAGAAAACACAACATAATAAAGATGTCAATTCTCCCCAAGTTAAGAGGCTTAACACAATTACTCTTAAAATGCCCTCAAGGTTTTTGTGGATATAGACAAGCTTATTCTAAGATTTATACGGTAGGAAGAGGCTGAAGAATAGCTAAAACAATTTGTAAAGGAAGATTAAAATGGGAGGAATTAATCTACCCAATTTCAAGATTTCGCAGTAATGATGGAGGGTAGATACATAGATCAATGGAATGGAACAGAGAACCCAGAAATAGACTGACACAAATACATTTAACTTGGTTTTGACAGCAGTGCAAAAGCTATCAAGGAAGAATAGACTTTTCAAAAAATGGTACTGAAACAGTTGGACATCCCTCGACAAAAACAAACAAACAAACAATGAACCTTAACCTAAACCTTACACATCTTACACAAAAATTAAATCAAAGTGGATCATAATCTTAAATGTAAAAGCAGGGCATTTTTAGAAAAAAAAATAGGAGAAAATCTTTGGCATCTAGAACTAGGTGAATAATTCTTAGACTTGACACCGAAAGTATGATCAATAAAAGCAAAAACTGATAAATTGGATCTCATCAAAATGAGTTAAAAATGCTTCATAGAAGATCCTTTTAAGTGGATGAAAACTCAAATTACACAGTGGGAAAACATATTTGAAAATCCCCTAGGAGATAAATGACTTGTATGTATAATATACAAAGAACTCTCCAAACAACTTAAAAAAATCCAACTAGAAAATAGGCAGAAGACAGGAACAGACATTTCATGGAAGAGAATATACACATGGCAAAGAAGCACATGAAAAGATGTTCAACATCGTTAGCCACCAGGGAAATGCAAATTAAGACCCTAATGAGATATCAGAGAATAACTAAAATTAAAGTATAGTGACAACATCAAATGCTAGCGAGTACGTAGAAAAATTCTATCACATCACTGGTGGGAAAATAAAATGGTTTAGCCACTCTGAGAAACAGCTTGACAGTCTCTTTTAATCCTGAAAGTAGATTCACCCTACAATGCAGTAATTGTACTCTTGAGCATTTATCCAAAAGAAACAAAAACTTAATGAAGTTCCCACAGAAACTTACACATAAATGTTCATAGCAGTTTTATTTCTAATAGCCAAAAACTGGCAACTACCCAAATGTCTTTCAATGGGTGAATGTTGAAACAAATTGTGATAAAATCTTATGATAGAATACTACCGAGCAACAACAAGGAACAAATTATTAATATATGCAAAAATTGAAATGAACTTCAAGGGAATGATGCCGAGGGAAAATTTTTTAAAAGCCAATCTCCGAAGATTAAGTAATTCATGATTATGTTTACATATTATTCTTAAAATAACAAAACTGTGGAGATGGAGAACAGATTAGAAGTTGCCAAGGGTTAGAGATGGGGGTAGAAGGTACAGCAGGGGAACTTTGTGAGGTTTTTGTGGTCCCAGTACAAATAATACAGCAATCTTGGTTTTAATCCCTAAAGATTTTTAAAAGCAATTCCTAATAAGAGGTGTCCAGATATTTAGCAATGGCAGCAGATTAGAGGTATAGCTCCCCAACATGACAACTTCGAAAGAGATCTATACTATCAATACTAATTTAATGCATATGTTAATTTTTAAAAGGCCAGTCACAATACTTAAATGGTACATATCTTAACGATATTACTCTGGGTATCCAGCTATACCAGATGGACTAGCAGGATTTTCTGTACATTCAATCTTATTTAAGACAGTAAATCTTATAATAAGACAGTTAAACAAAGAAAAAGAAAAAAAACAAACCTCAACTACAGTTGGATATTCTCACAGCAAGATGAGGTGAAAATACGTAGCAGCGGTTCAAAAGCTTAAGCAGTGGCACCTAAATTTGGCTACACATTAGAATCTTCTGAAGCACTATTTTTAAAAAACCCTCACACCGACGGTTGGTCATGCTAGACCAATACAATCATTTTAAATCTCCTCAGACGATGCCAATGTCTAGCCAGAACTGAGAACCAGCGGACTAAGCAGAAGGGGATGTTTCTACAAAGATCTCTTAACAATAAGTCCTCTCACCCAATCAAGATTTACCTCCCCGCAAAGGGGTAAAGAAGGCTAGATGTTGTCCATACTTGCTTAGCTTTAATTAGCACTTGTGACTTGCCCAAAACCGAGATCATGTTTCCCCTAAATTTCATGTTATTCCCTAAGTTTTTCAAACCCAAGGCTAAGGGGTTTGCCAGGATGAGATTTTAAGTGCTCACACAGGGGAAGTCCCTGGCAAACCAGGACAGCGGTCACTCTACATTGCAACGTAAAGCATCCTAAATAACCCTGCCACTGCTCCCAGATACTAGTCTGTGCCAACCAGTGGAGAAAAGGCATTCTCCATTACTACCATGGCAAATGCTACTGTACTTACCTTGGCTAGTCCCTATCTTTTCCAGGCATCACTCCCCTTCACCTGCTGGTGGACGCTTTGGCCAGCTGACAATGCAGATATTTTCAAACTTTAAGGTGAATAAAAATCATCTGGAGGGCCTGTTGTAACAGAGATCCCTGAGCCCCACCAGAGTTGCTGATTCCATAGGGCTGGGACCGGGCCCTAAAGCTTGAATATCTAACACATTATCAGGGGATGCTGGGAAAGCTGGTCCAGTAATGGTAAAGCTGGCCAGGAAAAAGAAACCCGACGTGTCAGATCATAAAGGACGGAAGGGCAAGCCCGCCGGCAGTCCAGGCCGGGGGGGACCGGGGTCCCCAGCCCTACAGGGCCAACGGCAGACCGGCTCGGGCGCCCCTCGAAAGCGCGGGGTCCCCGCGGCCGAGTCTGTGCCCCCGGCCGGCCCCGGCTCCCCTCTGCCCACCCTGCGCGCGGGGGCTGGAAACGGCCGCGGAGAACCAGGCAGGGCGGGAAGGGGGGCTCCAAAGAGGGTCTGGCGACTCGAGTCGCTCCGTTTCTCGGTGGGCTCAGCGCGCGCCGTGGGGGAAGAGAGGTGGAGGTCCGGGAAGAGGGGACGGGCGGCACTCACGTACACCAGCAGCAGCCATGGGTAGACGGCGGGCTCGTCCACCACGGGCGACTCCAGCCTCAGCTTCTCCCCCATGTTTTCGCGCGCCGCCCCCGCACCAGGCTAGTCTGGCGGTTGGGGGAGGGGGGGGGCGCCGCCGGCGGGGCGGGCGGGCGGGAGGCTGAGGGGAGGGAGCCTGGCCTGGGCCTCAGCCAGCGCCGCCGCCGCCGCCGCCGCCGCCGCTGCCGCCCTGCTCCCGTCTGGCCCCCGGCTCCCTCTTTGTGGTCACAGGCCCGGGGCCTCCAGCGCTGCTGCCAACTGGGGCCGGCGTGAGGCAAGCACAATGAGCCGGGGCCCGGCTGAACCACTCACTCGCGGCGAGCGCCTCCCGCGCCGTGGCCCCGCCCCCTCGCACGCACGCACGTACGCACGCACGCACGCACGTCTTCAGCTGCCCCCGGCCACACCCACCGGCCCGAAGTGGAGACCCGGGGAGACCCCTCGGGGCCTGGGGTGGCGGGTTCGACTCCCGCCCTTGACGTACCGTGACACCTCCCCCCCAATAATAAGACTATAATTCCTCATTAAATATGGCAGCCGGAATCCTGGCTTCTGTTCACAAAAATGCTGTGTATTTAGCCTATGCTAGGCACCAGACCTGGACGCTCAGTACTGGCAAAAAAGGAAATGCCCTGCCCTCATGGCGCTGCCATTTTAATTGGAATAGTAGTGACAATGGTCAAGGGAGAAAATAAAGTGTCATCATCGCCACGGGGATGGTTAATCTCATGTGTGCACTGCGTGGGGCCCTGGCAACCACAAACATTATTCCAGATGTGGCCAGGAAGGTATTTTTCAGAAGAGATGAACACTGAAATTGGTCCACTTTGCATAAAGGAGATTGTCAATGCCGTGGCGTGGGTGGGCCTCGTCCATCAGTTGAAGGACTGGAGAGAAAAATGAGGTTCCGTAGAAAGAGGGAACTGTTCCTCCAATGGCCTTGGGACATCAGCTCTTCCCTGTGTCTCCAGCCCAGAGTCCTGCCCTGACTTGCCTGCCTCACGGTCACATGAGTCAACTCCTTAAAACAAAACTATATATGTAAAAATACTGAATATATACAAGCCTATTAATTTGTATATGTGTGTATACATATTATATATATGTATACACATATGTTTATATGTGCATGCGTTTGTAGTATATGTGTAAGTACTATATGCAGTATACATACAAGCCTATATATTTGTGTGTATATATTGTATACATGTATGTATGTGTATATATAGAGAGTATACATAGTATAAATGCGAACATGCTGTATATATACACACACCCATATATTGATATATGGGTGTGTGTATATATACAGTGTATGTACACTGTATGTATGTATGTATACAGTGTATATTTATATATAGGTGTGTATATATGTTGTATACCACCATGTGTATATGTTTCTACGTATCATATGTATATATGAATATACTATTATATACACACTTGCGTATGAATTTATATGTGTATGTACATGCGCATATTTACATATAGGGGTGTGTGTGTGTATACATTGTATATATGTATGTGTGTATATCTTATATATATGATATATGTATGTATATATACGATGAATTTCTATATACAGTACATATATATTTTTATGCTATATGCTTTTATATGTAGGTGTATATGTGTGTCTATATGTATGTATGTGTCTGTATTGCATATATTATATGTGTATGTATGTATACTGTCTATATGCACACCTAAATATCTTTGTATGTGTGTATATATATATGATATATATGTAACTAGGTGTGTATATTGCATATGTTATACGTATGTGTACATACTGTATATATACAAACTATGCATTTTATATGTGTGTATGTATAGTGTATATGTATGTGTGTATTGTCTATATTGTGTGTATTGTCTATATTGTGTGTATATGTGTGTATGCATACTGTATATATACAAACTGCATTTTATATGTGTGTATATATGTATGTGTGTATTGTATATACTATATGTGTATATGTGTGTACGCATACTGCATATGTACAGAGCTGTATATTTTTGTATGCTTGTACAGATGTACGTGTGTGTGTATATACACACACTCCCCCCTATGGATTCTGTTTGTCTGGAGAACCCTCACTGAATCGGACACTTATGACAATTGAGTACCTGCTCTTTGCCAGCCAGGGAGCCAAAGGCTTGTCTTTCGGTGTCTCCCTTAAGTGTCACAAGTCCCAAGAGGGAAGGTGATGCTGCTCCTACCAGTTGAGGTGCCTCAGGGTCAGTTAGGTGGACAGGGCGGGGGGCTGGAGCCTGGTGGAGCCCAGGTGGAGTTCTAGCAGCAGTACAGCCTAGCAGTCCCACTTCCCCGGGTGCTTCTCACAAAGACGCCGAGGGAGAGTCGGGATCTGAAGGAGGGGATGAGGAAGCTTCCGTGGGTCCGCAAGCCCAGACCAAGGCTGACTCGTCAAGAGTGTTAGAGGTCAGGACTGTGGTTACCCTGGGGGTGGGCTTACACAGAGCCATTCATATTCTGAAAAGTATCCATTCTGCTCTTGTTTGTATGGTTACCCCCCTCCCCCAAATCTTTTAAAAACAGATTCTCTTGGTTGCTGGGAACACACACGGGGAAGTTGTGTGTGAGGGGGTATGATCCAGGGGACAGGGAGGATAAGCCCCCCACTCGTAGGGCCAGGAGTGGCTCAGCTTTGTGAGCTGAGGATGGCCCTCGAGGTTCCAGAGAGAAGGGTCCCTGCTCCGTCCCTGCTCTGTGCACCCCATTCCCAGCCTGAGAAGCCCAGAGCCACCCCCGCACCCCCCCGCAACACACACACACCAGGGAGGAGAGCCAGTCACCCTGGCTCCCAGGCTCCGGCTCCAAGGCTCCCGGCACTTGGAGCTATTTTCAGCTTTCATGCCCTAGGACACGGCCAGAGCTATTGTCTCCGGAAACTCTCTGTCTGTCTCTCGCCCGGCCTCCCTCCCTTCCTCCCTCCCTCCTCCGCTTCTTCCCCTCCTGCTCCATCTGTCCTCCCCTCCACCCTGCATTTCTACACAGGATGGCTCACAGACAGCTGCTCCCCGTGCTCACCTGCCACCATTCCATGGATGTCAAAGCAAGCCCTGGGGACTTCCCTGGAGGTCCAGTGATTAAGACTCCGAGCTTCCACTGCAGGGGACGCGGGTTCGATCCCTGGTCAGGGAAATAAGATCCCACATGCCACACGGCACGGCCCAAAAAAAAATGAATACATAAAGTTATAGTGATGAAACAGCCCTAGTGGTGCAAGGATGGGACGTATAGCTCTATGGTATAGAAAAAAGGTCCAGAAACAGATATATGAGAACTTGATATGATAGAAAGTGGGGAAATTAAGGAGTTTTCAATAAATGGCATTAGGACAATTGCATATCCATGTGGGAAAAAGTAAATTAGAAAAAAAAAAAGCAAGCCCTGGTCAGGTGTGACCTTGGGCCCAGGGCCATTGGCACACGTTGTCATGTGGGACGTTCTTCCTTAGACTCCTCCCTCCCTCCTGTGTCACTGTCACTTCCTCCAGAACCTTCCTGGACTCCCCTCCACAAGCCCGGGGTGTGCCCTCACCCGCCCTGGATCACCAGAATTCCAATCCCGGCCCACCCTTCCCCACCAGGTAGAGAACTGTGCATGGTCAATAAGACCGTAGAGGTCATTGGCCATTGCTATTGCAGCTGGAATTGTTACTGTGTTTAGATAGGGTGACCAACACCCGCCCGCAGTTTGCCCAGGACCGCTCAGGTTTGAGCGCTGGAACTCTGGGGAAACCCTCAGTCCCGGGGGACCCCAGAAGGCTGGTCAGCCTATTTAGGACAGATCTTTCACTTGATCTCCCAACCCCCGAGAGCCAGAAAGGGAATCTCCCCCCTCCTTCCATTGTAACCTTCATTCATTCATCCACTCATCCCTTTATTCAGCAAGTATTTATGAAGCATCTACTACACCGCAGACACTCTTCTAGGTGCTGGGGACATAACAGCATCCCTGTCCTCAAAGAGCTCACGTTCTAGCGAGGGCAGCAAACAGTAAACTGAGAAGGTGTGATTTATTACATGGGGATGATGTCTCGGAGACCACTGCAGGGCAGGGGAGGTGGGAGAGGAAAGGGGCAGTTCTAAATGCAGGCGCTGACGGGATTGGGGCAGACCTTGCCCTGGGCCAGGCTGGTTGCTTCAACACAGCTGTCCTCGCCCAGAGCCATCCTGCCCCCGCCTCACCCAGTTCTTCCGTGATGTGTGGGGAAAATCTGTGGTTGTCACAACTGGGAGGGAGGGGCCCCTGGAATCAAATGGGTGAGGCCAGGGATGCTGCTAAACCCCACACAGTGCCCAGGAGGGGCCCTCAGCAGAGGATGACCCGCCCCGAATAACCCCAGTGCCACGGGGGAGACCCTGCACTAATATTATTCAGACCCGCTGGTGCCCCCAGATTCCTGCACAGGCAGGGACTCTAACCGGGTCACCTCTTTATCCCGAGGTGACCTAGAGTGGGGCAGCCAGGAGGGCTGAGATGAGTATCGGGGGTGAAATGACAAACCTCTGCACCCACTCTCCCCACTGCACCCCAGGGGCGATGGTCTCTCTCTCCTCCCTGTGCAGGTAGCTTGTCCCTGAGCCATTTCTTCTTGTCAAGGTCCCTGTCGCAGGTTGGGTTCCCCGAAGACGACGTTGAGAGCAAGGATTGGAGTGCAGGTGGTTGATGGGAGGCGTGCAGGAACAGATACAGCTGCCATAGGATCCCACAATTCCACTCCTGGGCATAGATCTGGAGAAAACTCTAATTCAAAACTATACATACACTCCTGGCATTTCCCTGGTGGTCCAGTGGTTAAGAATCCATGCTTCCAGTGCAGGGGGCATGGGTTCCATCTCTGGTCAGGGAACTAAGATCTCACATGCTGTGTGACAATAAAAGAAGAAAGAAAGAAAAAAGAAAGAAAGAAAGAGAGAAAGAGAGAGAGAGAGAGAAAGAAAGAAAGAAAGAGAGAAAGAGAGAGAGAGAAAGAAAGGAAGAAAGGAAGAAAGAAAGAAGAAAGAAAGAAAAGATACATGCACCCCAATGTTCATTGCAGCACTATTTACAATAGCCAAGACATGGAAGCTACCTAAATGTCCACTGATGGATGAATGGATAAAGAAGATGTGGTACATATATACAATGGAATATTATTCAGCCATAAAAAGAATGAAATAATGCTATTTGCAGCAACGTGGATGGACCTAGAGATTATCATACTAAGTGAAGTAAGTCAGAAGAGAAAGACAAATATCATATGATCTCACTTATATGTGAAATCTAAAATACGACACAAATGAACTCGTCTACGAAACAAAAACAGACTCACAGACATAGAGAACAGACTTGTGGTTGCCAAGGGGGAGAAACAGTGAGGGAGGGTTGGATTGGGAGTTTGGGGTTAGCAGATGCAAACTATTAAATATAGGATGGATAAACCACAACGTCCTACTGTCTAGCACAGGGAACTATATTCAGTATCCTGTGATAAGCCATAACGGAAAAGAAAAAAGTTTTATTTATAGGTTCCATCCCTAACTGAGCTGGCCCATCCCCATGGTTCTAAGTGCAGCCCGAGGCTGCAGACTTCCCACCGTGGTCTTCAGCTCCAGAGCAAGCCACCTGCAAACCACCCACATCTTCCCAGGGGCTGGCAACTCTCCTTTGCTACTGATTCCAAGACACATCCAGATAGCAAAAATGTGACCATGAAAAGAAACTCAGGCATGTTCAAATCAGGGAAATAACATTCTTAGCTCTGTTCAGTACTCGCTTAATTTTAGAAGAGCTTAGAGTTACAAAAAAGTTGCAAAGATCTGTACAGAGTGTACAGAGTGCCGTGGACCCTGACCCAGTACCCCTATTTCCAACTCGTTAGTACCTTAGTACGACATGTTTATCCAACTAAGGAACCAAGATGGATACATTGTTATTAACTAAAGTCCACACTTTATTAGAATTTCCCTAGTGTTCCCCTAACATCCTTTTTCTGTCCCAGTCTCCTCTGGGCTGTGACATTTCTCAGACGTCGCTGGGTTTTGATACCTTGAAAGTTTTGAGGAGGACTGGTCAGGTATTTTGTCGCTCAATTTGTTTGTCTGTTTGTTTTCTGATGTTTTCTTATGGTTGGTCTGGAGTTATGGGGTTTGGGGCGGAAGATACAGACAGAGATAAAAATGCCATTCTCCTCAGGTCACATCAAGGATACACACCATCAACGGGACTTATGACAAACGATTTTACCCTTGATCACCTGGCCAGTATCGTCTTTTTTTTCTTGCTGCGTTGGGTCTTCGTTGCGTGTGGGCTTCTGTAGTTGTGGCACGGGGGCTCAGTAGTTCTGGCTCCCAGGATCTAGAGTGCAGGCTCAGTAGTTGTGGCCCACGGGCTTAGTTGATCTGCGGCACCTGGGATCTTCCCGGACCAGGGCTTGAACCTGTGTCCCCTGCATTGGCAGGCGGATTCTTTTCTTTTCTTTTTTTCTTTTGCAACCAAAACTTTAATCCCAAGGATTCTCACAAAACATATTACAAATGACAGCATGAAAAAAAAATTGCACAGTAACTCAAAGTTCAGCTCTACAATATACTCTTAATCTGACATTGGTATCTTGATAATCTCAAATTTCCAAAAAATATTACAAAGAGCTATGTATTCATGTACAGCAATCACAGAGGGGACGTATGACCTAACTCAAAGGTAAACTAACTTCCTTGAAACTTCTTAGATTTTAAACTCCCTGGACAACCTCTTGTCCGGTGTGAAGACGAGTGGAATATTTTTTTTAATTTTATAGCTACTTTATTTATTTATTTATTTATTTATTTTTGGCTGTGTTGGGTCTTCGGTTCGTGCGAGGGCTTTCTCTAGTTGCGGCAAGCGGGGGCCACTCTTCATCGCGGTGCGGGGACCGCTCTTCATCGCGGTGCGCGGGCCTTTCACTACCGCGGCCCCTCCCGTTGCGGGGCACAGGCTCCAGACGCGCAGGCTCAATAGTTGTGGCTCATGGGCCCATCTGCTCCCTGGCATGTGGGATCCTCCCAGAGCAGGGCTCGAACCCGTGTCCCCTGCATTAGCAGGCAGATTCTCAACCACCGCGCCACCAGGGAAGCCAGGAATTTTTAAACCTCTAATCTAGGGTAAGGGTGCGGCTTTCATTTTTACCTGCTGGCTTGGGTTCACAGCACCTTTTAAAGACTGCTTGCTTAACTACAGCTGCATACCATATCCCAGCTACAGAAAGTCTTTTCAATGTTTGCCAGTGTTGCTTCCATAATAGTAAACATCACACTTTAGGTGGGCAGGAGTTAGAGTTTTATTATCAGTCTAGGCCAGACCAAAAATTCAAAGCAAATTCAATTTTGCTTAAGGGAACATTGTAAGGTAACAATTCTTCGTATTACATGCCTCACAGGACCCATTTCAAACCATAGAGAATGACACCTTTATGTGTCACTGTCCCAAGAGACAAACAAATGTGAACAACTAAAACATTTAAAAAGTGCACCAAGCTTCGGAAGTCTCAAACAAAACTTGAATTTTCTGTACATACTCCTGCCAAATGAAGTTATTGCCTGTACACCACTCCTCTTGCAAAGTGGTCTTCTATTTCCTTTCATTTGACCTAGATCGGCTAGGAGACCTAGAGAAAGATCGGGACGGCTTGTGATTTCTCTCTTGGGACAGGGATCTCTCTCTTCTCCTATATCTAGAAAGGGACCTGCTCTGGCTGACGGAGAAGGCTCTCCATCTTGGAGATGTGTGGGAGGTGGAGGACTCCTCCTCCCATAATCATCTCGAGGGCGACGACCCCAAGAATGAGGCGGTCATGATTTCGACTTCTCTTTTCCCCATCCACAGGTCCACTCTTACTCGGCAGCCACATAGTGTTCTCCCATCTAGTTCTTGGACAGCATCGGCTGCATCTCGGGGATCTTCACATTCAACGAGAGCGAAGCCGGGAGGGTTTTTAGCACCCCACACACTTCAGAGTGGTCCATAATAGCCTAAAGCTCGTTCCAATTCAGCCTTGTTACCACTGTTTCCAAGATTCCCTACATAAACTTTACAGTCCAATGGACAGGAATCACGATGCAAGACCCTCGTGGCTCCTGGGTTTCACGGGCCACAGGGTGGTCCCGGGCCTCTAGAATCTGGCAGCTGAATCTGCTTACACAAGCTGTCCTGTGGGGATGCTTTTCCACCTATGTGTCCAGCCCGGGGCCCTGCTGTCTTGGCCCAGCCTCCCGGGTGAGAGGGTGAACCCCGGCTCCCTGGAGCAGACACTCAGAGCCCTGGTGACCGGACTCACAGCTGATGGGGCTGGAGCGGCGGCTGGACACGTGTGGCCAGTCTGGTGGTGTTTGGCCCCGTCTGCAGTTCCAGTTCCAGCTGAGAAAGAGCCTCCCTGTGTTGTTTTCTCCTGGTTGTGTAAGGATCCCCGGTGTCATTTGACAGAAGTGTAGATGGTGTGTTCTTTCTCTCTTTTCTCCCTGCTTCCTCTCCTCCCTCTCTCCCTCCCTCTCTCCCTGTCCCTCTTTCCCTGTTCCACTCTCCCTCTCCCTCTTTCCCTCTCCCTCTCTCTCTCCCTCTCTTTCTCTCCATCTGTCTCTCCCTCTCTCCCTCCCTCTCTCCCTCTCCCTCTCTCTCTTTCCTCTCCCTCGCTCCCTCTCCCTCTCCCTCTTCCCTCTCCCTCTTCCCTCTCCCTCTCTCCCTCTGCCTCCTTCCTCTCCTTTTTTCATCTCCCTCTTCCCTCTCCTCTCTCCCTCTCCCTCTCTCTCTTTCCTCTCCCTCGTTCCCTCTCCCTCTCCCTCTTCCCTCTCCCTCTTCCCTCTCCCTCTCTCCCTCTGCCTCTTTCCTCTCCTTCTTTCATCTCCCTCTTCCCTCTCCTCTCTCCCTCTCTCCCTCCCTCTCCCTGTGCCTGTTTCCCTGTCCTTGTTTCCCTGTTCCGCTCTGCCTCTACCTCTTTCCCTCTCCCTCCCTCCCTCCTTCTCCCTCTCCCTCCACCTCCTTCCCTCTCTGGAGAGGGAAGGAGGTGGAGGGAGAGGGAGAGAGAGCAGGAGAGGGAGGGGGAGAGGGAGAGAACGGGGGGTAGAGGGAGAGAGGGATAGAGGGACGGAGGGAAAGACATCTCTCCCTCCCTCCCTCTATCCCTCTCTCCCTCCCTCTATCCCTCTCTGCCTCCCTCTCTCCCTGTCCCTCCCTCCATCACTTTCCCTCCTTCTCACTCTCCCTCCCTCTTCCTCTCCCTCTCTCCCTCCCAGAGAAGGAGAGACAGAGGGAGAGGGAGAGGGGGGAGAGAGGGACACGGAGAGGGAGGGAGGGAGGGAGACAGAGAGGGAAGCAGGCACCCTCTCTCCTTCTCCCTCTCCCTACCTCCTTCTCCGACTCCCCCTCTCCTTCGCTCCCTCCCTCTCCTCTTCCTCTGTCTCTCCCTCTCCCTCCCTCCCTCTAGGAAAGGAAGAGGAAGGGAGGGAGAGGGAGAGAGGGAGGGGGAGGGAGAGGGAGAGGGAGAGGGAGAGACGTCTTGCCCTCCTTCCCTCTCCCTCCCTCGCATTTTCCCTTCCTCTCTCCCTCCCTCTCCCTCTCCCTCCCTCTGTCTCTCCCTCTCCCTCCGTCTCTCCCTCTCCCTCACTCGCTCCCAGAGAGGGAGAGATGGAGGGAGAGGCAGAGACCAGAGAGACGGGGAGAGGGAGGGGGGAGAGAGGGAGAGGGAGAGGGAAGAGGGAGAGAGGGAGAGAAGGAGGAGAGAGGGAAAGAGAGGAAGGAAGAGACCTCGCTCTCCCTCTCTCCCCTCTCTCTCTCCCTCTCTCCCTGTCCCTTGTCTCTGCCTCTCCCTACATCTCTCCATCTCTGGGAGGGAGTAAGGGAGATGGAGAGACGGAGGGACAGGGAGAGCGAGGAGAGGGAGAGGGATAGAGGGAGGGAGAGACGGATAGAGGGAGTGAGGGAGAGATATCTTTGTCTTTCCCTCCCTCCCTCTATCCCTCTATCCCACTCTCCCCTCTCTCTCCCTCACCCCCCTCCTTCTCCTGCTCTCTGTCCTTCTTCTTGAAACTCCTTCCCTTCTCCCTCCTGGCCCTTTTAGGCCACTCAAGCAAGCAGGAAATGCCAATCAGCACTACAAAGAAGTCTCACTTCCCAGCGGTCAGAAGGGCCATCCTAAAAAAGTGTAAAAACCAGAAATGCAGGACAGGCCAAGTAGAAAAGGGAGCCTTGTTAGGCTGATGGGTGGGATGTAAATTGCCAACGGCCACTCTGGAGAAGAGTATGGGGTTTCCTAAAAGATCTAAAAAACACAGCTAGAGAGCATATGGCACTTCCACTCATGGGCATATAAATTGGGAAAACTAAATATCAACAAGACACAGGCACCCCAAAGTATAGGGCTGCTCTGCTTACAAGAACCTCCACTTCGGTACACCTTAGATATCCCAGGAAAGAGAAAAATGGATATAGAAGTTGCAGTACTTATGTACAATGGAATATCACTCAGCCATGAAATCAATGTCATAAGGCTAGTAGCAGCGTGATGAGTGGATTGAGGCACGAAGATTCTAAGTGAAATAAGTCACACGGAAAACAACACCTTTCAAAAGATATCACTTATAGAGGGAATGTAAAAATCGCTACAGATAAACTGAATTACAAAACGGAACAAACTCACACATTTAGAAAACACACTAGGGCTGCTTAACGGGAAAGCTGAGGTGGGGTGATGCATAAAACAAGGGTATGAAATTAGCACAGATACCGTTCCATAAACCAAATATGTGATAGAGAAGACCTATTCCTTGCTCAATGAACTGGACTCAACACCCTCTATTCACCGCACAAGAATATATCTGACTAGTAAGAATCTTAAAACCTATGTATTGATATCTCTAAGTAAGAGAAGCAAGTGGGTGTAAAGCAGCATAAGCACAGCATTGAAAATCAGATAAACCCCATTATAAAAATAAATTCCAAAAAAATAAAGACAGTGAAAGAGAGAGACATACTTACAAAATTGGTTCGGGGGCTGTGATGCAACCTGGATTGACCATATCTAGACCCACAGCTGAATGAGACATAAGGCTGGACACTCACCGGGCTGCGAGGTTTGGTGAGGTTGGGTGCGCAAATGCAGACCCTTTAAAGTAATACTGCATGGTACCCATTCCATGGGCCCAAAATCTCCAGGTTCAAGGGAATCTTCTTACAGCGAAAACATGCATAGGAAACCCAGAGGATGGTACACCGTGTGATCGGGAATGGTTTCTAAAACTCACCTCATTTCTCATCTCCTGGTGCTCTGGTTCGCCATTCCAGCTGCTTTCCTAACAATCTCCGCACTTGGAGTATCACCACCTTTAAGTTCCTGTTTCGTACAGGTTGCAATTTGTCCTGAGGATGAACGGGAAGAGGGGGAACCAATGAGAGACTAGCTCTAGCTATTCGGACAGGCGCTGCTCACTCTAATTTCTCATCAGGAAGAAGAATTAACCATAGGCTCAGCCCGCTTCCCCGAACCAGAATAGGGCCTGAAGCAATCCTGCGGTTTTGCGGCCAGCTCCCAAAAAAGCGAGTTGAAAAATGGAGCTCAGGGGCACTACAATTCACAAACCTGCAGAGTTATAAATGATAACTATCGTCCAAAAATATATTGAGGGAAGGCAACAAAGAGGATTTGAAAGTAAGGCAGAATTGCAGGAAACAGATTTCAGGAGGTAGATTCGAATGTCCTTTAAAGCACATGAAAAGCGGCAAAACGTTGACAATGATGCCCTTGGCCAAAAAGGGCGTATGCGTTTTTTCCTGAATATATTCAGGAAAAAACGCATACGCGCTTTTGGGCCAACCAAGCAAGCAGGAAATGCAAATCAGCGCTACAAAGAAGTCTCACTTCCCAGCGGTCAAAATGGCCATCCTAAAAAAGTGTAAAAACCAGAAATGCAGGACAGGCCAGGGAGAAATGGGAGCCTTGTTACGCTGATGGGCGGGATGTAAATTGCCAACGGCCACTCTGGAGAAGTGTATGGTGTTTCCCAAAACATCTAAAAAACACAGCTAGAGAGCATAGGGCACTTCCACTCATGGGCGTATAAATAGGGAAAACTAAATATCAACAAGACACAGGCACCCCAAAGTTTAGGGCTGCTTTGTTTACAAGAACCTCCACTTCGTTCCACCTTAAATATCCCAGGAAAGAGAAAAATGTAATAAAGAAGTTGTGCTACTTATGTACAATGGAATATCACTCAGCCATGAAATCAATGTCATAAGGCTAGTAGCAGCATGATGAGTGGATTTAAGTACGATGATTCTAAGTGAAATAAGTCACACAGAAAAAGACACATCATAAGATATCACTTACAGAGGGCATGTAAAAATCGCTACACATTAACTGCATTACAAAACAGAAGAGAGTAACACATTTAGAAAACACACTATGGTTGCTTAACGGGAAAGGTGAGGTCGGGTGAGGCATAAAACAAGGGTTTGAAATTAGCACAGATACCGTTCCATAAACCAAATGTGTAATAGACAAGACCTACTCCTTGCTCAGTGAACTGGACTCAACTCCCCCTATTCATCGCACAAGAATATATCTGACTAGTAAGAATCTTAAAACCTATGTATTGACTTCTCTCTGTAAATGAATCAAGTGGGTGTAAAGCGGCATAAACACAGCAGTGAAAATCAGCTAAACCCCATTATAAAAATAAATATATTCAGAAAAAACGCATACGCCCTTTTTGGCCAATCAAACAAGCGGGCAATGCATATCCATACTACAAAGAAGTATCACTTCGCATTCATCAAAAGGCCATCCTGGAAAAGTGTAGACAGCAAAAATGCTGGACAGGCCATGGAGAAGAGGGAGCTTTGTTTCGCTGATGACGGGGATGTAAATAGCCAACGGCCACTCTGGAGAAGTCTATGGTGTTCCCTAAAACGTCTAAAATACAGAGCTACAGAGCATACATCTCTTCCACTCTTTGCCGCATATCTTGGGAAAACCAAAAATCTACAGGACACAGGCACCCCATACGTTTAGTGCTGCTCTGTTTAGAAATGCCTCGATTTGGGTACAACTTACATGTCCTTGGAAGCAATAAATGGATAACGAAGATGTGGTACTTCTGTACAATGGAACATTACTCTGCAATTAAATCAATGAAATAAGGCCAATTGCAGCAACTCGTGGAGACTGAGGTACGATCATTCTAAGTGACCTAAGTCAGACATAAAAAGAGACTTACCATAAGGTATCACTTATAGATAGTATCTAAAAATGGCTACACATGAACTCAATTACAAAACAGAAACAGTCACACATTTAGAAAACACACTTATGGCTGCTAAAGAAGAAAGGTGGGGTGGGGTGATGCATAAACCAGGAGGTTGAAATTAGCATAGATACAGTTCCATAAACAAAATAGGTATTCGACAGGACCTACTGTATAGCTCAACGAGCTGGACTCAGCACACTGTTGTCACCAGAATAGGATATATAAGACTGGTAAGAATCTGTAAAACAATTTATTGATGTCTCTCTTTAAGTGAATCAAGTGGATAGATGCAGAGCAGGAAGAAACACAGTATTGAAAATCAGCTATACCCCATTATAAAATTAAATAACAAGAACAAAAAAAAAAGACAGTGAGAGAGAGAGAAATTCTTACAAAATTTGTTCAAGGGCTGTGATGCAACCTGGACTGACCACATCTAGACACAGAGCTGGATGGGACCTAAGGCTCTACACTCGTTGGTCTGAGAGGCTTCGTGAGGATGGGACAGCAAATGCAACACTTTTAGAGTAATACTGCCTGGCCCCCATTCCATGGGTCCCATATCTCCAGGTGCAGGGGACCCTTCCTACAGCTAAAACATTCATGGGACATCCAGAGGATGGTACACCGTCTGATCGGGAAGAGTTTGGAAAAGTCACCCCATCTCCACTTATCCTGGTATTCGGGTTCCCCAGCTCCTTTCCTTAGAGTCTCCCCACTTTGGGAAGGCAGCACACTCAACAGCCAGTTTTTCACGGCTTGGAATTTTCTGGTGAAGAAGGGGAATGGGGGGATGGAATGAGACACAAGCCTTAGATGTTTGGACAGGCATATGCCACTCTAGTTTCCTAATCTGGAAGAAGAATTTCCCTATCCTTCAGGTGCCCCAGTAACCGGAATGGGTCTGTAGAAATCCTGCCCCTTTGTGTCTGCTTCCCTAAACAACAAGTTGAAAACCAGTGCTCAGGGGCACTGCAATTCACAAACATACAGGGTTGTAATTGACACCTCTAATGGAGCCATTTCTTCAGCCAAGTATTCCTAAAGGCCTTGTAAGCAAGGCAGAATTGCAGGAAAGGAATTTCAAGAGGTAGTTTGCACTCACCATTAAAGCACATGCAAAGCTGCTGAACATCGCCAATGATGCAGTTTGCCAAAAAGGCCGTATGCGTTATTCCTTTATATATTCAGGAAAAACCCTTACTCCATTTTTGACCAACAAAACAGGTGGGCAATGTAAATTAATACTACAAAGAGATATCACTTCGCACCAGTCAGAATGGCCAACCTCACAAAGTGTAAAACCTGAAATGCAGGACAGGGTGTGCAGAAAAGGGAACCCTGACAAGCTGATGGGGGGAATGTAAATTGCTAACAGCCACTCTGGAGAAGTGGGTGGTGATTCCTTAAAAATCTAAAAACCAGAGCTTCAGAGCATATGGCGATACCACTCCTGGGCCTGTATCTTGGAAAAGACGTAAATTGACAGGACCCAGGCATTCCAAAATTTATGCAGTCCTGTTTACAAGAGCCTCTACTTGGAAGCTACCTAAAAGTCCTTGGAAGGAAGAATGGATAAAGAAATTATGGTAGATATGTACAATGGAATATTACTCAGCCATGAAATGAATGAAATAAGGACATTTGCAGCCACTCGGAAGGACCTAGATACATTCATACTAAGTGTCATAAATCAGACAATGAAAAATATCATATGATATTACTTATCGGTGGAATCTAAAAATTGATAGAAAGGTACTATCTTACAACACAGAAACAGAGTCCCAGACTTAGAACACAAACTTATGGTTACCAAACTGGAAAGGTGTGTTGGAGGCATAAATCATGAGGTTGGAGTTAGTATATACATATTTACAGAGAGAAAACTTGTAATCAACATGGACCCGCTGTAGAGCACTTGGAACTCTTCTCAACACCCTTTAGTAACCTCAACGGGAAAATAATTCTAAAAAGAATATATAGTCATCTCTGTCTAAATGCATCATGTTGGTGTATGTCAAAAATGAACACAATATGGTAAATCAACTATACTCCATTATAAATTTAAAATTAAATTACAGAAAAGAAAAATGATCACTAAATTCGTTTAGTCGCGGTGAACGTGCTAGTGTCACATCCCTGGACACAGACCCAATTTGGTCCCAAGACTGGACTGTTGTGGGCCTGAGGACCTCGGGAGGATATGCCAGCTAATTCACCCCCCTTGAACATGTAGTACCTGGTCCCCTCTGCATGGGATCACAATCTCCAGATCTAAGTGTGCCCTCATACTACTAAATCAACCCTCTGACACCCAAAGGATGGTGGACTCTCTGGGCTGGATGACACTTGGAAAATCACCTGGTCTCAACATATCCTGGTGTTTGGGTTCCGACCTCCAGACTTCTTCATTCGGGTCATCCCACTCTGCAAGACAGCACCCTCAACAGGTGATTTTGCAGGGGTTTGTATTTGTTCGGGGGATGAAGGGTAAGGGGGAAGAAGGAATGAGACAGAAGCCCTTACATGTTTGGTCAGGCACATTCCACTCTAATTTAAAACCCAGGAACAGGACTTTCCCTACATCTAAGGTTGTGTCAGCAACCAGACAGGGACAGTAGAAATCCTGCCGCCTTCTGTTTCCCATAACAACAACTCTAAAAACTGGACCTTATAGGCACTTCATATTCACAATGCCTGGGGAGCTGTAAATGACAACAGCCCTCAAAAAATGTCTTAGGGTAGGTAATCGAAATAGACTTCAAAACAAGGCAACCTTTCAATAACCCTTTTTCAAGGGGTAAATTTTACTCACACTGTTCAAAAAAAAGCACATATGAAGATGCTCACCATTGCTTTATGTTAGACAAATGCAAATCAGATGTACAAAGAAGTATCACCTGGAACCACTCAGAATAGCCATCATCACAATGTCTACAAACACGAAATGCTTCAGATGGTGTGGGAAAAAGAGAAACCTACTACTTATTATTATTTTTTTAATCTGCGTTGGGTCTTCATTGCTGCATGCGGCTTCTCTCTAGCTGCAGCAAGCGGGGGCTACTCATCGTTGTGGTACAAAGCCTTCTCTTTGCGGTGGCTTCTCTTGTTGTGGAGCACAGGCTCTAGGCACACAGGCTTCAGTAGTTGTGGCTCGTGGGCTCTAGAGTGCAGACTCAGTAGTTGTGGTGCACGGGCTTACTTGTTCTGTGACATGTGAGGTCTTCCCGGGCCAGGGCTCGAACCTGTGACCCCTGAAATGGCAGGCAGATTCTTAACCACTGTGCCACCAATACTATGCTATTGGTGGCAATGCCAATTGGTAATAGCCACTATGGAGCACAGAATGGAGGTTACCAGAGTAAGGGGAGGCGTCAAGGATAAATTGGAAATTGGGATTGACATATACACACCACTATATATAAAAGAGAAAACAAATAAGGGCTTACTGTATAGCACAGGGAACTCTACTCAATACTCTGTAATGACCTGTATGGGAAAGGAATCCAAAAAGGATTGGATATATGTATAACTGCTTCACTGTGCTGTGCAGCAGAAAGTAACACAACATTGTAAATCAACTCTTCTCCAAAAAAATTGAAATTGAAATGAAATGAAATAAAATAAAATAAAATAGAGCTACCAGATGATCCCGCAAGTTCACTCCTGTGCGCATATCTGGAGGAAAGCATAAATCGAAAAGACACATCTTCCCCAATGTTCACTGCAACACTCTTTACAATAGCGAAGACATGGAAGCAACCAAAATGTCCATCAACGTATGAATATAGGTAAAGAATATGTGATACATATATATAATGGAATATGACTCAGCCATAAAATAGAAGAAAATAATGCCAATTGCAGTCACATGGATGGACCTAGAGATGATTGTACTAAGTGAAGTAAGTCAGACAGAGTAAGACAAATATTGTATGATATCACTTCTAGGTGGAACCTAAAAATTGATACAAATGAACTAACTTGCAAAACAGAGGCAGACTCACAGACTTGGAAAACAAACTTATGGTTACCAAAGGGGAAAGGTGGGGGGTAGGGATAAATCAGGAACTTGGGGTAAACATACGAATACTACTATATATAACATAGATAAGCAACAAGGACCTACTGTATAGCACAAGGAACTCTACTCAATATTCTGAGAATACCTTTATCAGAAAAGAATCTGAAAAAGAATGAATATATGCATATGTGTAACTGAATCACTTGCTGTGCAGCTGAAATGAACACAACATTGTAAATCAACTATACTCCAATAAAATTTAAATTACAAAATAAAGAAAATCACCTATATTTCAAAAGAAAATAAGAATCCCCATCTATTTTTATGGCTTGATAGTTTACTTTTTTAGTGCTCAATATTATCCCATTCCCAGAATATATTAATACTATATCATTTCATTCACCTATTGGAGGACACCTTAGTTTCATTCACATTTTGGCAGTATTGAATTAGGTGCTATAAATATCCATATGCAGGTTTTCATCTGGAAGTATGTTTTAAACTACTTTCAGTAAATATCCATGAGAACACTTGCCGGATTGTACAGTAAGGGAATGTTCAATATTATAGCAAGTGTCAATCAGACTACCAAAGTAGCTGTATTATTTTTCATTTCCACCAATAACAAATGACATTTCCTATTGTTCCACATCTCCTACAGAATTTGTTCTTGTCATTGTTCACATTTTAGCCATTCTAAGTGTTACGTAGTGGTATGTAATTGTATTTTTAATTTGCTTTTTCATGGCAGCATGTAATCTGGATTATTCTTCTGTATACTTATATGCATAGTGTCTATTTTCTTTGGTGAGGTGTCCATAAAGTATATTGGTCCACATTTTATTTAGGTTGCTTTCATTTTTTTCTACCCAATCTGTATTTGTTTTATTTATTTTCGTGCCTTATTGCATTAGCAAGGACTTGAAGTAAAATATGGAAAAGGAGCCATGAAAGAGGACATCCTTGCTTTTACCTGAACTTAGTGGAAAAGCTTCATGTTTTTGACCATTAATCATGATGTAAGATAAAAGTTTCCTGTAAATCTTTGTTATCAACTTGAGAAAGCTCCAGTCTATTTCTTTAACTGAGAGTTTTTATGAAGAATGGGTGTTAGATTTTTTCAAAGGGCGTCTGAATCTACTGATATGCTAATGATTGTCTTTAGGGTGTTGATATGATGGATATAATTATTTGATTTTAGAATGTTGAACCAGCCTTGCATACCTGGGATTATTCTCTCTCATTCATGATATAAAATTCTCTCAAAATATTGTTGGATTCGATTTGGTAATATTTTGTTGAGGATTTTTGCACTGATGTTCCTGAGAGATATTGGTCAGTTTTCTTTACTATTCGTATGTTCCTCTAAGTTTGGATGTTGTGGATTTAGTGTCAGACATTCATTTGGGGAGATTCTCAGTCATTTTTAGAAAATATTTTCGGTTCTTTGTTATCTTTATCCTCCTCCTGCTATACCCATTATGTATAGGTCGCAGCATTTTTCATTGTTCCACAATTATTGATTACTCTGTTCTGTTGATTTCTTTCCTGCCCATTTTCTCTTTTCTTTTGAGATTTAAAGGTTTCTCTTGATATTTCTTCAAGCTCACAGATATTTCTCCTCAGCCAGCTCTTTGACTGCTAAAACAAAATATGAGAGACTTGGTATTTTATAAACAACAGAATATTTTTGTTTTCTCATAATTGCTGAGGCTGAAAAGTTCAAGAACAAATTACCAGGGGCTTCCCTGGTGGTGCAGTGGTTAAGAATCTGCCTACCAATAAAGGGGACAAGAGTTCGAGCCATGGTCCGGGGAGATTCCACATGCCATGGAACAACTAAGCCCGTGCACCACAAATACTGAGCCTGTGCTCTAGAGCCCACAGGCCACAACTACTGAGCCCGTGAGCCACAACTACTGAAACCCATACGCCTAGAGCCTGTGCTCCGCAACAAGAGAAGCCACCCAATGAGAAGCCCGCACACCGCAACAAAGACCCAACACAGCCAAAAAATTAATTAATTAATTATCTAATTAATTTTTTAAAAAAAGAACAAGTTGCCAGCTGACTTAGTGTGTGGCGAGCGACCAATTTCTGGTTCATAATATGGGTCTTCTCGCTCGGCAATGAAATCATGGAATGGGCATAAGATCTTCTGTGTGCTACATTTATTAGGTCACTAAGCCCATGTTTGAGGTCTCTGGCCTCATGACCTAATCACCTCCCAAAAACTCCACCTCCTAATACCATCAACATGGGAGCTAGGTTTCAAAATTTTAAAATTAGAGGTACAAATTGTTTACACCATAACAGGGACCACAGAGTTAACTGACTTTTCCTTTCATGTTAAAGGTTTGCACATTTATATTTATTATATAATCCCCAAACCCTTGTTTTTTTTTAAGATTCTTTTTCCGTATATGCCAGTACAGACCATTGAGTAGAGTTCCCTGTGCTATAAAGCAGGTCTTTATCAATACTTATCTATTTTATATATAGTAGTGTGTATATGTCAGTCCCAATCTCCCAATTTATCCCTTCCCCACTTATCCCCTGGTAACCATAAGTTTGTTTTCTATATCCATGACTCTATTTCTGTTGTGTAAATAAGTTCATTTGTACCTTTTTTTCTTTTTTAGATTCCTCATATAAGCAATATCATATGATATCTGTCTTTGTGTGTCTGAGTTGCTTCACTCAGTATAACAATCTCTAGGTCCATCCATGTTGTTACAAAACCCTTAATTGTTAAGTATAACTCTCAATTTTTTCCAGTATCATCAGCAATTCTTTCTGGCAGACACGTGATAACACTTTAAACAGGGATATTGAGACCAAGGCTCCTGACCTGCAAACAAACAAAACATCATTCATATAGTGAAAACTTTGCACATAAAAGGATGAAAGCACTTGGTCTAAATCCTTTTGCACCCACTGCTGACAGAGGGCAGAGGAGTTTGATTCACTAATCTTCCTTATGTGCACTTCTTCCTAATGGGGTATTCCATGTAAAACTTATAAGAAGCGGGAATGCATCATGGAACACACCAATCTCTACTACAGATTCTGAAGCAGCAAAAAAAACAAAACATGATGAATCCATCCAAAGGGTTCTGTCCACATTGTTACAATAGCTTCCCTCGCACTGTGAACCCTTTTCAAACCCTATCACTTGAACCTATTTTTATTTTTTTCAACAAAAATAATGTTAATCTGCAGTCAGACACTCCAGTAATATTACACTATCCCTTGTGCAAGTATGTAGGGATTTGAGGAGCTATGGGAGGCCATCATGAGAGGTTGCCTAGAGTAATTAGGACATTTCATTTAATGTTGGCTCTTCTCCCTAAGATGTCTGCTGTCCTCTTCTTTTTGTAGCTACTAGCATTGAGAAAGTGACCAAGATAAGGCCCTTCTCTTTTACTGCCCATGAACGCAGCTGTGATTAACCCCACAGAACTTGGTGCTTCCAGAATCCCCTGAACCTACTGACCCTCCATGAATGGCATGACATAGGTAAGAATGGTGACGTGTATCCTTGTATAGAGTATGCTATAAAATTTTCGACTCTTCCCTTCCTCACAATTCCAAAGAATAGATTTCTTTGGATTTCTGCTTAATGCTGCTGGAGTTGGCACATAAGTTGAGGGAGGTATCAGGGCACACCAAAAGAGAGGGTAACTGCAGAGAAATTACAAGCAGGTACATTTCTGTGTAGTTTCAAGCAGCTTATTTGCTATATCAACCATGGTGACATGTTGACCCTTCCTCTTTCTACTAGTAGTACAACAAACATAAAGGATATTTAGGCTGCTTGTTTTATACCCACCTCTCACAATTGATCTGCATTAACATATAGGACAATGAAGGGCCCTTTCTACCATCTTAACCAATATTTGAGAACTAGAAAATGTCCAGATTTTTCTGGGGATTATTTTCATATTCCCCAATCAGGCCTATGAAGGAATCTTACCTATTGTGTTTAATGAAGTCATATCTCTGACAACATTCCATCATCAACAAAACTGGAAAGAAATTTGAAGGGTCTTCGATTTTACCATATTTGAAATAACAATATTTTAGCCTGACACGTTTTTGGATTTTAGAAAAAAATATTTTAAAGGAGACAAAAAATCATTTTTATGGCACAAAAAGACAGCAATAGTTTTATATTTTTATCTGTTCCACTTGCACACAAGTGTCTCATGGGGTTATGTAAAGCACTCCTGTTGGGTGCTGTGCATGGTGCAAGTATGGATTAAAGCTTAGGAATCTTAAGCTTCAGTCACCTGAAACATTTAAATTAGGATGCAAGCAATCCTGTCCAACATTTGAACAGAGCAAGACACTCTCTTTATTTTCTTTGTCAGGTAATTAATCTGTCTTTTCCCCAAGGAGAGAAACAACTGGCATCTTCCATCAATGTGTTGTACAAAAATCTTTGAACAGAGAGTGCAAGCAGAGGCTGATACAAGATGTGAAAAAAAAAGAGAGACCCTTGTGGCATTTTCTCCTAACTTATTGCAATCTCCAATTTAAAATGTGGGAATAATCAATCTTCTGAGGAAAAAGGCCCAAGGAAGGTTTTTGCTTCTGTGGAATAATGGGATTGCTAAAGATTTCAGGAGGCAAGACGAATTACTGAGAATGACCATGAGAAATGAGAGAAAAGTCAGATCCATGGATGAAGTGATGTTTACCACTGTGAATCAATGAGAAGTAGGAGCAAATGAAAAGAAAACTGAATACAACATTTTCTGAATAAATGTAACCTTTCAGCTGTCATAGAAAAATTAATACTATGATACAACATATTTAGTTGAGAAAGTTAACTTAATTTTAAAGCTTAATAATTAGATTTATTAAAGAAACGAAAACATATTTGTGGTTTAGAATAAATAATGTGTTCTGCTACAGATAAGAAGACTACATAAATAAATAGAAATAAGACTAAATAAATAAATAAAGAAGAAAATAACAAATTAGATGTTATTAACATTAAAAACTGACACTCATCTAAAGAAAGAGAAGGAGAGACAGAAAGAGAGAAGAACTCATATCAAGCATATATTAAAAACTCTTAAATAAAAAGTCTTCAGATGTTAAAAAAAAAGAAGTCTTCAATAAGAAGATAATGGAATAGCAAAATGGGGAAAATATACCAAAAGATACTTCAAAAAAGAGAGTACAGAATGTAAACTAAACATATCAAAAGATGCTTGGCTTCTTAGTGTCAATTAAATGCAAAAACGTGATACCTGGAATTATCACTCACCAACCAGAAAGTTCAAATGAAAATGACAAGTATTATCAAGTTTGACAAGAATGTGTATAATCCTTGAATCGCATTCATTGCTGCTGAGGATGAAAAATCATACAAATGTTTTGAAAATATTTAGAAATATCTAAAAAGATAAACACAAGAAAGCTATGACTCGTAAATTTTACTACTACATGTATACTGAACAATAATTTATACACACACCACCAAAGCTCAAGTTCTAGAATTTATATACCAGTGCTGTTCTCAATAGACACAAACTGAAAATCACTCATATTGTAATACACATTGGAATAAATTAATTAATAGTTAAATATTTACACTATGAAATCCTATGCATCAGTGGCAATGCATGATCACAACAACAGGCAACCATATAGGCATATTCACAAACAACATAAAATAAAAAAGCCCAATCCAAAAGTGATTTTACTGTGCCATAACATTTATATAAAATACAAAATACAGGTAAAGTTATCTTTTTGTTAGATACCAGAACAATATTAAACCTTAAGGGGAGTCACTAGAATGGGACCAGGGGACCTCTGAGTATCTGGCAATTTTCTGTGTCTTTATCTAGAAGCTATGTATAGAGTGTATTCAGATGCTGAATTTTCTGAAATTTGTCATTTCCTTACAAACCATGCATGTTTTTAGTTGTTTTTTATACATAACAAAAAGTAAAAAAGATAGACTAGGGAAGGTAATTATATTAGCACTTTAATATCCATGCTTTTCAAGGTGGAAGTGAAAGGTATTAAATACTTGACATTGTGATTACTTCTTAAATGTAAGGTGAAACTTTGAGGTTAATAAATAAGACATACTTCTTCATATATAATCCTCAAAGAGGAGGGGTAGAAAGGAGTATTATTATTTTTCTTTAAGAAAGAATCGTTAAGATAGAAAATAATGAAAACAGACTAGGTTAAAAAAGAGCACACTGGACTTCCCTGGTGGCACAGTGGGTAAGAATTTGCCTGCCAATGCAGGGAACAGTGGTTCACTCCCTGGTCTGTGAAGATCCCACATGCCACAGAGCAACTAAGCCTGTGTGCCACAACTACTGAGCCTGTGCTCTAGAGCCTGCAAGCAACAACTATTGAGCCTGTATGACACAACTACTGGAGCCCATGCACCTAGAGCCCATACTCCACAACAAGAGAAACCACCGCAGGGAGAAACCCACGCACCACAACGATGAGTAACCCCTGCTTGACACAACTAGAGAAACCCTGTGCAGCAACGAAGACCCAACGCAACCAAAAATAAATAAAATTAAATCTTTTGACTTCTGAGATGACTCACTCACGTGGCTGTAGGTAAGAGGCCTCAGTTCCTTGCCACATGGATCTCTCCTTAGGGCTGCTTGAGTGTCCTCATGACATGGCAGCTGGCTTACCCCAGGATGAGTGACCTAGCAGAAACCAAAGCAGAAGCTGCAATGTCTTTTATAACTTTGGAAGCTGCACTTTGTCATTTCTGCAATTTCTTATTAGTTAAACAGTCAACCCTTTTCAAGTGCGAGGAGCCACACAGGTACATGAAGACTGGGAGAAAATTAGGGGATAATTAGGGCCATCTTGGAGGTTGGCTACCAAAGTGGCTGACAAGCCGAAGTCTGAATTTTGTTTTCTTCACTTCTGGAGAGAAAATGGTCAGTGATTCTCTTTGGTGGTCTTTGAGATGTACCAAAGCTACCTCTTGCTCTCACCCCCAGCCGTGTGGCTGACAGGGTCTTGGTACTCCAGCCGGGTGTCAATCCTGTGCCTCTGAGGTGGGAGAGCCGAGTTTAGGATATTGGTCTACCAGAGACCTCCGGCACCTTGTAATATCAAATGGTGAAAGCTCTCCCAGAGGTACCCTTCTCAATGCTAAGACCCAGCTCCACTCAGAGACCAGCAAGATCCAGTGCTGGACGTCCCATGCCAAACAACTAGCAAGACAGGAATGCAGGCCCACCCATTAGCAGAGAGGCTGCCTAAAATCATAATAAGGTCACAGACACCCCCAAACACACCACCAGATGCGGACCTGTCCACCAGAAAGACAAGATCCAGACACACCCACCAGAACACAGGCACCAGTCTCCTCCATCAGAAAGCCTAAACAACCCACTGAACCAATCTTAGCCACTGGGGGCAGACACCAAAAACAACGGGAACTATGAATCTGCAGCCTCCGAAAAGGAGACCCCAAACACAGTCCCCAAAGCCAAATGAGAAGACACAGAAACACACAGCAGATGAAGGAGCAAGGTAAAAACCCACCAGATCAAACAAATGTGGAGGAAATAGGCAGTCTACCTGAAAAAGAATTCAGAGTAATGATAATAAAGATGATCCCAAATCTTGGAACTGGAATGGAGAATAGACAAGAAACGTTTAACAAGGACCTAGAAGAACTAAAGAGCAAACAAACAATGATGAACAGCACAATAAATGGAATTAAAAATTCTCTAGAAGGAAACAATAGTAGAATAACTGAGGCAGAAGAATGGATAAATGACCTGGAAGATAAAATAGTGGAAATAACTACTGCAGAGCAGAAAAAAGAAAAAAAGAATGAAAAGAATTGAGGACAATCTGAGACACATCTGGGACAACATTAAATGCACCAACATTCGAATATAGGGGTCCAAGAAGTAGAAGAGAAAAAGAAAGACACTGAGAAAATATTAAAAGAGATTATAGTTGAAAACTTCCCTAATATGGGAAAGGAAATCATTAATCAAGTCCAGGAAGGGCAGAGAGTCCCATACAAGATAAACCCAAGGAGAAACATGCCAAAACATATATTAATCAAACTATCAAAAATTAAATACAAACAAAAATTATTAAAAGCAGCAAGGGAAAAACAACAAATAACATACAAGGGAATCCCCATAAGGTTAACAGCTGATCTTTCAGCAGAAACTCTGCAAGCCAGAAGGGACTGGCAGGACATATTTAAAGTGATGAAAGGGGAAAAGCTACAACCAAGATTACTCGACCCACCAAGGATCTCGTTCAGATTCGACAGAGAGATTAAAACCTTTACAGACAACAAAAGCTAAGAGAATTCAGCACCACCAAACCTGCTTTACAACAAATGCTAAAGGAACTTCTCTAGGCAGGAAACACAAGAGAAGGAAAAGACCTACAATAACAAACCCAAAACAATTAAGAAAATGGTAATAAGAACATACATATCAATAATTACCTTAAATGTAAATGGATTAAATGCTCCAACCAAAAGACATAGACTGGCTGAATGGCTCTGAAAACACGACCGGTATATATGTGGTCTACAAGAGACCCATTTCAGACCTAGGGACACATACAGACGGAAAGTGAGGAGATGGAATAAGATATTCCATGCAAATGGAAATCAAAAGAAAGCTAGAGTAGCAATTCTCATATCAGACAAAAAAGACTTTAAAATAAAGACTATTACAGGAGATAAAGAAGGACACTACATAATGATCAAGGGATCAATCCAAGAAGAAGATATAACAATTGTACATATTTATGCACCCAACATAGGAGCACCTCAATACATAAGGCAAATGCTAACAGCCATAAAAGGGGACATTGACAGTAACACAATCATAGTAGGGGACTTTAGCACCCCTCTTTCACCAATGAACAGATCATCCAAAATGAAAATAAATAAGGAAACACAAGCTTTAAATGATGCATTAAACAAGATGGACTTAATTGATATTTATAGGACATTCCACCCAAAAACAACAGAATACACATTTTTCTCAAGTGCTCATGGAACATTCTCCAGGATAGATCATATCTTGGGTCACAAATCAAGCCTTAGTAAATTTAAGAAAATTGAAATCGTATCAAGTATCTTTTCCGACCACAACGCTATCAGACTAGATATCAATTACAGGAAAAAATCTGTAAAAATATACAAACACATGGACGTTAAACAATACACTACTTAATAACCAAGACATCACTGAAGAAATCAAAGAGGAAATAAAAAAATACCTAGAAACAAATGACAATGAAAACATGAAGACCCAAAACCTATGGGATGCAGCAAAAGCAGTTCTAAGAGGGAAGTTTATAGCAATACAATCCTACCTCAAGAAACAAGAAACATCTTAAATAAACAAGTTAACCTTACACCTAAAGCAATTAGAGAAAGAAAGAAAAAAAAACCCAAAGTCAGCAGAGGAAAGAAATCATAAAGATCAGATCAGAAATAAATGAAAAAGAAATGAAGGAAACAACAGCAAAGATCAAAAAAACTAAAAGCTGGTTCTTTGAGAAGATAAACAAAATTGATAAACCATTAGCCAGACTCATCAAGAAAAAAAGGGAGAAGACTCAAATCAATAGAATTACAAATGAAAAAGGAGAAGTAACAACTGACACGGCAGAAATACAAAGGATCATGAGAGATTACTGCAAGCAACTATATGCCAATAAAATGGACAACCTGGAAGAAATGGACAAATTCTTAGAAAAGCACAACCTTCCAAGACTGAACCAGGAAGAAATAGAAACTATAAACAAACCAATCCCAAGCACTGAAATTGAGACTGTGATTAAAAATCTTCCAACAAACAAAAGCCCAGGACCAGATGGCTTCACAGGCAAATTCTATCAAACATTTAGAGAAGAGTTAACACCTATCCTTCTCAAACTCTTCCAAAATATAGCAGAGGGAGGAACTCTCCCAAACTTATTCTATGAGACCACCATCTCCCTGACACCAAAACCAGACAAAGATGTCACAAAGAAAGAAAACTACAGGCCAATATCGCTGATGAACATAGCTGCAAAAATCCACGGCACAATACTAGCAAACAGAATCCAACAGCACCTTAAAAGGATCATACACCATGATCAAGTGGGGTTTATCCCAGAGATGCAAGGATTCTTCAATACATGCAAATCAATGTGATACACCATATTAAAAAGCTGAAGGATAAAACCATATGGTCATCTCAATAGATGCAGAAAATGCTTTCGACAATATTAAACACCCATTTATGATAAAAACCCTCCAGAAAGTAGGCATAGAGGGAACTTTCCTCAACATAATAAAGGCCATATATGACAAACCCACAGCCAGCATCGTTCTCAATGGTGAAAAAGTGAAACCATTTCCGCCAAGATCAGGGACAAGACAAGATTGCCCACTCTCACCACTATTATTCCACACACTTTTGGAATTTTTAGCTACAGCAATCAGAGAAGAAAAAGAAATAAAAGGAATCCAAATCGGAAAAGAAGAAGTTAAGCTCTCACTGTTTGCAGATGACATGATACTATATATAGAGAATCCTAAAGATGCTACCAGAAACCTACTAGAGTTAATCAATGAATCTGGTAAGGTTGCAGGATACAAAATTAATGTACAGATATCTCTTTAATTCCTATACATTAAAGATGAAAAATCTGAAAGAGAAATTCAGGAAACACTCCCATTTACCACTGCAACAAAAAGAATAAAATACCTAGGAATAAACCTACCTAAGGAGACAAAAGACGTTTATTCAACAAACTATAAACACTGATGAAAGAAATCAAAGATGACACAAACAGATACAGAGATATACCATGTTCTTGGATTGGAAGAATCAACATTGTGAAAATGACTCTACTGCCCAAAGCAATCTACAGATTCAATGCAATCCCTATCAAACTACCAATGGAATTTTTCAGAGAACTAGAACAAAAAAATTTCACAATTTGTATGGAAACACAAAAGACCCTGAACAGCCAAAGCAATCTTGAGAAGAAAAACAGAGCTGGAGGAATCAGGCTCCCTGACTTCAGACAATACTACAAAGCTACAGTAGCCAAGACAGTATGGTACTGGCACAAAACAGAAATATAGATCAATGGAACAGGAGTGAAAGCCCAGACATAAACCCATACACATATGGTCACCTTATTTTTGATAAAGGAGGCAAGAATATACAATGGAGAAATCACAGCCTCTTCAATAAGTGGTGCTGGGAAAACTGGACAGCTACAGGTAAAAGAATGAAATTAGAAGACTCCCTAACACCACACACAAAAATAAACTCAAAATGGATTAAAGACCTAAATGTAAGGCCAGACACTATAAAACTCTTAGAGGAAAACATAGGAAGAACACTCTATGACATCAATCACAGCAAGATCCTTTTTGACCCACCTCCTAGAGAAATGGAAATTAAAAAAAAAACATAAACAAATGAGACCTAAGGAGACTTAAAAGCTTTTGCACAGCACAGGAAAACGTAAACAAGACGAAAAGGCAACCCTCAGAATGGGAGAAAATATTTGCCAATGAAGCAACTGACAAAGGATTAATCTCCAAACTTTACAAGCAGCCCATGCAGCTCAATATCAAAAAAACAAACAACCCAATCCATAAATGGGCAGAAGACCTAAATAGACATTTCTCCAAAGAAGATATACAGATTGCCAACAAACACATGAAAGCATGCTCAACATCATTGATCATTAGAGAAATGCAAATCGAAATTACAATGAGATATCACCACACACAGGTAAGAATGGCCATCATCAAAAAATCTACAAACAATAAATGCTGCAGAAGTGTGGTAAAAAGGGAACCCTCTTGCACCGTTGGTGGGAGTGTAAATTGATACAGCCACTATCAAGAACAGTATGGAGGTTCTTTAAAAAACTAAAAATAGAACTACCATATGACACAGCAATCCCACTACTGGGCATATACCTGGAGAAAACCATAATTCAAAAAGAGTCATGTTCCACAATGTTCATTGCAGCTCTATTTGCAATAGCCAGGACATGGAAGCAACCTAAGTGTCCATCAACTGATGAATGGGTAAAAAAGATGTTGCACATCTTCAATATAAAATGGAATATTACTCAGCCATAATAAGAAATGAAATTGAGTTATTTGTAGTGAGATGGATGGACCTAGGGTCTGTCATACAGAGTGAAGTAAGTCAGAAAGAGAAAAACAAATACTGTATGCTAACACATATATGTGGAATCTAAAAAAAAAGAAGAAAAAATGGTTGGGAAGAACCTAGGGACAGGACAGGAATAAAGACACAGACATAGAGAATGGACTTGAGGACATGGGGAGGGGGAAGGGTAAGCTGGGACGAAGTGAGAGAGTGGCATGGACTTATATATACTACCAAATGTAAAATAGCTAGCTAGTAGGAAACAGCTGCATAGCACAGGGAGATCAGCTCAGTGCTTTGTGACCACTTAGAGGGGTGGGATAGGGAGGGTGGGAGGGAGATGCAACAGGGAGGAGATATGGGGATATATGGATATGTATAGCTGATTCACTTTGCTATAAAGCAGAGACTAACACACCATTGTAAAGCAATTATAGTCCAATAAAGATGCTAAAAATAAATAAATAAATAAATAAATAAATAATTTATGCCCCCCAAATTAAATCTTTTTAAAAAATAAATAAATAAAAAAGAGCACTCAATGACATAGAACTCTAAACCGAAGTATTTTCAGTACTATAGTAAATGTAAATGGATTAATATCTCCTATTAAAGTGTAAATTTTTATATTATGTGCAACTAAATTTTCTTCACAATATACAGGTAAAATAAAAGAACTACATTAGAAAGGAGAAAACATTTCATGTTTTTAAAAATAATAAAACAATAAGCATATAATATGCATCTTAGATATAAGTAGTCTTTAAGTTCAGAACAATTTGTCATTATTGTAATTAGTATTATTATACCAATTTCTTAAAAACATTTCAATACTTTTTGTATTTGAAAAAATATTTTAATATTTTTTTCTTCACTCTTTTGTGGTCTAATACATGGTAAGTATTTAGGTGCTAACATAACCTAAAAATATATTTTGTTTTTTTACAGCTGAACAAAACTGAATCAAGAGGAAATAGATAATTTGAACATACTGATCACTAAAAGCAAAACAGAGGGCTTCCCTGGTGGCGCAGTGGTTAAGAATCTGCCTGCCAATGCAGGGGACACGGGTTCGAGCCCTGGTCTGGGAAGATCCCACATGTCGCGGAGCAACCGGGTCCGTGAGCCACAACTACTGAGCCTGTGCGTCTGGAGCCCGTGCTCCACAACAAGAGAGGTCACAATAGTGAGAGGCCCAGGCACCGCGATGAAGAGTGGTCCCCGCTCGCTGCAACTAGAGAAAGCCCTCGCACAGAAACGAAGATCCAACACAGCCAAAAATAAATAAATAAATAAATAAATAAAATTTAAAAAAATAGAATCTGTAATTTTAAACAACTCCCTACCAACAGAAGTCCAGGATCAGATGGTTTCACAGGCAAATTCTACCAAATATACAAAGCAGAACTTACACTGATTCTTCTCAAACTCTTTGAAAAGACTGAAGAGTAAAGAATACTTCCAAAGACATTCTATGAAGCCACTATCACGCTGATATCAAAAACAGATGGGGGGGGGGCGACTTCCCTGGTGGTACAGTGGTTAAGAATCAGTCTGCCAATGCAGGGGACATAGGTTCGAGACCTGGTCTGGAAAGATCCCACATGCCACGGAGCAACTAAGCCTGTGTGCCACAACTACTGAGCCTGCGCTCTACAGCCCACGAGCCACAACTACTGAGCCTGATAGCCACAACTGCTGAAACCCGTGCACCTAGAGCACATGATCTGCAACAAAAGAAGCCACCGCAATGAACAGCCTGCACACCACAGCGAAGAGTAACCCCCGCTCGCCGCAACTAGAGAGAGCCCGAGCACAGCAACGAATGCCCAATGCATCCAAAAATAAATAAATAAAGAAATTTACTTAAAAAAAACAAAATAAAACAGATGGGGACTTTTCTGGTGGTCCAGCAGTTAAGATTTTGCCTTCCAGTGCAGGGGGTGCAGGTTCGAGCCCTGGTTTTGGAGCTAAGATCCCACATGCCTCACAAACAAGAAACCAAAACATAAAACAGAAGCAATATTGGAACAAATTCAATAAAGACTTTAACAAAAAACACAGAGGAAGACACTACCAAAAAAGAAAACTGCAGGCCAATATCTTTGATAAATATAGATGCAAAAATTCTCGACTGAATATTAGAAAACCGAAACTGACAACACATAAGAGGATCATACACCATGACCAAATTTGATTCATCCCAGTGTCACAAAGTTGTTTCAACATATGCAAGTCAATCAACATGATACACCCCGTCAACAAAGGAAAAACACAAAACAAATGATCATCTCAATAGATGGCGAAAAAACATTTGAAAAACTTCAACATCCATTCATGATAAAAACACTTACCAAAGTGGGTATAGAGGAAACATATCTCAACATAATAAAAGCTATTTATGACAAACCCACAGCCAATATAATACTCAATGCTCATAAGCTGAAAGCCTTCCCACTAAAATCTGGAACAAGACAAGGATGCCCACTCTCACCTCTTCTCTTCAACATAGTACTGGAAGTCCTAGCCACAGCAATCAGACAAGAAAAAGAAATAAAATCTAACCAAATTGGAAGGGAAGAGGTAAAGTTGTCATTATATGTGATGACATGATAATATATATAAAGGAAACCCTAAAAATTCCACACAAACACTACTAGAACTGATAAACAAATTCAGCAAAGTAGCAGGATACAAGATTAACATACATAAATTGGTTGCATTTCTTGGTTTTTCTTTCTTTTTTTAAAAATTTATTTTGGCTGCATTGGGTCTTCACTGCTGTGCACGGGCTTTCTCTAGTTATGGCCAGTGGGGACTAGTCTTTCTTGTGGTGCGCAGGCTTCTTATTGCAGTGGCTTCTCTTGTTGTGGAGCATGGGCTCTAGGCATGCAGGCTTAAGTAGTTGTGGCACACGGGCTCAGCAGTTGTGACTCTCTGGCTCTAGAGTGCAGGCTAAGTAGTTGTGGCACACAGGTTTAGTTGCTCCACGGCATGTGAGATCTTCCTGCATCAGGGCTCAAACCCATGTCCCCTGTATTGGCAGGCAGGTTCTCAACCACAGAGCCACCAGGGAAGTACCTGGTTGCATTTCTTTATACTAACAATGAAATATCAGAAAGGAACTGTAAACAAGCAATCCTTTTTTAAATGGCATCAAAAAAATAAATTCTTAGGAATAAACCTCACCAAGGAGGTGAAAGACTTATATGCTGAGAACTACAAAACGTTAGTAAAGGAAACTGAAGATGATTCAAAGAAATGGAAAGACATCCCACGCTCTTGGATGGGAAGAATTAATACTGTTAAAATGGCTATACTACCCAAAGCAATCTACAGATTTAATGTGATCCCTATCAAATTACCCATGACATTTTCCCCAGAACTAGAACAAATAATCCTAAAATGTATCTGGAACCATAAAAAGTCAGAACTGTCAACACAATCCCCAGGAAAAAGAACAAAGCAGGAGGCATAACCCTCCTAAACTTCAGACAATACTACAGAGTTACAGTAATCAAAGCCGCATGGTATTGGCACAGAAAGAGACACATGGATCAATGGAATGGAATAGAGAGCTAAGAAATAAACCCACACACCTATGGTCAATTAACATTTGACAAAGGAGGCAAGAATATACAATGGGGAAAAGATAGTCTCTTCAGCAAGTGGTGTTTTGAAAGTTGGAGAGCTGTATGCAAATCAGTGAAGTCAGAACATACCCTCACACCATACACAAAAATAAACTCAAAACAGCTTATATGCTTAAATATAAGATAGGACACCTTATAACTCCTAGAAGAGAACATAAGCAAAACATTCTCTGACATAAGTCATACCAAAGTTTTCCTAGGTAGTTCTCCTTAGGCAGTACGAATACGGTAAGTCACGTACATACGAACCTTCAAGTTGCAAACTTTCAAAGATGCAAACGTCCATTTGCATGTCAAATCATGTAAGTTAGTTCACGTGTCTGGCATACATTGTCACGTGCGTGCTTCCTCTATATGTGGTTGTGCTTTTGTGTACTTTACAGTACTGTATAGAGTACAGTAGTACAGTATCTTTATTTCAAGCCCAAGATGTCTGGAAGCAAGCGTAAAAGCAGAGGTGATGTAGCTGGTACTGTTAAGAAGCGCCAAGCGATAATGATGGAAACAAAAGTGAAAGTAATTGAGAGAGTGGAGCGAGGCAAAAAGATGTTAGACATCGCTCATTCTTATAACATGAATCATTCAATCATTGGCAGGAATCTAAAGAACAGGGACAAGATCATGGAACGTGTGAAGTCTGCTGTGCCGATGATGTTGACAAAATATCGAAGAAGCATGGAAAAGTGATGGAGGAGATGGAGAAACTTCTCAGTGTGCGGATGCAGGATCAACATCAGTGCTGAGTCCTGCTCAACTTAACGCTGATTCAAGAGAAAGCTAAAAGCCTTTATGAAGACTTGAAGAAGAAACACGGCAAAGAATCAGAGGGCACATCTTTTAATGCCAACCATGGCTGGTTTCATCGGTTCAAGGCTAGAGCCAACCTTCACAATGTAAAAGTAAGTGGAGAGGCAGCAAGTGCAGATAGGGTAGCTGTCCAGGAACATCCAGAAACACTTTGAGAAATTATTGATGATGGTGTGTATTTACCCAACCAGGTTTTTAATGTGGATGAGACACAACTGTACTGGAAGAGGATGCCAGACCGACGTTACATCAGTAAGGAGGAAAAGTTGATGCCGGGCTGTAAAGCAGCAAAGGACAGGCTAACTGTTGTTTGGTGGCAATGCTTCCGGTGAATTGAAGCTGAAACCTCTCTTAGTTTATCATTCAGAGAACCCAAGAACCCTTCCTGTTGTGTGGAAGCATAACCCCAAATCCTGGATTACACAGGCCACGTTCCAGGACTGGTTTTGCCACCACTTTATCCCAGATGTAGAGAAATATTACTTGGAGAAGGACGTTCCAGCAAAACATTCTGTTGCTGCTTGACTATGCTCTGGGCCACCCCCCATTCATGGATGACTTTCATCCCAATGTCAAAGTACTGCATCTGTCACCGAATACTACGTTGCTCATCCAACCTATGGACCAGGGAGTTATAACGACTTTCAAGAAATATTATTTATGTCACACTTTTTGTCAGGCAGTAAAGGTAAGTAACAAATCAGGAACAACCTAGGGACAACTTTGGAAAGACTATAACATCTACAAGACCATAAAAAACATTGACTTTGCATGGTGTGAGGGTATGGCGGTCACCATGAATAGGATTTGGAAGAACTTTTGCCCAGTTTGTTCATGATTTTTGTAGATTTGAGAAGGTAGATCAGAAGTCCAAAGAGGTCTTCAGCAACGCAGTGACCCTCAGTGAGAAGCTGGAGCTAGATCTGCAAGAGGATGATTTCATTGAACTCCTCGCTGTGCAACATGAGGAGCTTACTGATGGAATTGGAGGCCCAGAGAAAGGATGAAGAGGGACAGGAGAAAGAAGAAGTAACTGAAGAACTGAAGAGATTCACGACACAGAAAATGGCAAGGGAATCTTCGTTATTTGAGGAAACACTGTTAGTTTTTGAGGCACAGGACCCGAACCTAGAATGGGACCCAAAGGTGGCAGCAGCCATTCAGAATGCAATCCAGTGCTACCTTGTCATCTATGATGAGAAAAAAAGAGCTACTACCCAGACATCAATGGATCATTCTTTCAAGAGGGTAGATAGAATTAAATCCAACAAGGAACCAGAACATTTGCCATCAACGTCAGGTATGAGTGAAATTGCAGCTTGCCCTCTGTCTCCTACTACTGATAATCCTTCACCTCTACCATCTCCCACCTCCTCTCCCTCCTCCAATCAGTAACTCTTCTCGCCTATTCCCTCGATGCCAGCCCGAGTATGCCAGCTGTTGTACTGTATTACTGTACTTTTCAAGTTACTGTACTGTAAGATTAAAAATGTTTTCTTTGTTTTTGTGCTTGTTTTTAATGTATTGTTTGCATGAAAAGTATTATAAACCTATTATGGTACCATACCATATAGCCGACTGTGTAAGTTGTGTACCTAGGCGAACTTTGTTGGACTTACAAACAAATTGGACTTACAAACGCACTCTTGGAACAGAACTTGTTCATATGTAGGGGACTTACTGTAAAAGCAAAAAAGAAACAGGAACTAATCAAACTTATAAGCTTTTGCACAGCAAAGGAAACCATAATCAAAATGAAAATACAACCTATGGACTGGGAGAAAATATTAGCAAATGATGAGACTGACAAGGGCTTAATTTCCAAACTATACAAACAGCTGATACAACTCAATAACAAAATAACAAATAACTCAATGGAAAAATGGGTAGAAGATCTAAATAAACATTTCTCCAAAGAAGACATACAGATAGCCAATAGGCACATGAAAAGATGCTCATCATCACTAATTATTAGAGAAATGCAAATCCAAATTACAATGAGGTATCACTTCACACTGATCAGAATGGCCATCATTAAAAAAAATCTACAATTAACAAATGCTGGAGGGGATATGGAGAAGAGGGAACCCTTCTACACTGTCGGTGGCCATGTAAGTTGGTGCAGCCACTATGGAAAACAGTATGGATGTTCCTCAAAAAAACTATAAAGAGAGTTGCCATATGATCTAGCAATCCCACTTGTGGACATATATCTAGACAAAACTATAATTCAAAAAGATACATGAAACCCTATGTTCATAGCAGCACTATTTATAATAGCCAAGACATGGAAACAACCTAAATGTTCATTGAAAAATGAATGTATAAAGAAGGTGTGATATACGTATACAATAGATATTACTCAGACATAAAAAAGAATGAAATAATGCCATTTGAAGCAACATGGATGGACCTAGAGATAATGATACTAAGTGAAGTAAGTCAGAGAGAGTAAGGCAAATACCATGTAATATCACTTATATGTGGAATCGAAAACAGGACACAAATGAACATGTCGGCGAAACAGAAACAAACACCCAGATATAGAAAACACAGTTGTGGTTGCCAAGGAGAGAGTGAAGGAAAGATTGGGAGCTTTGGAATAGCAGAAGCAAACTATTCTACATAGGATAGACAACCCACAAAGACCTACTGTATAGCACAGGAAACTATATTCAATATCCTGTGATAAAACATAATGGAAAAGAATATATATAGATATATAGATATACATATATATAGATATAGATATATAGAGAGAGATAGATATATATCTATATATATATATAAAACTGAATCACTTTGCTGCACAGCAGAAATTAATACAACAATGTATAAAGGCTGCAGAGGGTGTGGAGAAAAGGGAACCCTCCTGAACTGTTGGTGGGAATGTAAACTGATACAGCCACTATGGAGAACAGTATGGAGATTCCTTAAAAGCTAAAAATACAACTACCATATGACACAGCAATCCCACTACTGGACATATACCTGGAGAAAACCATAATTCAAAAAGATACATGTACCACAATGTTCACTGTAGCACTATTTACAATAGCCAGGACATAGAAGCAACCTAAATGTCCATCGACAGATGAATATATAAAGAAGATGTGGCACATCTATACAATGGAGTATTACTCAGCCATAAAAAGGAACAAAATTGAGTTATTTGTAGTGCGGTGGTTGGACCTAGAGTCTGTCATACAGAGTGAAGTAAGTCAGAAAGAGAAAAACAAATACCGTATGCTAACACATATATATGGAATCTAGAAAAATGGTACTGACGAACCTAGTGACAGGGCAGGAATAAAGACACAGATGTAGAGAACGGACTTAAGGACACAGGGGGAAGGGGAGACAGGGACGTAGTGAGAGAGTAGCACTGACATATATACACTACCAAATGTAAAATAGCTAGTGGTAAGCTGCCTCATAGCACAGGGAGATCAGCTCGGTGCTTTATGTCCCCCAGAGGGGTGGGATAGGGAGTGTGAGAGGGAGGCTCAAGAGGGAGGGATGTGGGGAATATATGTATACATATAGATGATTCACTTTGTTGTAAAGCAGAAATTAATACAGTATTATGAAGCAATTATACTCCAATAAACATGTATTTTAAAAACCCACAACATTGTAAATCAACTACACTTGAAAATATTTCTTAACTGCAAAAAATTTTCTGAATGTAAGTTTTATTGTGTGTGTGTGTACCACAGGTTCAATATATGTGAATTATGTCAAATTGATTACATTGCTTTGCAAAATAATTTTTGATATATTACATCAGCTTCATATTATAAATGCAGAAAAACTATATTATTTGTTTCTAACGTTCAGAAATAGCCATTTTGTTCATTCGGTATACTATAAACCAATAACTATTAAAAAGGGATTCGTGACCTCTTCCTTCCAAAGAAATATTTCTCCACTCACACAAGTTTAATAGAATGTTCCGCCATGAACTGACTTCCCACCTTAGAGACACGAGATTTGCATCCTGAAATCTCTTTCTTGCAAAAATGTCCAATTAGCATCCTAGCATTACAGAAAAGAGATGCTTTTTTTCCAGATCTCAAATTCCATACAACTTTAGTCAAGAAATCATGTAGGTTTTTTTTCACACACACACACTGTATTTTATTTTTACAAGAGATAAATCAACTGACACCAAGCATTGTAAATGGATGACCACAACAAAAGCAACAATGATTGCAATTACCAAACACGAAACACACTCATACTGTGTCGTAATATTGACATTCAGTCCAGTAATCCTCCACTGTAACAGCTCCTTTACTTTGCAGTGAAAGACATCATGTATTTTTAAATTATCAGCACTCACCTGAGGTCTTTAAAAATCAGCAAAAACATAATTTTGTGTTCTCTTTCATTTATTCTGGTTCTAAGTGGTCATTTCTAAACGAAAGTATTTAAGTATGTTAACGTCATCTTATAACATCATATTTCCAATGACTACCATGTCTCCAAAGATGAAATATGAGGAACTCATAATTAGGCTCTACAAAGTTTTACTCTCTGAATCTGTATGACCCTTCTGCTGAACTCCACACTGTTCATTATTCTCTGAGAATATTCTTTTTCTTGTATGGCCATCTCACATGCTCTTTCATTTCATGAAGTTTTTTCCTACAGTTTTATGCCTAGTTTACTTCTGAGAAAATGCATTATTTCAGAGTGATATTTATAGACACAAAGACTTCTCTATAATTCCCTCAGAGTTTCAAGAACTCCTTTTTTTTTTTTAATACCTAGATTCTGAAGCTCTCCACAAAGCATTACTAAACTTGCATTTACATAAATATCGACATATTAATCACACATTAATGCATTTACAATTGTACTATGATTTATTGTTAATTTTGGAGCATAAATATAGCTGTCTTATTTACCACCCTCTTGGAAATCACTTTAATATTTGCACTTAGGACTTGAAAGAGAATGGATAAATAAAAACCTGAAGAATATGCAAATACATTTTATATATTTCTCATAAAATTAGGTGATTATCTAACCTTTATCCAGAAAAAAAGAAGAGCCCAGATACTCGGCAGGCATGATACTCGAGAATGTGTGGTCTTCCAGCAGGAAAACATGCAGTAATCCATGTGGCAGACTTTACCTGTGACCAGCTGGGATTAGTGACCTATGCATTCTTTACATGCAACATATCAGGAGTGGAAAAAGGGAATTTGTCAGTTGTGGCAATAAGTATAATGAAGATTTGCAGCAGGTCATGCTCATATATTCAACACAGGTATAATCAAAAATTTGCTCAATTCTGGTAGATCTAAGTCTATATCTGTTACCTTGTCTTTAACGAGGAAATGTCAGAACTGACTTACAAAAAAAAGTATTTTGTTTGTTTGTTTTAATTAGAGTCACGGTGAGTAAGACGTAGCTCAGAACAGCTAATGTGACTTAGTGATTCTCTCATCAGGAAATACAGTCTCTACTTCCCTGTTTATTCTCCACATCCTGTAGTCAGTAAAGTTTCAATGAAAGATAAATCTACGGGGTGAAAAGATAAGAAAACTTACATGTGTGGATAAGATCATTTTGACAGGTTTTACCACGTATGTCAGTGTTTCTGGGGATGGACACAAGCCAGAGCTCCCTACTCTGACATTTTCACTGATGACATTCCCCATGATCCTCAATTTGAAAGTGGATAAAAATGTTTTCTATGTTTTCTTCTTTAAGAAATTAAATAAGGAATGCTTTCTAGACATGATCCTCTAATGATTTTCAGTCAGTGGTCATCAACAGAGGAAAAGCACAGAATCTCATCCCCACAGAAGGGTGGCATTCAGTCAGGTAAGAAAATTCTCCCCGAAATCAGAGCTTCATCTTTAACATGCAATCAAAGGCTTTCACAGGTTCTTCATCACTCTGCACTCAGCCCTACCATAAGGGATTGGCTCTGAGAATCTCACATCAGATGACTGACAAACATGTCATAGTACACTGATCTGGTACCAGATCCTGCCTCTCTTAATGATCTCCCGCAGGGACATTGGAATATTCTAGGATATTTCCTGGAGCCCTCTATTCTACACAGGTACACTTCCAAGTAGAAACAGAAGCTTGGATTCTCACTGGGACCCCTGCTCTGTCCAACCAACCTCTCTAGAAATATGATGTTCTAATCTCTCCTGATTAGAACATTTCAAGGTCTCTCCCTGTGCTAATTTAGTAAAGATAAAAGAGAAACAAGAAAGAGCAAACTATGCAGGGAGCAATATATAAGATTCCTTTACTTAATGTATTTATCTGATATATCCAAATATTAAGAAATATAGATTCATTTCATAATGGTCAAGAAAAGAGGAGGAGGATCCTCCATGCCAACAGTATATATAAAATGGAATCAATATTGCATAAGCTCCAGCTTAAGCTTAGCTATGAGGTACTAACTCTTCTCATAAAGAAGCAATAGTTCTCCATCATTTGAAGCACACTGAGGACTCAGACAGCTGGACACTGAGGGTGTAGTCTCCTCACTCGAATTCTGTACCTGCATCACAGAGCCATGAAATATTCCCAAAGAATTATTAAGGATGAGGGGGGGGAGCCGAAATGAAAAAGATGAACCCATAGTCTGTCCTACCATCTGTTCTGCTGGATATTACCACCATCTTGGCCCAATATGACCTTCCCACTTCTCTCTGGGCCTCCCTACTTTCCACCTCCATCCTCTCATTATATCTTACCTACACTTGGGAAAGATTCTAGTTGTTCCACTTATCTTTATCAACAAGTAATCCAAATAGCAACTGTGTATATAACTCCTTAGAAACCTCAGGTCTGACTCAGTAATAATACATGACCTTCGAAGTCCACAGTTTTCCTAATTCCCTTTATTATTTTTTTTTCTAATTTCCGTGTACTTACACTCTTAAGACCTCCACTGTTCTCAGGTTCGTCTTCCCTGCAAAATCTGTCAACCTAGACATAGACTTAAGTACCACCCTCTAATTATCTCCTAGGGAATCCAGTTTTTAAAAAAGCCTCAGCAAGCCTTATGGACTTTATTAAAGACTCTTTAAGATAACCCATGGGAGATAGCAGTGCACCCATAGATATCTATTTAATACACCCTCAGAGTAATTTTTTTAATAAAGACTCTTCTGGCCAATGAAGACTCTCAGTTCTTCTTCTTCAACATATGCAGTGTCTCAACCTTCTGATTACTCTCTGCTCTATCCCAGGTCCACTCCCTTTCCTGATATTACATTCTTTCCCAATTGTGTATGTTGGTAAAATCAAATAACATAAAATATAACATGTTAATTATTATAAAGTGCACCGTTCAGTGATATTAAATACATTCATATTATTGGGCGATCAACATCACCATTTATCTTTCTAATTCTTTTCTACATTTTAAAACTGTAACTCTGTATCCTTTAAACATAACTTTCCTTTTTGTTCCATAACCACCTGAAAAGCATCATTACCCTCCCAATTTCTATGGTTTTGACTACACTAAGTACCCCATATAATTGAAATAAGTAGTTGTATTGTTATGACTCACTAAAAGTCACAAAAATGGCATTTTTGGTAGCTCAATTTCCTCAAGATTCATCCATGTTGTAGCGTATTCCTAGATCTTTTCCTTCTTAAGGCTGAATAATGTTGTATTATATGGGTATACCACACTTTGCTTATCCAGGAACTAGTGGATGAACACTTAGGTTGCTTTCATATTTTAGCTACTCTGATTATTACTGCTCTAAACACTGGAGTACAAATATTTCTTTAAGACCCTGATTTCAACTCCTTTGGGTATACCTCATAGGAAAATTCCTGGATCATGTAGTAATTCTATTTTTCAATATCTGAAAAATTGCCATACTCTTTTGCAAAGCAGCTGTATCATTCTACATTCCCACTGACATAGCACAATGGTTCCAACTCCCTCACATCCTCACCAATACTTGTTTTCTGCTTGTGTATGTGTGTGTGTGCTTGTGTGTGTATGCATGCACACAAATATATAAACATGCATTTAGTGATATGGAGCATCTATTCAAGTGCTTAGTCATTTGTACATCTTTTTGAAGAACCATCTATTCAAGTCTTTTATCCATTTTTGAATCAGGGTGTTTGCTTTTTGTTGAGGTGTAGGAGTTCTCTGTGTATTCTGAATAGACATCTCTTGTCAGATACATGGCTTTCAAATATTTTCTCCCATCTTGTGGGTTGCCATTTTATTCTGTTTACATTTCTTTGATACACATTTTTTTAAATTATGTACTGCAAATTGTTAATTTTTTTGTTAGCTGTACCTTTGTTGTTCCTTCGTTTCATATTCAGGAAAACACTGCCAATCCAATGTCATGAAGCCCTTGTCCTGTGTCTTCTTCTAAGACTTTTTATTTTATTAGGTCTTATAGTTAGTTTCTTAATACGTTTTCATTAATTTTTGCATATGATGTTAGGTAAGGGTCCATCTTCCTACTTTGCATGTTGACAACATGACTTCTCAGCACCATTTGTTGAAAATACTATCCTTTCTACTTTGAAAAGTCTTGGCAACTTGTCAAAAATCATTTGGCCATATATCAGGGTTTATTTCTGGGTGTTCTATTCTATTCTATTGGTCTTGAATAAGGGAGAAAATAGTATAACCTATCCAGGTTGATGAAGAACATAAAGAAAGACCAGGACTGAGAATTAGGAGGGCAATATAAAACAGCAGGGAGTAAAAGACAGTGTGAGAGAAGATCTTGTATTTGCGAGTTCATGGAAATAGGATCATGCTAAAACCACTAAACGCCTGACTTTGAACAATACGCTAAATGTGCTAGCAAGAAACATAACACTTACCCATCTCTGGGAAATATACTATGGGCATAAAGATAAACTACACTCAAATATATTAAACAGGGAATGGTTTTCATGGTGTGAAAATACTGTGGGATTTGAAATACAATTTACTTCTGTTCTACCATTGTCTCTAAAATTTATCAAAGTGTATATACAAGCAATTCCAATTCTGGTAATGTGCTTGACAGGTTCATATATGAACTTCAGCAGACCAGTAAATGTACATTCATAGTAGGACTGTTCCCTAAACCAAAAAACAAAACTCAAAAACTGGAAAGACTAGAGTTCACTTTGTCAACACACATAAAGATGCAATGATGGTTAACGGTCCGAAAACAGAAGGTGTGAGCATGGGTGTAAGAGGTTAATTGCCAGGCTGGGGTGGGGTGCAGAGTTTGAGGGTAACACAGGTCGAAAAGGCTTTTGTCCTATCCTTGATTTTTGAGGTATGGAAATTCACAGGTCACTACCTTCATTTCAAACTGAATGAATGCACTATTCAATTTCTTTAAACAGGCGAAGTAAACATGAGTGATAATAAATTTCAAACTGTCGCTAATCAAATAAGATACTAAGAAAGCTTAAATAATATGATTTAAGAATGAAGTGGACAGATTGTCCAAGATGGTAGCATTCAAAGACCCGGAGCTTGATGCCTCTCATGGGCACACCAAAGTCACAACAGTTTACAGAAGAGCAATTGATAAAAAAGTCCGGGACCTACCGTAAAAGATGTTTTACAGCTAAAGATATAAGGAAGGCACCTCGACAAGACAGAAAAGAAGGGCAAAATCTCAATAGAGTCAAGACCCATACCACCAGGTGGGTGGCCCACAAATGTGGGAATAATTACAATTTCAGAGGTGCTCCCAGGTAGCAAGGGGTATGAAGCCAACATCAGGCTCCCAAGCCCAGGGATCCTGTTCTGGAAAGAAGAGTTCCTAGAAAGTTGGGCTTTGAAGACCAGTAGTGCTTATTTTCCAGAGAGCCAGAGGGTTGTGGGAAATAGAGATTCCACTCTTAAAAGATGCTCACAAAATCCCACATGATCCGAGATTCAGAACAGAAGCAGTCATTTGAAAGGATCCCGGGTCACACCTACCTCCTGATCTTGGAGAGTCTCCCAGAGAGGCAAGAGGCAACTACAGCACAGCCTCAAGGACAGAGACACTGGCAGCAGCCATTCAGGGGAGTTCCTTCTACCTCGTGGACACTGGTACCAGCAAGCATAATTTGAGAATCCTCCGTCTATCTTTTTAGCCTCAGGACCTAGCCCTACCCATTTCCACCAGACTAGAGACACAAGTACTAGGATGCTGCAGGCCAAGCAACTAACTGAGCAGGGGCACAGCCCCACCCACCGGCAAACAGGCTGCCTTCAGACCCTCTCAATGCACAGCTGCCCCTGGACATGGGCCCAGCCACCAAAAGCCCCAGGACCAGCCTCCACCCACACCTCAGTGGACAGGCACCAGCCCCAGAGTCCCTGGTCCCTCTGACAAGTGAGCCTACTCTGGCCTTGGAGTCAGCCTCACCATCGGCAGGTGATAACTGTACAGGGACTGGATGGAGCTTGGACCTACCCAACAGCAAACCTGCTCTAGCATTGGGATCAGCCTCAAACACCAACAGGCACACACCAGCTCCAGGAATACCACAGCCCAGCAGCCTGTGTGACCAGAACACTCACTTGCAGGCCAGAAGCAGCCATGGACTCAGCTGGGTCCTGACCCTGCCCGTCAGAATGCCAACACAAGATTAGGGATACCCCAGACCCTGCAGATAGCTGTGTCAGGAACAGTGATCCAACACCAACTCTGCGACTCCTGGGCCCTGCAGCCAGAACTCAGGACCTGTCTCTTCCTCCCAGTAGCCAGCATAGCCCCAGGACCAGTGACTGGGCACTAGCCCTGATTATCACCTGGACTGCAGTTCTACCCATAAGTGAACCAGCACTAGATTTGGTGTCCCCCAGAGTTGTGCAGCCAGCTGCCTTATGATTTAGTCTCACCAAGCAGCACAGACAGCCTCCATACAAGGCAGAGCCTGGCAAACAAGCAGTCTGGGGGCAGCCAAGCCTACCAGACCACCCACAGTAGTCAGCCCACCACAACAGAAGAGCCCAAGCAGCCCACATAGGGGGTACACCTAGAACATATAGTTCTAGTGACCAGGGGACACTGGGTTGCTGGGACACATAGGACCTCTCCTACAAAAGGCCACTTCTCCAAGGTCAGGAAATGTAACGAACCTACTACATACATAGCAATAAAAACAGCAAGTTAAGAAAAATGAGGTGACACAGAAACATGATCCAAATGAAGGAACAAGATAAGAACTCAGAAGAAGATCTAAGTGAAGTGGAGATAGCCAATCTACTCAAGAAAGAGTTCAAGGTAATGACGGTAAAGATGATCAAAGAACTCAGGAGAAGAATGGACGACCAGAGCAAGAAGTTAGAAGTTTTTAAAAAAGAGTTAGACCATTAAAGAACAACAAAACAGAGATGAGGAATGCAATAACTGAAATGAAAAATACACTAAAAGGAAACTACTGTAGACTAAATGATACAGAGGAATGAATCAGAAAACTGAAGGACAGAGTACTGGCAATCACTGAAGATGAACGGTAAAACAATAGATTAAAATGACATGAGGAAAGTTGAACAGACTTGTGAAACAACATCAAGTGTACTAATATTTGCATTATACTGGTCCCAGAAGCAAAAAGGGAAGAGAAAGCAGTGTAGAACATACCTGAAGTCATACGAGCTGAAAAGTTCCTTAACCTGGGAAAGAAAACAGACATCCAAGGCCAGTAAACACAGTAAGGCCAAAACAGGATCAACCAAAGAGGACCACACCAAGACTCACTGTAATTAAAATGGCAAAAAAATAAAGATAAAAAGACACTATTAAAAGGAGCAAAGGAAAAGCAACAAGATACAAACATGGGAACTTGCATAAAGTTAACAGCTGACTTTTCAGGATAACCTCTGCATGCCAGAAGGGAGTGGCATGGTATATTTAAAGTCATGAAAGGGAAAAGCCGATAACCAAAAATACTCTACCCAGCGAGGCTCTCCTTCAGATTTGATGGTGATATCTAAAGTTTTACAGAGAAGCAAAACTAAAAGAGCTCAGCATCGCCAAACCAGCTTTATGAGAAATCTTAAAGGGGCTTTTCTAAGTGAAAAAGAAAAGGCCACGACTGAAACATAAAAATTAGGAAAGGAAAAAGCTCATTGCTTAAGGCAAATATTCAACAAAGGTAGTAAATCAACCATGTACCCAGCTAATAGGAAGGATGAAAGAAAACGGTAATAAAATCATCTATATTCACAATAAGAAGTTAAGGCACACACAAACAAGTAGATGTAAAATATAAGGTCAAATTCAGTAACTGTGGGGGAGGAGAGTAACAATGCAGGGTTGGCAGTGTCCATGTGAAATTAAGAGCTCAGCAACTTAAATAATCACACACACACACACACACAAATACACAAAACTGAAAGAAATCCAAACATAATATTAAAGATAGTCCTCACGTCACAGATGAAGGGAATAAAAGGGGAAGAAAGGAACACTGAAGAAATTAAAGAGGGATGCTAAAAATACCCAAGACAAATGAAAATGAACACACAATGATCCAAAATCTATGGGAAATGGTCAATGCAGATCACGGGGTAAGTTATAGTGACACAAGCTTATTCTTAGGAAACAAGAAAAATATTGAATAAACAACCTAACATTACACCTGAAGGAATTAGAAAAAGAAGAAAAAAAAACCCCAAAGCTGTCAGAAAGAAAAATTAAGAAAAGTATACCATATGCAATCACATCAAAAAGAATAAGATACCTAGGAATAAACACACCTAAGCAGGTAAAAGACATGTGCTCAGAAATCAATCAGCCATTGGTGAAAGAAGTTGAAGACAACACAAAAAGATGGAAAAACATAGCATGTGCATAGACTGGAAGAATTAATACTCTTAAAATAACCATACTACCAAAGACAATCTACAGATTTAATGCAATCAATATCAGAATAACAAAGCATTTGCGCAGAACTTGAAAAGTAATTTTAAAATTTTAAAATTTAGTAAAAAATACTAAAAAAATTTATTTTTTTAGTAAAAAAATAAATTTAGTAATTTTAAAATTTTAAAATATAGAAACACAAAGATCCCGAATAGCCAAACAATCTTGAGAAAGAACAGAGCTGGAGGCATCACGCACCTTGACTTCAGACTATACTGCAAAGTGACAGTAATCAGAGAGAATCGTACCAGAGCAAAAACAGACACAAAGATCACTGGAAGAGAACAGAGATCCCAGAAATAAGCCCACACACTTATATTTAATTGATTTATGACAAAGCCGGCAATATGGAGAAAAAACTGTCTCCTCAATAAGTGGTACTGGGAAAACTGGACACCTAGATGGAAAAGAATAAAATTAGATTATTTTAGCACAGCATATATAAAATGAATGCAAAACTGAATAAACACCTAAATGTAGGACCCGAAACCATAAAACCCCTAGAGGAAAGTATACAACATTCTTCAACATAAATGATAGCAACAGTTTTACGTTCAGTCTAGTAAGGCAAATGAAACAAAAGCAAAAATAAACAAATGGGACTTCACTAAACTTAAAAGATTTTGCACAGCAAAGGAAACCAAAGACAAAATGAAAAGACAACCTGCTGAAGGAGACAAAATATTTGCACATGATAAGAGGTTAACACCAAAAAGATGACCAAGCAAGGGTTCATATCTAAACTACAGAAACAGCACATACAACTCAATATCAAAAAAACACGCAAAATCTTTTTTAAAAAAATGAGAAGACTTAAATAGACATTTTTCCAAGGAAAAAATACAGATAGACAGCCAGAACTCACAAAGATGCTAAACATAGCTAATCGGCAGTAAAATGCAAATCAAAACTACGAGATATATCACCTCAGTCTTGTCAGAAAGGCTGTCATCAAAAAGATCACAAATAACAAAGGTTACTGAGGATGTGGAGAAAGGAAAACTCTTGTACACTCTTGATGTGAATGTGAAGTAGTGCAGCTACTGTGGAAGGCAGAATGGAGGTTCCACAAAAAACTAAAAATAGAACTACCATAATATCCAGCAATTTCACTGTTGGGTATATCAGAAGAAAACAAAAACACTATTTCAAAAAAATAACTGCACCCCAATGTTCATAACAGTGTTATTTGCCATAGTCAAGATATAGAGTCAAACTAAGTGTTCATCAATAGCTTAGTGGATAAAAAAGATTTTTTATGATGACCAGCAAAAAATGAAATTTTGCCATTTGCAAGAACATGGATGGACTTGGAGGGTATTATGCTTAGTAAAATAAGCCGCAGAGAAAACAAGCATGGTATGTTATGAGAAAAAAAGCATGGTATGTTATGAGAAAACAAGCATGGTATGTTATCACTTACACGTGGCATCTAAAAATTTGAATACAACACAAACAACAACAACAAAGAAACAGACTCACAGATTAAAGAACAGACTACTGGTTACCAGCAGGGAGAGACAGGGTGGAGGAGCAAAATAGTGGTAGGAGATTTTGAGGTACAATCCACTATGTATAAAACCAATAATCTACAGTGGTGTACTGTATAGCACGGGGAATATAGCCAATCTTTTATAATATCTATAAATGGAGAAGAACCTAAACATTTATGAATCACTGTTGTACCTCTGAAACTAATATAATAATGTAAATTAACTATAGATCAATAAAATATAAAGTAAGAAACAATAAAGGGGAGACAGATTATTAGATAGAAATCAATTAAATAAACACAAGTTTTGGAAATCAAGGAATTGAAAAACAAAACGGAAGACACAACATTGGCATTTAAAGTGTACAAATCTATTTATTTAAAAGAAACTATTTAAGTGGTAAAAAAAAATGGTACCCATTCTCACAATTTTGTATATCTAGGATAAATTATTATCTACAAAAATATGTTACAAATATTCACTCAAAAAGAAAGAGAAAATTTGGATATACCCATTTTAGTATACAAATTTAATATCAAAGTCTCTAGGTAAAATTGATTTGAATAAGTTCTGTTAGCCACTTCTAGTTTCTTTGTGATGTAAAATCTTTTAAAGCATAAAAATCAGCCTTTCTACATTATTCCATTAGACATATATAGAAGTTAAAAGAAATGAGAAGAGAGAACAATCAACCAGGAAGGTGAATTTACTGAGAAACAGTCATTCGTTCTCCCTCCTCCTTTTCTTTTCCTCCTTTTCCAGGTCTCTTTCGGTTCCAATCAAGAGAAGTCTTGAGAGTTCTGAGAATATTTCTTTGACGGCTTCAAATCACCATACCTACATCCTCTGACACAACTACACACACGGGAACAAAAATAAACATCTGTTATCTACTCATGTAGGAGGGATTCATGCAAAATAAACTCCTACATGGAGACCAACAGGTGAGTTTTCTACTTGTTCTTTATAATGTCCTTCCATTATAGTAAATCTCACACATTATGAGGAAGAAGCGGTTATGTGAGCGTTTCCTTGAAGTCAAAAAACTTGCATTCATTTCAAGTACCTGGTGATCATAGGGTACAGCCAGGGAAGGTGCCATCCCCCTTGGGGGGAGGGGCGGTGAATGGGCTCCCGCACCCATGAACCTCCTGATGTACAGATTCTGGAGAAACAAAGGGCGGTCACACTGCAGTCAGCCTGTCAGGCTGTCGGGTCACTGGGCGACCCGACCAGCCTGGAAGTGCCCATCAGTTGCTGAAAGCAAAACTCTTTCCCCCCTGTGAAGCCAGGCAATTTGGGTCAGAGAGTCAGAGGAGACCGGTAATCAACTCCTCCTCTCTGCTCACCTCCTTGGGGTTACAGCAACCCCATCTCCAAACCCAAATCTGACCCTGGAGTGCCAAACTGGGAGTGGCAGGTGGGCTCTGCCTGTGCTTCAGCGCCCTCTGGGGGTTGTCTGCTCTAAAGCCAACTCTCAGCCCTTCCTCCCCCTCCTTCCCTAATCCTGGGGGCTGCCTTGGCCTCCTGCAGCTGCTGGCCTGAATTAATTCTTCTTTTTTTTCCAATTACAATGAAGTGTCTTATAGAGGTTTGGAATCTCTTGAAGAAGGAAGATCTTTTAGCCAATACACCTTAACCGTGAGAAGTTGGTTTCAAGAATGAACCTGAAATGCTGTATTTTTCTCCTGATGATTCCAAGGAGAGACAGCTCAAGTTTTCTAGATCATAAGAAAAACCAAGGTAGGTAAATATGATATTCTGAGCCAGAGATGAAAAAGCAGTTTTTAGCACCCCCTTCTCATGTCATATGACCGGGATTTAAATCAATCAACTGCCACTGGTTTTTAAATCACATGACCCAACTTTAAATCAATCAGCTGCTTCCCTGTAACTCACATGACTTGGCTTTGAATAGTAAGAAATGCAGAGGTATAAAAAGGATGTTCTGAACAATAAATGGAAAAACAACATTTTAGAAAGTTTTTTTTCTTTTCGAATGGACCATTCATTGCCTACAGAATAAAGGATTCTCTTGTGGATTTCTTGAAATGTAAACACATACATTGTCTCCGTTGGCTTGATTGACTTAGATTTTGGGGGTTTTTTGTTGTTGCTGTTAACATCTTTTTTGGAGTATAATTGCTTTACCTTTTTGTGTTAGCTTCTGCTGTATAACAAAGTGAATCAACTATTCGTATACATATATTCCCATATCCTCTCCCTCTTGTGTCTCCCTCCCACCCTCCCTATCTCACCCCTCTAGGTGGTCACAAAGCACTGAGCTGATCTCCCTGTGCTATATGCAGCTGCTTCCCAATAGCTATCTATTTCACCTTTGGTAGTGTATATATGTCCATGCCACTCTCTCACTTCATCCCAGCTTACCCTTGCCCCTCCCTGTGTCCTCAAGTCCATTCTCTACATCTACATCTTTATTCCTCTGCAGCGACTCCTGCTAGGGATGGATACTTCCTTTTATACTCAGGGAAATCCCCTAGTTTGAATATGATTTGAATTTGATCCTGTGAAACCATCAGAACTTCCCACCAGAGATAAATGAGGAGATTCTGGCCTTTATTAGTATGCACGATGAACACGGGTGTCCTGGCTGTACTTGCCAACCCTCCTATTTTACCCACCTATTTTTATCCACCTTCCTCCCTGTGAGTACCTTTGACCAACCCTGAGCTCAGACTCCTGACCTATTCCAGTGATTTGTCAGTCTTTCTTTAAAAATGGACAGGTAATGAAATGAAATTAACCTAGAAGCAGCAGCTCAGTAAGGGAAATAAAATCATCAGAAGTTATCTAATCACAGCCACAGCCATCCAGGGCTCTGTCTTATCTCCTGGGTCATAAGAATGGTACCTTCCTAAACTTGAAGGGCATCCAATCAAATAAGTAAAGGTGTTGCTCACCTCTGGCTCTTGGAGGGATTGCTAGGCAGTCTACCCAGTGTATACTAACTGCAAAACACTGTCATGGTTGTGAAACACCTATGTTCCAGGAAAGCTTTTTGGGGTGCATGGGGAAGGTTTCTTTTGGACATCAAGCAAAAAATAAATCACCAAGCTCTTTGAGCACAGGGGTTCTTAAGAGGGCAGTAGAAGGAAGGAATGTGCAGAAAAGACGATCTCCAATGAAATGAAGGCCGTTTTTCCAAAAGAGTAGGATTTAGTCTCAGTTTAAGGAGAACTGTTTTAAATAGCTGGGACAGCGCTAAACTGCAGTTTAGGGAACGAGTGCTTCAAAAGAACAGTGCTTTAAAAGTCCTGGCAAGGCAGCAAGAGGATGAAGAGTTGGTTTTGCATAGTTTTGAACACAGGAGTAAAGAAGCAGAGGCATCTCTGACTAAAAGGCCCTGAGATCCTATGGCATCAATGGGTCAGTTGCAGGGGCAGGGGTGTGGGGGGTGATATTTTTCTCTCTACGTTTCCCAGGGCAGCCACCCCACCCTACCCGACCCCCCCACTCCCTTCACCCTTCCTCCCTCCACTGTTGGGTCCCCGGGGACAGCCCTTCTTATGCTGGAGCGCTCAGGCACCATCTCTGCAGTCTGGATTCTTCCTGGAGCCTGGCAAATTCTGGGACAGGAAGACAGGTCTGCAAGCCCGCTGCGGTGCAGTCGGACCTGGAGGCCTGGAGAGGAACTGGAGCCCTGAAGCCCACCCACGTCCTTGAAGCCGAGGGAGGAACACATCCTCCTAACAGTACTTCTCAGGGGTCAGCGTGCTCCCCACCCGACGGTGATCCATACTCACTTGAGGCAGCAAGCACTGCCTCTAACTGGCCCCCTCGATTCCGCCTTAAGGGTCCTCGCACATGTGTGATAGCACAGGCCCCGGATCTCTTTAGTCAGCTGAGGCCAGTGCTGCCAGGATCCCTCCAGTCCCATCCCCCCCCAAGCCCCTCCCTCTCGGACTGTATGTAATAGAAGAAAGAGCACAGAGGAATAGGCTGAATCAAGGGACCTGGGAGCCTGGGTATGAATTTGAAGACCGAGAACCTAAGGCGCAATTACATATTATTGGAAACTCTTGTGAGGTGTGTGGGGGGTAGGTTAGGAGGCTGAGAGGCTGAGTCGACCTGGTGAGTCCAGCCCCAGGACACCACACAGCCCCGCCCCCCTTTTCCTGCCATCAGACAAGGGTGCCGCAACTCCAGCTGGGACTCTGCACTTTCCCCCCCACCTCCAATTCTCCAGAAGAGCAGGTGGCCCCCCTCTGAGGGCAGGGGCAAGACCACGGACCAAGTTCCCCTGCACTAAGGCGCTTCTGGAAGCTCTTCCTGAACAGCATTGTTGGCTTGGAGTGAACCCGTGCACCGCCAAAGCTGGTCTCGTCCTGCAGCTGAGGGACACAGGCTTTAAGTCAGCTGCCTTGGCTTTAAATCAATCAGTCCCCCCTTTAAGTCAGGTGACCTGATTTTAAATCACTGTGTGCCCCTCAAGCCTGCAACTTCAAAAGTTGGGAACTTCACTTTGATCCCAGCACCTCACACAGCTGAATGCACACTGTAGTCACCCCCAACCCTGGCTTAGAGGCAGGATATAAGGTAAGGGGATGGGCGTGCACACATGGTGATGAGGGTGTACTTCATGTACCAGAAGGGTCCAGGTACTCTGGGCACAGCAAGCAGTGCACGATACAGCAGCTCCCTGGCAAAGCTGGTGATGCACAGGGGGAGCAGGCACAGCCAGGCATGCAGAGGCTCCAGAGGCTCCAGGGCGGGAGCTGGGGCACAACCAGCCGGGAGGGTGTGAAAGCGGAGGATCTGAGCCTTCTTGAGAAAGGCAGACACAGAGGATGGATGAGAAGCAAAGATGGATGAGAAGCAAAGACCAGATGAAACATGGATTTGAAAAACACACTCTGCTCTTGAAATTGGGGTGAGGGGCACCCCAGATTTGAGTCTTCTTACTCTCCAGTAATCTCAGAGAGGTTTAGTAATTTTCCCAAAGCCAAACAGCTACTGAGTGGCAGAACCAGGATCTGAACCAAGTCTGTTACCTTCAAAGCCTAAGTCCTCATGACAACAAAACTCAATTAATATTTACATTTATCGAATTACATTGCAACCTGGGGAGTTCTTGGCACAGTCCTGAATAAGAGTGAGAAAGAAAGAAATAGCATTGTTCATCCAGTCAACCAAAATTTTTGGAGCAGCTGCTAGATGCCTGGCCCTTTTTGGGGTTCAGCAGTGATCAAGACAGGAAGAGTCCTGCTTTCATGAACCATGTAGTGGGGAGGAGAGACGGGTGCAAATTGGGTGAGGGATTTCACCTTGCTGGGCCTCTGTTTTCTCATCTGGAAAATGGGATGGGTGTTTCTCATTTTCTGGGATTGTCCCGCCCTCATATTCTCTGATTCCACAAGAAGCATTTGTTTTCCTGTTTCTTTAACATTCAATCAGGCCATGAGCTGTGATGAATGTCGTTAGCTGCTCCCCAAATCACTCTATTTCCACCCATTTCCTGTGATCAGGTCTTTCCCCCAACATGACTCACAATCAATCAAGTCACAGAAGCTAAGGGGCACCCAGCAGAAGAATTCCAACCCTGGCTTCTCAGGAGCTCTGCGGTCCACCTGGGCAGGTAAACTTCACGCACCTGGCACAAGGTGGCCATCCCTGGTTTCACATCAACATGATCTCAGGCACAAACCTCCTTGTTTTTCCATTTTGTCTTTAAGTTACTTGCTGAAACAACTGCACAAATATGACAAAGATATAAAATCAGGCATCTTCTGCCCCCAGTGCCTACTAATAAATGATTTTCTGCCACTTTAATGATAAAGATAGAACATTTGAACATTCTGCTGCCCTTATTATTTGTCATTTTTGTTGATATTTCTATTGAATACATCTTTCAATATTTTAACAATGGAACATTTATTTAGGTTGTTCCAGACCCAGCCTTTAATGGTAAAGGTTTTGTTGTTATATTTCTATTATGTTTCCTTTAAAAATCATTATCCTATTAAAATGGATTAAGTGAATTCTATAAGCATTTATCTTACGATATTGATGAAATTGATAAATAAAGGGCAGTAGTACAAGTTGATTGGACTTGAGAACCTCTGTTAGCACAGTTAAGTATAAATATTATCTATATAGAAACCAAAGTACATGCCGAGATTCTTCTACTCTTTTTCACTGTCTGCCCCTCAAACCTGTGAGAAATGGAATATTTCTTACCATATCAGTAAACAAAGGATGTCACAGACATCAGCACTTGCAGCCCTCCAGTGTGAGCCGGCAGGCCCTGAGGAACTCAGGATATGCAAATACAGAATGCAGGCCCCAGAGAGCTGAGGTGCGTATCAAAGGAATGATTTCAGTGAGCCCAGACGCTTGCTTCTTCCCAGACAAAGAAAAGCATTCCATTCCTCACCTTGGGAGAGCTGGTTTTCCTTAGTTAACAATCACCTTTTGATGTTCCCCATTACCTGCGCCAATCCCCTCCCCTGTCCCCTCCCCCCAGTACTTTAGCTCAGGGAGGAAGGAGCGCAGAGAGACTCAGCTGAACAAGGGGCCTGCGAGCCTGAGGATGCGTTTTCAGCCGCTTTCCCTGCAGTCAGGAGGAGGAGCGCTGACGCTCCAACCGGACCCTGCGCCTCCCTTGTCCCGTTTCCCCTCAGGACGCTCAGGCTGACCCCACTCCCCACACCCACCAGGCCCCGCAAGCCAGGCCAAGGGTGGGGGCGAGAGGAGGGACTGAAGTTCCCCGGGCCCAGACGCTGGGGGCCACTCTTTCTACACAGCAGCGGCGGGTGGCAGCGACCCCCTGCCCCTCAGAAGCTGGTCTTGCGCTGACGCCCGGGCACCGGAACAGGAGGAGGGTCGGTGCCCACTTACCCGGCCCGCCGTCCCCATGACTGTCGCGGCTTCGCCCGCCGGGGCCCCTCCAGAGCCGGCAGCCTCAGTGAGGCCGCCCTCCCCTCGGGCTCCAGGGCAGTTCCGTGATGGCGGAGGGAAGAGACCCCGAGCCGGGAGTTCCAGCTCTGCGGAAACGCGGGCTCCGTTCTGGGCGCAGGGGTGGGACGGCTCTGCCCCCAGGCCTTCCGGGAGGGAGGGGAACGCTGGGGGAGGGAGCCGCCAGGAGCGCAAGGCCTCAACGGAGGTCCTGGAGGGGTGGCCTGGCCCGGGGTCCACGCCCACTGTGACCGCAGCCCAGGCCTTTTTCCTCGAATCCTACACACAAAAGTTAGAAAGATACACGGTCTATAGTAAATATTCACAAATGATTGTTGCTACTGTGTTTACTATTCTATTAAAGGTGTAAAATCCATAAAACACTTTAAGTTCAAAATTAAATATGAATTTTTACCTTTCTAATTATGTCTCTTCTATTCACAATTGTGGTTAATGAATCAGAGACTGTGGCATCACCAGTTAAAAATGAGCTTGAGAAAAAAATAGAACTCAGGCCCACCGGACCTACTGAATCACAATCTGCACTTTTACAATCTCCCCAGTGTACTTGTGTACCCATGAATAGCTGAAAGGTACATTTCTACTTCGACATGTCTTTTCTATCTGAGAAATACACACATTTTATCCAGTTTGATATAAATAAAACACTCAAAAATGCATATGCCTGTGTTGAAACCATCATTTTATCATTTTTCCAGACAAGTATAGTCTCTATACTGGATTTGTGGATCACATGCCATACTCTTTCTTGTAGTTAGAAATAAGGTAGAGAAAGTTACTTTGTAAAAAAATAAAAAATATATGTATATATATATATATATATATATATATATATATATATATATATATATATATATTAGTGGATAATTGAAGACAGTCTTCTAAATTAAAACCAGTTCTCTTAACTTGCTGTTTTCTTCTTGGATCACATTATGAACTCTTCCCGTGGCCGCATGGCATGTGTACTTTTAATTTCAGGGGCTGCTGGCATTCCAGGATGTGGCCATAGATTTCTCTCAAGAGGAGTGAGAATGACTGGACCAGAATCAATGGGAATTGTACAGGGATGTGATTTTAGAGAAGTATAGGAACCTGCTCTCCTTGGGTGAGGATACCTTCCTTCCAGAATTCCTTATCCAACCACAGGGTTTAGAGTCCTTCATTTGTAGACTGTCTCCTGGAATCTTCTGCTTCCTACAATAGGGTTTCAGTTTGCAACGTTTCAGGAAAGATTGGGAGTTTGTGGATATAATTTATCTTATCCTTTTAAAATTGAAGCCTCCCTTTTAATATACTTCGTAACTGCTTGGGATGTGTCTATATAAACTGTGTACTATATGCTTCTGTTATAGTCCTTACAATACTTTTTTGTCTTATTTTCTGTAACAATTTTCCATGGATTCTTTGGGCTTAAGGTATATTAAAAGGGAGACTGCGATTCTGGGACTTCCCTGGTGATGCAGTGGTTAAGAATTCACCTGCCAATGCAGGGGACCCGGTTCGATCCCCGGTCCGGGAAGATCCCACGTGCCACGGAGCAACTAAGCCAGTGGGCCACAACTACTGAGCCTGTGCGCCACAACTACTGAAGCCGGCGTGCCTTGAGCCCGTGCGCCATTTATTTTTTGGAGAATAAAACCGACTCTGAGTGATTAAAATTTAGACCAGCTAGTCAAAATGCTTTATCACCTGTTCTTCTAAAACACCGATCAACGGAACAAGTTTTACTAGGGATAACAGTGTGATTGTATTCTGGAGTTCATATGGGCAATATGGTTTATGACCTTGATGCTGGATCACGACATTTCAATGGTATAACTGCTATTAATTGTCTGTTTGTTCAACGATTAAAGTCTCACGTGATCTGAGTTCAGACTGGAGTCATCCTGGTTGGTTTCTGTCTATTGCAGATTTCTTCCAGTATGAAAGGACAAGAGCAATTCGGCTTCCTTTACAAAATATCTTCAAACTAAATGATGATATAATCTACATTCAATTAATTTATACATACCCTACTGTAGAACAGGGTTTGTTACGGTGGCAGAGCCCGGTAATTATGTAAAACTGAAACCTTTATCTGCAGTGGTTCAAGTCCTCTTCCTAAGAATATGTTTATAATCAACATTCTTTCACAAATTACCCAATTTAATTCACCATAGCATTCCTCATATTAACTAAATGGAGAATCCTAGGCTATATACGAATCCAGAAAGGGCCAAAAATCATCATCCCCCATGGATTATTACAACCCATTGCTGAGGCATTCAAATTACTTATTAAAGAACCACTATGGGGCTTCCCTGGTGGCGCAGTGGTTGAGAATCTGCCTGCTAATGCAGGGGACACGGGTTCGAGCCCTGGTCTGGGAAGATCCCACATGCCACGGAGCAGCTGGGCCCGTGAGCCACAATTGCTGAGCCTGCGCGTCTGGAGCCTGTGCCCCGCAACGGGAGGGGCCGCGATGGAGAAAGGCCCGCGCACCGCGATGAAGAGCGGTCCCCGCACCGCGATGAAGAGTGGCCCCCGCTTGCCGCAACTGGAGAAAGCCCTCGCACGAACCGAAGACCCAATACAGACAAAAATAAATAAATTAATTAAAAAAAAAAAAAAAAAAGAGTTTCTATAAAAAAAAAAAAAAAAAAAAAAAAAGAACCACTATGTCCATCAACATCATCAATTTATATATTATTGCCCCAATGCTAGCCTTAACCCTGGCTCTCACAACATGAATTCCTCTTCCCATATCTTATCCACTAATTAATATAAATGTAGGCATATTATTTATATTAGCCATATCACACCTAGCCATCTATTCCATCCTCAGATCTGGATGAGCTTCACGTTCAAAATACTCACTCACTGGAGCTCTAGGGACAGTAGCACAGACAATCTCATATGAAGTAATGTAACAGTTATTCTATTCTCAGTCTTACTGATAAATGGATCATTTACACTTTCAACAGTAATTATGACACAAGAACACCTATGACTAATTTTCTCCTGACCCCTACCCAGAATTTGATTATCTCCGCAGTAGCAGAAATCCAATGAAGCCCCACTTGATTTAACAGAAGTAGAATCAAAACCTGTATATGTCTTCAATGTAGAAAATGTAGCAGGCCCATTCACCCCGTCCTTCCTAGAGAATATGTCAATTTCCCTATAATAAACATTTCCACAACAATCTATTTTTAGGAGCATTCAACAGTCCCTAGGTGCCAGAATTATATACAGCCCAAGTCATCATTAAAACACATCTAAAAATCTCCTTTCTATGAATTTGAGCATCCTACCCACAATTTTGATATGATCAACATATACATCTCTTATAAAAAGTTTTTTTACTACTAACATTAGCCCTATGTATATGAGAGTTTTCTCTACCTGTCATCATACCAGGCAACCCACAGCAAACTTAAGAAATATGTCTGACAAAACAGTTACTTTGATAGAGTAAATCATAGAGGTTTCAATGCTCTTATTCCTGGAATTGAATTCTTCCAAAGAATTTTACATTCTCCATGCTACCACATTACACCACATGCTATATAGTAAGGCTCTCTAAGTAAGCTTCAGGCCCATACCCACAAAATGTTTTTGTGCTAATAAACTCTCATTATGCTTCCTGTGCTAATAAACTCTCATTGTTTTTTACTATCATTCTACTGACCATTATCTCAGGAAATATAATTGTATAACAAGCTCACACTGGTTAATGGTATCCCCATTTTAATAAAAAACCTGAACCCATAAGCTACAGAAGCATCCAACAAATATTTCCGAAAACAATCCACCACATCAATACTACTTATAATGGCTATTATCATTAATCTAACATACTCTGGTTAAAGAACACAATGAATAACAAAAATCTTTAATCCAGCAGCATCCACCCTCATGACAATCGCCCCTTGTCACAAAAATAGGACTTTCCCCATTTCACTTCTGAGTGCCTGAAGTCACACAAGGCATCCCATGAACAGCAGACCTGATGCTATCAACATCACAAAATTGCACCCCTATCAGTTTTATACCACATGTCACCATCCATCAACCTAAATAAACTATTAATCATAGTGATATTATAAATCATAGCTGGAGGCTGAGGCAGACTTCGCCATACTCACCTGGAAAAAATTACAGCCTCCTCATCAATTGCCCATATAGGATGAATAACAGCTATTATAATGTATATTCAGATTATAACAATCCTAAACATACTAATTTATATCATAACAACACTATCTTCTTCTTATTTATGCCCAGATCATGTACAAGAGTATCATTGTCACACACATGTGATAAAACACCTCCCATCACAATCCTTTTCCTCACCATTATAGTATCATTAGGACATCACCCATCACTATCAAGGTTTTTAACCAAATGAATAATTATCCAAGAGATAACAAAAATGACATCATTCTCCCAACACTAATAGCCATCATAGCAGTCCTCAGCATATATTTCTACTTGCAGCTAACATACTCCACAACAATAACTATATTCCCTTCATTAAACAACACAAAGACAAAACAATTTGAACATACAAAGAAATAACCTTCCTATCATTACCAATCCTAATACCCACACGATTACTACACACAACACCCATTCTATTGGTGCTGGACTAGGAATTTAGGTTAGTTCAGACCAAGAGCTTTCAAAACCCTAAACAAGTAAAATTTACTTAATTCCTAAAAATAAGGATTGCAAGACTTTATTCTACATCAATTGAATGTAAAGCAAACATTGTATTTAAGCCAAATCTTTACGAGATTGATGAGTTTTAACCCCAGGAAACTTTAGTTAACAGGCAAATCCTCTAGTCAACTGGCTTCAGTCTACTTCTCCTTCATTTGAGAAAGAAAAAGAGAAAAAAAGGCAGGAAAATCACCGGCAGAATTGAAGCTGCTTCTCTGAAGTTACAATTCAATTTGTTGATTCACCACAGGGTTTGCCAGAAAGAGGGCTCAATCTCTGTCTTTAGATTTACAGTCGAATGCTAACTCAGTCATTTTACCTCTGTTCATACACTGCTGATTATTTTCAACAAATCACAAAGATATCGGCATTTTATATTTACTATTTGGTGCTTGAGCTGGAGTAGCAGGCAGCACCTTAAGTATATTAATCCAGGCTGAGCTATGCTGACCTGGAGCGCTACTTGGAGATGCCCAAACCTGTAAGGTAGTCATAACAGTCCCTGCACTTGTAATAATTTTCTTTATAGTTGTACCCATTACGATTGCAGGCTTTGAAAACTGACTTGGACCACTAATAACTCGGACACCTGAAGTAGCATTTCCCCAAATAAATCATATAAACTTTTGACTACTTCCCCCATCATTCTTACTCCTACTCATATCACCAGTAGTAGAGGCTGGTTCTGGTACCAGTGGAACCGTGTATTCAGCTCTAGCCTGCAATCTGGCCCATGCAGGAGCCTCTGTCGACCTAACTGTTTTCTCCTTACATTTAGCAGGTGTCTCGTCAATTCTTGGTATTATTACTTTTATTACTATAGTCTTTAATACAAAACCAGCAGTCATATCCCAATGCCAAACACCAGTATTTGTTTAATCTTCCCCAACTATAGCCATATTACTATAATTACCAATCTCAGTCCGAGCAGCCAGAATTGCCATACTGTTAAGAGATAGAAATCTAAACACTACTTTCTTTGACCCTGCAGGAGGAGACTGAATCCTATACCAACACCTATTTTGATTCTTTGCTCACCCTGAGGTCTGTATTCATGGCCTACCAGGGTTTGTTATAAACTCACATATCATTACATACTATTTAGGACAAAAAGTGCCTTTCAGCTAATTGGGAATAGTATGAGTCATGTTCACTGGTTTTTTAGGATTTCTCTTGTGGGCCCATCATATGTTTACCATAGGGATAGCTGTCGACTCAGGAGCATACTTTGCATCAGCTACCGTAATTACTTCTATCCCTACAGGAGTAAAAGTATCTAGCTGATTAGCAACTCTTTATTTAATTTTTCTTTTTCTTTTCTTTTTTTTTTGGCTGCGTTGGGTCTTGGTTGCTGCACGTGGGCTTTCTCTGGTTGCGGTGAGCGGCAGCTACTCTTCGTGCGGTGTGCGGCCTTTTCATTGCAGTGGCTTCTCTTGTTGCAGAGCACAGCCTCTAGGCACGTGGGCTGCAGTAGTTGTGGCTTGTGGGCTCTAGAGAGCAGCTCAGTAGTTGTGGTGCACGGGCTTTTTGCTCCGCGGCATGTGGAATCTTCCCAGACGAGGGCTCGAACCCGTGTCCCCTGCATTGGCAGGCGAATTCTTAACCACTGCGTCACCAGGGAAGTCCCTGGTTAGCAACGGTTCACGGAGGTAATATTATATGACCTCCCACTATATTATGAGTTTTAGGCTTTAGTTTTTCTTTTTACAGTAGGTGGTTTGACAGGAATCATCTTAGCCAACTCATCGCAGACATTGTCCTCCAGGATACATACTATGTAGTAGCACACTTCCATGACCTAATGTCCATGGGAGCAGTTTTCACTATTATAGGAGGCTTCCTACACTGATTCCCACTATTCTCAGGTTATACAGTTAACTCAGCATGAGCAAAAATTCACTTCACAAGTATATTTGTAGTAGTAAATATGACTTCCTGCAGCACTTTCTTGGCCTCTCAGGGATGTCACTACGTTAGTCTGAGTACCCTGAGGCACACACAACATGAAATATTTTGTCTTTAGGCTCATTCATCTCAGTAGCAGCAGTAATGCTAATAATCTTCATACTTTGAAAAGCATTTGCGTCTAAACAAGAAGTCTTAGCAGTGGAAACTGCTACTCCTAACCTAGAATGGTTACACGAATGTCCTTCACCATATCCCATGTTTCAAGATCCTACCTATGTAAATGTAAAATAAGGAAGGACTCAAGTCCTTTTCAACCAGTTTCAAGCCAACACCATAACAATTATGTCTTTCTCAATAAATGAGATAAAAGTAAAAAGTGATGTAGCTTTGTCAAAGTTAAATCATAGGCTAAAATCCTGTATATCACTAAGGCATATCAATTTCATCTCGGCTCTCAAGATACAACATCACCGATTATGGAAGAACTTTTACATTTTCATCATCACACATGAATAGTGATTTTTAAAATAAGTTCTCTAGTCCTCTATATCATTTCACTAATATTGACATCTAAACTAACTCACTTGCATACAATAGATGCACAGGTAGAGAAAATGTGAACAATTTCCTAGCCACTATTGTAATCTTAATTGCCCTATCATCATTGTGAATCCTTTACATGATACATGAAATCAATAACTCTTCCCAAACCATAGAAAACTATGGGTCAGTAATGATACTGAAGCTACAAATACACAGATTATGAAGATTTAAATGTTGACTCCTCTGTAATCCCCACATCAGAGCTAAAACCAGGAGAATAATGACTAATAGAAGTCAAGAACCGAATAGTTAGAGATAGTCATTGAATATTAGTTTCATCTGAAATTGTTGTACACTCCTGAGTTGTTCCTTCTCAGACCTAAAAAGAGCTGCTATCCCAGGACGCCTAACTTAAAGAATCGTAGTACCAACAGGATCAGGCCTATGTTGTGGACAAGAGAGCTCGTTTTCCTGAGTTCAAAGACAGGACAGAGGGATATGGCTGAGATATGGGGTGAATCTGGAGCCCATGGGGATGCACTCTCCAAGCTCCAGCATAGGAATGGGGCCTCTAGGGTCCCAGGCCACCCACCACACCCTCCCGTGCAGGATCTGCGCAACATTCCCTGTCAGTGATGAGGCAGCCTTAGCACTTGTCACGCCCCGATGTTGTGTCCTATGTGGGCCCCATGCTCTTGGGACCACACCCCACACTCTGCAGGTCCATGCTACAGGTTCCTTCATGCCTCAGGACTAGAGCCCACACAGCAAGCAGTTCCCTCCCCAACCAGCAGGAGGAGGGGAGGAGAGCAGGGGCACCAGGGGAGTCTCACTCAGACAACAACACCCCAGGGGTGCCAGCGGGGACAGTGATGATGCAGATGAGGCACAGAGCAAGAGATGGGACCAGAGGACCCAAAAGGCAGCTGGTCAGGTCCTGGCTCATCTGCACCCAGGACACCTTTGTCCCTCATACACCCCCTTCCTCATACACCCTCTCCTTAAATGCAGAATCTTCAGATGCAAACAGGCAGAGCTTCAGACTGAAAGTCAGCTCTTCCAAAATGACCCGTCAGCAAACACTGCAGGATTCCACTCCAGTGGATGCCCTGGAGTCGACAACTCAGTGACTGAAGTGGATATCGGTGCCAGGGGCAGTGGGAGGGAATGGGAAGTGAGACTTTCATGGTTGTGGAATTTTCGTTTTGCAAGATGAAAAGTTCTAGGGATGGTGGTGATGGCTCCACGAGAAAGTGAATATATCTGATGCCTCAGAAACGTGCACTTAAAATGGTGATGATGGTAAAGGGTATGTGATGTGTGTGTGTTTTTGTTTTTGTTTTTTTGTGATGTGTGTTTTATTTCACTTAAAATAAATTCTTAAAATAATGTCTTGTTAATTGAGATTCCATTTCGACTCCCCGTCATCACAAATGTCAGAGGCCCAGACACAGTCCCCTACCTTAGGGGCCATCACGGTACCCTCACAGAGCACGTGGGAGACCATTCTTAGGGGGGGCTAGTCTGTGCTCACCTGACCTCTGTCCAGGGGGACCCAGGCAGTGGTGACCCCCATAGATTAGACATATGATATGCTATGATATTAATATGATACCACCAAGTGTTGTCACTCACCAGAACACAGAGCAGCAACCCACTCAAACATGTCTGACCTCATATGATTGTGACAAGATTAAGAGAAGAAAAGGAACCACAGGTTAATCAGGGCAACACCCTTAATGCAGAGGTTGGAAATCTCAAAGGGGACAGGACACACTGCAGGCAAAGAGTACATATGCGGTCTCCCCGTACATGTGATCCTGACCCATGCAGGTGTGGTGAGACCCACACAGTCCCCGCACCCTATACCTGGGGTCACACATCCACACTCACCAGGGTGACCCACCTCCCCAGACCCCTCCACCTGGGTCACATGTCCACAGTCCCAGGGTGACCTCACCTCCCCAGACCCTGCACCTGGGGTCACACGTCCCCTTGGTCAGGACACCATGGCTCTGCAGGGTGCTCCCCCAATATGGAAACAAGCTGGGTCCCTGGGACCTCCTGGGATGGGAAAAAAGTGTCAGGTGGGTCTCCTTTCCCCACACTTGTCCCACAGGAGTCCTCCTCTTCTCACTTTGGTTCTGTGTGATTTTAACTGTTTTTAAAGCTTTCAGGCTAGAGTTGAACACACGACCTTGGCGCTGGCAGGCTCAGTCCTTTCTCGTCTCACTTACATGTTGAGAAAACTCACAGGACAGCAGGGCTGAAAGCCGAGGGGCAGCTCTGGACTCTGCTGAGTAGGGATGGTAGACTGGAAGGAGTGCTCAGCAGCAGCCTCAGCTGTTACCCATCGGCCTTTTGCCCAATCTGTGTGCCCTGCAATCAATTCACCAGCTAAACCTGCCTATCGGCCTTTTGCCCAATCTGCGTGCCCTGCAATCAATTCACCAGCTAAACCTGCCTACCTATGCACCATGCACATGCTGGTAAATTGGAATTATTGCCAGGTAGCCTCCCTGAGGATTCTCCACGAGCCCCAGGGAAGGTGAACCTTGCAGGGATTAAGACTAAGGCCCCGACCATAGCACTGACCCTTGGGAGGACCAGGTCACCACACTCAGAGGAGAGGCTGTTACGTAGACAAACCCACCTCAGCTCCAGACCCCAGACATCTAAGCACTGACATTCAGATGCAGGCACGGAGCTTCCCAGTACTGAGGCCAGGCCGGGTCTCTACCCAGGTCCCCATAGTCCTAGCGTACACAGAACATGGTCAGGTCTAAATCTTCTTATTATAGACAACACATGGTCAGCTCTAAACATAATCGGTAGACAAGACATGCAGAGGTCTAAATCTACCCTGTAGACAGAACTTGATCAAATTTAAACTAGCTTAGGGCTGATCTCATAGGAGGTACAGATCACACACATGGGTCTCTCATCTTTGGACACCCACATCAGGAAACTGAACAAAATCTTTGTCATTAAACATTTCAACAGGCAAAGCAGAAATGTTCCCAATTCCTCTGGCCACCTGATGGTCAGGATCCATGGGTGAGCCACGAACTTCTTAGAGTGCAGCCCAGTCTGCTGCCAAGACAGACAAGAAGTGGCCTGATTCCAGCCTCCCAGGCTTCCAGAAGGAGGCGACCACACTGGAAGCCCAGGCAGGAGACTCCTGCATGGTCCGGGCTGGGAAATCCGATCTGTCCATTCGGCTGGCCAATTCCGGGCGTGGCGCTCAGGGCCGCTGAGAGCCCTACACTCAGGTCCTGCTTCCCTGCAGCGTGTGCGTGTGCGTGTGCGTGTGCGTGTGTGTGTGTAGAGGGGGCGGTGGCTGACGGCTCCCATGGCTCCCGTCCCAGGCACCGCGCTGTGTTCCAGGGGAGGCACGGGGAGAGGTAGGGACACAGAAGCCGTTGGAGAGGAGAACCTACCGCGGAACTCCTTGCACGCTGGCTCGCCCCACCCGGGGACCCGCCTGCCCATCGTGGGCCGCATGTCACCCCCCAGCCCCCCACCCCCGAGGACAGGGTGCCTGATCTTTCAACAGCACAGGGTCTCACATGAAGGAGACCCAGTGGGGACTGTCACCACCACCCCACTCCTGATACTGTGTTTGGGGAGAATGAACCCCCTTGGCTGGGCGGTGGGACCCTGTGAGGAAAGAGGTGGCGGCCCCATCCAAGTCGGGGCCTGGCTGAGAGATGGAAACACAGGAGCCAAGTGCAGGGCCTGGAGGCCAGGCCAACAGGAGGGGCACCCCCATACTTGGCCGGGCTCCCCAACTGTGACATTGTTGCTTTAGGGGACCTGGGGCAGGTGACTGAATGTAATGGGGGTCTAAACTAGACCCTGAATGGGGTTTAAAGAAGGTGTGAAAGAAGTTACTGAGACGGTGACAGTCATTGGAGGACAGACTCTGTGTCAGGACATCCTGCTCCATCCATTTAAATCCCTGAGATCTGTGACCTTTACGTGGCTACGCAGGATTGTTGGAGCAGCTGCGTGCGGATATATCTGGGGCACAATTCAGTCTGCAACCAACTTGCAAGTGCAAGTGGTTCCAGCAAACACACAGGTGTGCGCACAGGCAGGCACAGCACACACACAAACATATGCACGTGCACAGCACAAATATATTCACACACTAGCATATGAACACACATGCACGCATATGCCCATGGACACACTAACGTGTGCAAGTGCACATACCTATGCACATTCACAGCATATGTATGCAAACAGGCACATGCACAAGCATAGCACACACACAGGGAATAAAGTGAATCCGTAAAGTATTAATTCCTGAACACAAGTGAAGCTGACATGTATTTTTCCCTTTTCTTAGCTTTGATGTTTTTCACAATAAAAAGTTTAAGAAAAAAGTTAATGGCAAATGACTTTTGATTCATAGGACTTTCTGACATTATTCCACAAATATTATGACAGGAGAAATGAATGTAGATATTACATGTGTCCACTAATGGATGAATGGAGAAGAAAAACACAGTCCATCAATACAAGGGAATGTTATTCAGCCTAAAAAGGAAGGCAATTCTGACACGGGCTGCAGCAGGGATGAACCTTGAGGGCATTATGCTCAGTGATGTAAGCTAGACACAAAAAACAAACAGTGCTTGATCCACTCATACAAGACCCCTAGAGCAGTCGGAAACATAGAGACATAAAGTAGGATGTTGAGTGCCAGAGGCTGAGGGAGGGACAATGGGGAGTGAGTGTTTAATGGGGACTGTTTCAATTTTGCAAGACGAAAAAGTTCTGGAGGACGATGGCGGTCAGGTTTGCACAACAGTGCGAATTACTTCTTGACCCTGAAATGTGCACTTAAAAATGGTTAAGATAGTAAATTTTATGTTATGTGTATTTGACCACAATTTTTAAAACTTTTTAAAAAACAACAGGAAATAGTCCATGTAGTCCATGAATACCACAAGATGCACAACTTCACTAACAACCGAGGGATTAAAGCCATAAGAAAAATACTGTGCATACACCTACCAGAATGGCAGACATGATAGACATAGTATCAAATATCAGCAGGATGTGGAGCAATGGAAAGCCTGGTATGCAGCGGGGGGGATGCAACCACTTCTGAAACAATCGGGCCTCAGATAGCGAAGTCCGTGCACACAGACCCACAGTGCTCCTCCCAGTTGAACACAAACCCACCAGCCCTGCACCAGGACACACGGACATGGACTCTGCAGCCACAGGAGCCAAACCTGAAAGAACTTGAAGGCCATCACAAGCGGATGCAGAAATGAATCATGCACGCTCCTATGAAGGAATATTCCACAGCAATGGAGTACATTTTGTTTAAAAGTAGTAAAACTATAAAAATTATTTTTAAAAAAACTATATTCACAAGATGAAAGAATCTATAATTCTGGCACCTAGGGATTGTCAAATGCTCCTTAAAATAGATTGTTGTGGAAATGTTTATTATAGGGAAATTGACATATTCTCTAGGAAGGATGGGGTGAATGGGCCTGCTACATTTTCTACATTGAAGACATATACAGGTTTTGATTCTACTTCTGTTAAATCAAGTGGGGCTTCATTGGATTTCTGCTACTGCGGAGATAATCAAATTCTGGGTAGGGGTCAGGAGAAAATTAGTCATAGGTGTTCTTGTGTCATAATTACTGTTGAAAGTGTAAATGATCCATTTATCAGTAAGACTGAGAATAGAATAACTGTTACATTACTTCATATGAGATTGTCTGTGCTACTGTCCCTAGAGCTCCAGTGAGTGAGTATTTTGAACGTGAAGCTCATCCAGATCTGAGGATGGAATAGATGGCTAGGTGTGATATGGCTAATATAAATAATATGCCTACATTTATATTAATTAGTGGATAAGATATGGGAAGAGGAATTCATGTTGTGAGAGCCAGGGTTAAGGCTAGCATTGGGGCAATAATATATAAATTGATGATGTTGATGGACATAGTGGTTCTTTAATAAGTAATTTGAATGCCTCAGCAATGGGTTGTAATAATCCATGGGGGATGATGATTTTTGGCCCTTTCTGGATTCGTATATAGCCTAGGATTCTCCATTTAGTTAATATGAGGAATGCTATGGTGAATTAAATTGGGTAATTTGTGAAAGAATGTTGATTATAAACATATTCTTAGGAAGAGGACTTGAACCACTGCAGATAAAGGTTTCAGTTTTACATAATTACCGGGCTCTGCCACCGTAACAAACCCTGTTCTACAGTAGGGTATGTATAAATTAATTGAATGTAGATTATATCATCATTTAGTTTGAAGATATTTTGTAAAGGAAGCCGAATTGCTCTTGTCCTTTCATACTGGAAGAAATCTGCAATAGACAGAAACCAACCAGAGAGACTCCAGTCTGAACTCAGATCACGTGAGACTTTAATCGTTGAACAAACAGACAATTAATAGCAGTTATACCATTGAAATGTCGTGATCCAGCATCAAGGTCATAAACCATATTGCCCATATGAACTCCGGAATACAATCACACTGTTATCCCTAGTAAAACTTGTTCTGTTGATCAGTGTTTTAAAAGAACAGGTGATAAAGGATTTTGACTAGTTGGTCTAAATTTTAATCACTCAGAGTTGGTTTTATTCTCCAAAAAATAAATGGCGCACGGGCTCAAGGCACGCCGGCTTCAGTAGTTGTGGTGCGCAGGCTCAGTAGTTGTGGCCCACTGGCTTAGTTGCTCCGTGGCACGTGGGATCTTCCCGGACCGGGGATCGAACCGGGTCCCCTGCATTGGCAGGTGAATTCTTAACCACTGCATCACCAGGGAAGTCCCAGAATTGCAGTCTCCCTTTTAATATACCTTAAGCCCAAAGAATCCATGGAAAATTGTTACAGAAAATAAGGCAAAAAAATATTGTAAGGACTATAACAGAAGCATATAGTACACAGTTCATATAGACACAACCCAAGCAGTTACTAAGTATATTAAAAGGGAGGCTGCAATTTTAAAAGAATAAGATAAATTATACCCACAAACTCCCAATCTTTCCTGAAACGTTGCAGTCTGAAACCCTATTGTAGGAAGCAGAAGATTCCAGGAGACATTCTACAAATGAAGGACTCTAAACCCTGTGGTTGGATAAGGAATTCTGGAAGGAAGGTATCCTCACCCAAGGAGAGCAGGTTCCTATACTTCTCTAAAATCACATCCCTGTACAATTCCCATTGATTTTGGTCCAGTCATTCTCACTCCTCTTGAGAGAAATCTATGGCCACATCCTGGAATGCCAGCAGCCCCTGAAATTAAAAGTACACATGCCATGTGGCCACGGGAAGAGTTCATAATGTGACCCAAGAAGAAAACAGCAAGTTAAGAGAACTGGTTTTAATTTAGAAGACTGTCTTCAATTATCCACTAATATATATATATATATTTACAAAGTAACTTTCTCTACCTTATTTGTAACTACAAGAAAAGAGTATGGCATGTGATCCACAAAACCAGTGTAGAGACTATACTTATCTGGAAAAGAAATGATAAAATGATGGTTTCAACACAGGCATATGCATTTTTGAGTGTGTTATTTATATCAACCTGGATAAAATGTGTGTATTTCTCAGACAGAAAAGACATGTCGAGGTAGAAATGTACCTTTCAACTATTCATGGGTACACAAGTACACTGGGGAGATTGTAAAAGTGCAGATCGTGATTCAGTAGGTCTGGTGGGCCTGAGTTCTGTTTTCTCCTCAAGCTCATTTTTAACTAGTGATGCCACAGTCTCTGATTCATTAACCACAGTTGGGAATAGCAGAGACATAATTAGAAAGGTAAAAATTCATATTTAACTTTGAACTTAAAGTGTTTTATGGATTTTACACCTTTAATAGAATAGTAAGCACAGCAGCAACAATCATTTGTGAATATTTACTATAGACTGTGTATCTTTCTTTTTTGTGTAGGATTCCAGGAAAAAGGCCTGGGCTGTGGCCACAGTGGCGGGGCCCCCAGGCCGGGCCGCCCCTCCAGGACCCCCGGAAGGGCTCCTGGCGGCTGCAGGCGGCTCCTCCCCCGGCGCCGCCCTCACTCCCGGAAGGCCTGGGGGCAGAGCGGTCCCACCTCCTCGCCCAGAACGGAGCCCACGTTTCCGCAGAGCTGGAACTCCCGGCTCGGGGTCTCTTCCCTCCGCCGTCACTGAAGTGCCCCAGAGCCCGAGGGGAGGGCGGCCTCACTGAGGCTGCCGGCTCTGGAGGGGCCCTGGCGGCTGAAGCCACGACAGTCCTGGGGCCCGCGGGCTGGGTAAGTGGGCGCCGACCCTCTTCCTGGTCCGGTGCCCGGGCGTCAGCGCAAGACCAGCTTCTGAGGGGCAGGCGTTCGCTGCCACCCGCCGCTGCTGTGCAGAAAGAGCGGCCCCCTGCGTCTGGTCCCGGGGAACTTCAGTCCCTCCTCTCGCCCCTGCCCTCGGCCTGGCTTGCGGGGCCTGGTGGGCGTGGGGAGTGGGTCGGCCTGAGCGTCCTGAGGGGAAACGGGGCAAGGGAGGCCCAGGGTCCGGTTGGAACGTCAGCGCCCCTCCTCCTGACTGCGGGGAAAGTGGCTGAAAACGCATCCCCAGGCTCGCAGGCCCCTTGTTCAGCTGAGTCTCTCTGCGCTCCTTCCTCCCTGAGCTAAAGTACTGGGGGGAGGGGACAGGGGAGGGGAATGGCGCAGGTAATGGGGAACATCAAAAGGTGATTGTTAACTAAGGAAAACCAGCTCTCCCAAGGTGAGGAATGTAGCGCTTTTCTTTGTATGGGAAGATGCAAGCGTCTGGGCTCACTGAAATCATTCCTTTGATATGCACCTCAGCTCTCTGGGGCCTGCATTCTGTATTTGCATATCCTGAGTTCCTCAGGGCCTGCCAGCTCACACTGGAGGGCTGCAAGTGCTGATGTCTGTGACATCTTTTTTTTACTGATATGGCAAGAATTATTCCATTTCTCACAGGCTTGAGGGGCAGAGAGTGAAAAAGAGTAGGAGAATCTCACTCAGCATGTAATTTGGCTTATATATATATATATATATATATATATATATATATATATATATATATATATATATATAATGTTCATATTTAACTGTGCTAATGGAGGCTCTCAATTCCAATCAATTTGTACTACTGCCCTCTATGTATTAATTTCATCAATATCATATGATAAATGCCTATAAAATTGACGTAATCCATTTAAACAGGATAATTATTTTTAAAGGAAACATAATAGAAATATAACAACAAAACCCTTACCACCAAAGGCTGTGTGTGGAACAAACTGAATACATGTTCCATTGTTAAAATATTGAAAGATGTATTCAGTAGAAATATCAACAAAATGAAAAATAATAAGGGCAGCGGAATGCTGAAATGTTGTATCTTTATCATTAAAGTGGCAGAAAATCATTTAGTAGGCACTGAGGGCAGACGATGCCTGATTTTATATCTTATTCATATTTGTGCAGTTGTTTCAGCAAGTAACTTAAAGACAAAATGGAAAAACAAGGAGGTTTGTGCCTGAGATCATGTTGATGTGAAACCAGGGATGGTCACCTTGTGCCAGGTGCGTGAAGTTTACCTGCCCAGGTAGACCGCAGAGCTCCTGAGAAGCCAGGGTTGGAATTCTTCTGCTGGGTGCCCCTTAGCTTCTGTGACTTGATTGATTGTGAGTCATGTTGGGGGAAAGACCTGATCACAGGAAATGGGTGGAAATAGAGTGATTTGGGGAGCAGCTAACGACATTCATCACAGCTCATGGCCTGATTGAATGTTAAAGAAACAGGAAAACAAATGCTTCTTATGGAATCAGAGAATATGAGGGCGGGACAATCCCAGAAAATGAGAAACACCCATCCCATTTTCCAGATGAGAAAACAGAGGCCCAGCAAGGTGAAATCCCTCACCCAAGTTGCACCTGTCTCTCCTCCCCACTACATGGTTCATGAAAGCAGGACTCTTCCTGCCTTGATCACTGCTGAACTCCAAACAGGTCCAGGCATCTAGCAGCTGCTTCAAAAATTTTGGTTGACTGGATGAACAATGCTATTTCTTTCTTTCTCACTCTTATTCAGGACTGTGCCAAGAACTCCCCAGGTTGCAATGTAATTCGATAAATGTAAATATTAATTGAGTTTTGTTGTGATGAGGGCTTAGGCTTTGAAGGTAACAGACTTGGTTCAGATCCTGGTTCTGCCACTCAGTAGCTGTTTGGCTTTGGGAAAATTACTAAACCTCTCTGAGCTTACTTCCTCCTTTGTAAAGTGGGCATAAAACTATCTGAGCCAGCAGAGCACTTGCATCAGGGATGTGCACTAAGTATTGGTCTTTCTCACTCTCCCACTCCTTCTCTCTGTTTTTCTCAGAGAAGATGTATAGAAGGATATAGTAGTTTTTTTTAAAAAAAATAATTAATTTAATTATTTTTGGCTGCGTTGTGTCTTCGTTGCTGCGTGTGGGCTTTGTCTAGTTGCAGTGAGCAGGGGTTACTCTTTGTTGCGGTGCACGGGCTTCTCATTGTGGTGGATTCTCTTGTTGCGCTTGTTGTGGAGCACAGGCTTTAGGCGCGCAGACTTCAGTAGTTGTGGCCTCCAGCCTCAGTATTTGTGGGGCATGGGCTTAGCTGCTCCGTGGCATTTGGGATCTTCCCTGACCAGGGCTCGAGCCCATGTCCTCTGCCTTGGCAGGCAGATTCTTAACCACTGCGCCACCAGGGAAGTCCGATATAGTACTTTTCAAAAAGGGGTTTTAATTTATTTCAGAAAATATACATTTTTCTTGTAGAAAAGTTTATTCCCCTATAGCAACATAAACACGCAAAACCACTCCAAATGCTGTATTCTATGGATTAGATATTATCAGTCACATTTTATAAGTAATTGGGCAAATGCCAAAGCACTAGCTACTGGGGAGTAAGAAGATTCAAATCTGGGGTGCCCGCCATCCCAATTCAAGAGCAGGGTGTATTTTTCAAATCCATGTTTCATCTGGTCTTTGTTTCTCATCCATCCTCTGTGTCTGCCTTTCTCCAGAAGGCTCAGATCCTCCGCTTTCACACCCTCCCGGCTGGTTGTGCCCCAGCTCCCGCCCTGGAGCCTTTGCATGCCTGGGTGTGCCTGCTCCCCCTGTGCATCACCAACTTTGCCAGGGAGCTGCTGTATCGTGCACTGCTTGCTGTGCCCAGAGTACCTGGACCCTTCTGGTACATGAAGTACACCCTCATCACCATGTGTGCACGCCCATCCCCTTACCTTATATCCTGCCTCTAAGCCAGGGTTGGGGGTGACTACAGTGTGCATTCAGCTGTGTGAGGTGCTGGGATCAAAGTGAAGTTCCCAACTTTTGAAGTTGCAGGCTTGAGGGGCACACAGTGATTTAAAATCAGGTCACCTGACTTAAAGGGGGGACTGATTGATTTAAAGCCAAGGCAGCTGACTTAAAGCCTGCGTCCCTCAGCTGCAGGACGAGACCAGCTTTGGCGGTCCATGGGTTCGCTCCAAGCCAGGACTGCTGTTCAGGAAGAGCTTCCAGTAGTGCCTTAGTGCAGGGGGACTTGGTCCGTGGTCTTGCCCCTGCCCTCAGAGGGGGGCCACCTGCTCTTCTGGAGAATCAGGGAGGGGGAAGTGCAGAGTCCCAGCTGGAGTTGCGGCACCCTTCTGTGATGGCAAGGAAAGGGGGGTGGGGCTGTGTAGTGTCCTGGGGCTGGACTCACCAGGTCGACTCAGCCTCTCAGCCCCCTAACCTCCCCTCACACACCCCACAAGAGTTTTCAGTAATATGTAATTGCGCCTTAGGTTCTCGGTCTTCAAACTCATACCCAGGCTCCCAGATCCCTTGATTCAGCCTATTCCTCTGTGCTCTTTCTTCTATTACATACAGTCCGAGAGGGAGGGGCTGGGGGATGGGACTGGAGGGATCCCGGCAGCACTGGCCTCAGCTGACTAAAGAGATCCAAGGCCTGGGCTATCACACATGTGCGAGGACCCTTAAGGCGGAATCGAGGGGGCCAGTTAGAGGCAGTGCTTGCTGCCTCAAGTGAGTATGGATCACCGTTGGGTGGGGAGCACGCTGACCCCTGAGAAGTACTGTTAGGAGGATGTGTTCCTTCCTCAGCTTCAAGGACGTGGGTGGGCTTCAGGGCTCCAGTTCCTCTCCAGGCCTCCAGGTCCGACTGCACCGCAGCGGGCTTGCAGACCTGTCTTCCTGTCCCAGAACTTGCCAGGCTCCAGGAAGAATCCAGACTGCAGAAATGGTGCCTGAGCACTCCAGCGTAAGAAGTGCTGTCCCTGGGGACCAAACAGTGGAGGGAGGAAAGGTGAAGGGACTGGGGGTTAGGGTAGGGAGGGATGGCTGCCCTGGGAGACATTGAGAGAGAAATATCGCCCCCCACACCCCTGCCCCTGCAACTGACCCATTGATGCCATAGGATCTCAGGGCCTTTTAGTCAGAGATGCCTCTGCTTCTTTACTCCTGTGTTCAAAGCTATGCAAAACCAACCCTTCATCCTCTTGCTGCCTTGCTAGGACTTTTAAAGCACTGTTCTTTTGAAGCACTCGTTCCCTAAACTGCAGTTTGGAGCTGTCCCAGCTATTTAAAAGTGTTCTCCTTAAACTGAGACTAAATCCTACTCTTTTGGAAAAATGTCCTTAACTTCATTGGCGATCATCTTTTCTGCCCATTCCTTCCTTCTACTGCCCTCTTAAGAACCCCTGTGCTCAAAGAGCTTGGTGATTTATTTTTTGCTTGATGTCCAAAAGAAACCTTCCCCATGCACCCCAAAAAGCTTTCCTGGATCATAGGTGTTTCAAAACCATGAAAGTGTTTTGCAGTTAGTATACACTGGGTAGACTGCCTAGCAATCCCTCCAAGAGCCAGAGGTGAGCAACACCTTTGCTTATTTGATTGGATGTCCTTCAAGTTTAGGAAGGTACCATTCTTATGACCCAGGAGATAAGACAGAGCCCTGGATGGCTGTGGCTGTGATTAGATAACTTCTGATGATTTTATTTCCCTTACTGAGCTGCTGCTTCTAGGTTAATTTCATTTCATTACCTGTCCATTTTTAAAGAAAGACTGACAAATCACTGGAATAGGTCAGGAGTCTGAGCTCAGGGTTGGTCAAAGGTACTCACAGGGAGGAAGGTGGATAAAAATAGGTGGGTAAAATAGGAGGGTTGGCAAGTACAGCCAGGACACCCGTGTTCATCGTGCATACTAATAAAGGCCAGAATCTCCTCATTTATCTCTGGTGGGAAGTTCTGATGGTTTCACAGGATCAAATTCAAATCATATTCAAACTAGGGGATTTCCCTGAGCATAAAAGGAAGTATCCATCCCTAGCAGGAGTCGCTGCAGAGGAATAAAGATGTAGATGTAGAGAATGGACTTAAGGACACAGGGAGGGGCAAGGGTAAGCTGGGATGAAGTGAGAGAGTGGCATGGACATATATACACTACCAAAGGTGAAATAGATAGCTATTGGGAAGAAGCTGCATATAGCACAGGGAGATCAGCTCAGTGCTTTGTGACCACCTAGAGGGGTGGGTTAGGGAAGGTGGGAGGGAGACAAAAGAGGGAGATGATATGGGAATATATGTATACGAATAGTTGATTCACTTTGTTATACAGCAGAAGCTAACACAACAAGGTAAAGTAATTATACTCCAAGAAATATGTTAACAATAGCAACAACAAAAAAACCCAAATCAAAGTCAATCAAGCCAACGGAGACAATGTATGTGTTTACAGTTCAAGAAATCCACAAGAGAATCCTTTATTCTGTAGGCAATGAATGGTCCATTCGAAAAGAAAAAAACTTTCTAAAATGTTGTTTTTCCATTTATTGTTCAGAACATCCTTTTTATACCTCTGAATTTCTTACTATTCAAAGCCAAGTCACGTGAGTTACAGGGAAGCAGCTGATTGATTTAAAGTTGGGTCATGTGATTTAAAAACCAGTGGCAGTTGATTGATTTAAATCCCAGTTAAATGACATGAGGAAGGGGTGCTAGAAACTGCTTTTTCATCTCTGGCTCAGAATATCATATTTACCTTGGTTCTTCTTATGATCTAGAAAACTTGTGCTGTCTCTCCTTGGAATCATCAGGAGAAAAATACAGTATTTCAGGTTCATTCTTGATACCAACTTCTCACAGTTAAGGTGTATTGACTAAAAGATCATCCTTCTTCAAGAGATTCCAAACTTCTGTAAGACACTTCATTGTAATTGGAGAAAAAAGAAGAATGAAATCAGGCCAGCAGCTGCAGGAGACCAAGGCAGCCCCCATGACTAAGGAAGGAGAAGGAAGGGCTGAGAGTTGGCTTTAGAGCAGACAACCTCCAGAGGGCGCTGAAGCACGGGCAGAGCCCACCTGCCACTCCCAGTTTGGCACTCCAGGGTCAGATTTGGGTTTGGAGATGGGGCTGCTGTAACCCCAAGGAGTTGAGCAGAGAGGAGGAGTTGATTACCTCTGATTATCCTCTGACTCTCTGATTTGATTATCCTCTGACTCTCTGGCCCAAATTGCCTGACGTCACAGGGGGGGACAGAGTTTTGCTTTCAGCAACTGATGGGACACTTCCAGGCTGGTCGGGTCGCCCAGTGGCCCGACAGCCTGACAGGCTGACTGCGGTATGATCGCCCTTCTTTTCTCCAGAATCTGTACATCAGGAGGTGCATGGGTGTGGGAGCCCATTCACCGCCATCCCCCACCCCCAGGGGGGATGGCACCTTCCCTGGCTGTACCCTATGATCACCAGGTGCTTGAAATGAATGCAAGATTTTTGACTTCAAGGAAAAGCTCACGTAACCACTTCTGCCTCATAATGTGTGGGATTTACTATAATGGAAGGACATTATAAAGAACAGGTAGAAAACTCACCTGTTGGTCTCCATGTAGGAGTTAATTTTGCATGAATCCCTCCTACATGAGTAGATAACAGAGGTTTATTTTTGTTCCCGTGTGTGTAGTTGTGTCAGAGGATGTAGGTATGGTGATTTGAAGCCGTCAAGGAAATATTTGCAGAACTCTCAAGACTTCTCTTGATTGGAACCGAAAGAGACTGGAAAAGGAGGAAAAGCAAAGGAGGAGGGAGAAAGAATGACTGTTTCTCAGTAAATTCACCTTCCTGGTTGATTGTTCTCTCTTCCCATTTCTTTTAACTTCCATGTATGTCTAATGGAATAATGTAGAAAGGCTGATTTTTATGCTTTAAAAGATTTTACATCACAAAGAAACTAGAAGTGGCTAACAGAACTTATTCAAATCAATTTTACCTAGAGACTTTGATATTAAATTTGTATACTAAAATGGGTTTATCCAAATTTTCTCTTTCTTTTTGAGTGAATATTTGTAACATATTTTTGTAGATAATAATTTATCCTAGATATACAAAATTGTGAGAATGGGTACCATTTTTTACCACTTAAATGATTTCTTTTAAATGAATAGATTGTACACTTTAAATGCCAATGTTGTGTCTTACATGTTGTGTTTTAATTCCTGGTTTCCAAAACTTGTGTTTATTTAATTGATTTCTATCTAATAATCTGTCTCCCCTTTATTGTTTCTTACTTTATATTTTATTGATCTATAGTTAATTTACATTATTATATTAGTTTCAGAGGTACAACAGTGATTCATAAATGTTTAGGTTCTTCTCCATTTATAGTTATTATAAAAGAGTGGCTATATTCCCCATGCTATACAGTACACCACTGTAGATTATTGGTTTTATACATAGTGGATTGTACCTCAAAATCTCCTACCACTATTTTGCTCCTCCACCCTATCTCTCCCTGCTGGTAACCACTAGTCTGTTCTTTAATCTGTGAGTCTGTTTTTTTGTTGTTGTTGTTTGTGTTGTATTCAAATTTTTAGATGCCACGTGTAAGTGATAACATACCATGCTTGTTTTCTCATAACATACCATGCTTTTTTTCTCATAACATACCATGCTTGTTTTCTCTGCGGCTTATTTTACTAAGCATAATACCCTCCAAGTCCATCCATGTTCTTGCAAATGGCAAAATTTCATTTTTTGCTGGTCATCATACAAAATCTTTTTTATCCAGTAAGCTATTGATGAACACTTAGTTTGACTCTATATCTTGACTATGGCAAATAACACTGTTATGAACATTGGGGTGCAGTTATTTTTTTGAAATAGTGTTTTTGTTTTCTTCTGATATACCCAACAGTGAAATTGCTGGATATTATGGTAGTTCTATTTTTAGTTTTTTGTGGAACCTCCATTCTGCCTTCCACAGTAGCTGCACTACTTCACATTCACATCAGGAGTGTACAAGAGTTTCCCTTTCTCCACATCCTCAGTAACCTTTGTTATTTGTGATCTTTTTGATGACAGCCTTTCTGACAAGACTGAGGTGATATATCTCGTAGTTTTGATTTGCATTTTACTGCCGATTAGCTATGTTTAGCATCTTTGTGAGTTCTGGCTGTCTATCTGTTATTTTTCCTTGGAAAAATGTCTATTTAGGTCTTCTCATTTTTTTAAAAAAGATTTTGCGTGTTTTTTTGATATTGAGTTGTATGTGCTGTTTCTGTAGTTTAGATATGAACCCTTGCTTGGTCATCTTTTTGGTGTTAACCTCTTATCATGTGCAAATATTTTGTCTCCTTCAGCAGGTTGTCTTTTCATTTTGTCTTTGGTTTCCTTTGCTGTGCAAAATCTTTTAAGTTTAGTGAAGTCCCATTTGTTTATTTTTGCTTTTGTTTCATTTGCCTTACTAGACTGAACCTAAAACTGTTGCTATCATTTATGTTGAAGAATGTTGTATCCTTTCCTCTAGGGGTTTTATGGTTTCGGGTCCTACATTGAGGTGTTTATTCAGTTTTGCATTCATTTTATATATGCTGTGCTAAAATAATCTAATTTTATTCTTTTCCATTTAGCTGTCCAGTTTTCCCAGTACCACTTATTGAAGAGACAGTTTTTTTCTCCATATTGCCGGCTTTGTCATAAATCAATTAAATATAAGTGTGTGGGCTTATTTCTGGGATCTCTGTTCTCTTCCAGTGATCTTTGTGTCTGTTTTTGCTCTGGTACGATTCTCTCTGATTACTGTCACTTTGCAGTATAGTCTGAAGTCAAGGTGCGTGATGCCTCCAGCTCTGTTCTTTCTCAAGATTGTTTGGCTATTTGGGGTCTTTGTGTTTCTATACAAATTTTAAAATTACTTTTTCAAGTTCTGTGCAAATGCTTTGGTATTCTGATAGGGATTGCATTAACTCTGTAGAATGTCTTTGGTAGTATGGTTATTTTAAGAGTATTAATTCTTCCAGTCTATGCACATGCTATGTTTTCCATCTTTTTGTGTTGTCTTCAACTTCTTTCACCAATGGCTGATAGATTTCTGAGCACATGTCTTTTACCTGCTTAGGTGTGTTTATTCCTAGGTATCTTATTCTTTTTGATGTGATTGCATATGGTATACTTTTCTTAATTTTTCTTTCTGACAGCTTTGGGTTTTTTTTCTTCTTTTTCTAATTCCTTCAGGTGTAATGTTAGGTTGTTTATTCGATATTTTTCTTGTTTCCTAAGAATAAGCTTGTGTCACTATAACTTCCCCCGTGATCTGCATTGGCCATGTCCCATAGATTTTGGATCATTGTGTGTTCATTTTCATTTGTCTTGGGTATTTTTAGCATCCCTCTTTAATTTCTTCAGTGTTCCTTTCTTCCCCTTTTATTCCCTTCATCTGTGACGTGAGGACTATCTTTAATATTATGTTTGGATTTCTTTCAGTTTTGTGTATTTGTGTGTGTGTGTGTGTGTGATTATTTAAGTTGCTGAGCTCTTAATTTCACATGGACACTGCCAACCCTGCATTGTTACTCTCCTCCCCCACAGTTACTGAATTTGACCTTATATTTTACATCTACTTGTTTGTGTGTGCCTTAACTTCTTATTGTGAATATAGATGATTTTATTACCGTTTTCTTTCATCCTTCCTATTAGCTGGGTACATGGTTGATTTACTACCTTTGTTGAATATTTGCCTTAAGCAATGAGCTTTTTCCTTTCCTAATTTTTATGTTTCAGTCGTGGCCTTTTCTTTTTCACTTAGAAAAGCCCCTTTAAGATTTCTCATAAAGCTGGTTTGGCGATGCTGAGCTCTTTTAGTTTTGCTTCTCTGTAAAACTTTAGATATCACCATCAAATCTGAAGGAGAGCCTCGCTGGGTAGAGTATTTTTGGTTATCGGCTTTTCCCTTTCATGACTTTAAATATACCATGCCACTCCCTTCTGGCATGCAGAGGTTATCCTGAAAAGTCAGCTGTTAACTTTATGCAAGTTCCCATGTTTGTATCTTGTTGCTTTTCCTTTGCTCCTTTTAATAGTGTCTTTTTATCTTTATTTTTTTTGCCATTTTAATTACAGTGAGTCTTGGTGTGGTCCTCTTTGGTTGATCCTGTTTTGGCCTTACTGTGTTTACTGGCCTTGGATGTCTGTTTTCTTTCCCAGGTTAAGGAACTTTTCAGCTCGTATGACTTCAGGTATGTTCTACACTGCTTTCTCTTCCCTTTTTGCTTCTGGGACCAGTATAATGCAAATATTAGTACACTTGATGTTGTTTCACAAGTCTGTTCAACTTTCCTCATGTCATTTTAATCTATTGTTTTACCGTTCATCTTCAGTGATTGCCAGTACTCTGTCCTTCAGTTTTCTGATTCATTCCTCTGTATCATTTAGTCTACAGTAGTTTCCTTTTAGTGTATTTTTCATTTCAGTTATTGCATTCCTCATCTCTGTTTTGTTGTTCTTTAATGGTCTAACTCTTTTTTAAAAACTTCTAACTTCTTGCTCTGGTCGTCCATTCTTCTCCTGAGTTCTTTGATCATCTTTACCGTCATTACCTTGAACTCTTTCTTGAGTAGATTGGCTATCTCCACTTCACTTAGATCTTCTTCTGAGTTCTTATCTTGTTCCTTCATTTGGATCATGTTTCTGTGTCACCTCATTTTTCTTAACTTGCTGTTTTTATTGCTATGTATGTAGTAGGTTCGTTACATTTCCTGACCTTGGAGAAGTGGCCTTTTGTAGGAGAGGTCCTATGTGTCCCAGCAACCCAGTGTCCCCTGGTCACTAGAACTATATGTTCTAGGTGTACCCCCTATGTGGGCTGCTTGGGCTCTTCTGTTGTGGTGGGCTGACTACTGTGGGTGGTCTGGTAGGCTTGGCTGCCCCCAGACTGCTTGTTTGCCAGGCTCTGCCTTGTATGGAGGCTGTCTGTGCTGCTTGGTGAGACTAAATCATAAGGCAGCTGGCTGCACAACTCTGGGGGACACCAAATCTAGTGCTGGTTCACTTATGGGTAGAACTGCAGTCCAGGTGATAATCAGGGCTAGTGCCCAGTCACTGGTCCTGGGGCTATGCTGGCTACTGGGAGGAAGAGACAGGTCCTGAGTTCTGGCTGCAGGGCCCAGGAGTCGCAGAGTTGGTGTTGGATCACTGTTCCTGACACAGCTATCTGCAGGGTCTGGGGTATCCCTAATCTTGTGTTGGCATTCTGATGGGCAGGGTCAGGACCCAGCTGAGTCCATGGCTGCTTCTGGCCTGCAAGTGAGTGTTCTGGTCACACAGGCTGCTGGGCTGTGGTATTCCTGGAGCTGGTGTGTGCCTGTTGGTGTTTGAGGCTGATCCCAATGCTAGAGCAGGTTTGCTGTTGGGTAGGTCCAAGCTCCATCCAGTCCCTGTGCAGTTATCACCTGCCGATGGTGAGGCTGACTCCAAGGCCAGAGTAGGCTCACTTGTCAGAGGGACCAGGGACTCTGGGGCTGGTGCCTGTCCACTGAGGTGTGGAGGCTGGTCCTGGGGCTTTTGGTGGCTGGGCCCATGTCCAGGGGCAGCTGTGCATTGAGAGGGTCTGAAGGCAGCCTGTTTGCCGGTGGGTGGGGCTGTGCCCCTGCTCAGTTAGTTGCTTGGCCTGCATCATCCTAGTACTTGTGTCTCTAGTCTGGTGGAAATGGGTAGGGCTAGGTCCTGAGGCTAAAAAGATAGACGGAGGATTCTCAAATTATGCTTGCTGGTACCAGTGTCCACGAGGTAGAAGGAACTCCCCCGAATGGCTGCTGCCAGTGTCTCTGTCCTTGAGGCTGTGCTGTAGTTGCCTCTTGCCTCTCTGGGAGACTCTCCAAGATCAGGAGGTAGGTGTGACCCGGGATCCTTTCAAATGACTGCTTCTGTTCTGATTCTCGGATCATGTGGGATTTTGTGAGCATCTTTTAAGAGTGGAATCTCTATTTCCCACAACCCTCTGGCTCTCTGGAAAATAAGCACTACTGGTCTTCAAAGCCCAACTTTCTAGGAACTCTTCTTTCCAGAACAGGATCCCTGGGCTTGGGAGCCTGATGTTGGCTTCATACCCCTTGCTACCTGGGAGCACCTCTGAAATTGTAATTATTCTCACATTTGTGGGCCACCCACCTGGTGGTATGGGTCTTGACTCTATTGAGATTTTGCCCTTCTTTTCTGTCTTGTCGAGGTGCCTTCCTTATATCTTCAGCTGTAAAACATCTTTTACGGTAGGTCCTGGACTTTTTTATCAATTGCTGTTCTGTAAACTGTTGTGACTTTGGTGTGCCCATGAGAGGCATCAAGCTCCGGGTCTTTCAATGCTACCATCTTGGACAATCTGTCCACTTTATTCTTAAATCATATTATTTAAGCTTTCTTAGTATCTTATTTGATTAGCGACAGTTTGAAATTTATTATCACTCATGTTTACTTCGCCTGTTTAAAGAAATTGAATAGTGCATTCATTCAGTTTGAAATGAAGGTAGTGACCTGTGAATTTCCATACCCCAAAAATCAAGGATAGGACAAAAGCCTTTTCGACCTGTGTTACCCTCAAACTCTGCACCCCACCCCAGCCTGGCAATTAACCTCTTACACCCATGCTCACACCTTCTGTTTTCGGACCGTTAACCATCATTGCGTCTTTATGTGTGTTGACAAAGTGAACTCTAGTCTTTCCAGTTTTTGAGTTTTGTTTTTTGGTTTAGGGAACAGTCCTACTATGAATGTACATTTACTGGTCTGCTGAAGTTCATATATGAACCTGTCAAGCACATTACCAGAATTGGAATTGCTTGTATATACACTTTGATAAATTTTAGAGACAATGGTAGAACAGAAGTAAATTGTATTTCAAATCCCACAGTATTTTCACACCATGAAAACCATTCCCTGTTTAATATATTTGAGTGTAGTTTATCTTTATGCCCATAGTATATTTCCCAGAGATGGGTAAGTGTTATGTTTCTTGCTAGCACATTTAGCGTATTGTTCAAAGTCAGGCGTTTAGTGGTTTTAGCATGATCCTATTTCCATGAACTCGCAAATACAAGATCTTCTCTCACACTGTCTTTTACTCCCTGCTGTTTTATATTGCCCTCCTAATTCTCAGTCCTGGCCTTTCTTTATGTTCTTCATCAACCTGGATAGGTTATACTATTTTCTCCCTTATTCAAGACCAATAGAATAGAATAGAACACCCAGAAATAAAGCCTGATATATGGTCAAATGATTTTTGACAAGTTGTCAAGACTTTTCAAAGTAGAAAGGATAGTATTTTCAACAAATGGTGCTGAGAAGTCATGTTGTCAACATGCAAAGTAGGAAGATGGACCCTTACCTAACATCATATGCAAAAATTAATGAAAACGTATCAAGAAACTAACTATAAGACCTAATAAAATAAAAAGTCTTAGAAGAAGACACAGGACAAGGGCTTCATGACATTGGATTGGCAGTGTTTTCCTCAATATGAAACGAAGGAACAATAAAGGTACAGCTAACAAAAAAATTAACAATTTGCAGTACATAATTAAAAAAATGTGTATCAAAGAAATGTAAACAGAATAAAATGGCAACCCACAAGATGGGAGAAAATATTTGAAAGCCATGTATCTGACAAGAGATGTCTATTCAGAATACACAGAGAACTCCTACACCTCAACAAAAAGCAAACACCCTGATTCAAAAGTGGATAAAAGACTTGAATAGATGGTTCTTCAAAAAGATGTACAAATGACTAAGCACTTGAATAGATGCTCCATATCACTAAATGCATGTTTATATATTTGTGTGCATGCATACACACACAAGCACATACACGCATACACAAGCAGAAAACAAGTATTGGTGAGGATGTGAGGGAGTTGGAACCATTGTGCTATGTCAGTGGGAATGTAGAATGATACAGCTGCTTTGCAAAAGAGTATGGCAATTTTTCAGATATTGAAAAATAGAATTACTACATGATCCAGGAATTTTCCTATGAGGTATACCCAAAGGAATTGAAATCAGGGTCTTAAAGAAATATTTGTACTCCAGTGTTTAGAGCAGTAATAATCAGAGTAGCTAAAATATGAAAGCAACCTAAGTGTTCATCCACTAGTTCCTGGATAAGCAAAGTGTGGTATACCCATATAATACAACATTATTCAGCCTTAAGAAGGAAAAGATCTAGGAATACGCTACAACATGGATGAATCTTGAGGAAATTGAGCTACCAAAAATGCCATTTTTGTGACTTTTAGTGAGTCATAACAATACAACTACTTATTTCAATTATATGGGGTACTTAGTGTAGTCAAAACCATAGAAATTGGGAGGGTAATGATGCTTTTCAGGTGGTTATGGAACAAAAAGGAAAGTTATGTTTAAAGGATACAGAGTTACAGTTTTAAAATGTAGAAAAGAATTAGAAAGATAAATGGTGATGTTGATCGCCCAATAATATGAATGTATTTAATATCACTGAACGGTGCACTTTATAATAATTAACATGTTATATTTTATGTTATTTGATTTTACCAACATACACAATTGGGAAAGAATGTAATATCAGGAAAGGGAGTGGACCTGGGATAGAGCAGAGAGTAATCAGAAGGTTGAGACACTGCATATGTTGAAGAAGAAGAACTGAGAGTCTTCATTGGCCAGAAGAGTCTTTATTAAAAAAAATTACTCTGAGGGTGTATTAAATAGATATCTATGGGTGCACTGCTATCTCCCATGGGTTATCTTAAAGAGTCTTTAATAAAGTCCATAAGGCTTGCTGAGGCTTTTTTAAAAACTGGATTCCCTAGGAGATAATTAGAGGGTGGTACTTAAGTCTATGTCTAGGTTGACAGATTTTGCAGGGAAGACGAACCTGAGAACAGTGGAGGTCTTAAGAGTGTAAGTACACGGAAATTAGAAAAAAAAATAATAAAGGGAATTAGGAAAACTGTGGACTTCGAAGGTCATGTATTATTACTGAGTCAGACCTGAGGTTTCTAAGGAGTTATATACACAGTTGCTATTTGGATTACTTGTTGATAAAGATAAGTGGAACAACTAGAATCTTTCCCAAGTGTAGGTAAGATATAATGAGAGGATGGAGGTGGAAAGTAGGGAGGCCCAGAGAGAAGTGGGAAGGTCATATTGGGCCAAGATGGTGGTAATATCCAGCAGAACAGATGGTAGGACAGACTATGGGTTCATCTTTTTCATTTCGGCTCCCCCCCCCATCCTTAATAATTCTTTGGGAATATTTCATGGCTCTGTGATGCAGGTACAGAATTCGAGTGAGGAGACTACACCCTCAGTGTCCAGCTGTCTGAGTCCTCAGTGTGCTTCAAATGATGGAGAACTATTGCTTCTTTATGAGAAGAGTTAGTACCTCGTAGCTAAGCTTAAGCTGGAGCTTATGCAATATCGATTCCATTTTATATATACTGTTGGCATGGAGGTTCCTCCTCCTCTTTTCTTGACCATTATGAAATGAATCTATATTTCTTAATATTTGGATATATCAGATAAATACATTAAGTAAAGGAATCTTATATATTGCTCCCTGCATAGTTTGCTCTTTCTTGTTTCTCTTTTATCTTTACTAAATTAGCACAGGGAGAGACCTTGAAATGTTCTAATCAGGAGAGATTAGAACATCATATTTCTAGAGAGGTTAGTTGGACAGAGCAGGGGTCCCAGTGAGAATCCAAGCTTCTATTTCTACTTGGAAGTGTACCTGTGTAGAATAGAGGGCTCCAGGAAATATCCTAGAATATTCCAATGTCCCTGTGGGAGATCATTAAGAGAGGCAGGATCTGGTACCAGATCAGTGTACTATGACATGTTTGTCAGTCATCTGATGTGAGATTCTCAGAGCCAATCCCTTATGGTAGGGCTGAGTGCAGAGTGATGAAGAACCTGTGAAAGCCTTTGATTGCATGTTAAAGATGAAGCTCTGATTTCGGGGAGAATTTTCTTACCTGACTGAATGTCACCCTTCTGTGGGGATGAGATTCTGTGCTTTTCCTCTGTTGATGACCACTGACTGAAAATCATTAGAGGATCATGTCTAGAAAGCATTCCTTATTTAATTTCATAAAGAAGAAAACATAGAAAACATTTTTATCCCCTTTCAAATTGAGGATTATGGGGAATGTCATCAGTGAAAATGTCAGAGTAGGGAGCTCTGGCTTGTGTCCATCCCCAGAAACACTGACATACGTGGTAAAACCTGTCAAAATGATCTTATCCACACATGTAAGTTTTCTTTTCTTTTCGCCCTGTAGATTTATCTTTCATTGAAACTTTACTGACTACAGGATGTGGAGAATAAACAGGGAAGTAGAAACTGTATTTCCTGATGAGAGAATCACTAAGTCACATTAGCTGTTCTGAGCTACGTCTTACTCACCGTGACTGTAATTAAAACAAACAAACAACACACTTTTTTTCTTTTTGGTGAGTCAGTTCTGACATTTCCTCGTTAAAGACATGGTAACAGATATAGACTTAGGTTTATCAGAATTGAGCAAAATTTTGATTGTACCTGTGTTGAATATATGAGCATGATCTGCTACAAAACTTCATTATACTTATTGCCACAACTGACAAATTCCCTTTTTTCACTCCTGATATGTTGCATGTAAGGAATGCATAGGTCACTAACCCCAGCTGGTCACAGGTAAACTCTGCCACATGGATTACTGCATGTTTTCCTGCTAGAAGACCATACATTCTCGAGTATCATGCCTGCAGAGTATCTGGGCTCTTCTTTTTTCTGGATAAAGTTTAGATAATCACCTAATTTTATGAGAAATATATAAAATGTATTTGCATATTCTTCAGGTTTTTATTTATCCATTCTCTTTCAAGTCCTAAGTGCAAATATTAAAGTGATTTCCAAGAGGGTGGTAAATAGGACAGCTACGTTTATGCTCCAAAATTAACAATAAATCATAGTACAATTCTAAATGCATTAATTTGTGATTAATATGTAGATACTTATGTAAATGCAATTTTAGTAATGCTTTGTGGAGAGCTTCAGAATCTAGGTATTAAAAAAAAAAGAAGCAGAAGGAGTTCTTGAAACTCTGAGGGAATTATAGAGAAGTCTTTGTGTCTATAAATATCACTCTGAAATAATGCATTTTCTCAGAAATAAACTAGGCATAAAACTGTAGGAAAAAACTTCATGAAATGAAAGAGCATGTGAGATGGCCATACAAGAAAAAGAATATTCTCAGAGAATAATGAACAGTGTGGAGTTCAGCAGAAAGGTAATACAGATTCAGAGAGTAAAACTTCGGAGAGCCTAATTATGAGTTCCTCATATTTCATCTTTGGAGAGACGGTAGTCATTTGAAATATGATGTTATAAGATGACGTTAACATACTTAAATACTTTCGTTTAGAAATGACCACTTAGACCAGAATAAATGAAAGAGAACACAAAATTATGTTTTTGTTGATTTTTAAAGACCTCAGGTGAGTGCTGATAATTTAAAAATACATGATGTCTTTCACTGCAAAGTAAAGGAGCTGTTACAGTGGAGGATTACTGGACTGAATGTCAATATTATGACATAGTATGAGTGTGTTTCGTGTTTGGTAATTGCAATCATTGTTGCTTTTGTTGTGGTCATCCATTTACAATGCTTGGTGTCAGTTGATTTATCTCTTGTAAAAATAAAATACAGTGTGTGTGTGAAAAAAATACATGATGTCTTGACTAAAGTTGTATGGAATTTGAGATCTGGAAAAAAGGCAATTTCTTTTCTGTAATGCTAGGATGCTAATTGGACATTTTTGCAAGAAAGAGATTTCAGGATGTAAATCTCGTGTCTCTAAGGTTGGAAGTCAGCTCATGGTGGAACATTCTATTAAAATTGTGTGAGTGGAGAAATATTTCTTTGGAAGGAAGAGGTCGGTCACGAATTCCTTTTTAATAAAGTTAGTGGTTTATAGTATACCGAGTGAGCAAAATGGCTATTTCTGAACTTTAGAGAAAATTAATATAGTTTTTTCTGCATTTATATTATGAAGCTGATATAAAGTATCATAAATTCTTTATTTTGAAAAACAATGTAATCAATTTGACATAATTCATATATATTGAACCTGTGGTACACACACACAATAAATCTTACATTCTAAAATTTTTTTGCACTAAAGAAATATCTTCAAGTGTAGTTGAATTACAATGGTGTGGGTTTTTAAAATACATGTTTATTGGAGTATAATTGCTTTATAACATTGTATTAGTTTCTGCTTTACAACAAAGTGAATCAGCTATATGTATACATATATTCCCCATATCCCCCCCTCTTGAGACTTCCTCCCACACTCCCTGTCCCACCCCTCTGGGGGACATAAAGCACCGAGCTGATCTCCCTGTGCTATGAGGCAGCTTACCACTAGCTATTTTACATTTGGTAGTGTATATATGTCAGTGCTACTCTCTGACTACGTCCCTGTCTCCCCTTCCCCCTGTGTCCTTAAGTCTGTTCTTTACATCTGTGTCTTTATTCCTGCCCTGTCACTAGATTCGTCAGTACCACTTTTCTAGATTCCATATATATGTGTTAGCGTACGGTATTTGTTTTTCTCTTTCTGACTTACTTCACTCTGTATGACAGACTCTAGGTCCAACAACCTCACTTCAAATAACTCAATTTTGTTCCTTTTTATGGCTGAGTAATACTCCACTGTGTATATGTGCCACGTCTTCTTTATATATTCATCTGTTGATGGACATTTAGGTTGCATCTATGTCCTGGCTATTGTAAATTGTGCTACAGTGAACATTGTGGTACATGTGTCTTTTTGAATTATGGTTTTCTCCGGGTATATGCCCAGTAGTGGAATGCTGGGTCATATGGTAGTTCTGTTTTTAGCTTTTAAGGAACCTCCATACTGTTCTCCATAATGGCTGTATCAGTGTACATTCCCACCAACAGTGCAGGAGGGTTTCCTTTTCTCCACACCCTTTCCAGCCTTTATGCATTGTTTTATTAATTTCTTTTTTTTAAAACTTTAAAAAAAAATTTATATTTATTTTTGGCTGTGTTGGGTCTTCATTTCTGTGCGAGGGCTTTCTCTAGATGCAGCAAGCGGTGGCCACTCTTCATTGCGGTGCATGGGCCTCTTCACTATCGTGGCCTCTCTTGTTGCAGAGCACAGGCTCCAGACGTGCAGGCTCAGTAGTTGTGGCTCACGGGCCTAGTTGCTCCGCGGCGTGTGGGATCTTCCCAGGCCAGGGCTCAAACCCGTGTCCCCTGCATTGGCAGGCAGATTCTCAACCACTGCGCCAGCAGGGAAGCCCTCCTTCATTTCTTTTTCATTTATTTCTGATTTCATCTTTATGATTTCTTTCCTTCTGCTAACTTTGGGGTTTTTTTATTATTCGTTCTTTAATTGCTTTAGGTGTAAGTTTAGGTCGTTTATTTGAGATTTTTCTTTTTTCTTGAGGTAGGATTGTATTGCTATAAACTTCCCTCTTAGAACTGCTTTTGCTGCATCCCTTAGATTTTGGGTCATTGTGTTTTCATTGTCAGTTGTTTCTAGGCATTTTTTTTATTTCCTCTTTGATTTCTTCAGTGATGTCTTGGTTATTAAGTAGTGTATTGTTTAGCGTCCATGTGTTTGTATTTTTTTTACAGATTTTTCCTGTAATTCATATCTAGTCTGATAGCGTTGTGGTCGGAAAAGATACATGATACGATTTCAATTTTCTTAAATTTACCAAGGTTTGATTTGTGACCCAAGAGAAGATCTATCCTGGAGGATGTTCCATGCGCACTTGAGAAGAAAGTGTATTCTGTTTTTTTTGGATGGAATGTCGTATAAATATCAATTAAGTCCATCTTGTTTAATGTATCATTTAAAGCTTGTGTTTCCTTATTTATTTTCCTTTTGGATGAATTGTCCATTGGTGAAAGGAGGTGTTAAAGTCCCCCACTATGATTGTGTTACTGTCAATTTCCCCTTTTGGGGCTGTTAGCATTTGCCTTATGTATTGAGGTGCTCCTTTGTTGGGTGCATAAATATTTACAATTGTTATATCTTCTTTGTGGATTGATCCCTTCATCATTATGTAGTGTCCTTTGTTTCTTGTAATAGTCTTTATTTTAAAGTCTATTTTGTCTGATATGAGAATTGCTACTCCAACTTTCTTTTGATTTCCATTTGCATGGAATATGTTTTTCCATCAACACACTTTCAGTCTGTATGTGTCCCTAGGTCTGAAGTGGGTCTCTTGTAGACAGCATATATACGGGTCTTGTTTTTGTGTCCATTCAGCCAGTCTATGTCTTTTGGTTGGAGCATTTAATCCATTTAATTTAAGGTAATTATCGATATGTATTTTCCTATTACCATTTTCTTCATTGTTTTGGGTTTGTTATTGTAAGTCTTTTCCTTCTCTTGTGGTTCCTGCCTAGAGAAGTTCCTTTAACGTTTTTTGTAAAGCTGGTTTGGTGGTGCTGCATTCTCTTAGCTTTTGCTTGTCTGTAAAGGTTTTAATTTCTCTGTCAAATCTGAATGAGATCCTTGCTGGGTAGAGTAATCTTGGTTGTAGGTTTTTTTCCCTTTCATCACTTTAAATATGCCCAAAGATGCCCAAAGTGTATGCTCAGCAGTCCCTCAGAGTCGACAGCCTTTCTATTGTGATCTATTTATGATTTATTTCTTAAATGACTAATGAGGCTTAGTCAGATTTTTCTGACAGCTTTGGGTCTTCAGCTTTCTGCTTTCATCATTTGTCCTTAATAGCAAAATCTAGATTTAAAGTGTTTTAGTTTTCTATTCACTTATACATAGTTATATAGATAAAAGATGTCAACATCCCATACAAATGCACCCTTCCCTACTTCTACCCTCAATATTTTGTGGAGATTTCTGTCTTTATGCAGAGAGTGTATTTGGAGGGGGTGGGGGGGAGGGGGTTCCCCTGTTTAAATAAAATTGCATTTAGTATAAACCCAAATCAATACTTTATACCATTAGTACCACCAATATGCCACTCAGGCTGTCCTAAAAGCATCCCCAAAGCAGTTCCTGTGGGAAACAGAAAACAGGCTGTTTGCAGTTCATGAAGAACACCCCAATACTATTCCATTGTAGTTTATGTCAAAAAAAGCATGATCTCTATCAATCTGAGACATCATGTTTTATAAAATTTGGATATAAGATGCATTTTTCCCCTTTCCTAGCTAACCTAAATTAATAGCAAAAGTAATCATTTACTGAGCACCTACTGTGTTACACAAATTATTTATAATCTTTATAACACACCTACAATGTAGGCATTATAATTGCCATTTTTTAAATGAGGAAATTGAAACTCAGAAATACAATATAATCTGAGCAGAGTTACACAGCTATTGAATGGCAGAGCTAGTATTTAAACCTGTCTCGTCATGTTCCAAAGTCTATGTCTGTATTAAGATAGGAAGACTATAACTTTCTGATACTCAATACACCTAAAAAAGTGAAATTTAGAGAATGTGAAAATTTCCCCCATATCAGAAAACTAGTCTAAGTTTTAAAAGAAGTATCATGAGCAGAATCAGGCAATTAAGTAAGAGTACTATTCAAGTACACAAATCACTGTGATCATTGGAGAACATGTTACTGTCTCATGAAAGGCAATGAGAGAAGAATAGTATTTACAGCGGTGGGAGAAAATTTCTATGTCTTTATGCTTCTTTGCCTTTTAAAATGTTAATCTCATAATGATAAAACTAAAGGAACAATAAGGTTTTGTTTCCAAAAGCTGCTGCTAATAATGATATGTTCACTATACCATAGGCTGTTTAGGCCAGTGTGTTTGTGCATTACTTGTTTATTTATGTATATACTTAATTTTTAAAATGTCTTTTATTATAAATATGATATACCTTCGTTGTTACATATTCAAGCCATAGAGAAAGGCATAGAATCGTTTTTTGTTATATTCTTCCAGATTTTATTATTTTTTCACTTCCTTTTCCTTTCCTCCCTTTATTTGAGGTTGTTATTTATGGAAAGGCTGGCCCAAAGCTTGAAGTTTCTAATGACTCTATTAAGCTTCTACCATCCCACTTCCTGCTTCCAAGTGGCAACCACTTTGAATTTTTCAACTTGATCTTTTGGTGTTTACCTCTGTGTCTCCATGTAACATGTTTATACATGTTTCTACTTCCTGTATTTTCTAATTGAAATTACCTTTTGACTTCCCATTTTTGGAAGATGAGGATTTATATCTTTTCACAATCCCTTCTCAACCCCCACTACACACACACACACACACACACACACACACACACACACACATCCTTTCAACTTGGTAAGAGTGAAATTTTGGTTTTGTTTTTTAGGACTGAATCCAGTATACTATGATCACTTTTCCTTGTACATTTTGTTTAACTTTGAGCTAATATTTTCTCTCTTTCATATTCTATCAACTTTATATGTACTCTTCACTAATTCAACTCCAAAGCCTCCTTCTGTTGTATAATAAACTTCTTATTATATCCAAACACATTAGGTCTTCTCCGAATTTTCTCTTCTTACTAAAAAAAAATAACTTTCCTGGAAACTTCTAAGCTGCTACAACCTGGACTCGTTCCTCTCTGTGCCCACCTTTGGTCCTGGACACACTTCACTATCATTTTAATTCCCTTCACCTGTCTCTTTTGTAGGATCTCCTATTTCCTGGGTTCCATCTCTTGTTGGGGAAGAAGGGAGTGTTTGTTTGTTTACTTCCTGTTTGGGTGGAGTATATCTTCCAGCATATTCCTAATAAAGAGATGCATGTGAAACATTTTTTGAGAATTTACATATGTGAATATTCCCTTATTCTATCATCTTTCTACTTAATAGTTTGGCAAAGTATAGAACACTAGATTGGAAACTGGCGTCTCACAAAATTTTGAAGGTATTTCTCAGCTGTCTTCTAGGCCCAAATGTGACTGAAATCATTCAAATTCTTATCTTTTCTTTGAAACCTGGTTGTCTCTCTCTTTCTCTCTCACCTTGTCAATATTCCTCTATTTCACAGGTATATACTTTGATGGGCTCTGTTTCCTTCCATTATGTTAGGCACTCTGTGTGTAAATCCCTTTTGAGTGCAAACTTATATTCTCCAGATCTGCTAATCTTTTGAAAATTATTTTATTCATGACTTTATCCTTTCTATGGACTTTTTTCTCTTTTTGGAAATTTCTATCAGATCTCTTGGACTGTTTCCTTTCTTTTTCCCCCTCACTGTTTCCTATTTATTTGCTTCTTTACCCTAGTTTATGCGAGAATTGTTGACTTCGTATTCTAAATCTTGTGAATTTTTCTTTTCTGCTCTACTAGTTTCAATTTTCAAAATATCTCTATTAGTTCTTTAAATGTTACTTTTTCAAAGCATCCATTTTAGTTTATGAATGCAATATCTTATGGCTCTGAGGATACTTATGCTATTTTAATAATGTTTTTCTTCTCTCCACTTAATTCATATTTTCTTTTTCTTTTTTTTTTCTACCTGTTTTGTTGCTTGCCTGTTTGCTCATAGTTAAGAGTGGTACATTGGAAACCCAAATGGAAACTCTGAGAGCAGATGAATTTCTTAAACTGTGGTCTTCATGTAGAGTGATCTGGCGGAGACATTTCCTTGTGGAAATCCTGATGTTGGCGTATTTAGAGCTTTCCTCTGGGGCTGCTCAAATTCCCAAGCAAAGTCTTCCTCTGTCCTGCTTGGAGGGAATCCTCCTGGTTGCTACTTCGGGAATTTGTTTTTTCCCCAGCTTGCTAACACACATCCAATTTTGTGATTTATTATTAAAATTACATTCTCTTGGGACTTCCCTGGTGGTCCAGTGGCTAAGACTCTGTGCTCTCGATGCAGGGGGCCCAGGTTCGATCCCTAGTCAGGGAATTAGATACCACATGCCAAAACTCAGAGTTCACATGCTGCAACTAACAGATCCCTCATGCCACAACTAAGACCTGTCACAGCCCAATAAATAAATAAATATTAAAAAAATAATAAATAAAATTACATTCTCTCACTTGAACACAATTTATGTGAAGGAACTAGGATGACTAGGAGGCAGAGGTGTCATGCACTTAAAAATTATCTCAGCGGAATTTTTCTTTTCAGTGATGTCCTTAATACTTTACTGTTTGTGAGGGCCTGTTACAAAAGCAAACTCTTGGAGTTAACAAAACTGTGTATAAGGTATGGGATTATGAAGTTGAGGTCAGCTGATAGAGAAAATTGAACCAGGTGGCATTAGCACCACAATTCAGGGTTATATTTTTTTCTGTAAACTACAGCACCAAAAACTTAGTTGGCTAAATCAAGTTGTCCTTCCTCATAGAGTTCACAGTCTATAATGTTGAAAGCTATTTTGGTGAGTGTTATGTTGCAATTTACAATAAAAAGTATATATTCAGTCTTCAAACCCTGCTCCTGCCACAAATCTCCTAAAAGTCTTGGAATTTCCTAAGTGATAAGGACAACAAAGGTGTGTTTTTATGTTAATGAGGTGACTTTTGGAAAGAACCTAAGGATGGGGGCTGGTTGCTAGCTGAGTCAAAGATTTGATTAGAATGTTGGAACTTTCACTTTCCTCCCCACCCCTGAACTTCCAGCCTCAGGGGAGGGGACAGGGCTGGAGACTGAGTTCAGCCAGCAGTGTTGTAATCTGACATGCCTTTCAGGAAGCCTCCATAAAAACTCAAAAGGAGGGGTTCCAAGAGCTTCCGAGTTGGTGAACACGTGGAGATTTGGGGAGTCACACCCAAAGAGGGCAAGGAAGCTCCATACCCTTTCTCATACCTTACCCTAGGCATCTCTTTTATCTGGCTACTTCTGAGTCATATTCTTTTATAATAAACCAGCAATCAGTTAAGTAAATGTTTCTCTGAGCTCTGTGAGCCACTCAAGCAAATTAACCCCAAACCAAGGAGGGTCGCTGGAATTGCTGATCTATAGTCAATCAGTCAGAAGCACAGGTGATAACCTGGACTTGGCGATTCACGTCTGAAGTGTGTGTGTGTGTGTGTGTGTGTGTGTGTGTGTGTGTGTGTGTTTGTAAGGAGGTGGGTGGCAGTGGAGGGCCATGTGGTCTGGTAGGACTGAGCCCATAACCTATGGAATCTGATGCTGTTTCCAAGTATATAGTGTTAGAATTGAGTTGAACTGTAGGACACCCAGTTGGCGTCCAGAAAACTTCTTGGTGGTGGGAAACACCCTCCGTCCACACATTAGAAATGGGGTGTTCAGAGGACCAAAGAGTGAGTTTCCAAAATAATTGAGATCGGTTCAAAAGTGACACTGAGATGCGTGTGCACAGACACACAAATCCTTCACTGTGTTCATGAAATTCACTTTTATTTAATAGAGTAGGAAGTTTGTCAGTGTGTGGGGGGAAGAAAAAAAATACAAACCTCATTAAGTAGAAGTAAATAAACTCATATTGAACATTTTTGCCATTTTAGAATCAGACAACAATCTGTGACTTCAGATATTGAATAAAAATGTAGCACGTGTGCTGGCAAATTTAAGAGGCCCCCTACAGATGACTTTAAAATTATAAAATTACTTAATTTTATTTCCAAGTCAAAATCTAGAATAACTTTATGAATATCACCAACTAATTCATGGCTTCTTGGGATAGATCCTCAACCACATGACAACTTCTGATAACTGGAATATTACTTTTATGTATCAGTTCAAATTCCTGGGAAAGTGGATCGGTTTGGTCTAGCTAATCTTAATGAGCCTGTCCACCGAGTTCACTGGTTACCTGCCACCTTTGGATCTGCTGCCCATTAGTCACATGCCCACACCTGAGCAATGAACTCTGGAGGAAGGACAACTGGAGATGGGCTGCACGTCATGGTCACTAGGCAAGAAGGAATTGTCTGAAGGAAAACTTTTACCTGGAAGGGAAATATCATCATTTCCTCCCTAGCTTTAAGATTCAATGTTTTTCCATTGCTTTTTTTTTAAAAAAAAATTATTACAGTATACTTGATTTACAATGTTGTGTCAGTCTCTGCTGTACAACAAAGTGAATCATATATATCTATATATCTATATCTATATCTATATATATATCTGCTCTTTTTTAGATCCTTTTCCCATATAGGTCATTACAGAGTACTGAGTAGAGTTTCCTGTGCTATATTAGCTATCTATTTTATATATAGTAGTGTGTATATGTCAATCCCAATCTCCCAATTTATCCCTCCCTCCCATCCTCCCTGGTAACCGTAAGATTGTTTTCTACATCTGTGACTCTCTTTCTGTTTTGTACCATGATTTTAGATTCCACATATAAGCAATATCATATAATATTTGTCTTTCTCTGACTTAGTTCACTCAGTATGACAATCTCTAGGTCCATCATGTTGCAAATGTTACTATTTTTTGTCATTCTTTTTTATGCCTGAGTAATATTCCATTATATATATATATGTATACACACACACACACATATCATGTCTTTTTTATCCGTTCATCTGTTGACGGACATTTAGGTTGCTTCCATTTCCTGGCTATGGTAAATAGTGCTGCAATGAACATTCGGGTGCGTGTATCTTTTTCAAATTATGGTCTTCTCTGGATATATGCCCGGGAGTAGGATTGCTAGAACTTATGGTAGCTCTAAAAACAATTAATGCTGGAGAGGGTGTGGAGAAAAGGGAACCCTTGTACACTGTTGGTGGGCATGTAAGTTGGTACAGCCACTATGGAGAACAACATGGAGGTTCCTTAAAAACAAACAAAACCTGCGGGGCGGTGGTGGTGGTGGTGTGATGAGTTGGACGATTGGGATTGACATGTATACACTGATGTGTATAAAATGGATGACTAATTAAAACAACAACAACAACAAAAACTACTAAAAATAGAGCTTCCATTGCTTTTAGGATCGATCCTACAAAGGCTGATGTGACTGGGCCCCTGCCTCGCCTCTTCTCTCATTACTCTCCGCTCTTTCTCTCTGCTGCAGCCATGCTGACTTTGCAGTTTCTCAAATCACCCTTGTTTCCATGTTGCCCCACAACATTTGCCTAGGCTTTTCCCTTTGCCCACCTAATAATCACCCTTTAGATCTCATTTCAAATTACATTCTCAGTGTCTTTGAAGAAGTCCACAGAACAACTTACTTCTGAAAATTAGAGCTGCCAATTAAATTCCATTTTGTTATGAAACTAATTGTGTGAATCTGTTGATCGGGGTTCAGGACACACTAACCCAAAATATGACACCGTGGCATACTGAATATTTTAAGCTGAAGGAATTTGAGAAAGAGCATATGTAGAAAGGACTGTCTGACCTTCCCCTGCAGGAGATCATAAGACCCTTATGTGAGGGGTGCCTTTTCTATACCCAGAGAAAATGTTCATCCTCATCTCCAAGACGTCAAGAGGAATTAGACTGAAAAGGCTTTGCTATTTCCCCTAATTTACCGCATTAAACTCATACCCCTTTTTGTCCTATCATATTTTCCATGACTTTCTACTCTTCTTCCAACCAAACAGAAACACTCTCAGGTTTAACCACTTCTTCAGGTCTTCATTTTCTAATGAAGTTTCCGTTGTCACATGAAACTTACAATAAACGAATTTGTATGCTTTTCTCTTGTCAATCTGTCTTTTGTTAGAGGGGTCTCTGTCAAGAACTTAGAAGAGTAGAGGAATCAGCTCTTTTTCTTCCCTACTTCAATAACCAGGTAAGAGGCTGTCAAGGTAGTCAAGAAAGAGGAAGTCTCTAGATGGTGAGAAGGGTCACACTGTGTTGAGTAGTGATTAGCAAGGAGAGAAGAGTTAGTAGCAGGGGAGTAGTACTACTCTCAGAAGTCACCTCTCTCATCTCTGAAGTCTCCTCACATTTGCTACTTAGGCAGTGAATTGTTCCCATAGTATTTTTTTTCTTCTCCTTATCTGAGATGCTCATTGAAGACCACATTTATAAGATACAACTTAATCAATACATGTGGATGGCTTGGTGCATTATACTTGGAAAGTTTTTAATTATTATTGAGTAATAAGTAAGCTTTGTTGAAGCCTTGTCTTTTTTTTAGTGTTTGTAATATACTTTGATTTGATTGGATTTTTTACTGAAGTATAGTTAATTCACAATGTTCTGCTAGTTTCAGGTATACAGGAGAGTGATCCATTTTTATATATACATATATTAAGATTAAGTTTTATATATATTATATAATATATATATTCTTTTTCAGATTCTTTTCCATTATAGGTTATTACAAGATATTGAGTATAGTTCCCTGTGCTATACAGTAGTTGCCTTTTCATGTTCTTCTTAGGTTTCATCTTCCTGCAATTTACTTCTTAAGATGCATTTTTTTTAAACGGGAAACTTTTTTCTGATTATGTTAGTCTATGGACTATCATGGTTCTCTAAATTCAGAAATATATATTAGTAAATGTTCCCTTGCTCACCCCTACATTCATGGGTAATCTCCTGCTAATTATTAGCACGGTGAAGTAAATTAAGGAGGCTATTATTGGGTGTATATGTTAATAGAGTGATAATTGGATACCAGTGGGTAAGAATTAAGTAGGAAATGTCAAGGTGAGTTCAGAGACGTTTCATTAAAGAAAAAAATAGGAAAATGCTGAGGAGCTTACAATCAATTGCTTATTTTACACCAAATGGCTTTTTAAAATTATGGTCACAAAAAGTGGATAAGCAGTAAAATGTACATTTGAGCTGATACAAATTGTCAGAAGAGAAATAAATATCGACACGTTTCACATTTGAGGTAGATTAGATAAATGTTTGATTTTTGAACATTCATTTCAAACAACAAAATTGAAATAACCTAAAATTTTCATGAAAGCTGTGCGGACATTCTAAATCAGTTATGCCATCATTTTGAAAATGGTCAAGATGGGAAGGGGAGGTAGGAAGATGGGATTCCACGTAAAATTCATCCGAAATATTTTTCTAAGAGGATTTGAACAACACACTTAGGATTTCAGGGATGCCCATTCTGCGTATAACGTATCTATCTGCAAACGTGTTACGGCAAGCATCACTTGGCTGACACACCTGCCCACTGTCTTACCTACAGCGAGCTGTCTGAGATGTCATGGGAGTTGCCTCTAACCAGGACCTGATACCCAATGCCCTGACAACGCTGCTTTTTCAAAGCTTGAACTGCGACTCTTCACTTGGCTCCGCAGGCCCAGGGCAACTTGAACACCTGGCAAGACAGTAAGTTGGCAGATTCCTGCCTCTGAAAGATATGCAATTTTCAAGTGAGAGTTGCATTTCTCAATTTTACTTTTCTGTTTAGGGATTAGTTTGCTTATTTGTTCACTTATTCATTCACACATTTACATTTATCGACCAATATTTGTACAATTACGTTTTGTTTCCTCACTTAAATAAATAATTTTTTTCTCTGTGATGACTAAGGAACAAGCTGGTAAATGGTTGTTTGCTCTACAGTCATTTTGCCACAAGGTGGTGGTATAACTCTTTGAAGTTAAAAAAACTTGCAAAAAGTGTAATTTCAAGATTTATAAAAACAAATATAATGCATGAGAACGGCTTATTTTTGTTTCATAGTTTAATTTCTCTACAGCTTTAATAACTGTAGAAATTAGATTTCTATTGCAAATGAATTTTTCTTAAATGATATATAAATTATAAGAATTGAAATCACTCTCATAATGATGATGATATGCAGTTATCACAGCTAACATTATCTAAGGCCTTATTTTGTGCCAGGCACTGTGCGAGGTGTTTTACGTACAGTGAGTCAGTGCTCGCTGTCCTAGCATTACTTAAATACAGTCACTGCTACCCTTTTTGCAGATAAGAAGACCAACACTTATATTAACAGGGATTCTTATTTATCTGGTCTTTTAATACTGTGTCTTATGTTAGGTTTTATAGTTGAATTAGAGCTATGTTTCCTGAGTTAGCAGGACAGTGATCTCCAGGGGGTACATGTTTCCATAAGTAATTTTTGCAGAGTCCTAACCTGAAGATTCTAATTCCAAGGGTCTGGAATTGGGACCTAGTAAACTGTACTTTGAACAAATGTCCCTTATGATTCTTACTGTTAAACAAGTTTAAAAACTATTGATTGATAGTTGCCTTTGAGTTTCACTGCTCTGCTTAAAAGATGCTTAAAATCACCTATTTCCAGCACTGCATCCTTTACCTCAAGATTTTAAAATCAAGATTATAAAATTACAATAATGTTTCATTCAGGCTCTTCAATACTATTTTCACCCTGATTTTGAGGATTTGGGCAAGTCATGTATTATAAAGAGGTGAATTCTTTTGTATTTTATTGTAAAAAATGTGATATGTAAAGAAAGTATTTTGTGCTCTGTTACAGAAATATCCCAGTGAAATTCATACTACACAATGTAGTAAAAACAGATATAAAATGCTTTATCAGTTTAAAAGTACTGAAAATTCTGATTTGTATTTTAGGGATGAATATAAACTATTAATTCAAATATGATATGGCAATATTGAGTTAGTAAAATCTCTTATAACATAACTGATCCCAACTTTTTTAAAAGCATGTAATATTTTGCCTCACCAGCTTTACACTGCTGAAGTTTATAAATGAACAAAGTACTGAAATCCAGTGACAACAGCTAGCAAAACATTTTCCTTTAAATCTAAAGTATTTATAGTGCTCTGTGTATTTAGATCTCTCTTCTCCTAGATATTAGGTATCCGTATTAGGTATCAGTATTTTCTTTTTTGCATTTTTTCAAAACAATTTAATTGTCTGCTCTTCAGTCATTTTACCACAAGGTGGTGGTATAACCTTCTGTCTTAGATTCCTTGACACTCCCAAAACCTTCTAACTGGATTAAAATTGCTTAGAGAAAAATATCCCATTACCTTTGTAACTATTTTAACAAACTTTAAGAGGTTTAATTAATTATTATGTGTTGCCAATGCACCTATAATTTATACCAATTTGACAAGTGATATTTTCTTAAAATGATAAAGAAAACCTAATGTTTTAAAACTCTCGTGTGCTATACCAAGAGATGACACTAATCACCAGAAAAACTTAAGCTAATTCTGGAACTAGCCAACATTAATGGAGATACTAAAATGGGAGTAGTAGGATGAGGTCTCTGAATGTTTTTCATTGCCTTGAACTTTACTTTTAGAACTTGGTAGTTTATCTATTTCATGTTTATTCTAAAACTGGATTTTTCAAAATTAATTTTTTCAATTCTTTTTTGTATTACTGGTAGCAGCCTTAATCCTAAGTGCCCCGTACTGAAACATTTATATAAGTTACTGTGGTAGATATTTGAGTGTACCTTTCAGATGTGGTCTGCAGACAGCCTCTAGCTATCAGCTCCTTCTGTCTCAGCTGCAGAGAACCACCTATGTGGAGGTTAGGCCCTTCCCAGGGCAGCCCACTTCTACTGACTGAGCAAAGTGGCAGTATAAAGACCTGGCCATTTGGGCTCTATGCAGAATTTTTTTTATTGAGATATAAATGACATATAACATTGTATTAGTTTTAGTCATACGGTATAATTATCTGATACATGTTTATATTGCGAAATGATTACCGTGAGTTTAGTTAACATCCATTACAGCACATAATAACAATTTTTTTCCTTGTGACGAGAACTTTTAAGATCTACTCTCTTAGCAACTTTTACATATACAAAACTGTATTGTTAACTGTAGTCACCATGCTGTATATTACATTCCCAGGACTTATTTATCTTACAACTGGAAGTTTGTACCTTTGCACCACCTTGACTCATTTCTCCCATTTTCCCACACACACCCCTACCCCCCCCCCACACACACCTGCTTCTGGTAATCACAAATCTGTTCTCTGTATCCATGAGTTTTTTTTTTAAATTTTAACTTATTTTTTAAGATTCCACATATAAGTGACATTATAAGTATTTGTCTTTCTCTGACTGTCTTATTTCACTTACCCTCCATATCCATCCATGTTGCCACAGATGGCAGGATTTCCTTCATTTTTATGGCTGAATAATATCTCGTTGTGTATATACACTATATTTTCTTTATCCATTCATTCATCCATGGACACTTAGTTTGTTTCCATGTCTTGGCTATTGGAAATAATGCTGCAATCTATATGGGGGTGCAGGTATCTTTTGGAGACAGTGATTCTGTTTCTGTTAGATAAGTACCCAGAAATGGAATTGCTAGACCATATGGCAGTTCTAATTTTTATTTTTTGAGGAGCCTCCATACTGTTTTCCACAGTGGCTGCACCAATTTACATTCCCACCAACAGTGTACAAGGTTTCCCTTTTCTCTACCTCCTTGCCAACACTTGTTATTTCTTGTCTTTTTGATAATAGCCATTCTAACATGCATGAAGCGATACCTAATTATGGTTTTGATTTGCATTTCCCTGATGATTAGTGATGTTGAGCATCTTTTCATGTGCCTGTTGGCTTTCCATATGTCTTCTTTGGAAAAATCTCTATTCAGATATTCTGCCCATTTTTAAACTAGATTGTTTCTTGCTTCCTTTTTCTGCTGATTTGTATGAGTTTAAATACTTTTTAGATATTTACCCCTTATCAGATACATAATTTGCAAATATTTTCTCCCATTCCATAGGTTGCCTTTTCATTTTGTTGATGGTTTCGTTTGCTGTGCAGAAGTCTTTTAGTTTGATATAGTCCTACTTGTTTATTTTTGCTTTTTTGCCTTTCTGGTTAGTGTCAAATCCAAAAAGTCATTGTCACAACTGATGTCAAGGAGCTTACCTCCTATGTTTTCTTCTAGGAGTTTTAAGGTTTCAGGTCTTCTGTTCAAGTCTTTAATCTATTTTGGGTTAATTTTTGTGTATGGTGTAAGATAGGGCTTCATTCTCTTGCATGTGGCTGTCTAGTTTTACCAACACAATTTATTGAAGAGATTATCCATTCTCCATTGTATATTCTTGTCTCCTTTGTTGTAAATTAATTGACCATACATAGGAGAGTTTACTTTTGGGCTTTTGGTTCTGTTCCATTGACCTATGTTTCCATTTTTGTGCCAGTACCATACTGTTTCAATTACTGTAGCTTTGTAATACGGTTTGAAAACAAGAAGCATGTTACCTCCAGCTTTGTTCTTCTTTCTTAAGATTGCTTTGGCTATTCCAGGTCTTTTGTGGTTTTATATAAATTTTAGGATTATTTATTCCAGTTCTGTGAAAAATGCCATTGGTATTTTGATAGGAATTGCCTTGAATCTGTAAATTGATTTGGATAGTATGGACATTTTAATATCAGTTCTTCCAATCCATGAACCTGGAATATTTTTCCATTTGTTTGTGTCTTCTATTTCTTTCATCAGTGTTTTATAGGCTTCAGTGTACAGATCTTTCACCTCATTGGTTAAGTTTATTCCTAGCTATTTTATTCATTTTGATGTAATTGTCAATGGATTGTTTTCTTAATTTCTCTTCATAATAACTTGTTATTAGCGTATAAAAATGCAACTGATTTTTATGTATTGATTTGGTATCCTGCAACTTACTGAATTCGTTGATTAGTTCTAACTTTTTTTGGTGGACTCTTTAAGGTTTTCTATATATAATGTCATGTCATCTGCAAATAGAACCAGTTTTACTTCTTCTTTCCTTCCTTCCAAGCCTATACTGAATAAATGTGACAAGAGTGGGCATCCTTGTCTTATTCCTGATCTTAGAGAAAAAACTTTATGTTTTTCACTGTTGAATATGATATTAGCTGCAGGCTTGTCACATATGGCCTTTATTACGTTAATGCATGTTCCCTCTATACCCACCTTTTTGAGTTTTTTCATAAATAAATGTTGAATTTTGTCAAATACTTTTTCTGCGTCTATTAAAATGATCATATGATTCTTATCCTTCATTTTGTTAATGTGGTTTATAACATTGATTTGCAGATAGTGAACCATCCTTGAATCCCTGGAATAAATCCCACTTGATCATGGTGTATGGTCTTTTTAATGTATTGTTGACTTAGTTTGCTAATATTTTGTTCAGAATTTTTGCATCCATCTTCATCAGGGATATTGGCCTGTAAATTTCTTTCCTTGTAGTGTCCTTGTCTGGTTTTGGTATCAGAGTAATGATGGTATCATAGAATGAGTCTGGAAGTGTTGCCTCCTGTTCTCTTTATTAGAAGAGTTTGAGAAAGATTGGTATTAATTTTTCTTTAAATGTTTGGTAGAATTCACCACTGAAGCCACCTGGGTGAGGACTTCTGTTTGTTGGTAGGTTTGATTATTTTTTTTTAATGTTGTGGCTGACTTGGTTTTTTCCCTACATGTTTTCTGGGTTTTGGGTTTTTTTGTTTTAATTTATTTATTTTTTTAATTTTGGCTGTGTTGGGTCTTCGTTTCTGTGCGAGGGCTTTCTCCAGTTGTGGCAAGCAGGGGCCACTCTTCATCGTGGTGCGCGGGCCTTTCACTGTCGCGGCTTCTCTTGTTGCGGGGCACAGGCTCCAGACACGCAGGCTCAGTAGTTGTGGCTCATGGGCTTAGTTGCTCCACGGCATGTGGGATCTTCCCAGACCAGGGCTCGAGCCTGTGTCCCCTGCATTGGCAGGCAGATTCTCAACCACTGCGCCACCAGGGAAGCCCAGGTTTGATTATTGATTCAATCTCCTTACTAATAATTGGTCCGTTCAGATTTTCTGTTAATTCATGATTCAGTCTTGGTACGTTCTATGTTTCTAGAAATTTATCCATTTCTTGTAGATAGTCCAATTTGTTAGCATATAATTTTCATAGTAGTCTCTTATGATCCTCTGTATTTCTGAGGTATCAATTGTAACATCTCCTCTTTCATTTCTGATTTTATTTATTTGAGTCTTCTCTCTTCTGTTCGTAATGAGTCTGGCTAATGATCTATTTTGTTTATCTTATCAAAGAACCAGCTCTCAGTTTCACTGATCTTTTCTGTTGTCTCTTTAGTCTCAATTTCATTTATTTCTACTCTGACCTTCGTTACTTTCTTCCTTCTACCAACTTTTGTCTTAGTTTCTCCTTTTTCTAGTTCCTTGAGATACAAAGTTAGGTTGTTTGATATTTTCTTTTTTCTTCATGTAGGGGTTTATCCTTATGAATTTCCCTCTTAAAACTGCTACTACTGTATCCAATAAGTTTTGGTATATTGTATTTCCATTTTCATTTGTCTCAAGATATTTTTTTAATTTCTTTTCAACCCACTGGTTGTTCAGTAGCATGCTATTTAATCTCCACATATTTGTGAATTTTCCAGTTTTCTTCTTGTAATTGATTTCTAGTTTCACACCACTGTTGTTGGAAAAGATACTTGATATGATTTCAATCGTCTTAGATTTAAGATGTGTTTTGTGGTCTAATACATGATCTATACTGGAGAATGTTCCATGTGTAAATGAGAAGTATGTGTATTCTATTGCTTTTGAATGGAATGTTGTGTAAGCGTATGTTAAGTCCATCTGGTCTAACATATTATTTAAGTCTAATGTTTCCTTGTTGATTTTCTGTTTGATATTCTATATCTATCCATTGACGAAAGTGGGGTGTTGAAGTCCCTTACTATTACTGTTATTGCTGTCTTTTTTTCCCTTTTGTGTCATTAATATTATATATTTAGGTGCTCCTTTTTGGGGTGCATAAATATTTACAAATGTTACATTCTCTTGTTGGATTGACTGCTTTATAATTATATAATGACCTTCTTTGTCTCTTATTACAATCTTTGTCTTAAAGTCTATCTTGTATTATATATTACCTCAGCTTTCTTTTGGTTTCCGTTTGCATGGCATGCCTTTTTGCATCCCTTCATTTTCAGTCTGTATGTGTCCTTAAAACTGAAGTGACTCTCTCACTTAAGGCAGAATATATAAATTGGGTCCTGTCCGTTGACCTTTTATAAGTCCCAATGAGGTCCATTTATCATAGAATAATATATTTAATAATATAAATGCAATTCACCATGATCATTGTTATGAAGAATAAGAAATATCAAAACAATTCCTATATTTATTTGGCTATTGTTATTCAAGGAAGTGATTTTTTAAAAAGAAAAGTCTGATCAAATAACTTATTGTTAAACTCTAGAAGGAAACAAGTGAAGAAGTCGCTTCTCCATTCACTGTTCTCTCCTTTGCTCACTGTGCTCCAGCCACACTGCCTTTCTTGCAAGCTTTCTAACACGCTGGAGACACTATCCTTGAACCTTTGTTCTGGAGGTTTCTTCTGTGGGTCTAGATGTGGTCAATCCAGGTTGCATCACAGCCCCTGAATGAATTTTGTAAGAATTTCTCTCCCTCTCACTGTCTTTGTATCTCTTTTTTCTTTTCTAATTTATTTTTATAATGGGGTAGAGCTGATTTTCAATGCTGTGTTTCTTTCTTCTGTACATCCACTTGATTCACTTACAGAGAGACATCAATCAATTCCTTTTCAGATTCTTACCAGTCTTCTATATTCTATTCTGGTGACGAAAGTGTGCTCACTAAAGTGCTTTGAGCTATAGAGTAGGTCTTGTCGATTACCTATTTGGGCTATGGAACGGTATGTATGCTAATTTCAACCTCCTGATTTATGCCTCACACCACCCCAGCTTTCCCCTTTAGCAGCCATAAGTGTGTTTTCTAAATGTGTGACGCTGTTTCTGTTTTGTCATTTAGTTCATGTGTAGCCATTTTTAGATTTCACCTATAAGTGATATCTTATGATAAGTCTCTTTTACTGTCTGACTTATATCACTTAGAATGATCGTACCTAAGTCCACCCGAGTTGCTGCAACTGGCCTTCTTTCATTCATGTCATGGCTGAGAAATATTCCATTTTACCTAAGTACCGCATCTCCTTAATCCATTTTTTCCTTCCAAGGTCATTTACATTGTATGCCAGTCGAGGCTCTTGTAAACAGAGCAGCCCTAAACTTTGGGGTGCCTCTGTTTTGTTCATTTTTAGTTTTCCCAATTTATACGCCCATGAGTGGAAGTGCCCTATGCTCTCTAGCTGTGTTTTTCAGATGTTTTGGGAAACACCATACACTTCTCCAGAGTGGCCGTTGGCAATTTACATCCCGCCCATCAGCGTAACAAGGCTCCCTTTTCTCTCTGGCCTGTCCTGCATTTCTGGTTTTTACACTTTTTCAGGATGGCCCTTTTGACCGATGGGAAGTGAGACATTTTTGTAGTGCTGATTTGCATTTCCCGCTTGCTTGATTGGCCAAAAAGGGCATATGCGTCTTTTCCTGAATTCAGGGAAAAACGCATACGCCCTTTTTGGCCAAGTGCATCATTGTCGACGTTTTGCCGCATTTCATGTGCTTTAAAGGCGAGTCGAATCTACCTCCTGAAATCTGTTTCCTGCAGTTCTGCCTTACTTTCAAATCCTCTTCGTTGCCTTCCCTCAATATATTTTTGGACGATAGTTATCATTTATAACTCTGCAGGTTTGTGAATTGCAGTGCCCCTGAGCTCCATTTTTCAACTCGCTTTTTTGGGAGCTGGCCGCAAAACCGCAGGATTGCTTCAGGCCCTATTCTGGTTCTGAGGAGCAGGCTGAGCCTGTGGTTAATTCTTCTTCCTGATGGCAAATTAGATTGACCTGTGCCGGTCCGAACACCTAGAGCTAGTCTCTCATTGGTTCCCCCTTTTCCCGTTCATCCTCAGGACAAATTGCAAACTGTACGAAAGAGGAGGTTAAAGGTGCTGATTCTCCAAGTGGGAAGATTGTTAGGAAAGCAGCTGGAATGGCGAACCCGAGCACCAGGAGATGAGAAATGAGGTGCATTTTAGAAACCTTTCCCGATCACACGGTGTACCATCCTCTGGGTTTCCCATGCATGTTTTCGCTGTAGGAAGATTCCCTTGAACCTGGAGATTTGGGACCCATGCAATGGGTACCACGCAGTATTACTTTAAAGGGTCTGCATTTGCTCCCCCAACCTCACCAATCCTCTCAGCCCCTAGAGTGTCCACCCTTATGTCACATCCAGCTGTGGGTCTAGATATGGTCAGTCCAGGTTGCATCACAGCCCCTGAACGAATTTTGTAAGAATTTCTCTCTCTTTCACTATCTTTGTTTTTTTTTTTGTAACTTATTTTTATAGAAGGGTTTAGCTGATTTTCACTGCTGTGTTTATGCTGCTTTACACCCACTTGATTCACTTACAGGGAGATATCAATATATAGGTTTTAAGATTCTTACTAGTCAGATATATTCTTGGGTGGTAAATAGGGGGTGTTGAGTCCAGTTCACTGAGCAAGGAGTAGGTCTTGTCTGTTACATATTTAGTTTATGGAATGGTATCTGTGCTAATTTCAAACCCTTGTTTTATGCATCACCCCACCTCACCTTTCCCGTTAAGCAGCCATAGTGTGTTTTCTAAATGTGTGACTCTGTTCTGTTTTGTAATTCAGTTCATGTGAAGCGATTTTTACATTCCCTCTATAAGTGATATCTTATGATAAGTGTCTTTTTCTGTGTGACTTATTTCACTTAAAATCATCGTACCTAAATCCACTCATCATGCTGCTACTAGCCTTATGACATTGATTTCATGGCTGAGTGATATTCCATTGTACATAAGTACCACAGCTTCTTTATCCATTTTTCTCTTTCCTGGGATATTTAAGTTGTAGTGAAGTGGAGATTCTTGTAAAAAGAACAGCCCTAAACTTTGGGGTGCCTGTGTCTTGTTGATTTGAAGTTTTCCCAATTTATATGCCCATGAGTGGAAGTGTCCTATGCTCTCTAGCTGTGTTTTGTAGATGTTTTGGGAAACACCATACACTTCTCCAGAGTGACCGTTGGGAATTTACATCCCGCCCATCAGCATAACAAGGTTCCCATTTCTCCCTGGCCTGTCCTGTATTTCTGGTTTTTATACTTTTTTAGGATGGCCCTTTTGACTGCTGAGAAGTGAGACTTCTTAGTAGTGCTGATTTGCATTTCCTGCTTCTGCAGCATGTGGGATGTTCCCGAACCAGGGATCGAACCTGTGTCCCCTGTATTGGCAGGCGGATTCTTAACCACGGTGCCACCAGGCAAGCCCCCATGTAAATTATTACAGAGCGTTCAGTAGACCTCCCTTGTTATATGGTCGTTCTTTTTGACACATGTGTTTAATATGTATTTGTATACGTATGGTAACCCTAATCTTAATGTATCCATTCCTCCCACCTTTCCTTTGAGATAACCGTGGTTTGTTTTCTAAGTCTGTGAGAGTCTTTCTCTGTGGAAATATGTTCATATGTGTCAGTTGTTAGGTAACACCTAGAAGTGATATCACAGGATATTTGTCGTCTGCTTTCCGACTTACCTCATATTCTGTGATTATCTCTAGGCTCATCTAAGGTCCTGCAAAGAGCAGTGTTTCATTCTTTTCCATGGCGAATATTCCACCGTGTCCATGGACCACTTCTTCTTTTTATATTCACCTGTGGATGGGCATTTTGGTTACTTCCAAGTCTTGGCTATGCTAAATATTGATGCAGTGCAGTATTGCCAGCCTGTGTCTTTGGGATTCTGGTCTTCTCAGGGGTTAGGACCAGCAGTGGGCCTACTAGATCATATGGTAGTTCAGTTTTTAGCTTTCAAGGCACCTCCATTCTGTTCTCACTACTGGCTGTTACCAGTTTACATCCACCAGCAACTAGAGGGTACACGGATCTCTAAAGCCCCTTCAGGATTTATTGTTTGTAGACTTTTTACTGATGGCATTTTGAGTGTTGCGTGGTGATACCTTTTTGTAGTTTCAATTTGCATGCATCTAATAATTCCCGATATTGAGCTTTTATCTACGTCCATTTTCCTTTTTTTTTCTTTTAAGTGAAACACAGAAACTTACCTCTTCAAATTGTTTCCTTGAAAAATGTGCCATGTTCTGAATTCCTGTGGCCATTACCTGCACCAGGACATTTTTCGAGGGCAGGTGTCATTTACAGCCCTGTAGTAATTGTGAATATTACATGACCATTAGCTCTGTATTTAAAGCTGCTGTTGCAGGAAACGGCCACAAGGAGGCAGCATTTCTATATTCCCAACTCTGGTTACTAGGGCAACATAGCCTTCCTGGAAGTCCTGTTTGTAGGTTGTAAAGTAGAGTGGAATGTGCCAGGACAAACCCCCAAAAACTATGTCTACTTATTTGTTGTTGGTATTCTTAGTTAAATTTTCATTTTTCTCAGAGCATATTTGATTGCAATGTTGTGTTTGCTCTAGGTGTACAGAGTCTCTTTCATTGATACATATATCTTTTCATGTTTGGATCCCGTTCCATATAGGTTATTACAGAATGTTGTGTAGACCTCTCTTGGTATTTGGTATGTCTTTGATGATTATATATTTTATAAGTATTAGCATATGTCTGTTGAACCCAATATCCTCCGTTATACATTCCTCACACCTTTCCATTTGGTTAACCACAAGCTTGTTTTCTGAACATGTGAGTGTCCTTCTCTGTGGAAATAGGTTCATTCCTATCAATTTTTAGATAACACCTATACGTGATATCATAGGATATGTGTCTCTCACTTTCTGACTTACTTCAAGTTGTGTGATTATCTGTAGCCTCATCTATGGTGCTGCAAACGGCACTGTTTCATTATTTTCTGTGTCTAATATTGCATTGTGTACATGGACCACTTTTTCATCCATTCATCTGATGATGGACATTTTTGTGGCTTCCATGTCTTGGTTATTGTAAATACTGCTGCAATACACGATTTTCCATCCCGTGTTTTTTGGTTCTGGCTTTCACAGGTTACAGGCCCAATAGTGGGCCTTCCAGATCATATGGTGACTCAATTTTTACCTTTAAACGCACTGGCATTCTATTCCTATTATTGGCTGTTACCAGTTTACATCCCACTTAGACCAAGAGGTTACGCTATTCTCCACAACTTCTTCAACACCTATTGTTTGTTGACTTTTTGCTGATGGTCATTCTGACTGGTGTGAGGTGATACCTTTGTGTAGATTGGATTTCAATGAGTCTAATAATTCCTGAAGTTTTGTGTTTATCAATGTCCTTTTCATTTTTTTTAAGATTGAGCGAAACTTACAACTTCATATTGCCTTCTTGAAAAATTTGCTGCGTTTGGATTTTTTTGGCCATTTCCTACCCCAGGACATTTTTTGAGGGCACGAGTCATTTATAGCCCTGCAGTCCTTGTGAATATTAGTGACTATTAGCAGTAGATTTAAAGCTGCTGTTTGAGGAAACGGCCTTAGGGTGGCAGCATTTCTACGTTGCCAACTCTGCTAGGGAAACAGAACCTTGCTGCAAGTCGTGCTTTTAGGTTGCAGATTAGAGTGGAATGTGCCAGGACAAAGCCCCATAAATTTTAGCTTCCTTAATTCTTGTTTGTGAATTTAAGTTGTAGTTTTGATCAGAGGAAATTTGATTGAAAAATACCTTTTGTTTAAGGTGTACAGAATCTTGTTCATTTACACATATACATACATTTATTGATCTTTGGGTCTTTTTCCATGTAGGTTATTACAGAGTGTTGAGTAGACCACACTTGGTATTCCATAGGTCTTTGAGATTATATATTTTATATGTATTAGTATATGTGTGTTAACCCCAATATCCTAATTTATCCATTCCTCACACCTTTTCTTTGGCTTAACCATAAGTTTGTCTTCTCAATCTGAGATTGCCTTTCTCTATGGAAATATGTTCATTTTTATGAATTTTCAGATAACATAAGTGATATCATAGGGCATTTGTCTTTCGCATTCTGATTTACTTCACGTTGTGTGATTATCTCTAGGCTCCTCTGTGGTGCTGCATATGCCATTCTTTTATTTTTTGTAGTGACTGATATTCCATTCTGTTCATATACCACTTCTTCTTTATCCATTCATCTGTTTATGGACCTTTTTTTTTGCTTCCATGTCTTGGCTATTTCAATATTGCTGCAGTGCACATTTGCCTGCCTCTGTCTTTCCGATTCTGGTGGTCTTAGGTTATAGGCCCAAAAGGTGCCCTGCCGCATCATATGGTAGCTCAATTTTTACCTTTTCAAACAGCTCGATTCAGTTTGCGTTAGTGCTGTTACCACTTTACATCCCACCAGCAGCTAGAAGGTACACAGTTCTCTAAAACCCCTTCAGAATTTATAGTTTGCAGACTTTTTGCTGATGATCATGATTTGTGTGAGCTGAAACCTTTTTGAATTGGAATTTGCATGTGGCTAATAATTCCTTATACTGAGCTTTAGGAATGTCATTTTTTTTCTTTTCCTTTTTTTTTTAAAGAGTGAGTACAACTTCTCTCCTCTTATAGACTTCTTGAAAAATTTCTCATGTGTTGAATTTTCTTGCCTATTCCCTACCACAGGGCATTTTTTGAGGGCCTGTGTCATTTACAGCCCTGCAGTCCTTGTGACTATATAAGCAACCATTGGCACTAGGTTTAAAGCTGCTGTTGTGGGAAACAGCCACAAGGCGGCAGCATTATTACGTTCTCAACTCTTGTTATTAGGGCAACAGAGTCTTCCTGGAGGTAGTGTTCCGAGGTTGTAAAGTAGAGTGGAATGTGCTGGGACAAGCCCCCAGAAGTTTATGTCTCCTCACTTATGTTTATTTTTTAAATGTAATTTCTATTTCTGATCAGAGGAAATTTGATTAGAGTGTTTTGATTGTCTGGCTGTACAGAATCGGCTCAATGATTCATACATATGTCTGTTCAACTTAAAATCCTGTTAGCATGTATGTGATTACAGAATGTATATTTTAAAGGTATTGGTGATTATATAATTCATATAGTTTATCTGTTACATGTTTATATACATTTAACATACATTAGTATATGTATGTTAACACAATAGTCCTAAGTTACCCATCCTCCCACCTTTCATTTTGGCTAACCATTAGTTTATTTGATAAGTCCGTGAGTGTCTTTTTCTGTGGAAATATGTTCATTGGTAGCAATCTTAGGATAACATGTAGAAATGATATCATAGGGTATTTGTCATACCCTTTTGACTTACTTAACCTTATTTGATTATTTCTAGGCTCAACTGTAGTCCTGAAAACGGCATTGTTCATTTTGTTCCCGAGGCTACTCTACCATTTGGTACGTATACCACTTCTTCTTTGTCCATTCATCTGTTTATGGACCTTTTTTTTGCTTGCATGTCTTGGCTATATCAATATTGCTGCAGTGCACATTTGCCTGCCTCTGTCTTTCCGATTCTGGTGGTCTTCGTTAAGAGGCTCAAAAGGTGCCCTGTCGCATCATATGGTAGCTCAGTTTTTACCTTGTAAAGCAGCTTCATTCCGTTTTTGTTAGTGCTGTTACCACTTTAGATCCCACCAGACCTAGGAGGTACAGAGTTCTCTAAAACCCCTTCAGCATTTATAGTTTGTAGACTTTTTGCTGATGGCCATTTGACTGGTGTGAGCTGCAACCTTTTTGGAGGTTGGATACGCATGTGGCTAATAATTCCTTATACTGAGCTTTAGGCATACCCTTTTTCTTCTTTTCCTTTTTTTGTTAAAGAGTGAGTACAACTTCCCTCTTCATATTGACTTCTTGAAAAATTTCTCATGTGTTGAATTTTCTTGCCTATTCCCTACCCCAAGGTCTTTTTAGAGGGCAGGTGTCATTTAGAGCCCTGCAGTCTTTGTGACTCTTAAGCAACCATTAGCACTGGGTTTAAAGCTGCTGTTGTGGGAAACAGCCACAAGGCGGCAGCATTATTACGTTCTCAACTCTTGTTAGTAGGGCAACAGAGTCTTCCTGGAGGTAGTGTTCCGAGGTTGTAAACTAGAGTGGAATGTGCTGGGACAAGCCCCCAGAACTTTATGTTTCCTTACTTATGTTTGTTTTTTAAATTTAATTTCTATTTCGTATCGGAGTAAATTTGATTAGAGTGTTTTGATTGTCTGGCTGTACAGAATCTGCTCAATGATTCATACATATGTCTGTTCATCTTCGGATCCTGTTAGCATGTATGTGATTACAGAATGTATATTTTAAAGGTATTGTGATTATATAATTTATAGAGTTTATATGTTATATGTTTATATACATTTAACAAACATTACTATATGTATGTTAAACCCATAGTCCTAATTTACCCATCCTCCCACGTTTCATTTTGGCTAACCATTACTTTATTTGATAAGTCTGTGAGTGTCTTTTTCTGTGGAAATATGTTCATTGGTAGCAATCTTAGGATAACATGTATAAATCATATCATAGGATATTTGTCATACCCTTTTCTTTTAATTAATAGCTACTTTATTTATTTATTTATTTATTTATTTATCTATTTATTTAGCTGTGTTGGGTCTTCGTTTCGTGCGAGGGCTTTCTCTAGTTGCGGCAAGCGGGGGCCACTCTTCATTGTGGTGCGCGTGTCTCTCACTATCGTGGCCCCTCCATTTGCGGGACACAGGCTCCAGATGCGCAGGCTCAGCAGTTGTGGCTCACGGTCCCAGTTGCTCCGTGGCACGTGGGATCCTCCCAGACCAGGGCTCGAACCCGCGTCCCCTGCATTAGCAGGCAGATTCTCAACCACTGAGCCACCAGGGAAGCCCCTGTCATACCCTTTTGACTTACTTAACCTTATATGATTATTTCTAGGCTCAACTGTAGTCCTGAAAACGGCATTGTTCAATTTGTTCCCGAGGCTTGTATTCCATTTGGTACGTATACCACTTCGTCTTTTTCCATTCATCTGTTTATGGACCTTTTTTTTGCTTCCATGTCTTGGCTATTTCAATATTGCTGCAGTGCACATTTGCCTGCCTCTGTCTTTCCGATTCTGGTGGTCTTAGGTTATAGGCCCAAAAGGTGCCCTGCCGCATCATATGGTAGCTCAATTTTTACCTTTGTAGCAGCTCCATTCAGTTTTCGTTAGTGCTGTTACCACTTTACATCCCACCAGCAGCTAGAAGGTACACATTTTTCTAAAACCCCTTAAGCATTTATAGTTTGTAGTCTTTTTGCTGATGGTCATGACTGGTGTGAGCTGAAACCTTTTTGAATTTGAATTTGCATGTGGCTAATAATTCCTTATACTGAGCTTTAAGCATGTCCTTTTTTTTCTTTTCCTTTTTTTCAAAGAGTGAGTACAACTTCCCTCCTCTTATTGACTTCTTGAAAATATTCTCATGTGTTGAATTTTCTTGCCTATTCCCTACCCCAGGGCATTTTTTGAGGGCCGGTGTCATTTAGAGCCCTGCAGTCCTTGTGACTCTTAAGCAACCATTAGCATTGGGTTTAAAGCTGCTGTTGTGGGAAACAGCCACAAGGCGGCAGCATTATTACGTTCTCAACTCTTGTTACTAGGGCAACAGAGTCTTCCTGGAGGTAGTGTTCCGAAGTTGTAAACGAGAGTGGAATGTGCTGGGACAAGCCCCCAGAACTTTATGTCTCCTTACTTATGTTTGTTTTTTAAATTTAATTTCTATTTCTTATCGGAGTAAATTTGATTAGAGTGTTTTGATTGTCTGGCTGTACAGAATCTGCTCAATGATTCATACATATGTCTGTTCATCTTCAGATCCTGTTAGCATGTATGTGATTACAGAATGTATATTTTAAAGGTATTGTGATTATATAATTTATATAGTTTATATGTTATATGTTTATATACATTTAACAAACAACACGATATGTATGTTAACACCATAGTCCTAATTTACCCATCCTCCCACCTTTCATTTTGGCTAACCATTAGTTTGATAAGTCTGTGTGTGTCTTTTTTTGTGGAAATATGTTCATTGGTAGCAATCTTAGGATAACATGTATAAATCATATCATAGGATATTTGTCATACCCTTTTCTTTTAATTAATAGCTACTTTATTTATTTATTTATTTATTTATTTATTTATCTATTTATTTAGCTGTGTTGGGTCTTCGTTTCGTGCGAGGGCTTTCTCTAGTTGCGACAAGCGGGGACCACTCTTCATTGTGGTGCGCGTGTCTCTCACTATCGAGGCCGCTCCCTTTGCGGGTCACAGGCTCCAGATGCGCAGGCTCAGCAGTTGTGGCTCACGGTCCCAGTTGCTCCGTGGCACGTGGGATCCTCCCAGACCAGGGCTCGAACCCGCGTCCCCTGCATTAGCAGGCAGATTCTCAACCACTGAGCCACCAGGGAAGCCCCTGTCATACCCTTTTGACTTACTTAACCTTATATGATTATTTCTAGGCTCAACTTTAGTCCTGAAAACGGCATTGTTCATTTTGTTCCCGAGGCTTCTATTCCATTTGGTACGTATACCACTTCGTCTTTTTCCATTCATCTGTTTATGGACCTTGTTTTTGCTTCCATGTCTTGGCTATTTCAATATTGCTGCAGTGCACATTTGCCTGCCTCTGTCTTTCCGATTCTGGTGGTCTTAGGTTATAGGCCCAAAAGGTGCCCTGCCGCATCATATGGTAGCTCAATTTTTACCTTTGTAGCAGCTCCATTCAGTTTTCGTTAGTGCTGTTACCACTTTACATCCCACGAGCAGCTAGAAGGTACACATTTTTCTCAAACCCCTTAAGCATTTATAGTTTGTAGTCTTTTTGCTGATGGTCATGACTGGTGTGAGCTGAAACCTTTTTGAATTTGAATTTGCATGTGGCTAATAATTCCTTATACTGAGCTTTAAGCATGTCCTTTTTTTTCTTTTCCTTTTTTTGATAAAGAGTGAGTACAACTTCCCTCTTCATATTGACTTCTTGAAAAATTTCTCATGTGTTGAATTTTCTTGCCTATTCCCCACTCCAGGGCATTTCTTGAGGGCAGGTGTCATTTAGAGCCCTGCAATCCTTGTGACTATGAAGCAACCATTAGCAGTGTGTTTAAAGCTGCTGTTGTGGGAAACAGCCACAAGGCAGCAGCATTATTACATTCTCAATTCTTGTTACTAGGGCAACAGAGTCTTCCTGGAGGTAGTGTTCCGAGGTTGTAAACTAGAGTGGAATGTGCTGGGACAAGCCCCCAGAACTTTATGTCTCCTTACTTATGTTTGTTTTTTAAATTTAATTTCTATTTCTTATCGGAGTAAATTTGATTAGAGTGTTTTGATTGTCTGGCTGTACAGAATCTACTCAATGATTCACACATATGTCTGTTCCTCTTCGGATCATGTTAGCATGTATGGAATTACAGAATGTATATTTTAAAGGTATTGTGATTATATAATTTATATAGTTTGTATGTTTTTTGTTTATATACATTTAACAAACATTACTATATGTATGTTAACCCCATAGTCCTAATTTACCCATCCTCCCACCTTTCATTTTGGCTAACAATTAGTTTATTTGATAAGTCTGTGAGTGTCTTTTTTTGTGGAAATATGTTCATTGGTAGCAATCTTAGGATAACATGTATAAATGATATCATAGGATATTTGTCATACCTTTTTGACTTACTTAACCTTATATGATTATTTCTAGGCTCAACTGTAGTCCTGAACACGGCATTGTTTATTTTTTTTCCGAGGCTACTATTCCATGCTGTCCATATACCTCTTCTTTTTGTCCATTCATCTGTTTATGGATCTTTTTTTGCTTCCATTTCTTGGCTATTTCAATATTGCTGCAGTGCACATTTGCCTGCCTCTGTCTTTCCGATTCTGGTGGTCTTAGGTTATAGGCCCAAAAGGTGCCCTGCCGCATCATATGGGAGCTCAGGTTTTACCTTGTAAAGCAGCTCGATTCAGTTTGCGTTAGTGCTGTTACCACTTTACATCCCACCAGCAGCTAGAAGGTACACAGTTCTCTAAAACCCCTTCAGCATTTATAGTTTGTAGACTTTTTGCTGATGGTCATGACTGGTGTGAGCTGAAACCTTTTTGAATTTGAATTTGCCTATGGCTAATAATTCCTTATACTGAGCTTTAGGCATGTCCTTTTTTTTCTTTTCCTTTTTTTTAAAGCGTGAGTACAACTTCCTTCCTCTTATTGACTTCTTGAAAATTTTCTCATGTCTTGAATTTTCTTGCCTATTCCCTACCGCAGGGCATTTTTTGAGGGCAGGTGTCATTTAGAGCCCTGCAGTCCTTGTGACTATTAAGCAACAATTGGCACTGGGTATAAAGCTGCTGTTGTGGGAAACAGCCACAAGGCGGCAGCATTATTACGTTCTCAACTCTTGTTACTAGGGCAACAGAGTCTTCCTGGAGGTAGTGTTCCGAGGTTGTAAACTAGAGTGGAATGTGCTGGGACAAGCCCCCAGAACTTCATGTCTCCTTACTTCTGTTTGTTTTTTCAATTTAATTTCTATTTCTTATCGGAGTAAATTTGATTAGAGTGTTTTGATTGTCTGGCTGTACAGAATCTGCTCAATGATTCATACATATGTCTGTTCATCTTCGGATCCTGTTAGCATGTATGTGATTACACAATATATATTTTAAAGGTATTGGTGATTATATAATTCATATAGTTTTTCTGTTATATGTTTATATACATTTAACATACATTAGTATATGTATGTAAACACCATAGTCCTAATTTACCCATCCTCCCACCTTTCATTTTGGCTAACCATTAGTTTATTTGATAAGTCTCTGAGTGTCTTTTTTTGTGGAAATATGTTCATTGGTAGCAATCTTAGGATAACATGTATAAATGATATCATAGGATATTTGTCATACCCTTTTTTTTTAATTAATAGCTACTTTATTTATTTATTTATCTATTTATTTAGCTGTGTTGGGTCTTCGTTTCGTGCGAGGGCTTTCTCTAGTTGCGGCAAGCGGGGGCCACTCTTCATTGCGGTGCGCGGGCCTCTCACTATCGTGGCCCCTTCCGTTGCGGGGCACAGGCTCCAGATGCGCAGGCTCAGCAGTTGTGGCTCACGGTCCCAGTTGCTCTGTGGCACGTGGGATCCTCCCAGACCAGGGCTCGAACCCGCGTCCCCTGCATTAGCAGGCAGATTCTCTATCACTGCGCCACCAGGGAAGCCCCTGTCATACCCTTTTGACTTACTTAACCTTATATGATTATTTCTAGGCTCAACTGTAGTCCTGAAAACGGCATTGTTCATTTTGTTCCCGAGGCTTCTATTCCATTTGGTACGTATACCACTTCGTCTTTGTCCATTCATCTGTTTATGGACCTTTTTTTTGCTTCCATGTCTTGGCTATTTCAATATTGCTGCAGTGCACATTTGCCTGCCTCTGTCTTTCCGATTCTGGTGGTCTTAGTTAATAGGCTCAAAAGGTGCCCTGTCGCATCATATGGTAGCTCAGTTTTTACCTTGTAAAGCAGCTCCATTCCGTTTTTGTTAGTGCTGTTACCACTTTAGATCCCACCAGAGCTAGGAGGTACAGAGTTCTCTAAAACCCCTTCTGCATTTATAGTTTGTGGACTTTTTGCTGATGGCCATTTGACCTGTGTGAGCTGAAACCTTTTTGGAGGTTGGATAGGCATGTGGCTAATAATTCCTTACACTGAGCTTTAGGAATCCCCTTTTTCTTCTTTTCCTTTTTTTGTTAAAGAGTGAGTACAACTTCCCTCTTCATATTGACTTCCTGAAAAATTTCTCATGTGTTGAATTTTCTTGCCTATTCCCTACCCCAGGGCCTTTTTTGAAGGCAGGTGTCATTTAGTGCCCTGCAGTCCTTGTGACTATTAAGCAACAATAGGCACTGGGTATAAAGCTGCTGTTGTGGGAAACAGCCACAAGGCGGCAGCATTATTACGTTCTCAACTCTTGTTACTAGGGCAACAGAGTCTTCCTCTAGGTAGTGTTCCGAGGTTGTGAGTTAGAGTGGAATGTGCTGGGAGAAGCCCCGAGAAGTTTATGTCTCCTTACTTCTGTTTGTTTTTTAAATTTAATTTCTATTTCTTATCGGAGTAAATTTGATTAGAGTGTTTTCATTGTCTGGCTGTACAGAATCTGCTCAATGATTCATACATATGTCTGTTCATCTTCGGATCCTGTTAGCATGTATGTGATTACACAATATATATTTTAAAGGTATTGGTGATTATATAATTCATATAGTTTATCTGTTATATGTTTACATACGTTTAACATACATTAGTATATGTATGTAAACGCCATAGTCCTAATTTACCCATCCTCCCACCTTTCAGTTTGGCTAACCATTAGTTTATTTGATAAGTCTGTGAGTGTCTTTTTTTGTGGAAATATGTTCATTGGTAGCAATCTTAGGATAACATGTATAAATGATATCATAGGATATTTGTCATACCCTTTTGACTTACTTAACCTTATATGATTATTTCTAGGCTCAACTGTAGTCCTGAAAACGGCATTGTTCATTTTGTTCCCGAGGCTTCTATTCCATTTGGTACGTATACCACTTCGTCTTTGTCCATTCATCTGTTTATGGACCTTTTTTTTGCTTCCATGTCTTGGCTATATCAATGTTGTTGCAGTTCACATTTGCCTGCCTCTGTCTTTCCGATTCTGGTGGTCTTAGGTTATAGGCCCAAAAGGTGCCCTGCCGCATCATATGGTAGCTCAATTTTTACCTTTGTAGCAGCTCCATTCAGTTTTCGTTAGTGCTGTTACCACTTTACATCCCACGAGCAGCTAGAAGGTACACATTTTTCTCAAACCCCTTAAGCATTTATAGTTTGTAGTCTTTTTGCTGATGGTCATGACTGGTGTGAGCTGAAACCTTTTTGAATTTGAATTTGCATGTGGCTAATAATTCCTTATACTGAGCTTTAAGCATGTCCTTTTTTTTCTTTTCCTTTTTTTGATAAAGAGTGAGTACAACTTCCCTCTTCATATTGACTTCTTGAAAAATTTCTCATGTGTTGAATTTTCTTGCCTATTCCCCACTCCAGGGCATTTCTTGAGGGCAGGTGTCATTTAGAGCCCTGCAATCCTTGTGACTATGAAGCAACCATTAGCAGTGTGTTTAAAGCTGCTGTTGTGGGAAACAGCCACAAGGCAGCAGCATTATTACATTCTCAATTCTTGTTACTAGGGCAACAGAGTCTTCCTGGAGGTAGTGTTCCGAGGTTGTAAACTAGAGTGGAATGTGCTGGGACAAGCCCCCAGAACTTTATGTCTCCTTACTTATGTTTGTTTTTTAAATTTAATTTCTATTTCTTATCGGAGTAAATTTGATTAGAGTGTTTTGATTGTCTGGCTGTACAGAATCTACTCAATGATTCACACATATGTCTGTTCCTCTTCGGATCATGTTAGCATGTATGGAATTACAGAATGTATATTTTAAAGGTATTGTGATTATATAATTTATATAGTTTGTATGTTTTTTGTTTATATACATTTAACAAACATTACTATGTGTATGTTAACCCCATAGTCCTAATTTACCCATCCTCCCACCTTTCATTTTGGCTAACAATTAGTTTATTTGATAAGTCTGTGAGTGTCTTTTTTTGTGGAAATATGTTCATTGGTAGCAATCTTAGGATAACATGTATAAATGATATCATAGGATATTTGTCATACCGTTTTGACTTACTTAACCTTATATGATTATTTCTAGGCTCAACTGTAGTCCTGAACACGGCATTGTTTATTTTTTTTCCGAGGCTACTATTCCATGCTGTCCATATACCTCTTCTTTTTGTCCATTCATCTGTTTATGGATCTTTTTTTGCTTCCATTTCTTGGCTATTTCAATATTGCTGCAGTGCACATTTGCCTGCCTCTGTCTTTCCGATTCTGGTGGTCTTAGGTTATAGGCCCAAAAGGTGCCCTGCCGCATCATATGGTAGCTCAGGTTTTACCTTGTAAAGCAGCTCGATTCAGTTTGCGTTAGTGCTGTTACCACTTTACATCCCACCAGCAGCTAGAAGGTACACAGTTCTCTAAAACCCCTTCAGCATTTATAGTTTGTAGACTTTTTGCTGATGGTCATGACTGGTGTGAGCTGAAACCTTTTTGAATTTGAATTTGCCTATGGCTAATAATTCCTTATACTGAGCTTTAGGCATGTCCTTTTTTTTCTTTTCCTTTTTTTTAAAGCGTGAGTACAACTTCCTTCCTCTTATTGACTTCTTGAAAATTTTCTCATGTCTTGAATTTTCTTGCCTATTCCCTACCGCAGGGCATTTTTTGAGGGCAGGTGTCATTTAGAGCCCTGCAGTCCTTGTGACTATTAAGCAACAATTGGCACTGGGTATAAAGCTGCTGTTGTGGGAAACAGCCACAAGGCGGCAGCATTATTACGTTCTCAACTCTTGTTACTAGGGCAACAGAGTCTTCCTGGAGGTAGTGTTCCGAGGTTGTAAACTAGAGTGGAATGTGCTGGGACAAGCCCCCAGAACTTCATGTCTCCTTACTTCTGTTTGTTTTTTCAATTTAATTTCTATTTCTTATCGGAGTAAATTTGATTAGAGTGTTTTGATTGTCTGGCTGTACAGAATCTGCTCAATGATTCATACATATGTCTGTTCATCTTCGGATCCTGTTAGCATGTATGTGATTACACAATATATATTTTAAAGGTATTGGTGATTATATAATTCATATAGTTTTTCTGTTATATGTTTATATACATTTAACATACATTAGTATATGTATGTAAACACCATAGTCCTAATTTACCCATCCTCCCACCTTTCATTTTGGCTAACCATTAGTTTATTTGATAAGTCTGTGAGTGTCTTTTTTTGTGGAAATATGTTCATTGGTAGCAATCTTAGGATAACATGTATAAATGATATCATAGGATATTTGTCATACCCTTTTTTTTTAATTAATAGCTACTTTATTTATTTATTTATCTATTTATTTAGCTGTGTTGGGTCTTCGTTTCGTGCGAGGGCTTTCTCTAGTTGCGGCAAGCGGGGGCCACTCTTCATTGCGGTGCGCGGGCCTCTCACTATCGTGGCCCCTTCCGTTGCGGGGCACAGGCTCCAGATGCGCAGGCTCAGCAGTTGTGGCTCACGGTCCCAGTTGCTCTGTGGCACGTGGGATCCTCCCAGACCAGGGCTCGAACCCGCGTCCCCTGCATTAGCAGGCAGATTCTCTATCACTGCGCCACCAGGGAAGCCCCTGTCATACCCTTTTGACTTACTTAACCTTATATGATTATTTCTAGGCTCAACTGTAGTCCTGAAAACGGCATTGTTCATTTTGTTCCCGAGGCTTCTATTCCATTTGGTACGTATACCACTTCGTCTTTGTCCATTCATCTGTTTATGGACCTTTTTTTTGCTTCCATGTCTTGGCTATTTCAATATTGCTGCAGTGCACATTTGCCTGCCTCTGTCTTTCCGATTCTGGTGGTCTTAGTTAATAGGCTCAAAAGGTGCCCTGTCGCATCATATGGTAGCTCAGTTTTTACCTTGTAAAGCAGCTCCATTCTGTTTTTGTTAGTGCTGTTACCACTTTAGATCCCACCAGAGCTAGGAGGTACAGAGTTCTCTAAAACCCCTTCTGCATTTATAGTTTGTGGACTTTTTGCTGATGGCCATTTGACCTGTGTGAGCTGAAACCTTTTTGGAGGTTGGATAGGCATGTGGCTAATAATTCCTTACACTGAGCTTTAGGCATCCCCTTTTTCTTCTTTTCCTTTTTTTGTTAAAGAGTGAGTACAACTTCCCTCTTCATATTGACTTCCTGAAAAATTTCTCATGTGTTGAATTTTCTTGCCTATTCCCTACCCCAGGGCCTTTTTTGAAGGCAGGTGTCATTTAGTGCCCTGCAGTCCTTGTGACTATTAAGCAACAATAGGCACTGGGTATAAAGCTGCTGTTGTGGGAAACAGCCACAAGGCGGCAGCATTATTACGTTCTCAACTCTTGTTACTAGGGCAACAGAGTCTTCCTCTAGGTAGTGTTCCGAGGTTGTGAGTTAGAGTGGAATGTGCTGGGAGAAGCCCCGAGAAGTTTATGTCTCCTTACTTCTGTTTGTTTTTTAAATTTAATTTCTATTTCTTATCGGAGTAAATTTGATTAGAGTGTTTTCATTGTCTGGCTGTACAGAATCTGCTCAATGATTCATACATATGTCTGTTCATCTTCGGATCCTGTTAGCATGTATGTGATTACACAATATATATTTTAAAGGTATTGGTGATTATATAATTCATATAGTTTATCTGATATATGTTTACATACGTTTAACATACATTAGTATATGTATGTAAACGCCATAGTCCTAATTTACCCATCCTCCCACCTTTCAGTTTGGCTAACCATTAGTTTATTTGATAAGTCTGTGAGTGTCTTTTTTTGTGGAAATATGTTCATTGGTAGCAATCTTAGGATAACATGTATAAATGATATCATAGGATATTTGTCATACCCTTTTGACTTACTTAACCTTATATGATTATTTCTAGGCTCAACTGTAGTCCTGAAAACGGCATTGTTCATTTTGTTCCCGAGGCTTCTATTCCATTTGGTACGTATACCACTTCGTCTTTGTCCATTCATCTGTTTATGGACCTTTTTTTTGCTTCCATGTCTTGGCTATATCAATGTTGTTGCAGTTCACATTTGCCTGCCTCTGTCTTTCCGATTCTGGTGGTCTTAGGTTATAGGCCCAAAAGGTGCCCTGCCGCATCATATGGTAGCTCAATTTTAACCTTTGTAGCAGCTCCATTCAGTTTTCGTTAGTGCTGTTACCACTTTACATCCCACGAGCAGCTAGAAGGTACACATTTTTCTCAAACCCCTTAAGCATTTATAGTTTGTAGTCTTTTTGCTGATGGTCATGACTGGTGTGAGCTGAAACCTTTTTGAATTTGAATTTGCATGTGGCTAATAATTCCTTATACTGAGCTTTAAGCATGTCCTTTTTTTTCTTTTCCTTTTTTTGATAAAGAGTGAGTACAACTTCCCTCTTCATATTGACTTCTTGAAAAATTTCTCATGTGTTGAATTTTCTTGCCTATTCCCCACTCCAGGGCATTTCTTGAGGGCAGGTGTCATTTAGAGCCCTGCAATCCTTGTGACTATGAAGCAACCATTAGCAGTGTGTTTAAAGCTGCTGTTGTGGGAAACAGCCACAAGGCAGCAGCATTATTACATTCTCAATTCTTGTTACTAGGGCAACAGAGTCTTCCTGGAGGTAGTGTTCCGAGGTTGTAAACTAGAGTGGAATGTGCTGGGACAAGCCCCCAGAACTTTATGTCTCCTTACTTATGTTTGTTTTTTAAATTTAATTTCTATTTCTTATCGGAGTAAATTTGATTAGAGTGTTTTGATTGTCTGGCTGTACAGAATCTACTCAATGATTCACACATATGTCTGTTCCTCTTCGGATCATGTTAGCATGTATGGAATTACAGAATGTATATTTTAAAGGTATTGTGATTATATAATTTATATAGTTTGTATGTTTTTTGTTTATATACATTTAACAAACATTACTATATGTATGTTAACCCCATAGTCCTAATTTACCCATCCTCCCACCTTTGATTTTGGCTAACAATTAGTTTATTTGATAAGTCTGTGAGTGTCTTTTTTTGTGGAAATATGTTCATTGGTAGCAATCTTAGGATAACATGTATAAATGATATCATAGGATATTTGTCATACCTTTTTGACTTACTTAACCTTATATGATTATTTCTAGGCTCAACTGTAGTCCTGAACACGGCATTGTTTATTTTTTTTCCGAGGCTACTATTCCATGCTGTCCATATACCTCTTCTTTTTGTCCATTCATCTGTTTATGGATCTTTTTTTGCTTCCATTTCTTGGCTATTTCAATATTGCTGCAGTGCACATTTGCCTGCCTCTGTCTTTCCGATTCTGGTGGTCTTAGGTTATAGGCCCAAAAGGTGCCCTGCCGCATCATATGGTAGCTCAGGTTTTACCTTGTAAAGCAGCTCGATTCAGTTTGCGTTAGTGCTGTTACCACTTTACATCCCACCAGCAGCTAGAAGGTACACAGTTCTCTAAAACCCCTTCAGCATTTATAGTTTGTAGACTTTTTGCTGATGGTCATGACTGGTGTGAGCTGAAACCTTTTTGAATTTGAATTTGCCTATGGCTAATAATTCCTTATACTGAGCTTTAGGCATGTCCTTTTTTTTCTTTTCCTTTTTTTTAAAGCGTGAGTACAACTTCCTTCCTCTTATTGACTTCTTGAAAATTTTCTCATGTCTTGAATTTTCTTGCCTATTCCCTACCGCAGGGCATTTTTTGAGGGCAGGTGTCATTTAGAGCCCTGCAGTCCTTGTGACTATTAAGCAACAATTGGCACTGGGTATAAAGCTGCTGTTGTGGGAAACAGACACAAGGCGGCAGCATTATTACGTTCTCAACTCTTGTTACTAGGGCAACAGAGTCTTCCTGGAGGTAGTGTTCCGAGGTTGTAAACTAGAGTGGAATGTGCTGGGACAAGCCCCCAGAACTTCATGTCTCCTTACTTCTGTTTGTTTTTTCAATTTAATTTCTATTTCTTATCGGAGTAAATTTGATTAGAGTGTTTTGATTGTCTGGCTGTACAGAATCTGCTCAATGATTCATACATATGTCTGTTCATCTTCGGATCCTGTTAGCATGTATGTGATTACACAATATATATTTTAAAGGTATTGGTGATTATATAATTCATATAGTTTTTCTGTTATATGTTTATATACATTTAACATACATTAGTATATGTATGTAAACACCATAGTCCTAATTTACCCATCCTCCCACCTTTCATTTTGGCTAACCATTAGTTTATTTGATAAGTCTCTGAGTGTCTTTTTCTGTGGAAATATGTTCATTGGTAGCAATCTTAGGATAACATGTATAAATGATATCATAGGATATTTGTCGTACCCTTTTGACTTACTTAACCTTATTTGATTATTTCTAGGCTCAACTGTAGTCCTGAACACGCATTGTTCATTTTTTTTCCGAGGCTACTATTCCATTCTGTCCATATACCACTTCTTCTTTGTCCATTCATCTGTTTATGGATCTTTTTTTGCTTCCATTTCTTGGCTATTTCAATATTGCTGCAGTGCACATTTGCCTGCCTCTGTCTTTCCGATTCTGGTGGTCTTAGGTTAAAGGCCCAAAAGGTGCCCTGCCGCATCATATGGTCGCTCAGTTTTTACCTTGTAAAGCAGCTCGATTCAGTTTGCGTTAGTGCTGTTACCACTTTACATCCCACCAGCAGCTAGAAGGTACACAGTTCTCTAAAACCCCTTCAGCATTTATAGTTTGTAGACTTTTTGCTGATGGTCATGACTGGTGTGAGCTAAAAACTTTTTGAATTTGAATTTGCCTGTGGCTAATAATTCCTTATACTGAGCTTTAGGCATGTCCTTTTTTTTCTTTTCCTTTTTTTTAAAGAGTGAGTACAACTTCCCTCCTCTTATTGACTTCTTGAAAATTTTCTCATGTCTTGAATTTTCTTGCCTATTCCCTACCCCAGGGCATTTTTTGAGGGCAGCTGTCATTTAGAGCCCTGCAGTCCTTGTGACTATTAAGCAACAAATGGCACTGGGTATAAAGCTGCTGTTGTGGGAAACAGCCACAAGGCGGCAGCATTATTACGTTCTCAACTCTTGTTACTAGGGCACCAGAGACTTCCTCTAGGTAGTGTTCCGATGTTGTGAGTTAGAGTGGAATGTGCTGGGAGAAGCGCGGAGAAGTTTATGTCTCCTTACTTATGTTTTTTTTTTAAATTTAATTTCTATTTCTTATCGGAGTAAATTTGATTAGAGTGTTTTGATTATCTGGCTGTACAGAATCGGCTCAATGATTCATACATATGTCTGTTCATCTTCGGATCCTGTTAGCATGTATGTGATTACAGAATGTATATTTTATAGGTATTGGTGATTATATAATTCATATAGTTTATCTGTTATATGTTTATATACATTTAACATACATTAGTATATGTATGTAAACGCCATAGTCCTCATTTACCCATCCGCCCACCTTTCATTTTGGCTAACAATTAGTTTATTTGATAAGTCTGTGAGTGTCTTTTTTTGTGGAAATATGTTCATTGGTAGCAATCTTAGGATAACATGTATAAATGATATCATAGGATATTTGTCATACCCTTTTGACTTACTTAACCTTATATGATGATTTCTAGGCTCAACTGTAGTTCTGAACACGGCATTGTTCATTTTTTTTCCGAGGCTACTATTCCATTCTGTCCATATACCACTTCTTCTTTGTCCATTCATCTGTTTATGGATCTTTTTTTGCTTCCATTTCCTGGCTATTTCAATATTGCTGCAGTGCACATTTGCCTGCCTCTGTCTTTCCGATTCTGGTGGTCTTAGGTTATAGGCCCAAAAGGTGCCCTGCCGCATCATATGGTTGCTCAGTTTTTACCTTGTAAAGCAGCTCGATTCAGTTTGCGTTAGTGCTGTTACCACTTTACATCCCACCAGCAGCTAGAAGGTACACAGTTCTCTAAAATCCCTTCAGCATTTATAGTTTGTAGACTTTTTGCTGATGGTCATGACTGGTGTGAGCTGAAACCTTTTTTAATTTGAATTTGCCTGTGGCTAATAATTCCTTATACTGAGCTTTAGGCATGTCCTCTTTTTTCTTTTCCTTTTTTTAAAAGAGTGAGTACAACTCCCCTCCTCTTATTGACTTCTTCAAAATATTCTCATGTGTTGAATTTTCTTGCCTATTCCCCACTCCAGGGCATTTCTTGAGGGCAGGTGTCATTTAGAGCCCTGCAATCCTTGTGACTATTAAGCAACAATTAGCCGTGGGTTTAAAGCTGCTGTTTTGGGAAACAGCCACAAGGCAGCAGCATTATTACATTCTCAATTCTTGTTATTAAGGCAACAGAGTCTTCCTGGATGTAGAGTTCCGAGGTTGTAAATTAGAGTGGAATGTGCTAGGACAAGCCCCCAGAACTTTATGTCTCCTTACTTATGTTTGTTTTTTAAATTTAATTTCTGTTTCTTATCGGAGTAAATTTGATTAGAGTGTTTTGATTGTCTGGCTGTACAGAATCTGCTCAATGATTCATACATATGTCTGTTCATCTTCGGATCCTGTTAGCATGTATGGAATTACAGAATGTATATTTTAAATGTATTGTGATTATATAATTTATATAGTTTCTATGTTATATGTTTATATACATTTAAGAAACATTACTATATGTATGTTAACCCCATAGTCCTAATTAACCCATCCTCCCACCTTTCATTTTGGCTAACCAGTAGTTTATTTGATAAGTCTGAGAGTGTCTTTTTGTGGAAATATATTCATTGGTAGCAATCTTAGGATAACATGTATAAATGATATCATAGGATATTTGTCATACCCTTTTGACTTACTTAACCTTATATGATTATTTCTAGGCTCAACTGTAGTCCTGAAAACGGCATTGTTCACTTTTTTCGCGAGGCTACTATACCATTTGGTACATATACCACTTCTTCTTTGTCCATTCATCTGTTTATGAACCTTTTTTTTTGCTTGTATGTCTTGGCTATTTCAATATTGCTGCAGTGCACATTTGCCTGCCTCTGTCTTTCCGATTCTGGTGGTCTTAGTTAATAGGCTCAAAAGGTGCCCTGTCGCATCATATGGTAGCTCAGTTTTTACCTTGTTAAGCAGCTCCATTCCGTTTTTGTTAGTGCTGTTACCACTTTAGATCCCACCAGACCTAGGAGTTACAGAGTTCTCTAAAACCCCTTCTGCATTTATAGTTTGTAGAATTTTTGCTGATGGTCATGACTGGTGTGAGCTGAAAACTTTTTGAATTGGAATTTCCGTGTGGCTAATAATTCCTTATACTGAGCTTTAGGCATGTCCTTTTTCTTCTTTTCCTTTTTTTTAAAGAGTGAGTACAACTTCCCTCCTCTTATTGAATTCTTGAAAATTTTCTCATGTGTTGAATTTTTTTGTCTATTCCCTACCTCAGGGCATTTTTTGAGGGCAGGTGTCATTTAGAGCCCTGCGGTCCTTGTGACTCTTAAGCAACAATTGGCACTGGGTATAAAGCTGCTGTTGTGGGAAACAGCCACAAAGCGGCAGCATTATTACGTTCTCAACTCTTGTTACTAGGGCAACAGAGTCTTCCTGGAGGTAGTGTTCCGCGGTTGTAAACTAGAGTGGAATGTGCTGGGACAAGCCCCCAGAAGTTTATGTCTCCTTCCTTATGTTTGTGTTTTAAATTTAATTTCTATTTCTTATCGGAGTAAATTTGATTAGAGTGTTTTGATTGTCTGGCTGTACAGAATCTGCTCAATGATTCATACATATGTCTGTTCATCTTCGGATCCTGTTAGCATGTATGTGATTACAGAATGTATATTTTAAAGGTATTGTGATTATATAATTTATATAGTTTATATGTTATATGTTTATATACATTTAACAAATATTACTATATGTATGGAAACGGCATAGTCCTAATTTACCCATCCTCCCACCTTTCATTTTGGCTAACCATTAGTTTATTTGATAAGTCTGTGAGTGTCTTTTTTTGTGGAAATATGTTTATTGGCAGCAATCTTAGGATAACATGTATAAATGATATCATAGGATATTTGTCATACCCTTGTGACTTACTTAACCCTATATGATTATTTCTAGGCTCAACTGTAGTCCTGAAAAAGGCATTGTTCATTTTGTTCCCGAGGCTTCTATTCCATTTGGTACGTATCCCACTTCGTCTTTGTCCATTCATCTCTTTATGGACCTTTTTTTTGCTTCCATGTCTTGGCTATATCAATGTTGTTGCAGTTCACATTTGCCTGCCTCTGTCTTTCCGATTCTGGTGGTCTTAGGTTATAGGCCCAAAAGGTGCCCTGCCGCATCATATGGTAGCTCAGTTTTTACCTTGTAAAGTAGCTCGATTCAGTTTGCGTTAGTGCTGTTACCACTTTACATCCCACCAGCAGCTAGAAGGTACACAGTTCTCTAAAATCCCTTCAGCATTTATAGTTTGTAGACTTTTTGCTGATGGTTATGACTGGTGTGAGCTGAAACCTTTTTGAATTTGAATTTGCCTGTGGCTAATAATTCCTTATACTGAGCTTTAGGCATGTCCTCTTTTTTCTTTTCCTTTTTTTAAAAGAGTGAGTACAACTCCCCTCCTCTTATTGACTTCTTCAAAATATTCTCATGTGTTGAATTTTCTGGCCTATTCCCCACTCCAGGGCATTTCTTGAGGGCAGGTGTCATTTAGAGCCCTGCAATCCTTGTGACTATTAAGCAACCATTAGGGGTGGGTTTAAAGCTGCTGTTTTGTGAAACAGCCCCAAGGCAGCAGCATTATTACATTCTCAATTCTTGTTACTAAGGCAACAGAGTCTTCCTGGATTTAGTGTTCCGAGGTTGTAAATTAGAGTGGAATGTGCTGGGACAAGCCCCCAGAATTTTATGTCTCCTTACTTATGTTTGTTTTTTAAATTTAATTTCTGTTTCTTATCGGAGTAAATTTGATTAGAGTGTTTTGATTGTCTGGCTGTACCGAATCTGCTCAATGATTCATACATATGTCTGTTCATCTTCGGATCCTGTTAGCATGTATGGAATTACAGAATGTATATTTTAAATGTATTGTGATTATATAATTTATATAGTTTCTATGTTATATGTTTATATACATTTAAGAAACATTACTATATGTATGTTAACCCCATAGTCCTAATTAACCCATCCTCCCACCTTTCATTTTGGCTAAACATTAGTTTATTTGATAAGTCTGAGAGTGTCTTTTTGTGGAAATATATTCATTGGTAGCAATCTTAGGATAACATGTATAAATGATATCATAGGATATTTGTCATACCCTTTTGACTTACTTAACCTTATATGATTATTTCTAGGCTCAACTGTAGTCCTGAAAACGGCATTGTTCACTTTTTTCGCGAGGCTACTATACCATTTGGTACATATACCACTTCTTATTTGTCCATTCATCTGTTTATGAACCTTTTTTTTTGCTTGTATGTCTTGGCTATTTCAATATTGCTGCAGTGCACATTTGCCTGCCTCTGTCTTTCCGATTCTGGTGGTCTTAGTTAATAGGCTCAAAAGGTGCCCTGTTGCATCATATGGTAGCTCAGTTTTTACCTTGTAAAGCAGCTCCATTCCGTTTTTGTTAGTGCTGTTACCACTTTAGATCCCACCAGACCTAGGAGTTACAGAGTTCTCTAAAACCCCTTCTGCATTTATAGTTTGTAGAATTTTTGCTGATGGTCATGACTGGTGTGAGCTGAAAACTTTTTGAATTGGAATTTCCGTGTGGCTAATAATTCCTTATACTGAGCTTTAGGCATGTCCTTTTTCTTCTTTTCCTTTTTTTAAAAGAGTGAGTACAACTTCCCTCCTCTTATTGAATTCTTGAAAATTTTCTCATGTGTTGAATTTTTTTGTCTATTCCTTACCTCAGGGCATTTTTTGAGGGCAGGTGCCATTTAGAGCCCTGCGGTCCTTGTGACTCTTAAGCAACAATTGGCACTGGGTATAAAGCTGCTGTTGTGGGAAACAGCCACAAGGCGGCAGCATTATTACGTTCTCAACTCTTGTTACTAGGGCAACAGAGTCTTCCTGGAGGTAGTGTTCCGTGGTTGTAAACTAGAGTGGAATGTGCTGGGACAAGCCCCCAGAACTTTATGTCTCCTTCCTTATGTTTGTGTTTTAAATTTAATTTCAATTTCTTATCGGAGTAAATTTGATTAGAGTGTTTTGATAGTCTGGCTGTACAGAATCTCCTCAATGATTCATACATATGTCTGTTCATCTTCGGATAGTGTTAGCATGTATGTGATTACAGAATGTATATTTTAAAGGTATTGTGATTATATAATTTATATAGTTTATATGTTATATGTTTATATACATTTAACAAATATTACTATATGTATGGAAACGGCATAGTCCTAATTTACCCATCCTCCCACGTTTCATTTTGGCTAACCATTAGTTTATTTGATAAGTCTGTGAGTGTCTTTTTTTGTGGAAATATGTTCATTGGCAGCAATCTTAGGATAACATGTATAAATGATATCATAGGATATTTGTCATACCATAGTGACTTACTTAACCCTATATGATTATTTCTAGGCTCAACTGTAGTCCTGAAAACGGCATTGTTCATTTTGTTCCCGAGGCTTCTATTCCATTTGGTACGTATACCACTTCGTCTTTGTCCATTCATCTGTTTATGGACCTTTTTTTGCTTCCATGTCTTGGCTATATCAATGTTGTTGCAGTTCACATTTGCCTGCCTCTGTCTTTCCGATTCTGGTGGTCTTAGGTTATAGGCCCAAAAGGTGCCCTGCCGCATCATATGGTAGCTCAATTTTTACCTTTGTAGCAGCTCCATTCAGTTTTCGTTAGTGCTGTTACCACTTTACATCCCACCAGCAGCTAGAAGGTACACATTTTTCTAAAACCCCTTAAGCATTTATAGTTTGTAGTCTTTTTGCTGATGGTCATGACTGGTGTGAGCTGAAACCTTTTTGAATTTGAATTTGCATGTGGCTAATAATTCCTTATACTGAGCTTTAAGCATGCTCTTTTTTTTCTTTTCCTTTTTTTGATAAAGTGTGAGTACAACTTCCCTCTTCATATTGACTTCTTGAAAAATTTCTCATGTGTTGAATTTTCTTTCCTATTCCCCACTCCAGGGCATTTCTTGAGGGCAGGTGTCATTTAGAGCCCTGCAATCCTTGTGACTATGAAGCAACCATTAGCAGTGGGTTTAAAGCTGCTGTTGTGGGAAACAGCCACAAGGCAGCAGCATTATTACGTTCTCAATTCTTGTTACTAGGGCAACAGAGTCTTCCTGGAGGTAGTGTTCCGAGGTTGTAAATTAGAGTGGAATGTGCTGGGACAAGCCCCCAGATCTTCATGTCTCCTTACTTATGTTTGTTTTTTAAATTTAATTTCTATTTCTTATCGGAGTAAATTTGATTAGAGTGTTTTGATTGTCTGGCTGTACAGAATCTGCTCAATGATTCATACATATGTCTGTTCATCTTCGGATCCTGTTAGCATGTATGGAATTACAGAATGTATATTTTAAAGGTATTGTGATTATATAATTTATATAGTTTATATGTTATTTGTTTATATACATTTAACAAACATTACTATATGTATGTTAACGCCATAGTCCTAATTTACCCATCCTCCCACCTTTCATTTTGGCTAACCTTTAGTTTATTTTATAAGTCTGTGAGTGTCTTTTTTTGTGGAAATATGTTCATTGGTAGCAATCTTAGGATAACATGTATAAATGATATCATAGGATATTTGTCATACCTTTTTGACTTACCTAACCTTATATGATTATTTCTAGGCTCAACTGTAGTCCTGAACACGGCATTGTTCATTTCTTTTCCGAGGCTACTATTCCATTCTGTCCATATACCACTTCTTCTTTGTCCATTCATCTGTTTATGGATCTTTTTTTGCTTCCATTTCTTGGCTATTTCAATATTGCTGCAGTGCACATTTGCCTGCCTCTGTCTTTCCGATTCTGGTGGTCTTAGGTTATAGGCCCAAAAGGTGCCCTGCCGCATCATATGGTAGCTCAGTTTTTACCTTGTAAAGCAGCTCGATTCAGTTTGCGTTAGTGCTGTTACCACTTTACATCCCACCAGCAGCTAGAAGGTACAGAGTTCTCTAAAACCCCTTCAGCATTTATAATTTTTAGACTTTTTGCTGATGGTCATGACTGGTGTGAGCTGAAAACTTTTTGAATTTGAATTTGCATGTGGCTAATAATTGCTTATACTGAGCTTTAGGCATGTCCTTTTTTTTCTTTTCCTTTTTTTTAAAGAGTGAGTACAACTTCCCTCCTCTTATTGACTTCTTGAAAATTTTCTCATGTCTTGAATTTTCTTGCCTATTCCCTACCCCAGGGCATTTTTTGAGGGCAGGTGTCATTTAGAGCCCTGCAGTCCTTGTGACTATTAAGCAACAATTGGCACTGGGTATAAAGATGCTGTTGTGGGAAACAGCCACAAGGCGGCAGCATTATTACGTTCTCAACTCTTGTTACTAGGGCAACAGAGTCTTCCTCTAGGTAGTGTTCCGAGGTTGTAAATTAGAGTGGAATGTGCTGGGAGAAGCCCCGAGAAGTTTATGTCTCATTACTTATGTTTGTTTTTTAAATTTAATTTCTATTTCTTATCGGAGTAAATTTGATTAGAGTGTTTTGATTGTCTGCTGTACAGAATCGGCTCAATGATTCACACATATGTCTGTTCATCTTCGGATCCTGTTAGCATGTATGTGATTACAGAATGTATATTTTAAAGGTATTGGTGGTTATATAATTCATATAGTTTATCTGTTATATGTTTATATACATTTAACATACATTAGTATATGTATGTAAACGCCATAGTCCTAATTTACCCAACCTCCCACCTTTCATTTTGGCTAACCATTAGTTTATTTGATAAGTCTGTGAGTGTATTTTTTTGTGGAAATATGTTCATTGGTAGCAATCTTAGGATAACATGTATAAATGATATCATAGGATATTTGTCATACCCTTGTGACTTACTTAACCCTATATGATTATTTCTAGGCTCAACTGTAGTCCTGAAAACGGCATTGTTCATTTTGTTCGCGAGGCCACTATTCCATTTGGTACGTATAACATTTGGTCTTTGTCCATTCATCTGTTTATGGACCTTTTTTTTCCTTGTATGTCTTGGATATTTCAATATTGCTGCAGTGCACATTTGCCTGCCTCTGTCTTTCCGATTCTGGTGGTCTTAGTTAATAGGCTCAAAAGGTGCCCTGTCGCATCATATGGTAGCTCAGTTTTTACCTTGTAAAGCAGCTCCATTCCATTTTTGTTAGTGCTGTTACCGCTTTAGATCCCACCAGAGCTAGGAGGTACAGAGTTCTCTAAAACCCCTTCTGCATTTATAGTTTGTGGACTTTTTGCTGATGGCCATTTGACCTGTGTGAGCTGAAACCTTTTTGGAGGTTGGATAGGCATGTGGCTAATAATTCCTTATAGTGAGCTTTAGGCATCCCCTTCTTCTTCTTTTCCTTGTTTTGTGAAAGAGTGAGTACAACTTCCCTCTTCATATTGACTTCTGGAAAAATTTCTCATGTGTTGAATTTTCTTGCCTATTCCCTACCCCAGGGCCTTTTTTGAGGGCAGGTGTCATTTAGAGCCCTGCAGTCCTTGTGACTATTAAGCAACAATAGGCACTGGGTATAAAGCTGCTGTTGTGGGAAACAGCCACAAGGCGGCAGCATTATTACGTTCTCAACTCTTGTTACTAGGGCAACAGAGTCTTCCTGGAGGTAGTGTTCCGAGGTTGTAAACTAGAGTGGAATGTGCTGAGACAAGCCCCCAGAACTTTATGTCTCCTTACTTATGTTTGTTTTTTAAATTTAATTTCTATTTCTTATCAGAGTAAATTTGATTAGAGTGTTTTGATTATCTGCTGTACAGAATCGGCTCAATGATTCATACATATGTCTGTTCATCTTCGGATCCTGTTAGCATGTATGTGATTACAGAATGTATATTTTAAAGTTATTGGTGATTATATAATTCATATAGTTTATCTGTTATATGTTTATATACATTTAACATACATTAGTATATGTATGTAAACGCCATAGTCCTAATTTACCCATCCTCCCACCTTTCATTTTGGCTAACCATTAGTTTATTTGATAAGTCTGTGAGTGTCTTTTTTTGTGGAAATATGTTCATTGGTAGCAATCTTAGGATAACATATATAAATGATATCATAGGATATTTGTCATACCCTTTTTTTTAATTAATAGCTACTTTATTTATTTATTTATCTATTTATTTAGCTGTGTTGGGTCTTCGTTTCGTGCGAGGGCTTTCTCTAGTTGCGGCAAGCGGGGGCCACTCTTCATTGCGGTGCGCGGGCCTCTCACTATCGTGGCCCCTCCCGTTGTGGGGCACAGACTCCAGATGCGCAGGCTCAGCAGTTGTGGCTCACGGTCCCAGTTGCTCCGTGGCACGTGGGATCCTCCCAGTCCAGGGCTCGAACCCGCGTCCCCTGCATTAGCAGGCAGATTCTCAATCACTGCGCCACGAGGGAAGCCCCTGTCATACCCTTTTGACTTACTTAACCTTATATGATTATTTCTAGGCTCAACCTTAGTCCTGAAAATGGCATTGTTCATTTTGTTCCCGAGGCTTCTATTCCATTTGGTACGTATACCACTTCGTCTTTGTCCATTCATCTGTTTATGGACCTTGTTTTTGCTTCCATGTCTTGGCTATTTCAATATTGCTGCAGTGCACATTTGCATGCCTCTGTCTTTCCGATTCTGGTGGTCTTAGTTAATAGGCTCAAAAGGTGCCCTGTCGCATCATATGGTAGCTCAGTTTTTACCTTGTAAAGCAGCTCCATTCCGTTTTTGTTAGTGCTGTTACCACTTTACATCCCACCAGAGCTAGGAGGTACAGAGTTCTCTAAAACCCCTTCTGCATTTATAGTTTGTGGACTTTTTGCTGATGGCCATTTGACCTGTGTGAGCTGAAACCTTTTTGGAGGTTGGATAGGCATGTGGCTAATAATTCCTTATACTGAGCTTTAGGCATCCCCTTTTTCTTCTTTTCCTTTTTTTGTTAAGGAGTGAGTACAACTTCCCTCTTCATATTGAGTTCTTGAAAAATTTCTCATGTGTTGAATTTTCTTGCCTATTCCCTACCCCAGGGCCTTTTTTGAGGGCAGGTGTCATTTAGAGCCCTGCAGTCCTTGTGACTCGTAAGCAAACATTAGCACTGAGTTTAAAGCTGCTGTTGTGGGAAACAGCCACAAGGCGCAGCATTATTACGTTCTCAACTCTTGTTACTAGGGCAACAGAGTCTTCCTCTAGGTAGTGTTCCGAGGTTGTGACTTAGAGTGGAATGTGCTGGGCGAAGCCCCGAGAAGTTTATGTCTCCTTACTTCTGTTTGTTTTTTAAATTTAATTTCTATTTCTTATCGGAGTAAATGTGATTAGAGTGTTTTGATTGTCTGGCTGTACAGAATCTGCTCAATGATTCATACATATGTCTGTTCATCTTCGGATCCTGTTAGCATGTATGTGATTACACAATATATATTTTAAAGGTATTGTGATTATATAATTTATATAGTTTATATGTTATATGTTTATATACATTTAACAAATATTACTATATGTATGGAAACGGCATAGTCCTAATTTACCCATCCTCCCACCTTTCATTTTGGCTAACCATTAGTTTATTTGATAAGTCTGTGAGTGTCTTTTTTTGTGGAAATATGTTTATTGGCAGCAATCTTAGGATAACATGTATAAATGATATCATAGGATATTTGTCATACCCTTGTGACTTACTTAACCCTATATGATTATTTCTAGGCTCAACTGTAGTCCTGAAAACGGCATTGTTCATTTTGTTCCCGAGGCTTCTATTCCATTTGGTACGTATACCACTTCGTCTTTGTCCATTCATCTGTTTATGGACCTTTTTTTTTGCTTCCATGTCTTGGCTATATCAATGTTGTTGCAGTTCACATTTGCCTGCCTCTGTCTTTCCGATTCTGGTGGTCTTAGGTTATAGGCCCAAAAGGTGCCCTGCCGCATCATATGGTAGCTCAGTTTTTACCTTGTAAAGCAGCTCGATTCAGTTTGCGTTAGTGCTGTTACCACTTTACATCCCACCAGCAGCTAGAAGGTACACAGTTCTCTAAAATCCCTTCAGCATTTATAGTTTGTAGACTTTTTGCTGGTGATCATGACTGGTGTGAGCTGAAACCTTTTTGAATTTGAATTTGCCTGTGGCTAATAATTCCTTATACTAAGCTTTAAGCATGTCCTTTTTTTTCTTTTCCTTTTTTTTAAAGAGTGAGTACAACTTCCCTCCTCTTATTGACTTCTTGAAAATTTTCTCATGTCTTGAATTTTCTTGCCTATTCCCTACCCCAGGGCATTTTTTGAGGGCAGGTGTCATTTAGAGCCCTGCACTCCTTGTGACTCGTAAGCAACCATTAGCACTGGGTTTAAAGCTGCTGTTGTGGGAAACTGCCACAAGGCGGCAGCATTATTACGTTCTCAACTCTTGTTACTAGGGCAACAGAGTCTTCCTCTAGGTAGTGTTCCGAGGTTGTAAATTAGAGTGGAATGTGCTGGGAGAAGCCCCGAGAAGTTTATGTCTCCTTACTTATGTTTGTTTTTTTAAATTTAATTTCTATTTCTTATCGGAGTAAATTTGATTAGAGTGTTTTGATTGTCTGCTGTACAGAATCAGCTCAATGATTCATACATATGTCTGTTCATCTTCGGATCCTTTTAGCATGTATGTGATTACAGAATGTATATTTTAAAGGTATTGGTGATTATATAATTCATATAGTTTATCTGTTATATATTTATATACATTTAACATACATTAGTATATGTATGTAAATGCCATAGTCCTAATTTACCCAACCTCCCACCTTTCATTTTGGCTAACCATTAGTTTATTTGATAAGTCTGTGAGTGTATTTTTTTGTGGAAATATGTTCATTGGTAGCAATCTTAGGATAACATGTATAAATGATATCATAGGATATTTGTCATACCCTTGTGACTTACTTAACCCTATATGATTATTTCTAGGCTCAACTGTAGTCCTGAAAACGGCATTGTTCATTTTGTTCGCGAGGCCACTATTCCATTTGGTACGTATACCATTTGGTCTTTGTCCATTCATCTGTTTATGGACCTTTTTTTTCCTTGTATGTCTTGGCTATTTCAATATTGCTGCAGTGCACATTTGCCTGCCTCTGTCTTTCCGATTCTGGTGGTCTTAGTTAATAGGCTCAAAAGGTGCCCTGTCGCATCATATGGTAGCTCAGTTTTTACCTTGTAAAGCAGCTCCATTCCGTTTTTGTTAGTGCTGTTACCACTTTAGATCCCACCAGACCTAGGAGGTAGAGAGTTCTCTAAAACCCCTTCTGCATTTATAGTTTGTGGACTTTTTGCTGATGGCCATTTGACCTGTGTGAGCTGAAACCTTTTTGGAGGTTGGATAGGCATGTGGCTAATAATTCCTTATACTGAGCTTTAGGCATCCCCTTTTTCTTCTTTTCCTTGTTTTGTGAAAGAGTGAGTACAACTTCCCTCTTCATATTGACTTCTGGAAAAATTTCTCATGTGTTGAATTTTCTTGCCTATTCCCTACCCCAGGGTCTTTTTTGAGGGCAGGTGTCATTTAGAGCCCTGCAGTCCTTGTGACTATTAAGCAACAATAGGCACTGGGTATAAAGCTGCTGTTGTGGGAAACAGCCACAAGGCGGCAGCATTATTACGTTCTCAACTCTTGTTACTAGGGCAACAGAGTCTTCCTGGAGGTAGTGTTCCGAGGTTGTAAACTAGAGTGGAATGTGCTGAGACAAGCCCCCAGAACTTTATGTCTCCTTACTTATGTTTGTTTTTTAAATTTAATTTCTATTTCTTATCAGAGTAAATTTGATTAGAGTGTTTTGATTATCTGCTGTACAGAATCGGCTCAATGATTCATACATATGTCTGTTCATCTTCGGATCCTGTTAGCATGTATGTGATTACAGAATGTATATTTTAAAGTTATTGGTGATTATATAATTCATATAGTTTATCTGTTATATGTTTATATACATTTAACATACATTAGTATATGTATGTAAACGCCATAGTCCTAATTTACCCATCCTGCCACCTTTCATTTTGGCTAACCATTAGTTTATTTGATAAGTCTGTGAGTGTCTTTTTTTGTGGAAATATGTTCATTGGTAGCAATCTTAGGATAACATATATAAATGATATCATAGGATATTTGTCATACCCTTTTTTTTAATTAATAGCTACTTTATTTATTTATTTATCTATTTATTTAGCTGTGTTGGGTCTTCGTTTCGTGCGAGGGCTTTCTCTAGTTGCGGCAAGCGGGGGCCACTCTTCATTGCGGTGCGCGGGCCTCTCACTATCGTGGCCCCTCCCGTTGTAGGGCACAGACTCCAGATGCGCAGGCTCAGCAGTTGTGGCTCACGGTCCCAGTTGCTCCGTGGCACGTGGGATCCTCCCAGTCCAGGGCTCGAACCCGCGTCCCCTGCATTAGCAGGCAGATTCTCAATCACTGCGCCACGAGGGAAGCCCCTGTCATACCCTTTTGACTTACTTAACCTTATATGATTATTTCTAGGCTCAACCTTAGTCCTGAAAATGGCATTGTTCATTTTGTTCCCGAGGCTTCTATTCCATTTGGTACGTATACCACTTCGTCTTTGTCCATTCATCTGTTTATGGACCTTGTTTTTGCTTCCATGTCTTGGCTATTTCAATATTGCTGCAGTGCACATTTGCCTGCCTGTGTCTTTCCGATTCTGGTGGTCTTAGTTAATAGGCTCAAAAGGTGCCCTGTCGCATCATATGGTAGCTCAGTTTTTACCTTTTAAAGCAGCTCCATTCCGTTTTTGTTAGTGCTGTTACCACTTTACATCCCACCAGAGCTAGGAGGTACAGAGTTCTCTAAAACCCCTTCTGCATTTATAGTTTGTGGACTTTTTGCTGATGGCCATTTGACCTGTGTGAGCTGAAACCTTTTTGGAGGTTGGATAGGCATGTGGCTAATAATTCCTTATACTGAGCTTTAGGCATCCCCTTTTTCTTCTTTTCCTTTTTTTGTTAAGGGGTGAGTACAACTTCCCTCTTCATATTGACTTCTTGAAAAATTTCTCATGTGTTGAATTTTCTTGCCTATTCCCTACCCCAGGGCCTTTTTTGAGGGCAGGTGTCATTTAGAGCCCTGCAGTCCTTGTGACTCGTAAGCAAACATTAGCACTGAGTTTAAAGCTGCTGTTGTGGGAAACAGCCACAAGGCGGCAGCATTATTACGTTCTCAACTCTTGTTACTAGGGCAACAGAGTCTTCCTCTAGGTAGTGTTCCGAGGTTGTGACTTAGAGTGGAATGTGCTGGGCGAAGCCCCGAGAAGTTTATGTCTCCTTACTTCTGTTTGTTTTTTAAATTTAATTTCTATTTCTTATCGGAGTAAATGTGATTAGAGTGTTTTGATTGTCTGGCTGTACAGAATCTGCTCAATGATTCATACATATGTCTGTTCATCTTCGGATCCTGTTAGCATGTATGTGATTACACAATATATATTTTAAATGTATTGTGATTATATAATTTATATAGTTTATATGTTATATGTTTATATACATTTAACAAATATTACTATATGTATGGAAACGGCATAGTCCTAATTTACCCATCCTCCCACCTTTCATTTTGCCTAACCATTAGTTTATTTGATAAGTCTGTGAGTGTCTTTTTTTGTGGAAATATGTTCATTGGTAGCAATCTTAGGATAACATGTATAAATGAAATCATAGGATATTTGTCATACCCTTTTGACTTACTTAACCTTATATGATTATTTCTAGGCTCAACTGTAGTCCTGAAAACGGCATTGTTCATTTTGTTCACGAGGCTACTATTCCATTTGGTACGTATACCATTTCGTCTTTGTCCATTCATCTGTTTATGGACCTTTTTTTTGCTTGTATGTCTTGGCTATTTCCATATTGCTGCAGTGCACATTTGCCTGCCTCTGTCTTTCCGATTCTGGTGGTCTTAGTTAATAGGCTCAAAAGGTGCCCTGTCGCATCATATGGTAGCTCAGTTTTTACCTTTGTAGCAGCTCCATTCAGTTTTCATTAGTGCTGTTACCACTTTACATCCCACCAGCAGCTAGAAGGTACACATTTTTCTAAAACCCCTTAAGCATTTATATTTTGTAGTCTTTTTGCTGATGGTCATGACTGGTGTGAGCTGAAAACTTTTTGAATTTGAATTTGCATGTGGCTAATAATTCCTTATACTGAGCTTTAAGCGTATCCTTTTTTTCTTTTCCTTTTTTTGATAAAGAGTGAGTACAACTTCCCTCTTCATATTGACTTCTTGAAAATTTCTCATGTGTTGAATTTTCTTGCCTATTTCCCACTCTAGGGCATTTCTTGATGGCAGGTGTCATTTAGAGCCCTGCAATCCTTGTGACTATTAAGCAACCATTAGCAGTGGGTTTAAAGCTGCTGTTGTGGGAAACAGCCACAAGGCAGCCGCATTATTACGTTCTCAATTCTTGTTACTAGGGCAACAGAGTCTTCCTGGAGGTAGTGTTCCGAGGTTGTAAACTAGAGTGGAATGTGCTGGGACAAGCCCCCAGAACTTCATGTCTCCTTACTTATGTTTGTTTTTTAAATTTAATTTCTATTTCTTATCGGAGTAAATTTGATTAGAGTGTTTTGATTGTCTGGCTGTACAGAATCTGCTCAATGATTCATACATATGTCTGTTCATCTTCGGATCCTGTTAGCATGTATGGAATTACAGAATGTATATTTTAAAGGTATTGTGATTATATAATTTATATAGTTTATATGTTATTTGTTTATATACATTTAACAAACATTACTATATGTATGTTAACGCCATAGTCCTAATTTACTCATCCTCCCACCTTTCATTTTGGCTAACCATTAGTTTATTTGATAAGTCTGTGAGTGTCTTTTTTTGTGGTAATATGTTCATTGGTAGCAATCTTAGGATAACATGTATAAATGATATCATAGGATATTTGTCATACCCTTTTGACTTACTTAACCTTATATGATGATTTCTAGACTCAACTGTAGTCCTGAACACGGCATTGTTTATTTTTTTTCCGGGGCTACTATTCCATTCTGTCCATATACCACTTCTTTTTGTCCATTCATCTGTTTATGGATCTTTTTTTGCTTCCATTTCTTGGCTATTTCAATATTGCTGCAGTGCACATTTGCCTGCCTCTGACTTTCCGATTCTGGTGGTCTTAGATTATAGGCCCAAAAGGTGCCCTGCAGCATCATATGGTAGCTCAGTTTTTACCTTGTAAAGCAGCTCAATTCATTTTGCGTTAGTGCTGTTACCACTTTACATCCCACCAGCAGCTAGAAGGTACACAGTTCTCTAAAACCCCTTAAGCATTTATAATTTTTACACTTTTTGCTGATGGTCATGACTGGTGTGAGCTGAAAACTTTTTGAATTTGAATTTGCATGTGGCTAATAATTGCTTATACTGAGCTTTAGGCATGTCCTTTTTTTTTCTTTTCCTTTTTTTTAAAGAGTGAGTACAACTTCCCTCCTCTTATTGACTTCTTGAAAATTATCTCATGTCTTGAATTTTCTTGCCTATTCCCTACCCCAGGGCATTTTTTGAGGGCAGGTGTCATTTAGAGCCCTGCAGTCCTTGTGACTATTAAGCAACAATTGGCACTGGGTATAAAGATGCTGTTGTGGGAAACAGCCACAAGGCGGCAGCATTATTACGTTCTCAACTCTTGTTACTAGGGCAACAGAGTCTTCCTCTAGGTAGTGTTCCGAGGTTGTAAATTAGAGTGGAATGTGCTGGGAGAAGCCACGAGAAGTTTATGTCTCATTACTTATGTTTGTTTTTTAAATTTAATTTCTATTTCTTATCGGAGTAAATTTGATTAGAGTGTTTTGATTGTCTGCTGTACAGAATCGGCTCAATGATTCATATATATGTCTGTTCATCTTCGGATCCTGTTAGCATGTATGTGATTACAGAATGTATATTTTAAAGGTATTGGTGGTTATATAATTCATATAGTTTATCTGTTATATGTTTATATACATTTAACATACATTAGTATATGTATGTAAACGCCATAGTCCTAATTTACCCAACCTCCCTCCTTTCATTTTGGCTAACCATTAGTTTATTTGATAAGTCTGTGAGTGTCTTTTTTTGTGGAAATATGTTCATTGGTAGCAATCTTAGGATAACATGTATAAATGATATCATAGGATATTTGTCATACCCTTGTGACTTACTTAACCCTATATGATTATTTCTAGGCTCAACTGTAGTCCTGAAAACGGCATTGTTCATTTTGTTCGCGAGGCCACTATTCCATTTGGTACGTATACCATTTGGTCTTTGTCCATTCATCTGTTTATGGACCTTTTTTTTCCTTGTATGTCTTGGCTATTTCAATATTGCTGCAGTGCACATTTGCCTGCCTCTGTCTTTCCGATTCTGGTGGTCTTAGTTAATAGGCTCAAAAGGTGCCCTGTCGCATCATATGGTAGCTCAGTTTTTACCTTGTAAAGCAGCTCCATTCAGTTTTCGTTAGTGCTGTTACCACTTTACATCCCACCAGCAGCTAGAAGGTACACAGTTTTCTAAAACCCCTTAAGCATTTATACTTTGTAGTCTTTTTGCTGATGGTCATGACTGGTGTGAGCTGAAAACTTTTTGAATTTGAATTTGCATGTGGCTAATAATTCCTTATACTGAGCTTTAAGCATATCCTTTTTTTTCTTTTCCTTTTTTTGATAAAGAGTGAGTACAACTTCCCTCTTCATATTGACTTCTTGAAAATTTCTCATGTGTTGAATTTTCTTGCCTATTTCCCACTCCAGGGCATTTCTTGACGGCAGGTGTCATTTAGAGCCCTGCAATCCTTGTGACTGTTAAGCAACCATTAGCAGTGGGTTTAAAGCTGCTGTTGTGGGAAACAGCCACAAGGCAGCCGCATTATTACGTTCTCAATTCTTGTTACTAGGGCAACAGAGTCTTCCTGGAGGTAGTGTTCCGAGGTTGGAAATTAGAGTGGAATGTGCTGGGACAAGCCCCCAGAACTTCATGTCTCCTTACTTATGTTTGTTTTTTAAATTTAATTTCTATTTCTTATCGGAGTAAATTTGATTAGAGTGTTTTGATTGTCTGGCTGTACAGAATCTGCTCAATGATTCATACATATGTCTGTTCATCTTCGGATCCTGTTAGCATGTATGGAATTACAGAATGTATATTTTAAAGGTATTGTGATTATATAATTTATATAGTTTATATGTTATTTGTTTATATACATTTAACAAACATTACTATATGTATATTAACGCCATAGTCCTAATTTACTCATCCTCCCACCTTTCATTTTGGCTAACCATTAGTTTATTTGATAAGTCTGTGAGTGTCTTTTTTTGTGGTAATATGTTCATTGGTAGCAATCTTAGGATAACATGTATAAATGATATCATAGGATATTTGTCATACCCTTTTTTTTAAATTAATAGCTACTTTATTTATTTATTTATCTATTTATTTAGCTGTGTTGGGTCTTCGTTTCGTGCGAGGGCTTTCTCTAGTTGCGGCAAGCGGGGGCCACTCTTCATTGCGGTGCACGGGCCTCTCACTATCGTGGCCCCTTCCGTTGCGGGGCACAGGCTCCAGATGCGCAGGCTCAGCAGTTGTGGCTCACGGTCCCAGTTGCTCTGTGGCACGTGGGATCCTCCCAGACCAGGGCTCGAACCCGCGTCCCCTGCATTAGCAGGCAGATTCTCTATCACTGCGCCACCAGGGAAGCCCCTGTCATACCCTTTTGACTTACTTAACCTTATATGATTATTTCTAGGCTCAACTGTAGTCCTGAAAGCGGCATTGTTCATTTTGTTCCCGAGGCTTCTATTCCATTTGGTACGTATACCACTTCGTCTTTGTCCATTCATCTGTTTATGGACCTTTTTTTGCTTCCATGTCTTGGCTATTTCAATATTGCTGCAGTGCACATTTGCCTGCCTCTGTCTTTCCGATTCTGGTGGTCTTAGTTAATAGGCTCAAAAGGTGCCCTGTCGCATCATATGGTAGCTCAGTTTTTACCTTGTAAAGCAGCTCCATTCCGTTTTTGTTAGTGCTGTTACCACTTTAGATCCCACCAGAGCTAGGAGGTACAGAGTTCTCTAAAACCCCTTCTGCATTTATAGTTTGTAGACTTTTTGCTGATGGTCATGACTGGTGTGAGCTGAAACCTTTTTGAATTTGAATTTGCCTATGGCTAATAATTCCTTATACTGAGCTTTAGGCATGTCCTTTTTTTTCTTTTCCTTTTTTTTAAAGCGTGAGTACAACTTCCTTCCTCTTATTGACTTCTTGAAAATTTTCTCATGTCTTGAATTTTCTTGCCTATTCCCTACCGCAGGGCATTTTTTGAGGGCAGGTGTCATTTAGAGCCCTGCAGTCCTTGTGACTATTAAGCAACAATTGGCACTGGGTATAAAGCTGCTGTTGTGGGAAACAGCCACAAGGCGGCAGCATTATTACGTTCTCAACTCTTGTTACTAGGGCAACAGAGTCTTCCTGGAGGTAGTGTTCCGAGGTTGTAAACTAGAGTGGAATGTGCTGGGACAAGCCCCCAGAACTTCATGTCTCCTTACTTCTGTTTGTTTTTTCAATTTAATTTCTATTTCTTATCGGAGTAAATTTGATTAGAGTGTTTTGATTGTCTGGCTGTACAGAATCTGCTCAATGATTCATACATATGTCTGTTCATCTTCGGATCCTGTTAGCATGTATGTGATTACACAATATATATTTTAAAGGTATTGGTGATTATATAATTCATATAGTTTTTCTGTTATATGTTTATATACATTTAACATACATTAGTATATGTATGTAAACACCATAGTCCTAATTTACCCATCCTCCGACCTTTCATTTTGGCTAACCATTAGTTTATTTGATAAGTCTGTGAGTGTCTTTTTTTGTGGAAATATGTTCATTGGTAGCAATCTTAGGATAACATGTATAAATGATATCATAGGATATTTGTCATACCCTTTTTTTTTAATTAATAGCTACTTTATTTATTTATTTATCTATTTATTTAGCTGTGTTGGGTCTTCGTTTCGTGCGAGGGCTTTCTCTAGTTGCGGCAAGCGGGGGCCACTCTTCATTGCGGTGCGCGGGCCTCTCACTATCGTGGCCCCTTCCGTTGCGGGGCACAGGCTCCAGATGCGCAGGCTCAGCAGTTGTGGCTCACGGTCCCAGTTGCTCTGTGGCACGTGGGATCCTCCCAGACCAGGGCTCGAACCCGCGTCCCCTGCATTAGCAGGCAGATTCTCTATCACTGCGCCACCAGGGAAGCCCCTGTCATACCCTTTTGACTTACTTAACCTTATATGATTATTTCTAGGCTCAACTGTAGTCCTGAAAACGGCATTGTTCATTTTGTTCCCGAGGCTTCTATTCCATTTGGTACGTATACCACTTCGTCTTTGTCCATTCATCTGTTTATGGACCTTTTTTTTGCTTCCATGTCTTGGCTATTTCAATATTGCTGCAGTGCACATTTGCCTGCCTCTGTCTTTCCGATTCTGGTGGTCTTAGTTAATAGGCTCAAAAGGTGCCCTGTCGCATCATATGGTAGCTCAGTTTTTACCTTGTAAAGCAACTCCATTCCGTTTTTGTTAGTGCTGTTACCACTTTAGATCCCACCAGAGCTAGGAGGTACAGAGTTCTCTAAAACCCCTTCTGCATTTATAGTTTGTGGACTTTTTGCTGATGGCCATTTGACCTGTGTGAGCTGAAACCTTTTTGGAGGTTGGATAGGCATGTGGCTAATAATTCCTTACACTGAGCTTTAGGCATCCCCTTTTTCTTCTTTTCCTTTTTTTGTTAAAGAGTGAGTACAACTTCCCTCTTCATATTGACTTCCTGAAAAATTTCTCATGTGTTGAATTTTCTTGCCTATTCCCTACCCCAGGGCCTTTTTTGAAGGCAGGTGTCATTTAGTGCCCTGCAGTCCTTGTGACTATTAAGCAACAAGAGGCACTGGGTATAAAGCTGCTGTTGTGGGAAACAGCCACAAGGCGGCAGCATTATTACGTTCTCAACTCTTGTTACTAGGGCAACAGAGTCTTCCTCTAGGTAGTGTTCCGAGGTTGTGAGTTAGAGTGGAATGTGCTGGGAGAAGCCCCGAGAAGTTTATGTCTCCTTACTTCTGTTTGTTTTTTAAATTTAATTTCTATTTCTTATCGGAGTAAATTTGATTAGAGTGTTTTCATTGTCTGGCTGTACAGAATCTGCTCAATGATTCATACATATGTCTGTTCATCTTCGGATCCTGTTAGCATGTATGTGATTACACAATATATATTTTAAAGGTATTGGTGATTATATAATTCATATAGTTTATCTGTTATATGTTTACATACATTTAACATACATTAGTGTATGTATGTAAACGCCATAGTCCTAATTTACCCATCCTCCCACCTTTCAGTTTGGCTAACCATTAGTTTATTTGATAAGTCTGTGAGTGTCTTTTTTTGTGGAAATATGTTCATTGGTAGCAATCTTAGGATAACATGTATAAATGATATCATAGGATATTTGTCATACCCTTTTGACTTACTTAACCTTATATGATTATTTCTAGGCTCAACTGTAGTCCTGAAAACGGCATTGTTCATTTTGTTCCCGAGGCTTCTATTCCATTTGGTACGTATACCACTTCGTCTTTGTCCATTCATCTGTTTATGGACCTTTTTTTTGCTTCCATGTCTTGGCTATATCAATGTTGTTGCAGTTCACATTTGCCTGCCTCTGTCTTTCCGATTCTGGTGGTCTTAGGTTATAGGCCCAAAAGGTGCCCTGCCGCATCATATGGTAGCTCAATTTTTACCTTTGTAGCAGCTCCATTCAGTTTTCGTTAGTGCTGTTACCACTTTACATCCCACGAGCAGCTAGAAGGTACACATTTTTCTCAAACCCCTTAAGCATTTATAGTTTGTAGTCTTTTTGCTGATGGTCATGACTGGTGTGAGCTGAAACCTTTTTGAATTTGAATTTGCATGTGGCTAATAATTCCTTATACTGAGCTTTAAGCATGTCCTTTTTTTTCTTTTCCTTTTTTTGATAAAGAGTGAGTACAACTTCCCTCTTCATATTGACTTCTTGAAAAATTTCTCATGTGTTGAATTTTCTTGCCTATTCCCCACTCCAGGGCATTTCTTGAGGGCAGGTGTCATTTAGAGCCCTGCAATCCTTGTGACTATGAAGCAACCATTAGCAGTGTGTTTAAAGCTGCTGTTGTGGGAAACAGCCACAAGGCAGCAGCATTATTACATTCTCAATTCTTGTTACTAGGGCAACAGAGTCTTCCTGGAGGTAGTGTTCCGAGGTTGTAAACTAGAGTGGAATGTGCTGGGACAAGCCCCCAGAACTTTCTGTCTCCTTACTTATGTTTGTTTTTTAAATTTAATTTCTATTTCTTATCGGAGTAAATTTGATTAGAGTGTTTTGATTGTCTGGCTGTACAGAATCTACTCAATGATTCACACATATGTCTGTTCCTCTTCGGATCATGTTAGCATGTATGGAATTACAGAATGTATATTTTAAAGGTATTGTGATTATATAATTTATATAGTTTGTATGTTTTTTGTTTATATACATTTAACAAACATTACTATATGTATGTTAACCCCATAGTCCTAATTTACCCATCCTCCCACCTTTCATTTTGGCTAACAATTAGTTTATTTGATAAGTCTGTGAGTGTCTTTTTTTGTGGAAATATGTTCATTGGTAGCAATCTTAGGATAACATGTATAAATGATATCATAGGATATTTGTCATACCTTTTTGACTTACTTAACCTTATATGATTATTTCTAGGCTCAACTGTAGTCCTGAACACGGCATTGTTTATTTTTTTCCGAGGCTACTATTCCATGCTGTCCATATACCTCTTCTTTTTGTCCATTCATCTGTTTATGGATCTTTTTTTGCTTCCATTTCTTGGCTATTTCAATATTGCTGCAGTGCACATTTGCCTGCCTCTGTCTTTCCGATTCTGGTGGTCTTAGGTTATAGGCCCAAAAGGTGCCCTGCCGCATCATATGGTAGCTCAGGTTTTACCTTGTAAAGCAGCTCGATTCAGTTTGCGTTAGTGCTGTTACCACTTTACATCCCACCAGCAGCTAGAAGGTACACAGTTCTCTAAAACCCCTTCAGCATTTATAGTTTGTAGACTTTTTGCTGATGGTCATGACTGGTGTGAGCTGAAACCTTTTTGAATTTGAATTTGCCTATGGCTAATAATTCCTTATACTGAGCTTTAGGCATGTCCTTTTTTTTCTTTTCCTTTTTTTTAAAGCGTGAGTACAACTTCCTTCCTCTTATTGACTTCTTGAAAATTTTCTCATGTCTTGAATTTTCTTGCCTATTCCCTACCGCAGGGCATTTTTTGAGGGCAGGTGTCATTTAGAGCCCTGCAGTCCTTGTGACTATTAAGCAACAATTGGCACTGGGTATAAAGCTGCTGTTGTGGGAAACAGCCACAAGGCGGCAGCATTATTACGTTCTCAACTCTTGTTACTAGGGCAACAGAGTCTTCCTGGAGGTAGTGTTCCGAGGTTGTAAACTAGAGTGGAATGTGCTGGGACAAGCCCCCAGAACTTCATGTCTCCTTACTTCTGTTTGTTTTTTCAATTTAATTTCTATTTCTTATCGGAGTAAATTTGATTAGAGTGTTTTGATTGTCTGGCTGTACAGAATCTGCTCAATGATTCATACATATGTCTGTTCATCTTCGGATCCTGTTAGCATGTATGTGATTACACAATATATATTTTAAAGGTATTGGTGATTATATAATTCATATAGTTTTTCTGTTATATGTTTACATACATTTAACATACATTAGTATATGTATGTAAACACCATAGTCCTAATTTACCCATCCTCCCACCTTTCATTTTGGCTAACCATTAGTTTATTTGATAAGTCTGTGAGTGTCTTTTTTTGTGGAAATATGTTCATTGGTAGCAATCTTAGGATAACATGTATAAATGAAATCATAGGATATTTGTCATACCCTTTTGACTTACTTAACCTTATATGATTATTTCTAGGCTCAACTGTAGTCCTGAAAACGGCATTGTTCATTTTGTTCACGAGGCTACTATTCCATTTGGTACGTATACCATTTCGTCTTTGTCCATTCATCTGTTTATGGACCTTTTTTTTGCTTGTATGTCTTGGCTATTTCCATATTGCTGCAGTGCACATTTGCCTGCCTCTGTCTTTCCGATTCTGGTGGTCTTAGTTAATAGGCTCAAAAGGTGCCCTGTCGCATCATATGGTAGCTCAGTTTTTACCTTTGTAGCAGCTCCATTCAGTTTTCGTTAGTGCTGTTACCACTTTACATCCCACCAGCAGCTAGAAGGTACACATTTTTCTAAAACCCCTTAAGCATTTATACTTTGTAGTCTTTTTGCTGATGGTCATGACTGGTGTGAGCTGAAAACTTTTTGAATTTGAATTTGCATGTGGCTAATAATTCCTTATACTGAGCTTTAAGCATATCCTTTTTTTCTTTTCCTTTTTTTGATAAAGAGTGAGTACAACTTCCCTCTTCATATTGACTTCTTGAAAATTTCTCATGTGTTGAATTTTCTTGCCTATTTCCCACTCTAGGGCATTTCTTGACGGCAGGTGTCATTTAGAGCCCTGCAATCCTTGTGACTATTAAGCAACCATTAGCAGTGGGTTTAAAGCTGCTGTTGTGGGAAACAGCCACAAGGCAGCCGCATTATTACGTTCTCAATTCTTGTTACTAGGGCAACAGAGTCTTCCTGGAGGTAGTGTTCCGAGGTTGTAAACTAGAGTGGAATGTGCTGGGACAAGCCCCCAGAACTTCATGTCTCCTTACTTATGTTTGTTTTTTAAATTTAATTTCTATTTCTTATCGGAGTAAATTTGATTAGAGTGTTTTGATTGTCTGGCTGTACAGAATCTGCTCAATGATTCATACATATGTCTGTTCATCTTCGGATCCTGTTAGCATGTATGGAATTACAGAATGTATATTTTAAAGGTATTGTGATTATATAATTTATATAGTTTATATGTTATTTGTTTATATACATTTAACAAACATTACTATATGTATGTTAACGCCATAGTCCTAATTTACTCATCCTCCCACCTTTCATTTTGGCTAACCATTAGTTTATTTGATAAGTCTGTGAGTGTCTTTTTTTGTTGTAATATGTTCATTGGTAGCAATATTAGGTAACATGTATAAATGATATCATAGGATATTTGTCATACCCTTTTGACTTACTTAACCTTATATGATGATTTCTAGGCTCAACTGTAGTCCTGAACACGGCATTGTTTATTTTTTTTCCGGGGCTACTATTCCATTCTGTCCATATACCACTTCTTTTTGTCCATTCATCTGTTTATGGATCTTTTTTTGCTTCCATATCTTGGCTATTTCAATATTGCTGCAGTGCACATTTGCCTGCCTCTGACTTTCCGATTCCGGTGGTCTTAGATTATAGGCCCAAAAGGTGCCCTGCCGCATCATATGGTAGCTCAGTTTTTACCTTGTAAAGCAGCTCAATTCATTTTGCGTTAGTGCTGTTACCACTTTACATCCCACCAGCAGCTAGAAGGTACACAGTTCTCTAAAACCCCTTCAGCATTTATAATTTTTAGACTTTTTGCTGATGGTCATGACTGGTGTGAGCTGAAAACTTTTTGAATTTGAATTTGCATGTGGCTAATAATTGCTTATACTGAGCTTTAGGCATGTCCTTTTTTTTCTTTTCCTTTTTTTTAAAGAGTGAGTACAACTTCCCTCCTCTTATTGACTTCTTGAAAATTATCTCATGTCTTGAATTTTCTTGCCTATTCCCTACCCCAGGGCATTTTTTGAGGGCAGGTGTCATTTAGAGCCCTGCAGTCCTTGTGACTATTAAGCAACAATTGGCACTGGGTATAAAGATGCTGTTGTGGGAAACAGCCACAAGGCGGCAGCATTATTACGTTCTCAACTCTTGTTACTAGGGCAACAGAGTCTTCCTCTAGGTAGTGTTCCGAGGTTGTAAATTAGAGTGGAATGTGCTGGGAGAAGCCACGAGAAGTTTATGTCTCATTACTTATGTTTGTTTTTTAAATTTAATTTCTATTTCTTATCGGAGTAAATTTGATTAGAGTGTTTTGATTGTCTGCTGTACAGAATCGGCTCAATGATTCATATATATGTCTGTTCATCTTCGGATCCTGTTAGCATGTATGTGATTACAGAATGTATATTTTAAAGGTATTGGTGGTTATATAATTCATATAGTTTATCTGTTATATGTTTATATACATTTAACATACATTAGTATATGTATGTAAACGCCATAGTCCTAATTTACCCAACCTCCCACCTTTCATTTTGGCTAACCATTAGTTTATTTGATAAGTCTGTGAGTGTCTTTTTTTGTGGAAATATGTTCATTGGTAGCAATCTTAGGATAACATGTATAAATGATATCATAGGATATTTGTCATACCCTTGTGACTTACTTAACCCTATATGATTATTTCTAGGCTCAACTGTAGTCCTGAAAACGGCATTGTTCATTTTGTTCGCGAGGCCACTATTCCATTTGGTACGTATACCATTTGGTCTTTGTCCATTCATCTGTTTATGGACCTTTTTTTTCCTTGTATGTCTTGGCTATTTCAATATTGCTGCAGTGCACATTTGCCTGCCTCTGTCTTTCCGATTCTGGTGGTCTTAGTTAATAGGCTCAAAAGGTGCCCTGTCGCATCATATGGTAGCTCAGTTTTTACCTTGTAAAGCAGCTCCATTCAGTTTTCGTTAGTGCTGTTACCACTTTACATCCCACCAGCAGCTAGAAGGTACACAGTTTTCTAAAACCCCTTAAGCATTTATACTTTGTAGTCTTTTTGCTGATGGTCATGACTGGTGTGAGCTGAAAACTTTTTGAATTTGAATTTGCATGTGGCTAATAATTCCTTATACTGAGCTTTAAGCATATCCTTTTTTTTCTTTTCCTTTTTTTGATAAAGAGTGAGTACAACTTCCCTCTTCATATTGACTTCTTGAAAATTTCTCATGTGTTGAATTTTCTTGCCTATTTCCCACTCCAGGGCATTTCTTGACGGCAGGTGTCATTTAGAGCCCTGCAATCCTTGTGACTGTTAAGCAACCATTAGCAGTGGGTTTAAAGCTGCTGTTGTGGGAAACAGCCACAAGGCAGCCGCATTATTACGTTCTCAATTCTTGTTACTAGGGCAACAGAGTCTTCCTGGAGGTAGTGTTCCGAGGTTGGAAATTAGAGTGGAATGTGCTGGGACAAGCCCCCAGAACTTCATGTCTCCTTACTTATGTTTGTTTTTTAAATTTAATTTCTATTTCTTATCGGAGTAAATTTGATTAGAGTGTTTTGATTGTCTGGCTGTACAGAATCTGCTCAATGATTCATACATATGTCTGTTCATCTTCGGATCCTGTTAGCATGTATGGAATTACAGAATGTATATTTTAAAGGTATTGTGATTATATAATTTATATAGTTTATATGTTATTTGTTTATATACTTTTAACAAACATTACTATATGTATGTTAACGCCATAGTCCTAATTTACTCATCCTCCCACCTTTCATTTTGGCTAACCATTAGTTTATTTGATAAGTCTGTGAGTGTCTTTTTTTGTGGTAATATGTTCATTGGTAGCAATCTTAGGATAACATGTATAAATGATATCATAGGATATTTGTCATACCCTTTTTTTTAAATTAATAGCTACTTTATTTATTTATTTATCTATTTATTTAGCTGTGTTGGGTCTTCGTTTCGTGCGAGGGCTTTCTCTAGTTGCGGCAAGCGGGGGCCACTCTTCATTGCGGTGCGCGGGCCTCTCACTATCGTGGCCCCTTCCGTTGCGGGGCACAGGCTCCAGATGCGCAGGCTCAGCAGTTGTGGCTCACGGTCCCAGTTGCTCTGTGGCACGTGGGATCCTCCCAGACCAGGGCTCGAACCCGCGTCCCCTGCATTAGCAGGCAGATTCTCTATCACTGCGCCACCAGGGAAGCCCCTGTCATACCCTTTTGACTTACTTAACCTTATATGATTATTTCTAGGCTCAACTGTAGTCCTGAAAGCGGCATTGTTCATTTTGTTCCCGAGGCTTCTATTCCATTTGGTACGTATACCACTTCGTCTTTGTCCATTCATCTGTTTATGGACCTTTTTTTTGCTTCCATGTCTTGGCTATTTCAATATTGCTGCAGTGCACATTTGCCTGCCTTTGTCTTTCCGATTCTGGTGGTCTTAGTTAATAGGCTCAAAAGGTGCCCTGTCGCATCATATGGTAGCTCAGTTTTTACCTTGTAAAGCAGCTCCATTCCGTTTTTGTTAGTGCTGTTACCACTTTAGATCCCACCAGAGCTAGGAGGTACAGAGTTCTCTAAAACCCCTTCTGCATTTATAGTCTGTGGACTTTTTGCTGATGGCCATTTGACCTGTGTGAGCTGAAACCTTTTTGGAGGTTGGATAGGCATGTGGCTAATAATTCCTTACACTGAGCTTTAGGCATCCCCTTTTTCTTCTTTTCCTTTTTTTGTTAAAGAGTGAGTACAACTTCCCTCTTCATATTGACTTCCTGAAAAATTTCTCATGTGTTGAATTTTCTTGCCTATTCCCTACCCCAGGGCCTTTTTTGAAGGCAGGTGTCATTTAGTGCCCTGCAGTCCTTGTGACTATTAAGCAACAATAGGCACTGGGTATAAAGCTGCTGTTGTGGGAAACAGCCACAAGGCGGCAGCATTATTACGTTCTCAACTCTTGTTACTAGGGCAACAGAGTCTTCCTGGAGGTAGTGTTCCGAGGTTGTAAACTAGAGTGGAATGTGCTGGGACAAGCCCCCAGAACTTCATGTCTCCTTACTTCTGTTTGTTTTTTCAATTTAATTTCTATTTCTTATCGGAGTAAATTTGATTAGAGTGTTTTGATTGTCTGGCTGTACAGAATCTGCTCAATGATTCATACATATGTCTGTTCATCTTCGGATCCTGTTAGCATGTATGTGATTACACAATATATATTTTAAAGGTATTGGTGATTATATAATTCATATAGTTTTTCTGTTATATGTTTATATACATTTAACATACATTAGTATATGTATGTAAACACCATAGTCCTAATTTACCCATCCTCCGACCTTTCATTTTGGCTAACCATTAGTTTATTTGATAAGTCTGTGAGTGTCTTTTTTTGTGGAAATATGTTCATTGGTAGCAATCTTAGGATAACATGTATAAATGATATCATAGGATATTTGTCATACCCTTTTTTTTTAATTAATAGCTACTTTATTTATTTATTTATCTATTTATTTAGCTGTGTTGGGTCTTCGTTTCGTGCGAGGGCTTTCTCTAGTTGCGGCAAGCGGGGGCCACTCTTCATTGCGGTGCGCGGGCCTCTCACTATCGTGGCCCCTTCCGTTGCGGGGCACAGGCTCCAGATGCGCAGGCTCAGCAGTTGTGGCTCACGGTCCCAGTTGCTCTGTGGCACGTGGGATCCTCCCAGACCAGGGCTCGAACCCGCGTCCCCTGCATTAGCAGGCAGATTCTCTATCACTGCGCCACCAGGGAAGCCCCTGTCATACCCTTTTGACTTACTTAACCTTATATGATTATTTCTAGGCTCAACTGTAGTCCTGAAAACGGCATTGTTCATTTTGTTCCCGAGGCTTCTATTCCATTTGGTACGTATACCACTTCGTCTTTGTCCATTCATCTGTTTATGGACCTTTTTTTTGCTTCCATGTCTTGGCTATTTCAATATTGCTGCAGTGCACATTTGCCTGCCTCTGTCTTTCCGATTCTGGTGGTCTTAGTTAATAGGCTCAAAAGGTGCCCTGTCGCATCATATGGTAGCTCAGTTTTTACCTTGTAAAGCAGCTCCATTCCGTTTTTGTTAGTGCTGTTACCACTTTAGATCCCACCAGAGCTAGGAGGTACAGAGTTCTCTAAAACCCCTTCTGCATTTATAGTTTGTGGACTTTTTGCTGATGGCCATTTGACCTGTGTGAGCTGAAACCTTTTTGGAGGTTGGATAGGCATGTGGCTAATAATTCCTTACACTGAGCTTTAGGCATCCCCTTTTTCTTCTTTTCCTTTTTTTGTTAAAGAGTGAGTACAACTTCCCTCTTCATATTGACTTCCTGAAAAATTTCTCATGTGTTGAATTTTCTTGCCTATTCCCTACCCCAGGGCCTTTTTTGAAGGCAGGTGTCATTTAGTGCCCTGCAGTCCTTGTGACTATTAAGCAACAAGAGGCACTGGGTATAAAGCTGCTGTTGTGGGAAACAGCCACAAGGCGGCAGCATTATTACGTTCTCAACTCTTGTTACTAGGGCAACAGAGTCTTCCTCTAGGTAGTGTTCCGAGGTTGTGAGTTAGAGTGGAATGTGCTGGGAGAAGCCCCGAGAAGTTTATGTCTCCTTACTTCTGTTTGTTTTTTAAATTTAATTTCTATTTCTTATCGGAGTAAATTTGATTAGAGTGTTTTCATTGTCTGGCTGTACAGAATCTGCTCAATGATTCATACATATGTCTGTTCATCTTCGGATCCTGTTAGCATGTATGTGATTACACAATATATATTTTAAAGGTATTGGTGATTATATAATTCATATAGTTTATCTGTTATATGTTTACATACATTTAACATACATTAGTATATGTATGTAAACGCCATAGTCCTAATTTACCCATCCTCCCACCTTTCAGTTTGGCTAACCATTAGTTTATTTGATAAGTCTGTGAGTGTCTTTTTTTGTGGAAATATGTTCATTGGTAGCAATCTTAGGATAACATGTATAAATGATATCATAGGATATTTGTCATACCCTTTTGACTTACTTAACCTTATATGATTATTTCTAGGCTCAACTGTAGTCCTGAAAACGGCATTGTTCATTTTGTTCCCGAGGCTTCTATTCCATTTGGTACGTATACCACTTCGTCTTTGTCCATTCATCTGTTTATGGACCTTTTTTTTGCTTCCATGTCTTGGCTATATCAATGTTGATGCAGTTCACATTTGCCTGCCTCTGTCTTTCCGATTCTGGTGGTCTTAGGTTATAGGCCCAAAAGGTGCCCTGCCGCATCATATGGTAGCTCAATTTTTACCTTTGTAGCAGCTCCATTCAGTTTTCGTTAGTGCTGTTACCACTTTACATCCCACGAGCAGCTAGAAGGTACACATTTTTCTCAAACCCCTTAAGCATTTATAGTTTGTAGTCTTTTTGCTGATGGTCATGACTGGTGTGAGCTGAAACCTTTTTGAATTTGAATTTGCATGTGGCTAATAATTCCTTATACTGAGCTTTAAGCATGTCCTTTTTTTTCTTTTCCTTTTTTTGATAAAGAGTGAGTACAACTTCCCTCTTCATATTGACTTCTTGAAAAATTTCTCATGTGTTGAATTTTCTTGCCTATTCCCCACTCCAGGGCATTTCTTGAGGGCAGGTGTCATTTAGAGCCCTGCAATCCTTGTGACTATGAAGCAACCATTAGCAGTGTGTTTAAAGCTGCTGTTGTGGGAAACAGCCACAAGGCAGCAGCATTATTACATTCTCAACTCTTGTTACTAGGGCAACAGAGTCTTCCTGGAGGTAGTGTTCCGAGGTTTTAAACTAGAGTGGAATGTGCTGGGACAAGCCCCCAGAACTTCATGTCTCCTTACTTATGTTTGTTTTTTAAATTTAATTTCTATTTCTTATCGGAGTAAATTTGATTAGAGTGTTTTGATTGTCTGGCTGTACAGAATCTACTCAATGATTCACACATATGTCTGTTCCTCTTCGGATCATGTTAGCATGTATGGAATTACAGAATGTATATTTTAAAGGTATTGTGATTATATAATTTATATAGTTTGTATGTTTTTTGTTTATATACATTTAACAAACATTACTATATGTATGTTAACCCCATAGTCCTAATTTACCCATCCTCCCACCTTTCATTTTGGCTAACAATTAGTTTATTTGATAAGTCTGTGAGTGTCTTTTTTTGTGGAAATATGTTCATTGGTAGCAATCTTAGGATAACATGTATAAATGATATCATAGGATATTTGTCATACCTTTTTGACTTACTTAACCTTATATGATTATTTCTAGGCTCAACTGTAGTCCTGAACACGGCATTGTTTATTTTTTTTCCGAGGCTACTATTCCATGCTGTCCATATACCTCTTCTTTTTGTCCATTCATCTGTTTATGGATCTTTTTTTGCTTCCATTTCTTGGCTATTTCAATATTGCTGCAGTGCACATTTGCCTGCCTCTGTCTTTCCGATTCTGGTGGTCTTAGGTTATAGGCCCAAAAGGTGCCCTGCCGCATCATATGGTAGCTCAGGTTTTACCTTGTAAAGCAGCTCGATTCAGTTTGCGTTAGTGCTGTTACCACTTTACATCCCACCAGCAGCTAGAAGGTACACAGTTCTCTAAAACCCCTTCAGCATTTATAGTTTGTAGACTTTTTGCTGATGGTCATGACTGGTGTGAGCTGAAACCTTTTTGAATTTGAATTTGCCTATGGCTAATAATTCCTTATACTGAGCTTTAGGCATGTCCTTTTTTTTCTTTTCCTTTTTTTTAAAGCGTGAGTACAACTTCCTTCCTCTTATTGACTTCTTGAAAATTTTCTCATGTCTTGAATTTTCTTGCCTATTCCCTACCGCAGGGCATTTTTTGAGGGCAGGTGTCATTTAGAGCCCTGCAGTCCTTGTGACTATTAAGCAACAATTGGCACTGGGTATAAAGCTGCTGTTGTGGGAAACAGCCACAAGGCGGCAGCATTATTACGTTCTCAACTCTTGTTACTAGGGCAACAGAGTCTTCCTGGAGGTAGTGTTCCGAGGTTGTAAACTAGAGTGGAATGTGCTGGGACAAGCCCCCAGAACTTCATGTCTCCTTACTTCTGTTTGTTTTTTCAATTTAATTTCTATTTCTTATCGGAGTAAATTTGATTAGAGTGTTTTGATTGTCTGGCTGTACAGAATCTGCTCAATGATTCATACATATGTCTGTTCATCTTCGGATCCTGTTAGCATGTATGTGATTACACAATATATATTTTAAAGGTATTGGTGATTACATAATTCATATAGTTTTTCTGTTATATGTTTATATACATTTAACATACATTAGTATATGTATGTAAACACCATAGTCCTAATTTACCCATCCTCCCACCTTTCATTTTGGCTAACCATTAGTTTATTTGATAAGTCTGTGAGTGTCTTTTTTTGTGGAAATATGTTCATTGGTAGCAATCTTAGGATAACATGTATAAATGATATCATAGGATATTTGTCATACCCTTTTTTTTTAATTAATAGCTACTTTATTTATTTATTTATCTATTTATTTAGCTGTGTTGGGTCTTCGTTTCGTGCGAGGGCTTTCTCTAGTTGCGGCAAGCGGGGGCCACTCTTCATTGCGGTGCGCGGGCCTCTCACTATCGTGGCCCCTTCCGTTGCGGGGCACAGGCTCCAGATACGCAGGCTCAGCAGTTGTGGCTCACGGTCCCAGTTGCTCTGTGGCACGTGGGATCCTCCCAGACCAGGGCTCGAACCCGCGTCCCCTGCATTAGCAGGCAGATTCTCTATCACTGCGCCACCAGGGAAGCCCCTGTCATACCCTTTTGACTTACTTAACCTTATATGATTATTTCTAGGCTCAACTGTAGTCCTGAAAACGGCATTGTTCATTTTGTTCCCGAGGCTTCTATTCCATTTGGTACGTATACCACTTCGTCTTTGTCCATTCATCTGTTTATGGACCTTTTTTTTGCTTCCATGTCTTGGCTATATCAATGTTGTTGCAGTTCACATTTGCCTGCCTCTGTCTTTCCGATTCTGGTGGTCTTAGGTTATAGGCCCAAAAGGTGCCCTGCCGCATCATATGGTAGCTCAATTTTTACCTTTGTAGCAGCTCCATTCAGTTTTCGTTAGTGCTGTTACCACTTTACATCCCACGAGCAGCTAGAAGGTACACATTTTTCTCAAACACCTTAAGCATTTATAGTTTGTAGTCTTTTTGCTGATGGTCATGACTGGTGTGAGCTGAAAACTTTTTGAATTTGAATTTGCATGTGGCTAATAATTCCTTATACTGAGCTTTAAGCATGTCCTTTTTTTTCTTTTCCTTTTTTTGATAAAGAGTGAGTACAACTTCCCTCTTCATATTGACTTCTTGAAAAATTTCTCATGTGTTGAATTTTCTTGCCTATTCCCCACTCCAGGGCATTTCTTGAGGGCAGGTGTCATTTAGAGCCCTGCAATCCTTGTGACTATGAAGCAACCATTAGCAGTGTGTTTAAAGCTGCTGTTGTGGGAAACAGCCACAAGGCAGCAGCATTATTACATTCTCAATTCTTGTTACTAGGGCAACAGAGTCTTCCTGGAGGTAGTGTTCCGAGGTTGTAAACTAGAGTGGAATGTGCTGGGACAAGCCCCCAGAACTTTATGTCTCCTTACTTATGTTTGTTTTTTAAATTTAATTTCTATTTCTTATCGGAGTAAATTTGATTAGAGTGTTTTGATTGTCTGGCTGTACAGAATCTACTCAATGATTCACACATATGTCTGTTCCTCTTCGGATCATGTTAGCATGTATGGAATTACAGAATGTATATTTTAAAGGTATTGTGATTATATAATTTATATAGTTTGTATGTTTTTTGTTTATATACATTTAACAAACATTACTATATGTATGTTAACCCCATAGTCCTAATTTACCCATCCTCCCACCTTTCATTTCGGCTAACAATTAGTTTATTTGATAAGTCTGTGAGTGTCTTTTTTTGTGGAAATATGTTCATTGGTAGCAATCTTAGGATAACATGTATAAATGATATCATAGGATATTTGTCATACCTTTTTGACTTACTTAACCTTATATGATTATTTCTAGGCTCAACTGTAGTCCTGAACACGGCATTGTTTATTTTTTTTCCGAGGCTACTATTCCATGCTGTCCATATACCTCTTCTTTTTGTCCATTCATCTGTTTATGGATCTTTTTTTGCTTCCATTTCTTGGCTATTTCAATATTGCTGCAGTGCACATTTGCCTGCCTCTGTCTTTCCGATTCTGGTGGTCTTAGGTTATAGGCCCAAAAGGTGCCCTGCCGCATCATATGGTAGCTCAGGTTTTACCTTGTAAAGCAGCTCGATTCAGTTTGCGTTAGTGCTGTTACCACTTTACATCCCACCAGCAGCTAGAAGGTACACAATTCTCTAAAACCCCTTCAGCATTTATAGTTTGTAGACTTTTTGCTGATGGTCATGACTGGTGTGAGCTGAAACCTTTTTGAATTTGAATTGGCCTATGGCTAATAATTCCTTATACTGAGCTTTAGGCATGTCCTTTTTTTTCTTTTCCTTTTTTTTAAAGCGTGAGTACAACTTCCTTCCTCTTATTGACTTCTTGAAAATTTTCTCATGTCTTGAATTTTCTTGCCTATTCCCTACCGCAGGGCATTTTTTGAGGGCAGGTGTCATTTAGAGCCCTGCAGTCCTTGTGACTATTAAGCAACAATTGGCACTGGGTATAAAGCTGCTGTTGTGGGAAACAGCCACAAGGCGGCAGCATTATTACGTTCTCAACTCTTGTTACTAGGGCAACAGAGTCTTCCTGGAGGTAGTGTTCCGAGGTTGTAAACTAGAGTGGAATGTGCTGGGACAAGCCCCCAGAACTTCATGTCTCCTTACTTCTGTTTGTTTTTTCAATTTAATTTCTATTTCTTATCGGAGTAAATTTGATTAGAGTGTTTTGATTGTCTGGCTGTACAGAATCTGCTCAATGATTCATACATATGTCTGTTCATCTTCGGATCCTGTTAGCATGTATGTGATTACACAATATATATTTTAAAGGTATTGGTGATTATATAATTCATATAGTTTTTCTGTTATATGTTTATATACATTTAACATACATTAGTATATGTATGTAAACACCATAGTCCTAATTTACCCATCCTCCGACCTTTCATTTTGGCTAACCATTAGTTTATTTGATAAGTCTGTGAGTGTCTTTTTTTGTGGAAATATGTTCATTGGTAGCAATCTTAGGATAACATGTATAAATGATATCATAGGATATTTGTCATACCCTTTTTTTTAATTAATAGCTACTTTATTTATTTATTTATCTATTTATTTAGCTGTGTTGGGTCTTCGTTTCGTGCGAGGGCTTTCTCTAGTTGCGGCAAGCGGGGGCCACTCTTCATTGCGGTGCGCGGGCCTCTCACTATCGTGGCCCCTTCCGTTGCGGGGCACAGGCTCCAGATGCGCAGGCTCAGCAGTTGTGGCTCACGGTCCCAGTTGCTCTGTGGCACGTGGGATCCTCCCAGACCAGGGCTCGAACCCGCGTCCCCTGCATTAGCAGGCAGATTCTCTATCACTGCGCCACCAGGGAAGCCCCTGTCATACCCTTTTGACTTACTTAACCTTATATGATTATTTCTAGGCTCAACTGTAGTCCTGAAAGCGGCATTGTTCATTTTGTTCCCGAGGCTTCTATTCCATTTGGTACGTATACCACTTCGTCTTTGTCCATTCATCTGTTTATGGACCTTTTTTTTGCTTCCATGTCTTGGCTATTTCAATATTGCTGCAGTGCACATTTGCCTGCCTTTGTCTTTCCGATTCTGGTGGTCTTAGTTAATAGGCTCAAAAGGTGCCCTGTCGCATCATATGGTAGCTCAGTTTTTACCTTGTAAAGCAGCTCCATTCCGTTTTTGTTAGTGCTGTTACCACTTTAGATCCCACCAGAGCTAGGAGGTACAGAGTTCTCTAAAACCCCTTCTGCATTTATAGTCTGTGGACTTTTTGCTGATGGCCATTTGACCTGTGTGAGCTGAAACCTTTTTGGAGGTTGGATAGGCATGTGGCTAATAATTCCTTACACTGAGCTTTAGGCATCCCCTTTTTCTTCTTTTCCTTTTTTTGTTAAAGAGTGAGTACAACTTCCCTCTTCATATTGACTTCCTGAAAAATTTCTCATGTGTTGAATTTTCTTGCCTATTCCCTACCCCAGGGCCTTTTTTGAAGGCAGGTGTCATTTAGTGCCCTGCAGTCCTTGTGACTATTAAGCAACAATAGGCACTGGGTATAAAGCTGCTGTTGTGGGAAACAGCCACAAGGCGGCAGCATTATTACGTTCTCAACTCTTGTTACTAGGGCAACAGAGTCTTCCTGGAGGTAGTGTTCCGAGGTTGTAAACTAGAGTGGAATGTGCTGGGACAAGCCCCCAGAACTTCATGTCTCCTTACTTCTGTTTGTTTTTTCAATTTAATTTCTATTTCTTATCGGAGTAAATTTGATTAGAGTGTTTTGATTGTCTGGCTGTACAGAATCTGCTCAATGATTCATACATATGTCTGTTCATCTTCGGATCCTGTTAGCATGTATGTGATTACACAATATATATTTTAAAGGTATTGGTGATTATATAATTCATATAGTTTTTCTGTTATATGTTTATATACATTTAACATACATTAGTATATGTATGTAAACACCATAGTCCTAATTTACCCATCCTCCGACCTTTCATTTTGGCTAACCATTAGTTTATTTGATAAGTCTGTGAGTGTCTTTTTTTGTGGAAATATGTTCATTGGTAGCAATCTTAGGATAACATGTATAAATGATATCATAGGATATTTGTCATACCCTTTTTTTTTAATTAATAGCTACTTTATTTATTTATTTATCTATTTATTTAGCTGTGTTGGGTCTTCGTTTCGTGCGAGGGCTTTCTCTAGTTGCGGCAAGCGGGGGCCACTCTTCATTGCGGTGCGCGGGCCTCTCACTATCGTGGCCCCTTCCGTTGCGGGGCACAGGCTCCAGATGCGCAGGCTCAGCAGTTGTGGCTCACGGTCCCAGTTGCTCTGTGGCACGTGGGATCCTCCCAGACCAGGGCTCGAACCCGCGTCCCCTGCATTAGCAGGCAGATTCTCTATCACTGCGCCACCAGGGAAGCCCCTGTCATACCCTTTTGACTTACTTAACCTTATATGATTATTTCTAGGCTCAACTGTAGTCCTGAAAACGGCATTGTTCATTTTGTTCCCGAGGCTTCTATTCCATTTGGTACGTATACCACTTCGTCTTTGTCCATTCATCTGTTTATGGACCTTTTTTTTGCTTCCATGTCTTGGCTATTTCAATATTGCTGCAGTGCACATTTGCCTGCCTCTGTCTTTCCGATTCTGGTGGTCTTAGTTAATAGGCTCAAAAGGTGCCCTGTCGCATCATATGGTAGCTCAGTTTTTACCTTGTAAAGCAGCTCCATTCCGTTTTTGTTAGTGCTGTTACCACTTTAGATCCCACCAGAGCTAGGAGGTACAGAGTTCTCTAAAACCCCTTCTGCATTTATAGTTTGTGGACTTTTTGCTGATGGCCATTTGACCTGTGTGAGCTGAAACCTTTTTGGAGGTTGGATAGGCATGTGGCTAATAATTCCTTACACTGAGCTTTAGGCATCCCCTTTTTCTTCTTTTCCTTTTTTTGTTAAAGAGTGAGTACAACTTCCCTCTTCATATTGACTTCCTGAAAAATTTCTCATGTGTTGAATTTTCTTGCCTATTCCCTACCCCAGGGCCTTTTTTGAAGGCAGGTGTCATTTAGTGCCCTGCAGTCCTTGTGACTATTAAGCAACAAGAGGCACTGGGTATAAAGCTGCTGTTGTGGGAAACAGCCACAAGGCGGCAGCATTATTACGTTCTCAACTCTTGTTACTAGGGCAACAGAGTCTTCCTCTAGGTAGTGTTCCGAGGTTGTGAGTTAGAGTGGAATGTGCTGGGAGAAGCCCCGAGAAGTTTATGTCTCCTTACTTCTGTTTGTTTTTTAAATTTAATTTCTATTTCTTATCGGAGTAAATTTGATTAGAGTGTTTTCATTGTCTGGCTGTACAGAATCTGCTCAATGATTGATACATATGTCTGTTCATCTTCGGATCCTGTTAGCATGTATGTGATTACACAATATATATTTTAAAGGTATTGGTGATTATATAATTCATATAGTTTATCTGTTATATGTTTACATACATTTAACATACATTAGTATATGTATGTAAACGCCATAGTCCTAATTTACCCATCCTCCCACCTTTCAGTTTGGCTAACCATTAGTTTATTTGATAAGTCTGTGAGTGTCTTTTTTTGTGGAAATATGTTCATTGGTAGCAATCTTAGGATAACATGTATAAATGATATCATAGGATATTTGTCATACCCTTTTGACTTACTTAACCTTATATGATTATTTCTAGGCTCAACTGTAGTCCTGAAAACGGCATTGTTCATTTTGTTCCCGAGGCTTCTATTCCATTTGGTACGTATACCACTTCGTCTTTGTCCATTCATCTGTTTATGGACCTTTTTTTTGCTTCCATGTCTTGGCTATATCAATGTTGATGCAGTTCACATTTGCCTGCCTCTGTCTTTCCGATTCTGGTGGTCTTAGGTTATAGGCCCAAAAGGTGCCCTGCCGCATCATATGGTAGCTCAATTTTTACCTTTGTAGCAGCTCCATTCAGTTTTCGTTAGTGCTGTTACCACTTTACATCCCACGAGCAGCTAGAAGGTACACATTTTTCTCAAACCCCTTAAGCATTTATAGTTTGTAGTCTTTTTGCTGATGGTCATGACTGGTGTGAGCTGAAACCTTTTTGAATTTGAATTTGCATGTGGCTAATAATTCCTTATACTGAGCTTTAAGCATGTCCTTTTTTTTCTTTTCCTTTTTTTGATAAAGAGTGAGTACAACTTCCCTCTTCATATTGACTTCTTGAAAAATTTCTCATGTGTTGAATTTTCTTGCCTATTCCCCACTCCAGGGCATTTCTTGAGGGCAGGTGTCATTTAGAGCCCTGCAATCCTTGTGACTATGAAGCAACCATTAGCAGTGTGTTTAAAGCTGCTGTTGTGGGAAACAGCCACAAGGCAGCAGCATTATTACATTCTCAACTCTTGTTACTAGGGCAACAGAGTCTTCCTGGAGGTAGTGTTCCGAGGTTTTAAACTAGAGTGGAATGTGCTGGGACAAGCCCCCAGAACTTCATGTCTCCTTACTTATGTTTGTTTTTTAAATTTAATTTCTATTTCTTATCGGAGTAAATTTGATTAGAGTGTTTTGATTGTCTGGCTGTACAGAATCTACTCAATGATTCACACATATGTCTGTTCCTCTTCGGATCATGTTAGCATGTATGGAATTACAGAATGTATATTTTAAAGGTATTGTGATTATATAATTTATATAGTTTGTATGTTTTTTGTTTATATACATTTAACAAACATTACTATATGTATGTTAACCCCATAGTCCTAATTTACCCATCCTCCCACCTTTCATTTTGGCTAACAATTAGTTTATTTGATAAGTCTGTGAGTGTCTTTTTTTGTGGAAATATGTTCATTGGTAGCAATCTTAGGATAACATGTATAAATGATATCATAGGATATTTGTCATACCTTTTTGACTTACTTAACCTTATATGATTATTTCTAGGCTCAACTGTAGTCCTGAACACGGCATTGTTTATTTTTTTTCCGAGGCTACTATTCCATGCTGTCCATATACCTCTTCTTTTTGTCCATTCATCTGTTTATGGATCTTTTTTTGCTTCCATTTCTTGGCTATTTCAATATTGCTGCAGTGCACATTTGCCTGCCTCTGTCTTTCCGATTCTGGTGGTCTTAGGTTATAGGCCCAAAAGGTGCCCTGCCGCATCATATGGTAGCTCAGGTTTTACCTTGTAAAGCAGCTCGATTCAGTTTGCGTTAGTGCTGTTACCACTTTACATCCCACCAGCAGCTAGAAGGTACACAGTTCTCTAAAACCCCTTCAGCATTTATAGTTTGTAGACTTTTTGCTGATGGTCATGACTGGTGTGAGCTGAAACCTTTTTGAATTTGAATTTGCCTATGGCTAATAATTCCTTATACTGAGCTTTAGGCATGTCCTTTTTTTTCTTTTCCTTTTTTTTAAAGCGTGAGTACAACTTCCTTCCTCTTATTGACTTCTTGAAAATTTTCTCATGTCTTGAATTTTCTTGCCTATTCCCTACCGCAGGGCATTTTTTGAGGGCAGGTGTCATTTAGAGCCCTGCAGTCCTTGTGACTATTAAGCAACAATTGGCACTGGGTATAAAGCTGCTGTTGTGGGAAACAGCCACAAGGCGGCAGCATTATTACGTTCTCAACTCTTGTTACTAGGGCAACAGAGTCTTCCTGGAGGTAGTGTTCCGAGGTTGTAAACTAGAGTGGAATGTGCTGGGACAAGCCCCCAGAACTTCATGTCTCCTTACTTCTGTTTGTTTTTTCAATTTAATTTCTATTTCTTATCGGAGTAAATTTGATTAGAGTGTTTTGATTGTCTGGCTGTACAGAATCTGCTCAATGATTCATACATATGTCTGTTCATCTTCGGATCCTGTTAGCATGTATGTGATTACACAATATATATTTTAAAGGTATTGGTGATTACATAATTCATATAGTTTTTCTGTTATATGTTTATATACATTTAACATACATTAGTATATGTATGTAAACACCATAGTCCTAATTTACCCATCCTCCCACCTTTCATTTTGGCTAACCATTAGTTTATTTGATAAGTCTGTGAGTGTCTTTTTTTGTGGAAATATGTTCATTGGTAGCAATCTTAGGATAACATGTATAAATGATATCATAGGATATTTGTCATACCCTTTTTTTTTAATTAATAGCTACTTTATTTATTTATTTATCTATTTATTTAGCTGTGTTGGGTCTTCGTTTCGTGCGAGGGCTTTCTCTAGTTGCGGCAAGCGGGGGCCACTCTTCATTGCGGTGCGCGGGCCTCTCACTATCGTGGCCCCTTCCGTTGCGGGGCACAGGCTCCAGATACGCAGGCTCAGCAGTTGTGGCTCACGGTCCCAGTTGCTCTGTGGCACGTGGGATCCTCCCAGACCAGGGCTCGAACCCGCGTCCCCTGCATTAGCAGGCAGATTCTCTATCACTGCGCCACCAGGGAAGCCCCTGTCATACCCTTTTGACTTACTTAACCTTATATGATTATTTCTAGGCTCAACTGTAGTCCTGAAAACGGCATTGTTCATTTTGTTCCCGAGGCTTCTATTCCATTTGGTACGTATACCACTTCGTCTTTGTCCATTCATCTGTTTATGGACCTTTTTTTTGCTTCCATGTCTTGGCTATATCAATGTTGTTGCAGTTCACATTTGCCTGCCTCTGTCTTTCCGATTCTGGTGGTCTTAGGTTATAGGCCCAAAAGGTGCCCTGCCGCATCATATGGTAGCTCAATTTTTACCTTTGTAGCAGCTCCATTCAGTTTTCGTTAGTGCTGTTACCACTTTACATCCCACGAGCAGCTAGAAGGTACACATTTTTCTCAAACACCTTAAGCATTTATAGTTTGTAGTCTTTTTGCTGATGGTCATGACTGGTGTGAGCTGAAAACTTTTTGAATTTGAATTTGCATGTGGCTAATAATTCCTTATACTGAGCTTTAAGCATGTCCTTTTTTTTCTTTTCCTTTTTTTGATAAAGAGTGAGTACAACTTCCCTCTTCATATTGACTTCTTGAAAAATTTCTCATGTGTTGAATTTTCTTGCCTATTCCCCACTCCAGGGCATTTCTTGAGGGCAGGTGTCATTTAGAGCCCTGCAATCCTTGTGACTATGAAGCAACCATTAGCAGTGTGTTTAAAGCTGCTGTTGTGGGAAACAGCCACAAGGCAGCAGCATTATTACATTCTCAATTCTTGTTACTAGGGCAACAGAGTCTTCCTGGAGGTAGTGTTCCGAGGTTGTAAACTAGAGTGGAATGTGCTGGGACAAGCCCCCAGAACTTTATGTCTCCTTACTTATGTTTGTTTTTTAAATTTAATTTCTATTTCTTATCGGAGTAAATTTGATTAGAGTGTTTTGATTGTCTGGCTGTACAGAATCTACTCAATGATTCACACATATGTCTGTTCCTCTTCGGATCATGTTAGCATGTATGGAATTACAGAATGTATATTTTAAAGGTATTGTGATTATATAATTTATATAGTTTGTATGTTTTTTGTTTATATACATTTAACAAACATTACTATATGTATGTTAACCCCATAGTCCTAATTTACCCATCCTCCCACCTTTCATTTCGGCTAACAATTAGTTTATTTGATAAGTCTGTGAGTGTCTTTTTTTGTGGAAATATGTTCATTGGTAGCAATCTTAGGATAACATGTATAAATGATATCATAGGATATTTGTCATACCTTTTTGACTTACTTAACCTTATATGATTATTTCTAGGCTCAACTGTAGTCCTGAACACGGCATTGTTTATTTTTTTTCCGAGGCTACTATTCCATGCTGTCCATATACCTCTTCTTTTTGTCCATTCATCTGTTTATGGATCTTTTTTTGCTTCCATTTCTTGGCTATTTCAATATTGCTGCAGTGCACATTTGCCTGCCTCTGTCTTTCCGATTCTGGTGGTCTTAGGTTATAGGCCCAAAAGGTGCCCTGCCGCATCATATGGTAGCTCAGGTTTTACCTTGTAAAGCAGCTCGATTCAGTTTGCGTTAGTGCTGTTACCACTTTACATCCCACCAGCAGCTAGAAGGTACACAATTCTCTAAAACCCCTTCAGCATTTATAGTTTGTAGACTTTTTGCTGATGGTCATGACTGGTGTGAGCTGAAACCTTTTTGAATTTGAATTGGCCTATGGCTAATAATTCCTTATACTGAGCTTTAGGCATGTCCTTTTTTTTCTTTTCCTTTTTTTTAAAGCGTGAGTACAACTTCCTTCCTCTTATTGACTTCTTGAAAATTTTCTCATGTCTTGAATTTTCTTGCCTATTCCCTACCGCAGGGCATTTTTTGAGGGCAGGTGTCATTTAGAGCCCTGCAGTCCTTGTGACTATTAAGCAACAATTGGCACTGGGTATAAAGCTGCTGTTGTGGGAAACAGCCACAAGGCGGCAGCATTATTACGTTCTCAACTCTTGTTACTAGGGCAACAGAGTCTTCCTGGAGGTAGTGTTCCGAGGTTGTAAACTAGAGTGGAATGTGCTGGGACAAGCCCCCAGAACTTCATGTCTCCTTACTTCTGTTTGTTTTTTCAATTTAATTTCTATTTCTTATCGGAGTAAATTTGATTAGAGTGTTTTGATTGTCTGGCTGTACAGAATCTGCTCAATGATTCATACATATGTCTGTTCATCTTCGGATCCTGTTAGCATGTATGTGATTACACAATATATATTTTAAAGGTATTGGTGATTATATAATTCATATAGTTTTTCTGTTATATGTTTATATACATTTAACATACATTAGTATATGTATGTAAACACCATAGTCCTAATTTACCCATCCTCCGACCTTTCATTTTGGCTAACCATTAGTTTATTTGATAAGTCTGTGAGTGTCTTTTTTTGTGGAAATATGTTCATTGGTAGCAATCTTAGGATAACATGTATAAATGATATCATAGGATATTTGTCATACCCTTTTTTTTAATTAATAGCTACTTTATTTATTTATTTATCTATTTATTTAGCTGTGTTGGGTCTTCGTTTCGTGCGAGGGCTTTCTCTAGTTGCGGCAAGCGGGGGCCACTCTTCATTGCGGTGCACGGGCCTCTCACTATCGTGGCCCCTTCCGTTGCGGGGCACAGGCTCCAGATGCGCAGGCTCAGCAGTTGTGGCTCACGGTCCCAGTTGCTCTGTGGCACGTGGGATCCTCCCAGACCAGGGCTCGAACCCGCGTCCCCTGCATTAGCAGGCAGATTCTCTATCACTGCGCCACCAGGGAAGCCCCTGTCATACCCTTTTGACTTACTTAACCTTATATGATTATTTCTAGGCTCAACTGTAGTCCTGAAAACGGCATTGTTCATTTTGTTCCCGAGGCTTCTATTCCATTTGGTACGTATACCACTTCGTCTTTGTCCATTCATCTGTTTATGGACCTTTTTTTTGCTTCCATGTCTTGGCTATTTCAATATTGCTGCAGTGCACATTTGCCTGCCTCTGTCTTTCCGATTCTGGTGGTCTTAGTTAATAGGCTCAAAAGGTGCCCTGTCGCATCATATGGTAGCTCAGTTTTTACCTTGTAAAGCAGCTCCATTCCGTTTTTGTTAGTGCTGTTACCACTTTAGATCCCACCAGAGCTAGGAGGTACAGAGTTCTCTAAAACCCCTTCTGCATTTATAGTTTGTGGACTTTTTGCTGATGGCCATTTGACCTGTGTGAGCTGAAACCTTTTTGGAGGTTGGATAGGCATGTGGCTAATAATTCCTTACACTGAGCTTTAGGCATCCCCTTTTTCTTCTTTTCCTTTTTTTGTTAAAGAGTGAGTACAACTTCCCTCTTCATATTGACTTCCTGAAAAATTTCTCATGTGTTGAATTTTCTTGCCTATTCCCTACCCCAGGGCCTTTTTTGAAGGCAGGTGTCATTTAGTGCCCTGCAGTCCTTGTGACTATTAAGCAACAAGAGGCACTGGGTATAAAGCTGCTGTTGTGGGAAACAGCCACAAGGCGGCAGCATTATTACGTTCTCAACTCTTGTTACTAGGGCAACAGAGTCTTCCTCTAGGTAGTGTTCCGAGGTTGTGAGTTAGAGTGGAATGTGCTGGGAGAAGCCCCGAGAAGTTTATGTCTCCTTACTTCTGTTTGTTTTTTAAATTTAATTTCTATTTCTTATCGGAGTAAATTTGATTAGAGTGTTTTCATTGTCTGGCTGTACAGAATCTGCTCAATGATTCATACATATGTCTGTTCATCTTCGGATCCTGTTAGCATGTATGTGATTACACAATATATATTTTAAAGGTATTGGTGATTATATAATTCATATAGTTTATCTGTTATATGTTTACATACATTTAACATACATTAGTATATGTATGTAAACGCCATAGTCCTAATTTACCCATCCTCCCACCTTTCAGTTTGGCTAACCATTAGTTTATTTGATAAGTCTGTGAGTGTCTTTTTTTGTGGAAATATGTTCATTGGTAGCAATCTTAGGATAACATGTATAAATGATATCATAGGATATTTGTCATACCCTTTTGACTTACTTAACCTTATATGATTATTTCTAGGCTCAACTGTAGTCCTGAAAACGGCATTGTTCATTTTGTTCCCGAGGCTTCTATTCCATTTGGTACGTATACCACTTCGTCTTTGTCCATTCATCTGTTTATGGACCTTTTTTTTGCTTCCATGTCTTGGCTATATCAATGTTGATGCAGTTCACATTTGCCTGCCTCTGTCTTTCCGATTCTGGTGGTCTTAGGTTATAGGCCCAAAAGGTGCCCTGCCGCATCATATGGTAGCTCAATTTTTACCTTTGTAGCAGCTCCATTCAGTTTTCGTTAGTGCTGTTACCACTTTACATCCCACGAGCAGCTAGAAGGTACACATTTTTCTCAAACCCCTTAAGCATTTATAGTTTGTAGTCTTTTTGCTGATGGTCATGACTGGTGTGAGCTGAAACCTTTTTGAATTTGAATTTGCATGTGGCTAATAATTCCTTATACTGAGCTTTAAGCATGTCCTTTTTTTTCTTTTCCTTTTTTTGATAAAGAGTGAGTACAACTTCCCTCTTCATATTGACTTCTTGAAAAATTTCTCATGTGTTGAATTTTCTTGCCTATTCCCCACTCCAGGGCATTTCTTGAGGGCAGGTGTCATTTAGAGCCCTGCAATCCTTGTGACTATGAAGCAACCATTAGCAGTGTGTTTAAAGCTGCTGTTGTGGGAAACAGCCACAAGGCAGCAGCATTATTACATTCTCAACTCTTGTTACTAGGGCAACAGAGTCTTCCTGGAGGTAGTGTTCCGAGGTTTTAAACTAGAGTGGAATGTGCTGGGACAAGCCCCCAGAACTTCATGTCTCCTTACTTATGTTTGTTTTTTAAATTTAATTTCTATTTCTTATCGGAGTAAATTTGATTAGAGTGTTTTGATTGTCTGGCTGTACAGAATCTACTCAATGATTCACACATATGTCTGTTCCTCTTCGGATCATGTTAGCATGTATGGAATTACAGAATGTATATTTTAAAGGTATTGTGATTATATAATTTATATAGTTTGTATGTTTTTTGTTTATATACATTTAACAAACATTACTATATGTATGTTAACCCCATAGTCCTAATTTACCCATCCTCCCACCTTTCATTTTGGCTAACAATTAGTTTATTTGATAAGTCTGTGAGTGTCTTTTTTTGTGGAAATATGTTCATTGGTAGCAATCTTAGGATAACATGTATAAATGATATCATAGGATATTTGTCATACCTTTTTGACTTACTTAACCTTATATGATTATTTCTAGGCTCAACTGTAGTCCTGAACACGGCATTGTTTATTTTTTTTCCGAGGCTACTATTCCATGCTGTCCATATACCTCTTCTTTTTGTCCATTCATCTGTTTATGGATCTTTTTTTGCTTCCATTTCTTGGCTATTTCAATATTGCTGCAGTGCACATTTGCCTGCCTCTGTCTTTCCGATTCTGGTGGTCTTAGGTTATAGGCCCAAAAGGTGCCCTGCCGCATCATATGGTAGCTCAGGTTTTACCTTGTAAAGCAGCTCGATTCAGTTTGCGTTAGTGCTGTTACCACTTTACATCCCACCAGCAGCTAGAAGGTACACAGTTCTCTAAAACCCCTTCAGCATTTATAGTTTGTAGACTTTTTGCTGATGGTCATGACTGGTGTGAGCTGAAACCTTTTTGAATTTGAATTTGCCTATGGCTAATAATTCCTTATACTGAGCTTTAGGCATGTCCTTTTTTTTCTTTTCCTTTTTTTTAAAGCGTGAGTACAACTTCCTTCCTCTTATTGACTTCTTGAAAATTTTCTCATGTCTTGAATTTTCTTGCCTATTCCCTACCGCAGGGCATTTTTTGAGGGCAGGTGTCATTTAGAGCCCTGCAGTCCTTGTGACTATTAAGCAACAATTGGCACTGGGTATAAAGCTGCTGTTGTGGGAAACAGCCACAAGGCGGCAGCATTATTACGTTCTCAACTCTTGTTACTAGGGCAACAGAGTCTTCCTGGAGGTAGTGTTCCGAGGTTGTAAACTAGAGTGGAATGTGCTGGGACAAGCCCCCAGAACTTCATGTCTCCTTACTTCTGTTTGTTTTTTCAATTTAATTTCTATTTCTTATCGGAGTAAATTTGATTAGAGTGTTTTGATTGTCTGGCTGTACAGAATCTGCTCAATGATTCATACATATGTCTGTTCATCTTCGGATCCTGTTAGCATGTATGTGATTACACAATATATATTTTAAAGGTATTGGTGATTACATAATTCATATAGTTTTTCTGTTATATGTTTATATACATTTAACATACATTAGTATATGTATGTAAACACCATAGTCCTAATTTACCCATCCTCCCACCTTTCATTTTGGCTAACCATTAGTTTATTTGATAAGTCTGTGAGTGTCTTTTTTTGTGGAAATATGTTCATTGGTAGCAATCTTAGGATAACATGTATAAATGATATCATAGGATATTTGTCATACCCTTTTTTTTTAATTAATAGCTACTTTATTTATTTATTTATCTATTTATTTAGCTGTGTTGGGTCTTCGTTTCGTGCGAGGGCTTTCTCTAGTTGCGGCAAGCGGGGGCCACTCTTCATTGCGGTGCGCGGGCCTCTCACTATCGTGGCCCCTTCCGTTGCGGGGCACAGGCTCCAGATACGCAGGCTCAGCAGTTGTGGCTCACGGTCCCAGTTGCTCTGTGGCACGTGGGATCCTCCCAGACCAGGGCTCGAACCCGCGTCCCCTGCATTAGCAGGCAGATTCTCTATCACTGCGCCACCAGGGAAGCCCCTGTCATACCCTTTTGACTTACTTAACCTTATATGATTATTTCTAGGCTCAACTGTAGTCCTGAAAACGGCATTGTTCATTTTGTTCCCGAGGCTTCTATTCCATTTGGTACGTATACCACTTCGTCTTTGTCCATTCATCTGTTTATGGACCTTTTTTTTGCTTCCATGTCTTGGCTATATCAATGTTGTTGCAGTTCACATTTGCCTGCCTCTGTCTTTCCGATTCTGGTGGTCTTAGGTTATAGGCCCAAAAGGTGCCCTGCCGCATCATATGGTAGCTCAATTTTTACCTTTGTAGCAGCTCCATTCAGTTTTCGTTAGTGCTGTTACCACTTTACATCCCACGAGCAGCTAGAAGGTACACATTTTTCTCAAACACCTTAAGCATTTATAGTTTGTAGTCTTTTTGCTGATGGTCATGACTGGTGTGAGCTGAAAACTTTTTGAATTTGAATTTGCATGTGGCTAATAATTCCTTATACTGAGCTTTAAGCATGTCCTTTTTTTTCTTTTCCTTTTTTTGATAAAGAGTGAGTACAACTTCCCTCTTCATATTGACTTCTTGAAAAATTTCTCATGTGTTGAATTTTCTTGCCTATTCCCCACTCCAGGGCATTTCTTGAGGGCAGGTGTCATTTAGAGCCCTGCAATCCTTGTGACTATGAAGCAACCATTAGCAGTGTGTTTAAAGCTGCTGTTGTGGGAAACAGCCACAAGGCAGCAGCATTATTACATTCTCAATTCTTGTTACTAGGGCAACAGAGTCTTCCTGGAGGTAGTGTTCCGAGGTTGTAAACTAGAGTGGAATGTGCTGGGACAAGCCCCCAGAACTTTATGTCTCCTTACTTATGTTTGTTTTTTAAATTTAATTTCTATTTCTTATCGGAGTAAATTTGATTAGAGTGTTTTGATTGTCTGGCTGTACAGAATCTACTCAATGATTCACACATATGTCTGTTCCTCTTCGGATCATGTTAGCATGTATGGAATTACAGAATGTATATTTTAAAGGTATTGTGATTATATAATTTATATAGTTTGTATGTTTTTTGTTTATATACATTTAACAAACATTACTATATGTATGTTAACCCCATAGTCCTAATTTACCCATCCTCCCACCTTTCATTTCGGCTAACAATTAGTTTATTTGATAAGTCTGTGAGTGTCTTTTTTTGTGGAAATATGTTCATTGGTAGCAATCTTAGGATAACATGTATAAATGATATCATAGGATATTTGTCATACCTTTTTGACTTACTTAACCTTATATGATTATTTCTAGGCTCAACTGTAGTCCTGAACACGGCATTGTTTATTTTTTTTCCGAGGCTACTATTCCATGCTGTCCATATACCTCTTCTTTTTGTCCATTCATCTGTTTATGGATCTTTTTTTGCTTCCATTTCTTGGCTATTTCAATATTGCTGCAGTGCACATTTGCCTGCCTCTGTCTTTCCGATTCTGGTGGTCTTAGGTTATAGGCCCAAAAGGTGCCCTGCCGCATCATATGGTAGCTCAGGTTTTACCTTGTAAAGCAGCTCGATTCAGTTTGCGTTAGTGCTGTTACCACTTTACATCCCACCAGCAGCTAGAAGGTACACAATTCTCTAAAACCCCTTCAGCATTTATAGTTTGTAGACTTTTTGCTGATGGTCATGACTGGTGTGAGCTGAAACCTTTTTGAATTTGAATTTGCCTATGGCTAATAATTCCTTATACTGAGCTTTAGGCATGTCCTTTTTTTTCTTTTCCTTTTTTTTAAAGCGTGAGTACAACTTCCTTCCTCTTATTGACTTCTTGAAAATTTTCTCATGTCTTGAATTTTCTTGCCTATTCCCTACCGCAGGGCATTTTTTGAGGGCAGGTGTCATTTAGAGCCCTGCAGTCCTTGTGACTATTAAGCAACAATTGGCACTGGGTATAAAGCTGCTGTTGTGGGAAACAGCCACAAGGCGGCAGCATTATTACGTTCTCAACTCTTGTTACTAGGGCAACAGAGTCTTCCTGGAGGTAGTGTTCCGAGGTTGTAAACTAGAGTGGAATGTGCTGGGACAAGCCCCCAGAACTTCATGTCTCCTTACTTCTGTTTGTTTTTTCAATTTAATTTCTATTTCTTATCGGAGTAAATTTGATTAGAGTGTTTTGATTGTCTGGCTGTACAGAATCTGCTCAATGATTCATACATATGTCTGTTCATCTTCGGATCCTGTTAGCATGTATGTGATTACACAATATATATTTTAAAGGTATTGGTGATTATATAATTCATATAGTTTTTCTGTTATATGTTTATATACATTTAACATACATTAGTATATGTATGTAAACACCATAGTCCTAATTTACCCATCCTCCGACCTTTCATTTTGGCTAACCATTAGTTTATTTGATAAGTCTGTGAGTGTCTTTTTTTGTGGAAATATGTTCATTGGTAGCAATCTTAGGATAACATGTATAAATGATATCATAGGATATTTGTCATACCCTTTTTTTTAATTAATAGCTACTTTATTTATTTATTTATCTATTTATTTAGCTGTGTTGGGTCTTCGTTTCGTGCTGGGCTTTCTCTAGTTGCGGCAAGCGGGGGCCACTCTTCATTGCGGTGCACGGGCCTCTCACTATCGTGGCCCCTTCCGTTGCGGGGCACAGGCTCCAGATGCGCAGGCTCAGCAGTTGTGGCTCACGGTCCCAGTTGCTCTGTGGCACGTGGGATCCTCCCAGACCAGGGCTCGAACCCGCGTCCCCTGCATTAGCAGGCAGATTCTCTATCACTGCGCCACCAGGGAAGCCCCTGTCATACCCTTTTGACTTACTTAACCTTATATGATTATTTCTAGGCTCAACTGTAGTCCTGAAAACGGCATTGTTCATTTTGTTCCCGAGGCTTCTATTCCATTTGGTACGTATACCACTTCGTCTTTGTCCATTCATCTGTTTATGGACCTTTTTTTTGCTTCCATGTCTTGGCTATTTCAATATTGCTGCAGTGCACATTTGCCTGCCTCTGTCTTTCCGATTCTGGTGGTCTTAGTTAATAGGCTCAAAAGGTGCCCTGTCGCATCATATGGTAGCTCAGTTTTTACCTTGTAAAGCAGCTCCATTCCGTTTTTGTTAGTGCTGTTACCACTTTAGATCCCACCAGAGCTAGGAGGTACAGAGTTCTCTAAAACCCCTTCTGCATTTATAGTTTGTGGACTTTTTGCTGATGGCCATTTGACATGTGTGAGCTGAAACCTTTTTGGAGGTTGGATAGGCATGTGGCTAATAATTCCTTACACTGAGCTTTAGGCATCCCCTTTTTCTTCTTTTCCTTTTTTTGTTAAAGAGTGAGTACAACTTCCCTCTTCATATTGACTTCCTGAAAAATTTCTCATGTGTTGAATTTTCTTGCCTATTCCCTACCCCAGGGCCTTTTTTGAAGGCAGGTGTCATTTAGTGCCCTGCAGTCCTTGTGACTATTAAGCAACAAGAGGCACTGGGTATAAAGCTGCTGTTGTGGGAAACAGCCACAAGGCGGCAGCATTATTACGTTCTCAACTCTTGTTACTAGGGCAACAGAGTCTTCCTCTAGGTAGTGTTCCGAGGTTGTGAGTTAGAGTGGAATGTGCTGGGAGAAGCCCCGAGAAGTTTATGTCTCCTTACTTCTGTTTGTTTTTTAAATTTAATTTCTATTTCTTATCGGAGTAAATTTGATTAGAGTGTTTTCATTGTCTGGCTGTACAGAATCTGCTCAATGATTCATACATATGTCTGTTCATCTTCGGATCCTGTTAGCATGTATGTGATTACACAATATATATTTTAAAGGTATTGGTGATTATATAATTCATATAGTTTATCTGTTATATGTTTACATACATTTAACATACATTAGTATATGTATGTAAACGCCATAGTCCTAATTTACCCATCCTCCCACCTTTCAGTTTGGCTAACCATTAGTTTATTTGATAAGTCTGTGAGTGTCTTTTTTTGTGGAAATATGTTCATTGGTAGCAATCTTAGGATAACATGTATAAATGATATCATAGGATATTTGTCATACCCTTTTGACTTACTTAACCTTATATGATTATTTCTAGGCTCAACTGTAGTCCTGAAAACGGCATTGTTCATTTTGTTCCCGAGGCTTCTATTCCATTTGGTACGTATACCACTTCGTCTTTGTCCATTCATCTGTTTATGGACCTTTTTTTTGCTTCCATGTCTTGGCTATATCAATGTTGTTGCAGTTCACATTTGCCTGCCTCTGTCTTTCCGATTCTGGTGGTCTTAGGTTATAGGCCCAAAAGGTGCCCTGCCGCATCATATGGTAGCTCAATTTTTACCTTTGTAGCAGCTCCATTCAGTTTTCGTTAGTGCTGTTACCACTTTACATCCCACGAGCAGCTAGAAGGTACACATTTTTCTCAAACCCCTTAAGCATTTATAGTTTGTAGTCTTTTTGCTGATGGTCATGACTGGTGTGAGCTGAAACCTTTTTGAATTTGAATTTGCATGTGGCTAATAATTCCTTATACTGAGCTTTAAGCATGTCCTTTTTTTTCTTTTCCTTTTTTTGATAAAGAGTGAGTACAACTTCCCTCTTCATATTGACTTCTTGAAAAATTTCTCATGTGTTGAATTTTCTTGCCTATTCCCCACTCCAGGGCATTTCTTGAGGGCAGGTGTCATTTAGAGCCCTGCAATCCTTGTGACTATGAAGCAACCATTAGCAGTGTGTTTAAAGCTGCTGTTGTGGGAAACAGCCACAAGGCAGCAGCATTATTACATTCTCAACTCTTGTTACTAGGGCAACAGAGTCTTCCTGGAGGTAGTGTTCCGAGGTTGTAAACTAGAGTGGAATGTGCTGGGACAAGCCCCCAGAACTTTCTGTCTCCTTACTTATGTTTGTTTTTTAAATTTAATTTCTATTTCTTATCGGAGTAAATTTGATTAGAGTGTTTTGATTGTCTGGCTGTACAGAATCTACTCAATGATTCACACATATGTCTGTTCCTCTTCGGATCATGTTAGCATGTATGGAATTACAGAATGTATATTTTAAAGGTATTGTGATTATATAATTTATATAGTTTGTATGTTTTTTGTTTATATACATTTAACAAACATTACTATATGTATGTTAACCCCATAGTCCTAATTTACCCATCCTCCCACCTTTCATTTTGGCTAACAATTAGTTTATTTGATAAGTCTGTGAGTGTCTTTTTTTGTGGAAATATGTTCATTGGTAGCAATCTTAGGATAACATGTATAAATGATATCATAGGATATTTGTCATACCTTTTTGACTTACTTAACGTTATATGATTATTTCTAGGCTCAACTGTAGTCCTGAACACGGCATTGTTTATTTTTTTTCCGAGGCTACTATTCCATGCTGTCCATATACCTCTTCTTTTTGTCCATTCATCTGTTTATGGATCTTTTTTTGCTTCCATTTCTTGGCTATTTCAATATTGCTGCAGTGCACATTTGCCTGCCTCTGTCTTTCCGATTCTGGTGGTCTTAGGTTATAGGCCCAAAAGGTGCCCTGCCGCATCATATGGTAGCTCAGGTTTTACCTTGTAAAGCAGCTCGATTCAGTTTGCGTTAGTGCTGTTACCACTTTACATCCCACCAGCAGCTAGAAGGTACACAGTTCTCTAAAACCCCTTCAGCATTTATAGTTTGTAGACTTTTTGCTGATGGTCATGACTGGTGTGAGCTGAAACCTTTTTGAATTTGAATTTGCCTATGGCTAATAATTCCTTATACTGAGCTTTAGGCATGTCCTTTTTTTTCTTTTCCTTTTTTTTAAAGCGTGAGTACAACTTCCTTCCTCTTATTGACTTCTTGAAAATTTTCTCATGTCTTGAATTTTCTTGCCTATTCCCTACCGCAGGGCATTTTTTGAGGGCAGGTGTCATTTAGAGCCCTGCAGTCCTTGTGACTATTAAGCAACAATTGGCACTGGGTATAAAGCTGCTGTTGTGGGAAACAGCCACAAGGCGGCAGCATTATTACGTTCTCAACTCTTGTTACTAGGGCAACAGAGTCTTCCTGGAGGTAGTGTTCCGAGGTTGTAAACTAGAGTGGAATGTGCTGGGACAAGCCCCCAGAACTTCATGTCTCCTTACTTCTGTTTGTTTTTTCAATTTAATTTCTATTTCTTATCGGAGTAAATTTGATTAGAGTGTTTTGATTGTCTGGCTGTACAGAATCTGCTCAATGATTCATACATATGTCTGTTCATCTTCGGATCCTGTTAGCATGTATGTGATTACACAATATATATTTTAAAGGTATTGGTGATTATATAATTCATATAGTTTTTCTGTTATATGTTTATATACATTTAACATACATTAGTATATGTATGTAAACACCATAGTCCTAATTTACCCATCCTCCCACCTTTCATTTTGGCTAACCATTAGTTTATTTGATAAGTCTGTGAGTGTCTTTTTTTGTGGAAATATGTTCATTGGTAGCAATCTTAGGATAACATGTATAAATGATATCATAGGATATTTGTCATACCCTTTTTTTTTAATTAATAGCTACTTTATTTATTTATTTATCTATTTATTTAGCTGTGTTGGGTCTTCGTTTCGTGCGAGGGCTTTCTCTAGTTGCGGCAAGCGGGGGCCACTCTTCATTGCGGTGCGCGGGCCTCTCACTATCGTGGCCCCTTCCGTTGCGGGGCACAGGCTCCAGATACGCAGGCTCAGCAGTTGTGACTCACGGTCCCAGTTGCTCTGTGGCACGTGGGATCCTCCCAGACCAGGGCTCGAACCCGCGTCCCCTGCATTAGCAGGCAGATTCTCTATCACTGCACCACCAGGGAAGCCCCTGTCATACCCTTTTGACTTACTTAACCTTATATGATTATTTCTAGGCTCAACTGTAGTCCTGAAAACGGCATTGTTCATTTTGTTCCCGAGGCTTCTATTCCATTTGGTACGTATACCACTTCGTCTTTGTCCATTCATCTGTTTATGGACCTTTTTTTTGCTTCCATGTCTTGGCTATATCAATGTTGTTGCAGTTCACATTTGCCTGCCTCTGTCTTTCCGATTCTGGTGGTCTTAGGTTATAGGCCCAAAAGGTGCCCTGCCGCATCATATGGTAGCTCAATTTTTACCTTTGTAGCAGCTCCATTCAGTTTTCGTTAGTGCTGTTACCACTTTACATCCCACGAGCAGCTAGAAGGTACACATTTTTCTCAAACCCCTTAAGCATTTATAGTTTGTAGTCTTTTTGCTGATAGTCATGACTGGTGTGAGCTGAAAACTTTTTGAATTTGAATTTGCATGTGGCTAATAATTCCTTATACTGAGCTTTAAGCATGTCCTTTTTTTTCTTTTCCTTTTTTTGATAAAGAGTGAGTACAACTTCCCTCTTCATATTGACTTCTTGAAAAATTTCTCATGTGTTGAATTTTCTTGCCTATTCCCCACTCCAGGGCATTTCTTGAGGGCAGGTGTCATTTAGAGCCCTGCAATCCTTGTGACTATGAAGCAACCATTAGCAGTGTGTTTAAAGCTGCTGTTGTGGGAAACAGCCACAAGGCAGCAGCATTATTACATTCTCAATTCTTGTTACTAGGGCAACAGAGTCTTCCTGGAGGTAGTGTTCCGAGGTTGTAAACTAGAGTGGAATGTGCTGGGACAAGCCCCCAGAACTTTATGTCTCCTTACTTATGTTTGTTTTTTAAATTTAATTTCTATTTCTTATCGGAGTAAATTTGATTAGAGTGTTTTGATTGTCTGGCTGTACAGAATCTACTCAATGATTCACACATATGTCTGTTCCTCTTCGGATCATGTTAGCATGTATGGAATTACAGAATGTATATTTTAAAGGTATTGTGATTATATAATTTATATAGTTTGTATGTTTTTTGTTTATATACATTTAACAAACATTACTATATGTATGTTAACCCCATAGTCCTAATTTACCCATCCTCCCACCTTTCATTTCGGCTAACACTTATTTTATTTGATAAGTCTGTGAGTGTCTTTTTTTGTGGAAATATGTTCATTGGTAGCAATCTTAGGATAACATGTATAAATGATATCATAGGATATTTGTCATACCTTTTTGACTTACTTAACCTTATATGATTATTTCTAGGCTCAACTGTAGTCCTGAACACGGCATTGTTTATTTTTTTTCCGAGGCTACTATTCCATGCTGTCCATATACCTCTTCTTTTTGTCCATTCATCTGTTTATGGATCTTTTTTTGCTTCCATTTCTTGGCTATTTCAATATTGCTGCAGTGCACATTTGCCTGCCTCTGTCTTTCCGATTCTGGTGGTCTTAGGTTATAGGCCCAAAAGGTGCCCTGCCGCATCATATGGTAGCTCAGGTTTTACCTTGTAAAGCAGCTCGATTCAGTTTGCGTTAGTGCTGTTACCACTTTACATCCCACCAGCAGCTAGAAGGTACACAGTTCTCTAAAACCCCTTCAGCATTTATAGTTTGTAGACTTTTTGCTGATGGTCATGACTGGTGTGAGCTGAAACCTTTTTGAATTTGAATTTGCCTATGGCTAATAATTCCTTATACTGAGCTTTAGGCATGTCCTTTTTTTTCTTTTCCTTTTTTTTAAAGCGTGAGTACAACTTCCTTCCTCTTATTGACTTCTTGAAAATTTTCTCATGTCTTGAATTTTCTTGCCTATTCCCTACCGCAGGGCATTTTTTGAGGGCAGGTGTCATTTAGAGCCCTGCAGTCCTTGTGACTATTAAGCAACAATTGGCACTGGGTATAAAGCTGCTGTTGTGGGAAACAGCCACAAGGCGGCAGCATTATTACGTTCTCAACTCTTGTTACTAGGGCAACAGAGTCTTCCTGGAGGTAGTGTTCCGAGGTTGTAAACTAGAGTGGAATGTGCTGGGACAAGCCCCCAGAACTTCATGTCTCCTTACTTCTGTTTGTTTTTTCAATTTAATTTCTATTTCTTATCGGAGTAAATTTGATTAGAGTGTTTTGATTGTCTGGCTGTACAGAATCTGCTCAATGATTCATACATATGTCTGTTCATCTTCGGATCCTGTTAGCATGTATGTGATTACACAATATATATTTTAAAGGTATTGGTGATTATATAATTCATATAGTTTTTCTGTTATATGTTTATATACATTTAACATACATTAGTATATGTATGTAAACACCATAGTCCTAATTTACCCATCCTCCCACCTTTCATTTTGGCTAACCATTAGTTTATTTGATAAGTCTGTGAGTGTCTTTTTTTGTGGAAATATGTTCATTGGTAGCAATCTTAGGATAACATGTATAAATGATATCATAGGATATTTGTCATACCCTTTTTTTTTAATTAATAGCTACTTTATTTATTTATTTATCTATTTATTTAGCTGTGTTGGGTCTTCGTTTCGTGCGAGGGCTTTCTCTAGTTGCGGCAAGCGGGGGCCACTCTTCATTGCGGTGCGCGGGCCTCTCACTATCGTGGCCCCTTCCGTTGCGGGGCACAGGCTCCAGATGCGCAGGCTCAGCAGTTGTGGCTCACGGTCCCAGTTGCTCTGTGGCACGTGGGATCCTCCCAGACCAGGGCTCGAACCCGCGTCCCCTGCATTAGCAGGCAGATTCTCTATCACTGCGCCACCAGGGAAGCCCCTGTCATACCCTTTTGACTTACTTAACCTTATATGATTATTTCTAGGCTCAACTGTAGTCCTGAAAACGGCATTGTTCATTTTGTTCCCGAGGCTTCTATTCCATTTGGTACGTATACCACTTCGTCTTTGTCCATTCATCTGTTTATGGACCTTTTTTTTGCTTCCATGTCTTGGCTATTTCAATATTGCTGCAGTGCACATTTGCCTGCCTCTGTCTTTCCGATTCTGGTGGTCTTAGTTAATAGGCTCAAAAGGTGCCCTGTCGCATCATATGGTAGCTCAGTTTTTACCTTGTAAAGCAGCTCCATTCCGTTTTTGTTAGTGCTGTTACCACTTTAGATCCCACCAGAGCTAGGAGGTACAGAGTTCTCTAAAACCCCTTCTGCATTTATAGTTTGTGGACTTTTTGCTGATGGCCATTTGACCTGTGTGAGCTGAAACCTTTTTGGAGGTTGGATAGGCATGTGGCTAATAATTCCTTACACTGAGCTTTAGGCATCCCCTTTTTCTTCTTTTCCTTTTTTTGTTAAAGAGTGAGTACAACTTCCCTCTTCATATTGACTTCCTGAAAAATTTCTCATGTGTTGAATTTTCTTGCCTATTCCCTACCCCAGGGCCTTTTTTGAAGGCAGGTGTCATTTAGTGCCCTGCAGTCCTTGTGACTATTAAGCAACAATAGGCACTGGGTATAAAGCTGCTGTTGTGGGAAACAGCCACAAGGCGGCAGCATTATTACGTTCTCAACTCTTGTTACTAGGGCAACAGAGTCTTCCTCTAGGTAGTGTTCCGAGGTTGTGAGTTAGAGTGGAATGTGCTGGGAGAAGCCCCGAGAAGTTTATGTCTCCTTACTTCTGTTTGTTTTTTAAATTTAATTTCTATTTCTTATCGGAGTAAATTTGATTAGAGTGTTTTCATTGTCTGGCTGTACAGAATCTGCTCAATGATTCATACATATGTCTGTTCATCTTCGGATCCTGTTAGCATGTATGTGATTACACAATATATATTTTAAAGGTATTGGTGATTATATAATTCATATAGTTTATCTGTTATATGTTTACATACATTTAACATACATTAGTATATGTATGTAAACGCCATAGTCCTAATTTACCCATCCTCCCACCTTTCAGTTTGGCTAACCATTAGTTTATTTGATAAGTCTGTGAGTGTCTTTTTTTGTGGAAATATGTTCATTGGTAGCAATCTTAGGATAACATGTATAAATGATATCATAGGATATTTGTCATACCCTTTTGACTTACTTAACCTTATATGATTATTTCTAGGCTCAACTGTAGTCCTGAAAACGGCATTGTTCATTTTGTTCCCGAGGCTTCTATTCCATTTGGTACGTATACCACTTCGTCTTTGTCCATTCATCTGTTTATGGACCTTTTTTTTGCTTCCATGTCTTGGCTATATCAATGTTGTTGCAGTTCACATTTGCCTGCCTCTGTCTTTCCGATTCTGGTGGTCTTAGGTTATAGGCCCAAAAGGTGCCCTGCCGCATCATATGGTAGCTCAATTTTTACCTTTGTAGCAGCTCCATTCAGTTTTCGTTAGTGCTGTTACCACTTTACATCCCACGAGCAGCTAGAAGGTACACATTTTTCTCAAACCCCTTAAGCATTTATAGTTTGTAGTCTTTTTGCTGATGGTCATGACTGGTGTGAGCTGAAACCTTTTTGAATTTGAATTTGCATGTGGCTAATAATTCCTTATACTGAGCTTTAAGCATGTCCTTTTTTTTCTTTTCCTTTTTTTGATAAAGAGTGAGTACAACTTCCCTCTTCATATTGACTTCTTGAAAAATTTCTCATGTGTTGAATTTTCTTGCCTATTCCCCACTCCAGGGCATTTCTTGAGGGCAGGTGTCATTTAGAGCCCTGCAATCCTTGTGACTATGAAGCAACCATTAGCAGTGTGTTTAAAGCTGCTGTTGTGGGAAACAGCCACAAGGCAGCAGCATTATTACATTCTCAATTCTTGTTACTAGGGCAACAGAGTCTTCCTGGAGGTAGTGTTCCGAGGTTGTAAACTAGAGTGGAATGTGCTGGGACAAGCCCCCAGAACTTTCTGTCTCCTTACTTATGTTTGTTTTTTAAATTTAATTTCTATTTCTTATCGGAGTAAATTTGATTAGAGTGTTTTGATTGTCTGGCTGTACAGAATCTACTCAATGATTCACACATATGTCTGTTCCTCTTCGGATCATGTTAGCATGTATGGAATTACAGAATGTATATTTTAAAGGTATTGTGATTATATAATTTATATAGTTTGTATGTTTTTTGTTTATATACATTTAACAAACATTACTATATGTATGTTAACCCCATAGTCCTAATTTACCCATCCTCCCACCTTTCATTTCGGCTAACAATTAGTTTATTTGATAAGTCTGTGAGTGTCTTTTTTTGTGGAAATATGTTCATTGGTAGCAATCTTAGGATAACATGTATAAATGATATCATAGGATATTTGTCATACCTTTTTGACTTACTTAACCTTATATGATTATTTCTAGGCTCAACTGTAGTCCTGAACACGGCATTGTTTATTTTTTTTCCGAGGCTACTATTCCATGCTGTCCATATACCTCTTCTTTTTGTCCATTCATCTGTTTATGGATCTTTTTTTGCTTCCATTTCTTGGCTATTTCAATATTGCTGCAGTGCACATTTGCCTGCCTCTGTCTTTCCGATTCTGGTGGTCTTAGGTTATAGGCCCAAAAGGTGCCCTGCCGCATCATATGGTAGCTCAGGTTTTACCTTGTAAAGCAGCTCGATTCAGTTTGCGTTAGTGCTGTTACCACTTTAAATCCCACCAGCAGCTAGAAGGTACACAGTTCTCTAAAACCCCTTCAGCATTTATAGTTTGTAGACTTTTTGCTGATGGTCATGACTGGTGTGAGCTGAAACCTTTTTGAATTTGAATTTGCCTATGGCTAATAATTCCTTATACTGAGCTTTAGGCATGTCCTTTTTTTTCTTTTCCTTTTTTTTAAAGCGTGAGTACAACTTCCTTCCTCTTATTGACTTCTTGAAAATTTTCTCATGTCTTGAATTTTCTTGCCTATTCCCTACCGCAGGGCATTTTTTGAGGGCAGGTGTCATTTAGAGCCCTGCAGTCCTTGTGACTATTAAGCAACAATTGGCACTGGGTATAAAGCTGCTGTTGTGGGAAACAGCCACAAGGCGGCAGCATTATTACGTTCTCAACTCTTGTTACTAGGGCAACAGAGTCTTCCTGGAGGTAGTGTTCCGAGGTTGTAAACTAGAGTGGAATGTGCTGGGACAAGCCCCCAGAACTTCATGTCTCCTTACTTCTGTTTGTTTTTTCAATTTAATTTCTATTTCTTATCGGAGTAAATTTGATTAGAGTGTTTTGATTGTCTGGCTGTACAGAATCTGCTCAATGATTCATACATATGTCTGTTCATCTTCGGATCCTGTTAGCATGTATGTGATTACACAATATATATTTTAAAGGTATTGGTGATTATATAATTCATATAGTTTTTCTGTTATATGTTTATATACATTTAACATACATTAGTATATGTATGTAAACACCATAGTCCTAATTTACCCATCCTCCGACCTTTCATTTTGGCTAACCATTAGTTTATTTGATAAGTCTGTGAGTGTCTTTTTTTGTGGAAATATGTTCATTGGTAGCAATCTTAGGATAACATGTATAAATGATATCATAGGATATTTGTCATACCCTTTTTTTTTAATTAATAGCTACTTTATTTATTTATTTATCTATTTATTTAGCTGTGTTGGGTCTTCGTTTCGTGCGAGGGCTTTCTCTAGTTGCGGCAAGCGGGGGCCACTCTTCATTGCGGTGCGCGGGCCTCTCACTATCGTGGCCCCTTCCGTTGCGGGGCACAGGCTCCAGATGCGCAGGCTCAGCAGTTGTGGCTCACGGTCCCAGTTGCTCTGTGGCACGTGGGATCCTCCCAGACCAGGGCTCGAACCCGCGTCCCCTGCATTAGCAGGCAGATTCTCTATCACTGCGCCACCAGGGAAGCCCCTGTCATACCCTTTTGACTTACTTAACCTTATATGATTATTTCTAGGCTCAACTGTAGTCCTGAAAACGGCATTGTTCATTTTGTTCCCGAGGCTTCTATTCCATTTGGTACGTATACCACTTCGTCTTTGTCCATTCATCTGTTTATGGACCTTTTTTTTGCTTCCATGTCTTGGCTATTTCAATATTGCTGCAGTGCACATTTGCCTGCCTCTGTCTTTCCGATTCTGGTGGTCTTAGTTAATAGGCTCAAAAGGTGCCCTGTCGCATCATATGGTAGCTCAGTTTTTACCTTGTAAAGCAGCTCCATTCCGTTTTTGTTAGTGCTGTTACCACTTTAGATCCCACCAGAGCTAGGAGGTACAGAGTTCTCTAAAACCCCTTCTGCATTTATAGTTTGTGGACTTTTTGCTGATGGCCATTTGACCTGTGTGAGCTGAAACCTTTTTGGAGGTTGGATAGGCATGTGGCTAATAATTCCTTACACTGAGCTTTAGGCATCCCCTTTTTCTTCTTTTCCTTTTTTTGTTAAAGAGTGAGTACAACTTCCCTCTTCATATTGACTTCCTGAAAAATTTCTCATGTGTTGAATTTTCTTGCCTATTCCCTACCCCAGGGCCTTTTTTGAAGGCAGGTGTCATTTAGTGCCCTGCAGTCCTTGTGACTATTAAGCAACAATAGGCACTGGGTATAAAGCTGCTGTTGTGGGAAACAGCCACAAGGCGGCAGCATTATTACGTTCTCAACTCTTGTTACTAGGGCAACAGAGTCTTCCTCTAGGTAGTGTTCCGAGGTTGTGAGTTAGAGTGGAATGTGCTGGGAGAAGCCCCGAGAAGTTTATGTCTCCTTACTTCTGTTTGTTTTTTAAATTTAATTTCTATTTCTTATCGGAGTAAATTTGATTAGAGTGTTTTCATTGTCTGGCTGTACAGAATCTGCTCAATGATTCATACATATGTCTGTTCATCTTCGGATCCTGTTAGCATGTATGTGATTACACAATATATATTTTAAAGGTATTGGTGATTATATAATTCATATAGTTTATCTGTTATATGTTTACATACATTTAACATACATTAGTATATGTATGTAAACGCCATAGTCCTAATTTACCCATCCTCCCACCTTTCAGTTTGGCTAACCATTAGTTTATTTGATAAGTCTGTGAGTGTCTTTTTTTGTGGAAATATGTTCATTGGTAGCAATCTTAGGATAACATGTATAAATGATATCATAGGATATTTGTCATACCCTTTTGACTTACTTAACCTTATATGATTATTTCTAGGCTCAACTGTAGTCCTGAAAACGGCATTGTTCATTTTGTTCCCGAGGCTTCTATTCCATTTGGTACGTATACCACTTCGTCTTTGTCCATTCATCTGTTTATGGACCTTTTTTTTGCTTCCATGTCTTGGCTATATCAATGTTGTTGCAGTTCACATTTGCCTGCCTCTGTCTTTCCGATTCTGGTGGTCTTAGGTTATAGGCCCAAAAGGTGCCCTGCCGCATCATATGGTAGCTCAATTTTTACCTTTGTAGCAGCTCCATTCAGTTTTCGTTAGTGCTGTTACCACTTTACATCCCACGAGCAGCTAGAAGGTACACATTTTTCTCAAACCCCTTAAGCATTTATAGTTTGTAGTCTTTTTGCTGATGGTCATGACTGGTGTGAGCTGAAACCTTTTTGAATTTGAATTTGCATGTGGCTAATAATTCCTTATACTGAGCTTTAAGCATGTCCTTTTTTTTCTTTTCCTTTTTTTGATAAAGAGTGAGTACAACTTCCCTCTTCATATTGACTTCTTGAAAAATTTCTCATGTGTTGAATTTTCTTGCCTATTCCCCACTCCAGGGCATTTCTTGAGGGCAGGTGTCATTTAGAGCCCTGCAATCCTTGTGACTATGAAGCAACCATTAGCAGTGTGTTTAAAGCTGCTGTTGTGGGAAACAGCCACAAGGCAGCAGCATTATTACATTCTCAACTCTTGTTACTAGGGCAACAGAGTCTTCCTGGAGGTAGTGTTCCGAGGTTGTAAACTAGAGTGGAATGTGCTGGGACAAGCCCCCAGAACTTTCTGTCTCCTTACTTATGTTTGTTTTTTAAATTTAATTTCTATTTCTTATCGGAGTAAATTTGATTAGAGTGTTTTGATTGTCTGGCTGTACAGAATCTACTCAATGATTCACACATATGTCTGTTCCTCTTCGGATCATGTTAGCATGTATGGAATTACAGAATGTATATTTTAAAGGTATTGTGATTATATAATTTATATAGTTTGTATGTTTTTTGTTTATATACATTTAACAAACATTACTATATATATGTTAACCCCATAGTCCTAATTTACCCATCCTCCCACCTTTCATTTCGGCTAACAATTAGTTTATTTGATAAGTCTGTGAGTGTCTTTTTTTGTGGAAATATGTTCATTGGTAGCAATCTTAGGATAACATGTATAAATGATATCATAGGATATTTGTCATACCTTTTTGACTTACTTAACCTTATATGATTATTTCTAGGCTCAACTGTAGTCCTGAACACGGCATTGTTTATTTTTTTTCCGAGGCTACTATTCCATGCTGTCCATATACCTCTTCTTTTTGTCCATTCATCTGTTTATGGATCTTTTTTTGCTTCCATTTCTTGGCTATTTCAATATTGCTGCAGTGCACATTTGCCTGCCTCTGTCTTTCCGATTCTGGTGGTCTTAGGTTATAGGCCCAAAAGGTGCCCTGCCGCATCATATGGTAGCTCAGGTTTTACCTTGTAAAGCAGCTCGATTCAGTTTGCGTTAGTGCTGTTACCACTTTAAATCCCACCAGCAGCTAGAAGGTACACAGTTCTCTAAAACCCCTTCAGCATTTATAGTTTGTAGACTTTTTGCTGATGGTCATGACTGGTGTGAGCTGAAACCTTTTTGAATTTGAATTTGCCTATGGCTAATAATTCCTTATACTGAGCTTTAGGCATGTCCTTTTTTTTCTTTTCCTTTTTTTTAAAGCGTGAGTACAACTTCCTTCCTCTTATTGACTTCTTGAAAATTTTCTCATGTCTTGAATTTTCTTGCCTATTCCCTACCGCAGGGCATTTTTTGAGGGCAGGTGTCATTTAGAGCCCTGCAGTCCTTGTGACTATTAAGCAACAATTGGCACTGGGTATAAAGCTGCTGTTGTGGGAAACAGCCACAAGGCGGCAGCATTATTACGTTCTCAACTCTTGTTACTAGGGCAACAGAGTCTTCCTGGAGGTAGTGTTCCGAGGTTGTAAACTAGAGTGGAATGTGCTGGGACAAGCCCCCAGAACTTCATGTCTCCTTACTTCTGTTTGTTTTTTCAATTTAATTTCTATTTCTTATCGGAGTAAATTTGATTAGAGTGTTTTGATTGTCTGGCTGTACAGAATCTGCTCAATGATTCATACATATGTCTGTTCATCTTCGGATCCTGTTAGCATGTATGTGATTACACAATATATATTTTAAAGGTATTGGTGATTATATAATTCATATAGTTTTTCTGTTATATGTTTATATACATTTAACATACATTAGTATATGTATGTAAACACCATAGTCCTAATTTACCCATCCTCCGACCTTTCATTTTGGCTAACCATTAGTTTATTTGATAAGTCTGTGAGTGTCTTTTTTTGTGGAAATATGTTCATTGGTAGCAATCTTAGGATAACATGTATAAATGATATCATAGGATATTTGTCATACCCTTTTTTTTTAATTAATAGCTACTTTATTTATTTATTTATCTATTTATTTAGCTGTGTTGGGTCTTCGTTTCGTGCGAGGGCTTTCTCTAGTTGCGGCAAGCGGGGGCCACTCTTCATTGCGGTGCACGGGCCTCTCACTATCGTGGCCCCTTCCGTTGCGGGGCACAGGCTCCAGATGCGCAGGCTCAGCAGTTGTGGCTCACGGTCCCAGTTGCTCTGTGGCACGTGGGATCCTCCCAGACCAGGGCTCGAACCCGCGTCCCCTGCATTAGCAGGCAGATTCTCTATCACTGCGCCACCAGGGAAGCCCCTGTCATACCCTTTTGACTTACTTAACCTTATATGATTATTTCTAGGCTCAACTGTAGTCCTGAAAACGGCATTGTTCATTTTGTTCCCGAGGCTTCTATTCCATTTGGTACGTATACCACTTCGTCTTTGTCCATTCATCTGTTTATGGACCTTTTTTTTGCTTCCATGTCTTGGCTATTTCAATATTGCTGCAGTGCACATTTGCCTGCCTCTGTCTTTCCGATTCTGGTGGTCTTAGTTAATAGGCTCAAAAGGTGCCCTGTCGCATCATATGGTAGCTCAGTTTTTACCTTGTAAAGCAGCTCCATTCCGTTTTTGTTAGTGCTGTTACCACTTTAGATCCCACCAGAGCTAGGAGGTACAGAGTTCTCTAAAACCCCTTCTGCATTTATAGTTTGTGGACTTTTTGCTGATGGCCATTTGACCTGTGTGAGCTGAAACCTTTTTGGAGGTTGGATAGGCATGTGGCTAATAATTCCTTACACTGAGCTTTAGGCATCCCCTTTTTCTTCTTTTCCTTTTTTTGTTAAAGAGTGAGTACAACTTCCCTCTTCATATTGACTTCCTGAAAAATTTCTCATGTGTTGAATTTTCTTGCCTATTCCCTACCCCAGGGCCTTTTTTGAAGGCAGGTGTCATTTAGTGCCCTGCAGTCCTTGTGACTATTAAGCAACAATAGGCACTGGGTATAAAGCTGCTGTTGTGGGAAACAGCCACAAGGCGGCAGCATTATTACGTTCTCAACTCTTGTTACTAGGGCAACAGAGTCTTCCTCTAGGTAGTGTTCCGAGGTTGTGAGTTAGAGTGGAATGTGCTGGGAGAAGCCCCGAGAAGTTTATGTCTCCTTACTTCTGTTTGTTTTTTAAATTTAATTTCTATTTCTTATCGGAGTAAATTTGATTAGAGTGTTTTCATTGTCTGGCTGTACAGAATCTGCTCAATGATTCATACATATGTCTGTTCATCTTCGGATCCTGTTAGCATGTATGTGATTACACAATATATATTTTAAAGGTATTGGTGATTATATAATTCATATAGTTTATCTGTTATATGTTTACATACATTTAACATACATTAGTATATGTATGTAAACGCCATAGTCCTAATTTACCCATCCTCCCACCTTTCAGTTTGGCTAACCATTAGTTTATTTGATAAGTCTGTGAGTGTCTTTTTTTGTGGAAATATGTTCATTGGTAGCAATCTTAGGATAACATGTATAAATGATATCATAGGATATTTGTCATACCCTTTTGACTTACTTAACCTTATATGATTATTTCTAGGCTCAACTGTAGTCCTGAAAACGGCATTGTTCATTTTGTTCCCGAGGCTTCTATTCCATTTGGTACGTATACCACTTCGTCTTTGTCCATTCATCTGTTTATGGACCTTTTTTTTGCTTCCATGTCTTGGCTATATCAATGTTGTTGCAGTTCACATTTGCCTGCCTCTGTCTTTCCGATTCTGGTGGTCTTAGGTTATAGGCCCAAAAGGTGCCCTGCCGCATCATATGGTAGCTCAATTTTTACCTTTGTAGCAGCTCCATTCAGTTTTCGTTAGTGCTGTTACCACTTTACATCCCACGAGCAGCTAGAAGGTACACATTTTTCTCAAACCCCTTAAGCATTTATAGTTTGTAGTCTTTTTGCTGATGGTCATGACTGGTGTGAGCTGAAACCTTTTTGAATTTGAATTTGCATGTGGCTAATAATTCCTTATACTGAGCTTTAAGCATGTCCTTTTTTTTCTTTTCCTTTTTTTGATAAAGAGTGAGTACAACTTCCCTCTTCATATTGACTTCTTGAAAAATTTCTCATGTGTTGAATTTTCTTGCCTATTCCCCACTCCAGGGCATTTCTTGAGGGCAGGTGTCATTTAGAGCCCTGCAATCCTTGTGACTATGAAGCAACCATTAGCAGTGTGTTTAAAGCTGCTGTTGTGGGAAACAGCCACAAGGCAGCAGCATTATTACATTCTCAACTCTTGTTACTAGGGCAACAGAGTCTTCCTGGAGGTAGTGTTCCGAGGTTGTAAACTAGAGTGGAATGTGCTGGGACAAGCCCCCAGAACTTTCTGTCTCCTTACTTATGTTTGTTTTTTAAATTTAATTTCTATTTCTTATCGGAGTAAATTTGATTAGAGTGTTTTGATTGTCTGGCTGTACAGAATCTACTCAATGATTCACACATATGTCTGTTCCTCTTCGGATCATGTTAGCATGTATGGAATTACAGAATGTATATTTTAAAGGTATTGTGATTATATAATTTATATAGTTTGTATGTTTTTTGTTTATATACATTTAACAAACATTACTATATGTATGTTAACCCCATAGTCCTAATTTACCCATCCTCCCACCTTTCATTTCGGCTAACAATTAGTTTATTTGATAAGTCTGTGAGTGTCTTTTTTTGTGGAAATATGTTCATTGGTAGCAATCTTAGGATAACATGTATAAATGATATCATAGGATATTTGTCATACCTTTTTGACTTACTTAACCTTATATGATTATTTCTAGGCTCAACTGTAGTCCTGAACACGGCATTGTTTATTTTTTTTCCGAGGCTACTATTCCATGCTGTCCATATACCTCTTCTTTTTGTCCATTCATCTGTTTATGGATCTTTTTTTGCTTCCATTTCTTGGCTATTTCAATATTGCTGCAGTGCACATTTGCCTGCCTCTGTCTTTCCGATTCTGGTGGTCTTAGGTTATAGGCCCAAAAGGTGCCCTGCCGCATCATATGGTAGCTCAGGTTTTACCTTGTAAAGCAGCTCGATTCAGTTTGCGTTAGTGCTGTTACCACTTTACATCCCACCAGCAGCTAGAAGGTACACAGTTCTCTAAAACCCCTTCAGCATTTATAGTTTGTAGACTTTTTGCTGATGGTCATGACTGGTGTGAGCTGAAACCTTTTTGAATTTGAATTTGCCTATGGCTAATAATTCCTTATACTGAGCTTTAGGCATGTCCTTTTTTTTCTTTTCCTTTTTTTTAAAGCGTGAGTACAACTTCCTTCCTCTTATTGACTTCTTGAAAATTTTCTCATGTCTTGAATTTTCTTGCCTATTCCCTACCGCAGGGCATTTTTTGAGGGCAGGTGTCATTTAGAGCCCTGCAGTCCTTGTGACTATTAAGCAACAATTGGCACTGGGTATAAAGCTGCTGTTGTGGGAAACAGCCACGAGGCGGCAGCATTATTACGTTCTCAACTCTTGTTACTAGGGCAACAGAGTCTTCCTGGAGGTAGTGTTCCGAGGTTGTAAACTAGAGTGGAATGTGCTGGGACAAGCCCCCAGAACTTCATGTCTCCTTACTTCTGTTTGTTTTTTCAATTTAATTTCTATTTCTTATCGGAGTAAATTTGATTAGAGTGTTTTGATTGTCTGGCTGTACAGAATCTGCTCAATGATTCATACATATGTCTGTTCATCTTCGGATCCTGTTAGCATGTATGTGATTACACAATATATATTTTAAAGGTATTGGTGATTATATAATTCATATAGTTTTTCTGTTATATGTTTATATACATTTAACATACATTAGTATATGTATGTAAACACCATAGTCCTAATTTACCCATCCTCCCACCTTTCATTTTGGCTAACCATTAGTTTATTTGATAAGTCTGTGAGTGTCTTTTTTTGTGGAAATATGTTCATTGGTAGCAATCTTAGGATAACATGTATAAATGATATCATAGGATATTTGTCATACCCTTTTTTTTAAATTAATAGCTACTTTATTTATTTATTTATCTATTTATTTAGCTGTGTTGGGTCTTCGTTTCGTGCGAGGGCTTTCTCTAGTTGCGGCAAGCGGGGGCCACTCTTCATTGCGGTGCGCGGGCCTCTCACTATCGTGGCCCCTTCCGTTGCGGGGCACAGGCTCCAGATGCGCAGGCTCAGCAGTTGTGGCTCACGGTCCCAGTTGCTCTGTGGCACGTGGGATCCTCCCAGACCAGGGCTCGAACCCGCGTCCCCTGCATTAGCAGGCAGATTCTCTATCACTGCGCCACCAGGGAAGCCCCTGTCATACCCTTTTGACTTACTTAACCTTATATGATTATTTCTAGGCTCAACTGTAGTCCTGAAAACGGCATTGTTCATTTTGTTCCCGAGGCTTCTATTCCATTTGGTACGTATACCACTTCGTCTTTGTCCATTCATCTGTTTATGGACCTTTTTTTTGCTTCCATGTCTTGGCTATTTCAATATTGCTGCAGTGCACATTTGCCTGCCTCTGTCTTTCCGATTCTGGTGGTCTTAGTTAATAGGCTCAAAAGGTGCCCTGTCGCATCATATGGTAGCTCAGTTTTTACCTTGTAAAGCAGCTCCATTCCGTTTTTGTTAGTGCTGTTACCACTTTAGATCCCACCAGAGCTAGGAGGTACAGAGTTCTCTAAAACCCCTTCTGCATTTATAGTTTGTGGACTTTTTGCTGATGGCCATTTGACCTGTGTGAGCTGAAACCTTTTTGGAGGTTGGATAGGCATGTGGCTAATAATTCCTTACACTGAGCTTTAGGCATCCCCTTTTTCTTCTTTTCCTTTTTTTTGTTAAAGAGTGAGTACAACTTCCCTCTTCATATTGACTTCCTGAAAAATTTCTCATGTGTTGAATTTTCTTGCCTATTCCCTACCCCAGGGCCTTTTTTGAAGGCAGGTGTCATTTAGTGCCCTGCAGTCCTTGTGACTATTAAGCAACAATAGGCACTGGGTATAAAGCTGCTGTTGTGGGAAACAGCCACAAGGCGGCAGCATTATTACGTTCTCAACTCTTGTTACTAGGGCAACAGAGTCTTCCTCTAGGTAGTGTTCCGAGGTTGTGAGTTAGAGTGGAATGTGCTGGGAGAAGCCCCGAGAAGTTTATGTCTCCTTACTTCTGTTTGTTTTTTAAATTTAATTTCTATTTCTTATCGGAGTAAATTTGATTAGAGTGTTTTCATTGTCTGGCTGTACAGAATCTGCTCAATGATTCATACATATGTCTGTTCATCTTCGGATCCTGTTAGCATGTATGTGATTACACAATATATATTTTAAAGGTATTGGTGATTATATAATTCATATAGTTTATCTGTTATATGTTTACATACATTTAACATACATTAGTATATGTATGTAAACGCCATAGTCCTAATTTACCCATCCTCCCACCTTTCAGTTTGGCTAACCATTAGTTTATTTGATAAGTCTGTGAGTGTCTTTTTTTGTGGAAATATGTTCATTGGTAGCAATCTTAGGATAACATGTATAAATGATATCATAGGATATTTGTCATACCCTTTTGACTTACTTAACCTTATATGATTATTTCTAGGCTCAACTGTAGTCCTGAAAACGGCATTGTTCATTTTGTTCCCGAGGCTTCTATTCCATTTGGTACGTATACCACTTCGTCTTTGTCCATTCATCTGTTTATGGACCTTTTTTTTGCTTCCATGTCTTGGCTATATCAATGTTGTTGCAGTTCACATTTGCCTGCCTCTGTCTTTCCGATTCTGGTGGTCTTAGGTTATAGGCCCAAAAGGTGCCCTGCCGCATCATATGGTAGCTCAATTTTTACCTTTGTAGCAGCTCCATTCAGTTTTCGTTAGTGCTGTTACCACTTTACATCCCACGAGCAGCTAGAAGGTACACATTTTTCTCAAACCCCTTAAGCATTTATAGTTTGTAGTCTTTTTGCTGATGGTCATGACTGGTGTGAGCTGAAACCTTTTTGAATTTGAATTTGCATGTGGCTATAAATTCCTTATACTGAGCTTTAAGCATGTCCTTTTTTTTCTTTTCCTTTTTTTGATAAAGAGTGAGTACAACTTCCCTCTTCATATTGACTTCTTGAAAAATTTCTCATGTGTTGAATTTTCTTGCCTATTCCCCACTCCAGGGCATTTCTTGAGGGCAGGTGTCATTTAGAGCCCTGCAATCCTTGTGACTATGAAGCAACCATTAGCAGTGTGTTTAAAGCTGCTGTTGTGGGAAACAGCCACAAGGCAGCAGCATTATTACATTCTCAATTCTTGTTACTAGGGCAACAGAGTCTTCCTGGAGGTAGTGTTCCGAGGTTGTAAACTAGAGTGGAATGTGCTGGGACAAGCCCCCAGAACTTTCTGTCTCCTTACTTATGTTTGTTTTTTAAATTTAATTTCTATTTCTTATCGGAGTAAATTTGATTAGAGTGTTTTGATTGTCTGGCTGTACAGAATCTACTCAATGATTCACACATATGTCTGTTCCTCTTCGGATCATGTTAGCATGTATGGAATTACAGAATGTATATTTTAAAGGTATTGTGATTATATAATTTATATAGTTTGTATGTTTTTTGTTTATATACATTTAACAAACATTACTATATGTATGTTAACCCCATAGTCCTAATTTACCCATCCTCCCACCTTTCATTTCGGCTAACAATTAGTTTATTTGATAAGTCTGTGAGTGTCTTTTTTTGTGGAAATATGTTCATTGGTAGCAATCTTAGGATAACATGTATAAATGATATCATAGGATATTTGTCATACCCTTTTTTTTTAATTAATAGCTACTTTATTTATTTATTTATCTATTTATTTAGCTGTGTTGGGTCTTCGTTTCGTGCGAGGGCTTTCTCTAGTTGCGGCAAGCGGGGGCCACTCTTCATTGCGGTGCGCGGGCCTCTCACTATCGTGGCCCCTTCCGTTGCGGGGCACAGGCTCCAGATGCGCAGGCTCAGCAGTTGTGGCTCACGGTCCCAGTTGCTCTGTGGCACGTGGGATCCTCCCAGACCAGGGCTCGAACCCGCGTCCCCTGCATTAGCAGGCAGATTCTCTATCACTGCGCCACCAGGGAAGCCCCTGTCATACCCTTTTGACTTACTTAACCTTATATGATTATTTCTAGGCTCAACTGTAGTCCTGAAAACGGCATTGTTCATTTTGTTCCCGAGGCTTCTATTCCATTTGGTACGTATACCACTTCGTCTTTGTCCATTCATCTGTTTATGGACCTTTTTTTTGCTTCCATGTCTTGGCTATTTCAATATTGCTGCAGTGCACATTTGCCTGCCTCTGTCTTTCCGATTCTGGTGGTCTTAGTTAATAGGCTCAAAAGGTGCCCTGTCGCATCATATGGTAGCTCAGTTTTTACCTTGTAAAGCAGCTCCATTCCGTTTTTGTTAGTGCTGTTACCACTTTAGATCCCACCAGAGCTAGGAGGTACAGAGTTCTCTAAAACCCCTTCTGCATTTATAGTTTGTGGACTTTTTGCTGATGGCCATTTGACCTGTGTGAGCTGAAACCTTTTTGGAGGTTGGATAGGCATGTGGCTAATAATTCCTTACACTGAGCTTTAGGCATCCCCTTTTTCTTCTTTTCCTTTTTTTGTTAAAGAGTGAGTACAACTTCCCTCTTCATATTGACTTCCTGAAAAATTTCTCATGTGTTGAATTTTCTTGCCTATTCCCTACCCCAGGGCCTTTTTTGAAGGCAGGTGTCATTTAGTGCCCTGCAGTCCTTGTGACTATTAAGCAACAATAGGCACTGGGTATAAAGCTGCTGTTGTGGGAAACAGCCACAAGGCGGCAGCATTATTACGTTCTCAACTCTTGTTACTAGGGCAACAGAGTCTTCCTCTAGGTAGTGTTCCGAGGTTGTGAGTTAGAGTGGAATGTGCTGGGAGAAGCCCCGAGAAGTTTATGTCTCCTTACTTCTGTTTGTTTTTTAAATTTAATTTCTATTTCTTATCGGAGTAAATTTGATTAGAGTGTTTTCATTGTCTGGCTGTACAGAATCTGCTCAATGATTCATACATATGTCTGTTCATCTTCGGATCCTGTTAGCATGTATGTGATTACACAATATATATTTTAAAGGTATTGGTGATTATATAATTCATATAGTTTATCTGTTATATGTTTACATACATTTAACATACATTAGTATATGTATGTAAACGCCATAGTCCTAATTTACCCATCCTCCCACCTTTCAGTTTGGCTAACCATTAGTTTATTTGATAAGTCTGTGAGTGTCTTTTTTTGTGGAAATATGTTCATTGGTAGCAATCTTAGGATAACATGTATAAATGATATCATAGGATATTTGTCATACCCTTTTGACTTACTTAACCTTATATGATTATTTCTAGGCTCAACTGTAGTCCTGAAAACGGCATTGTTCATTTTGTTCCCGAGGCTTCTATTCCATTTGGTACGTATACCACTTCGTCTTTGTCCATTCATCTGTTTATGGACCTTTTTTTTGCTTCCATGTCTTGGCTATATCAATGTTGTTGCAGTTCACATTTGCCTGCCTCTGTCTTTCCGATTCTGGTGGTCTTAGGTTATAGGCCCAAAAGGTGCCCTGCCGCATCATATGGTAGCTCAATTTTTACCTTTGTAGCAGCTCCATTCAGTTTTCGTTAGTGCTGTTACCACTTTACATCCCACGAGCAGCTAGAAGGTACACATTTTTCTCAAACCCCTTAAGCATTTATAGTTTGTAGTCTTTTTGCTGATGGTCATGACTGGTGTGAGCTGAAACCTTTTTGAATTTGAATTTGCATGTGGCTATAAATTCCTTATACTGAGCTTTAAGCATGTCCTTTTTTTTCTTTTCCTTTTTTTGATAAAGAGTGAGTACAACTTCCCTCTTCATATTGACTTCTTGAAAAATTTCTCATGTGTTGAATTTTCTTGCCTATTCCCCACTCCAGGGCATTTCTTGAGGGCAGGTGTCATTTAGAGCCCTGCAATCCTTGTGACTATGAAGCAACCATTAGCAGTGTGTTTAAAGCTGCTGTTGTGGGAAACAGCCACAAGGCAGCAGCATTATTACATTCTCAATTCTTGTTACTAGGGCAACAGAGTCTTCCTGGAGGTAGTGTTCCGAGGTTGTAAACTAGAGTGGAATGTGCTGGGACAAGCCCCCAGAACTTTCTGTCTCCTTACTTATGTTTGTTTTTTAAATTTAATTTCTATTTCTTATCGGAGTAAATTTGATTAGAGTGTTTTGATTGTCTGGCTGTACAGAATCTACTCAATGATTCACACATATGTCTGTTCCTCTTCGGATCATGTTAGCATGTATGGAATTACAGAATGTATATTTTAAAGGTATTGTGATTATATAATTTATATAGTTTGTATGTTTTTTGTTTATATACATTTAACAAACATTACTATATGTATGTTAACCCCATAGTCCTAATTTACCCATCCTCCCACCTTTCATTTCGGCTAACAATTAGTTTATTTGATAAGTCTGTGAGTGTCTTTTTTTGTGGAAATATGTTCATTGGTAGCAATCTTAGGATAACATGTATAAATGATATCATAGGATATTTGTCATACCTTTTTGACTTACTTAACCTTATATGATTATTTCTAGGCTCAACTGTAGTCCTGAACACGGCATTGTTTATTTTTTTTCCGAGGCTACTATTCCATGCTGTCCATATACCTCTTCTTTTTGTCCATTCATCTGTTTATGGATCTTTTTTTGCTTCCATTTCTTGGCTATTTCAATATTGCTGCAGTGCACATTTGCCTGCCTCTGTCTTTCCGATTCTGGTGGTCTTAGGTTATAGGCCCAAAAGGTGCCCTGCCGCATCATATGGTAGCTCAGGTTTTACCTTGTAAAGCAGCTCGATTCAGTTTGCGTTAGTGCTGTTACCACTTTAAATCCCACCAGCAGCTAGAAGGTACACAGTTCTCTAAAACCCCTTCAGCATTTATAGTTTGTAGACTTTTTGCTGATGGTCATGACTGGTGTGAGCTGAAACCTTTTTGAATTTGAATTTGCCTATGGCTAATAATTCCTTATACTGAGCTTTAGGCATGTCCTTTTTTTTCTTTTCCTTTTTTTTAAAGCGTGAGTACAACTTCCTTCCTCTTATTGACTTCTTGAAAATTTTCTCATGTCTTGAATTTTCTTGCCTATTCCCTACCGCAGGGCATTTTTTGAGGGCAGGTGTCATTTAGAGCCCTGCAGTCCTTGTGACTATTAAGCAACAATTGGCACTGGGTATAAAGCTGCTGTTGTGGGAAACAGCCACAAGGCGGCAGCATTATTACGTTCTCAACTCTTGTTACTAGGGCAACAGAGTCTTCCTGGAGGTAGTGTTCCGAGGTTGTAAACTAGAGTGGAATGTGCTGGGACAAGCCCCCAGAACTTCATGTCTCCTTACTTCTGTTTGTTTTTTCAATTTAATTTCTATTTCTTATCGGAGTAAATTTGATTAGAGTGTTTTGATTGTCTGGCTGTACAGAATCTGCTCAATGATTCATACATATGTCTGTTCATCTTCGGATCCTGTTAGCATGTATGTGATTACACAATATATATTTTAAAGGTATTGGTGATTATATAATTCATATAGTTTTTCTGTTATATGTTTATATACATTTAACATACATTAGTATATGTATGTAAACACCATAGTCCTAATTTACCCATCCTCCGACCTTTCATTTTGGCTAACCATTAGTTTATTTGATAAGTCTGTGAGTGTCTTTTTTTGTGGAAATATGTTCATTGGTAGCAATCTTAGGATAACATGTATAAATGATATCATAGGATATTTGTCATACCCTTTTTTTTAATTAATAGCTACTTTATTTATTTATTTATCTATTTATTTAGCTGTGTTGGGTCTTCGTTTCGTGCGAGGGCTTTCTCTAGTTGCGGCAAGCGGGGGCCACTCTTCATTGCGGTGCGCGGGCCTCTCACTATCGTGGCCCCTTCCGTTGCGGGGCACAGGCTCCAGATGCGCAGGCTCAGCAGTTGTGGCTCACGGTCCCAGTTGCTCTGTGGCACGTGGGATCCTCCCAGACCAGGGCTCGAACCCGCGTCCCCTGCATTAGCAGGCAGATTCTCTATCACTGCGCCACCAGGGAAGCCCCTGTCATACCCTTTTGACTTACTTAACCTTATATGATTATTTCTAGGCTCAACTGTAGTCCTGAAAACGGCATTGTTCATTTTGTTCCCGAGGCTTCTATTCCATTTGGTACGTATACCACTTCGTCTTTGTCCATTCATCTGTTTATGGACCTTTTTTTTGCTTCCATGTCTTGGCTATTTCAATATTGCTGCAGTGCACATTTGCCTGCCTCTGTCTTTCCGATTCTGGTGGTCTTAGTTAATAGGCTCAAAAGGTGCCCTGTCGCATCATATGGTAGCTCAGTTTTTACCTTGTAAAGCAGCTCCATTCCGTTTTTGTTAGTGCTGTTACCACTTTAGATCCCACCAGAGCTAGGAGGTACAGAGTTCTCTAAAACCCCTTCTGCATTTATAGTTTGTGGACTTTTTGCTGATGGCCATTTGACCTGTGTGAGCTGAAACCTTTTTGGAGGTTGGATAGGCATGTGGCTAATAATTCCTTACACTGAGCTTTAGGCATCCCCTTTTTCTTCTTTTCCTTTTTTTGTTAAAGAGTGAGTACAACTTCCCTCTTCATATTGACTTCCTGAAAAATTTCTCATGTGTTGAATTTTCTTGCCTATTCCCTACCCCAGGGCCTTTTTTGAAGGCAGGTGTCATTTAGTGCCCTGCAGTCCTTGTGACTATTAAGCAACAATAGGCACTGGGTATAAAGCTGCTGTTGTGGGAAACAGCCACAAGGCGGCAGCATTATTACGTTCTCAACTCTTGTTACTAGGGCAACAGAGTCTTCCTCTAGGTAGTGTTCCGAGGTTGTGAGTTAGAGTGGAATGTGCTGGGAGAAGCCCCGAGAAGTTTATGTCTCCTTACTTCTGTTTGTTTTTTAAATTTAATTTCTATTTCTTATCGGAGTAAATTTGATTAGAGTGTTTTCATTGTCTGGCTGTACAGAATCTGCTCAATGATTCATACATATGTCTGTTCATCTTCGGATCCTGTTAGCATGTATGTGATTACACAATATATATTTTAAAGGTATTGGTGATTATATAATTCATATAGTTTATCTGTTATATGTTTACATACATTTAACATACATTAGTATATGTATGTAAACGCCATAGTCCTAATTTACCCATCCTCCCACCTTTCAGTTTGGCTAACCATTAGTTTATTTGATAAGTCTGTGAGTGTCTTTTTTTGTGGAAATATGTTCATTGGTAGCAATCTTAGGATAACATGTATAAATGATATCATAGGATATTTGTCATACCCTTTTGACTTACTTAACCTTATATGATTATTTCTAGGCTCAACTGTAGTCCTGAAAACGGCATTGTTCATTTTGTTCCCGAGGCTTCTATTCCATTTGGTACGTATACCACTTCGTCTTTGTCCATTCATCTGTTTATGGACCTTTTTTTTGCTTCCATGTCTTGGCTATATCAATGTTGTTGCAGTTCACATTTGCCTGCCTCTGTCTTTCCGATTCTGGTGGTCTTAGGTTATAGGCCCAAAAGGTGCCCTGCCGCATCATATGGTAGCTCAATTTTTACCTTTGTAGCAGCTCCATTCAGTTTTCGTTAGTGCTGTTACCACTTTACATCCCACGAGCAGCTAGAAGGTACACATTTTTCTCAAACCCCTTAAGCATTTATAGTTTGTAGTCTTTTTGCTGATGGTCATGACTGGTGTGAGCTGAAACCTTTTTGAATTTGAATTTGCATGTGGCTAATAATTCCTTATACTGAGCTTTAAGCATGTCCTTTTTTTTCTTTTCCTTTTTTTGATAAAGAGTGAGTACAACTTCCCTCTTCATATTGACTTCTTGAAAAATTTCTCATGTGTTGAATTTTCTTGCCTATTCCCCACTCCAGGGCATTTCTTGAGGGCAGGTGTCATTTAGAGCCCTGCAATCCTTGTGACTATGAAGCAACCATTAGCAGTGTGTTTAAAGCTGCTGTTGTGGGAAACAGCCACAAGGCAGCAGCATTATTACATTCTCAATTCTTGTTACTAGGGCAACAGAGTCTTCCTGGAGGTAGTGTTCCGAGGTTGTAAACTAGAGTGGAATGTGCTGGGACAAGCCCCCAGAACTTTCTGTCTCCTTACTTATGTTTGTTTTTTAAATTTAATTTCTATTTCTTATCGGAGTAAATTTGATTAGAGTGTTTTGATTGTCTGGCTGTACAGAATCTACTCAATGATTCACACATATGTCTGTTCCTCTTCGGATCATGTTAGCATGTATGGAATTACAGAATGTATATTTTAAAGGTATTGTGATTATATAATTTATATAGTTTGTATGTTTTTTGTTTATATACATTTAACAAACATTACTATATGTATGTTAACCCCATAGTCCTAATTTACCCATCCTCCCACCTTTCATTTCGGCTAACAATTAGTTTATTTGATAAGTCTGTGAGTGTCTTTTTTTGTGGAAATATGTTCATTGGTAGCAATCTTAGGATAACATGTATAAATGATATCATAGGATATTTGTCATACCTTTTTGACTTACTTAACCTTATATGATTATTTCTAGGCTCAACTGTAGTCCTGAACACGGCATTGTTTTTTTTTTCCGAGGCTACTATTCCATGCTGTCCATATACCTCTTCTTTTTGTCCATTCATCTGTTTATGGATCTTTTTTTGCTTCCATTTCTTGGCTATTTCAATATTGCTGCAGTGCACATTTGCCTGCCTCTGTCTTTCCGATTCTGGTGGTCTTAGGTTATAGGCCCAAAAGGTGCCCTGCCGCATCATATGGTAGCTCAGGTTTTACCTTGTAAAGCAGCTCGATTCAGTTTGCGTTAGTGCTGTTACCACTTTACATCCCACCAGCAGCTAGAAGGTACACAGTTCTCTAAAACCCCTTCAGCATTTATAGTTTGTAGACTTTTTGCTGATGGTCATGACTGGTGTGAGCTGAAACCTTTTTGAATTTGAATTTGCCTATGGCTAATAATTCCTTATACTGAGCTTTAGGCATGTCCTTTTTTTTCTTTTCCTTTTTTTTAAAGCATGAGTACAACTTCCTTCCTCTTATTGACTTCTTGAAAATTTTCTCATGTCTTGAATTTTCTTGCCTATTCCCTACCGCAGGGCATTTTTTGAGGGCAGGTGTCATTTAGAGCCCTGCAGTCCTTGTGACTATTAAGCAACAATTGGCACTGGGTATAAAGCTGCTGTTGTGGGAAACAGCCACAAGGCGGCAGCATTATTACGTTCTCAACTCTTGTTACTAGGGCAACAGAGTCTTCCTGGAGGTAGTGTTCCGAGGTTGTAAACTAGAGTGGAATGTGCTGGGACAAGCCCCCAGAACTTCATGTCTCCTTACTTCTGTTTGTTTTTTCAATTTAATTTCTATTTCTTATCGGAGTAAATTTGATTAGAGTGTTTTGATTGTCTGGCTGTACAGAATCTACTCAATGATTCACACATATGTCTGTTCCTCTTCAGATCATGTTAGCATGTATGGAATTACAGAATGTATATTTTAAAGGCATTGTGATTATATAATTTATATAGTTTGTATGTTTTTTGTTTATATACATTTAACATACATTAGTATATGTATGTAAACACCATAGTCCTAATTTACCCATCCTCCCACCTTTCATTTTGGCTAACCATTAGTTTATTTGATAAGTCTGTGAGTGTCTTTTTTTGTGGAAATATGTTCATTGGTAGCAATCTTAGGATAACATGTATAAATGATATCATAGGATATTTGTCATACCCTTTTTTTAATTAATAGCTACTTTATTTATTTATTTATCTATTTATTTAGCTGTGTTGGGTCTTCGTTTCGTGCGAGGGCTTTCTCTAGTTGCGGCAAGCGGGGGCCACTCTTCATTGCGGTGCGCGGGCCTCTCACTATCGTGGCCCCTTCCGTTGCGGGGCACAGGCTCCAGATGCGCAGGCTCAGCAGTTGTGGCTCACGGTCCCAGTTGCTCTGTGGCACGTGGGATCCTCCCAGACCAGGGCTCGAACCCGCGTCCCCTGCATTAGCAGGCAGATTCTCTATCACTGCGCCACCAGGGAAGCCCCTGTCATACCCTTTTGACTTACTTAACCTTATATGATTATTTCTAGGCTCAACTGTAGTCCTGAAAACGGCATTGTTCATTTTGTTCCCGAGGCTTCTATTCCATTTGGTACGTATACCACTTCGTCTTTGTCCATTCATCTGTTTATGGACCTTTTTTTTGCTTCCATGTCTTGGCTATTTCAATATTGCTGCAGTGCACATTTGCCTGCCTCTGTCTTTCCGATTCTGGTGGTCTTAGTTAATAGGCTCAAAAGGTGCCCTGTCGCATCATATGGTAGCTCAGTTTTTACCTTGTAAAGCAGCTCCATTCCGTTTTTGTTAGTGCTGTTACCACTTTAGATCCCACCAGAGCTAGGAGGTACAGAGTTCTCTAAAACCCCTTCTGCATTTATAGTTTGTGGACTTTTTGCTGATGGCCATTTGACCTGTGTGAGCTGAAACCTTTTTGGAGGTTGGATAGGCATGTGGCTAATAATTCCTTACACTGAGCTTTAGGCATCCCCTTTTTCTTCTTTTCCTTTTTTTGTTAAAGAGTGAGTACAACTTCCCTCTTCATATTGACTTCCTGAAAAATTTCTCATGTGTTGAATTTTCTTGCCTATTCCCTACCCCAGGGCCTTTTTTGAAGGCAGGTGTCATTTAGTGCCCTGCAGTCCTTGTGACTGTTAAGCAACAATAGGCACTGGGTATAAAGCTGCTGTTGTGGGAAACAGCCACAAGGCGGCAGCATTATTACGTTCTCAACTCTTGTTACTAGGGCAACAGAGTCTTCCTCTAGGTAGTGTTCCGAGGTTGTGAGTTAGAGTGGAATGTGCTGGGAGAAGCCCCGAGAAGTTTATGTCTCCTTACTTCTGTTTGTTTTTTAAATTTAATTTCTATTTCTTATCGGAGTAAATTTGATTAGAGTGTTTTCATTGTCTGGCTGTACAGAATCTGCTCAATGATTCATACATATGTCTGTTCATCTTCGGATCCTGTTAGCATGTATGTGATTACACAATATATATTTTAAAGGTATTGGTGATTATATAATTCATATAGTTTATCTGTTATATGTTTACATACATTTAACATACATTAGTATATGTATGTAAACGCCATAGTCCTAATTTACCCATCCTCCCACCTTTCAGTTTGGCTAACCATTAGTTTATTTGATAAGTCTGTGAGTGTCTTTTTTTGTGGAAATATGTTCATTGGTAGCAATCTTAGGATAACATGTATAAATGATATCATAGGATATTTGTCATACCCTTTTGACTTACTTAACCTTATATGATTATTTCTAGGCTCAACTGTAGTCCTGAAAACGGCATTGTTCATTTTGTTCCCGAGGCTTCTATTCCATTTGGTACGTATACCACTTCGTCTTTGTCCATTCATCTGTTTATGGACCTTTTTTTTGCTTCCATGTCTTGGCTATATCAATGTTGTTGCAGTTCACATTTGCCTGCCTCTGTCTTTCCGATTCTGGTGGTCTTAGGTTATAGGCCCAAAAGGTGCCCTGCCGCATCATATGGTAGCTCAATTTTTACCTTTGTAGCAGCTCCATTCAGTTTTCGTTAGTGCTGTTACCACTTTACATCCCACGAGCAGCTAGAAGGTACACATTTTTCTCAAACCCCTTAAGCATTTATAGTTTGTAGTCTTTTTGCTGATGGTCATGACTGGTGTGAGCTGAAACCTTTTTGAATTTGAATTTGCATGTGGCTAATAATTCCTTATACTGAGCTTTAAACATGTCCTTTTTTTTCTTTTCCTTTTTTTGATAAAGAGTGAGTACAACTTCCCTCTTCATATTGACTTCTTGAAAAATTTCTCATGTGTTGAATTTTCTTGCCTATTCCCCACTCCAGGGCATTTCTTGAGGGCAGGTGTCATTTAGAGCCCTGCAATCCTTGTGACTATGAAGCAACCATTAGCAGTGTGTTTAAAGCTGCTGTTGTGGGAAACAGCCACAAGGCAGCAGCATTATTACATTCTCAATTCTTGTTACTAGGGCAACAGAGTCTTCCTGGAGGTAGTGTTCCGAGGTTGTAAACTAGAGTGGAATGTGCTGGGACAAGCCCCCAGAACTTCATGTCTCCTTACTTCTGTTTGTTTTTTCAATTTAATTTCTATTTCTTATCGGAGTAAATTTGATTAGAGTGTTTTGATTGTCTGGCTGTACAGAATCTGCTCAATGATTCATACATATGTCTGTTCATCTTCGGATCCTGTTAGCATGTATGTGATTACACAATATATATTTTAAAGGTATTGGTGATTATATATTTCATATAGTTTTTCTGTTATATGTTTATATACATTTAACATACATTAGTATATGTATGTAAACACCATAGTCCTAATTTACCCATCCTCCGACCTTTCATTTTGGCTAACCATTAGTTTATTTGATAAGTCTGTGAGTGTCTTTTTTTGTGGAAATATGTTCATTGGTAGCAATCTTAGGATAACATGTATAAATGATATCATAGGATATTTGTCATACCCTTTTTTTTTAATTAATAGCTACTTTATTTATTTATTTATCTATTTATTTAGCTGTGTTGGGTCTTCGTTTCGTGCGAGGGCTTTCTCTAGTTGCGGCAAGCGGGGGCCACTCTTCATTGCGGTGCGCGGGCCTCTCACTATCGTGGCCCCTTCCGTTGCGGGGCACAGGCTCCAGATGCGCAGGCTCAGCAGTTGTGGCTCACGGTCCCAGTTGCTCTGTGGCACGTGGGATCCTCCCAGACCAGGGCTCGAACCCGCGTCCCCTGCATTAGCAGGCAGATTCTCTATCACTGCGCCACCAGGGAAGCCCCTGTCATACCCTTTTGACTTACTTAACCTTATATGATTATTTCTAGGCTCAACTGTAGTCCTGAAAACGGCATTGTTCATTTTGTTCCCGAGGCTTCTATTCCATTTGGTACGTATACCACTTCGTCTTTGTCCATTCATCTGTTTATGGACCTTTTTTTTGCTTCCATGTCTTGGCTATTTCAATATTGCTGCAGTGCACATTTGCCTGCCTCTGTCTTTCCGATTCTGGTGGTCTTAGTTAATAGGCTCAAAAGGTGCCCTGTCGCATCATATGGTAGCTCAGTTTTTACCTTGTAAAGCAGCTCCATTCCGTTTTTGTTAGTGCTGTTACCACTTTAGATCCCACCAGAGCTAGGAGGTACAGAGTTCTCTAAAACCCCTTCTGCATTTATAGTTTGTGGACTTTTTGCTGATGGCCATTTGACCTGTGTGAGCTGAAACCTTTTTGGAGGTTGGATAGGCATGTGGCTAATAATTCCTTACACTGAGCTTTAGGCATCCCCTTTTTCTTCTTTTCCTTTTTTTGTTAAAGAGTGAGTACAACTTCCCTCTTCATATTGACTTCCTGAAAAATTTCTCATGTGTTGAATTTTCTTGCCTATTCCCTACCCCAGGGCCTTTTTTGAAGGCAGGTGTCATTTAGTGCCCTGCAGTCCTTGTGACTATTAAGCAACAATAGGCACTGGGTATAAAGCTGCTGTTGTGGGAAACAGCCACAAGGCGGCAGCATTATTACGTTCTCAACTCTTGTTACTAGGGCAACAGAGTCTTCCTCTAGGTAGTGTTCCGAGGTTGTGAGTTAGAGTGGAATGTGCTGGGAGAAGCCCCGAGAAGTTTATGTCTCCTTACTTCTGTTTGTTTTTTAAATTTAATTTCTATTTCTTATCGGAGTAAATTTGATTAGAGTGTTTTCATTGTCTGGCTGTACAGAATCTGCTCAATGATTCATACATATGTCTGTTCATCTTCGGATCCTGTTAGCATGTATGTGATTACACAATATATATTTTAAAGGTATTGGTGATTATATAATTCATATAGTTTATCTGTTATATGTTTACATACATTTAACATACATTAGTATATGTATGTAAACGCCATAGTCCTAATTTACCCATCCTCCCACCTTTCAGTTTGGCTAACCATTAGTTTATTTGATAAGTCTGTGAGTGTCTTTTTTTGTGGAAATATGTTCATTGGTAGCAATCTTAGGATAACATGTATAAATGATATCATAGGATATTTGTCATACCCTTTTGACTTACTTAACCTTATATGATTATTTCTAGGCTCAACTGTAGTCCTGAAAACGGCATTGTTCATTTTGTTCCCGAGGCTTCTATTCCATTTGGTACGTATACCACTTCGTCTTTGTCCATTCATCTGTTTATGGACCTTTTTTTTGCTTCCATGTCTTGGCTATATCAATGTTGATGCAGTTCACATTTGCCTGCCTCTGTCTTTCCGATTCTGGTGGTCTTAGGTTATAGGCCCAAAAGGTGCCCTGCCGCATCATATGGTAGCTCAATTTTTACCTTTGTAGCAGCTCCATTCAGTTTTCGTTAGTGCTGTTACCACTTTACATCCCACCAGCAGCTAGAAGGTACACATTTTTCTCAAACCCCTTAAGCATTTATAGTTTGTAGTCTTTTTGCTGATGGTCGTGACTGGTGTGAGCTGAAACCTTTTTGAATTTGAATTTGCATGTGGCTAATAATTCCTTATACTGAGCTTTAAGCATGTCCTTTTTTTTCTTTTCCTTTTTTTGATAAAGAGTGAGTACAACTTCCCTCTTCATATTGACTTCTTGAAAAATTTCTCATGTGTTGAATTTTCTTGCCTATTCCCCACTCCAGGGCATTTCTTGAGGGCAGGTGTCATTTAGAGCCCTGCAATCCTTGTGACTATGAAGCAACCATTAGCAGTGTGTTTAAAGCTGCTGTTGTGGGAAACAGCCACAAGGCAGCAGCATTATTACATTCTCAACTCTTGTTACTAGGGCAACAGAGTCTTCCTGGAGGTAGTGTTCCGAGGTTGTAAACTAGAGTGGAATGTGCTGGGACAAGCCCCCAGAACTTCATGTCTCCTTACTTATGTTTGTTTTTTAAATTTAATTTCTATTTCTTATCGGAGTAAATTTGATTAGAGTGTTTTGATTGTCTGGCTGTACAGAATCTACTCAATGATTCACACATATGTCTGTTCCTCTTCGGATCATGTTAGCATGTATGGAATTACAGAATGTATATTTTAAAGGTATTGTGATTATATAATTTATATAGTTTGTATGTTTTTTGTTTATATACATTTAACAAACATTACTATATGTATGTTAACCCCATAGTCCTAATTTACCCATCCTCCCACCTTTCATTTTGGCTAACAATTAGTTTATTTGATAAGTCTGTGAGTGTCTTTTTTTGTGGAAATATGTTCATTGGTAGCAATCTTAGGATAACATGTATAAATGATATCATAGGATATTTGTCATACCTTTTTGACTTACTTAACCTTATATGATTATTTCTAGGCTCAACTGTAGTCCTGAACACGGCATTGTTTATTTTTTTTCCGAGGCTACTATTCCATGCTGTCCATATACCTCTTCTTTTTGTCCATTCATCTGTTTATGGATCTTTTTTTGCTTCCATTTCTTGGCTATTTCAATATTGCTGCAGTGCACATTTGCCTGCCTCTGTCTTTCCGATTCTGGTGGTCTTAGGTTATAGGCCCAAAAGGTGCCCTGCCGCATCATATGGTAGCTCAGGTTTTACCTTGTAAAGCAGCTCGATTCAGTTTGCGTTAGTGCTGTTACCACTTTACATCCCACCAGCAGCTAGAAGGTACACAGTTCTCTAAAACCCCTTCAGCATTTATAGTTTGTAGACTTTTTGCTGATGGTCATGACTGGTGTGAGCTGAAACCTTTTTGAATTTGAATTTGCCTATGGCTAATAATTCCTTATACTGAGCTTTAGGCATGTCCTTTTTTTTCTTTTCCTTTTTTTTAAAGCGTGAGTACAACTTCCTTCCTCTTATTGACTTCTTGAAAATTTTCTCATGTCTTGAATTTTCTTGCCTATTCCCTACCGCAGGGCATTTTTTGAGGGCAGGTGTCATTTAGAGCCCTGCAGTCCTTGTGACTATTAAGCAACAATTGGCACTGGGTATAAAGCTGCTGTTGTGGGAAACAGCCACAAGGCGGCAGCATTATTACGTTCTCAACTCTTGTTACTAGGGCAACAGAGTCTTCCTGGAGGTAGTGTTCCGAGGTTGTAAACTAGAGTGGAATGTGCTGGGACAAGCCCCCAGAACTTCATGTCTCCTTACTTCTGTTTGTTTTTTCAATTTAATTTCTATTTCTTATCGGAGTAAATTTGATTAGAGTGTTTTGATTGTCTGGCTGTACAGAATCTGCTCAATGATTCATACATATGTCTGTTCATCTTCGGATCCTGTTAGCATGTATGTGATTACACAATATATATTTTAAAGGTATTGGTGATTATATAATTCATATAGTTTTTCTGTTATATGTTTATATACATTTAACATACATTAGTATATGTATGTAAACACCATAGTCCTAATTTACCCATCCTCCCACCTTTCATTTTGGCTAACCATTAGTTTATTTGATAAGTCTGTGAGTGTCTTTTTTTGTGGAAATATGTTCATTGGTAGCAATCTTAGGATAACATGTATAAATGATATCATAGGATATTTGTCATACCCTTTTTTTTTAATTAATAGCTACTTTATTTATTTATTTATCTATTTATTTAGCTGTGTTGGGTCTTCGTTTCGTGCGAGGGCTTTCTCTAGTTGCGGCAAGCGGGGGCCACTCTTCATTGCGGTGCGCGGGCCTCTCACTATCGTGGCCCCTTCCGTTGCGGGGCACAGGCTCCAGATGCGCAGGCTCAGCAGTTGTGGCTCACGGTCCCAGTTGCTCTGTGGCACGTGGGATCCTCCCAGACCAGGGATCGAACCCGCGTCCCCTGCATTAGCAGGCAGATTCTCTATCACTGCGCCACCAGGGAAGCCCCTGTCATACCCTTTTGACTTACTTAACCTTATATGATTATTTCTAGGCTCAACTGTAGTCCTGAAAACGGCATTGTTCATTTTGTTCCCGAGGCTTCTATTCCATTTGGTACGTATACCACTTCGTCTTTGTCCATTCATCTGTTTATGGACCTTTTTTTTGCTTCCATGTCTTGGCTATTTCAATATTGCTGCAGTGCACATTTGCCTGCCTCTGTCTTTCCGATTCTGGTGGTCTTAGTTAATAGGCTCAAAAGGTGCCCTGTCGCATCATATGGTAGCTCAGTTTTTACCTTGTAAAGCAGCTCCATTCCGTTTTTGTTAGTGCTGTTACCACTTTAGATCCCACCAGAGCTAGGAGGTACAGAGTTCTCTAAAACCCCTTCTGCATTTATAGTTTGTGGACTTTTTGCTGATGGCCATTTGACCTGTGTGAGCTGAAACCTTTTTGGAGGTTGGATAGGCATGTGGCTAATAATTCCTTACACTGAGCTTTAGGCATCCCCTTTTTCTTCTTTTCCTTTTTTTGTTAAAGAGTGAGTACAACTTCCCTCTTCATATTGACTTCCTGAAAAATTTCTCATGTGTTGAATTTTCTTGCCTATTCCCTACCCCAGGGCCTTTTTTGAAGGCAGGTGTCATTTAGTGCCCTGCAGTCCTTGTGACTATTAAGCAACAATAGGCACTGGGTATAAAGCTGCTGTTGTGGGAAACAGCCACAAGGCGGCAGCATTATTACGTTCTCAACTCTTGTTACTAGGGCAACAGAGTCTTCCTCTAGGTAGTGTTCCGAGGTTGTGAGTTAGAGTGGAATGTGCTGGGAGAAGCCCCGAGAAGTTTATGTCTCCTTACTTCTGTTTGTTTTTTAAATTTAATTTCTATTTCTTATCGGAGTAAATTTGATTAGAGTGTTTTCATTGTCTGGCTGTACAGAATCTGCTCAATGATTCATACATATGTCTGTTCATCTTCGGATCCTGTTAGCATGTATGTGATTACACAATATATATTTTAAAGGTATTGGTGATTATATAATTCATATAGTTTATCTGTTATATGTTTACATACATTTAACATACATTAGTATATGTATGTAAACGCCATAGTCCTAATTTACCCATCCTCCCACCTTTCAGTTTGGCTAACCATTAGTTTATTTGATAAGTCTGTGAGTGTCTTTTTTTGTGGAAATATGTTCATTGGTAGCAATCTTAGGATAACATGTATAAATGATATCATAGGATATTTGTCATACCCTTTTGACTTACTTAAACTTATATGATTATTTCTAGGCTCAACTGTAGTCCTGAAAACGGCATTGTTCATTTTGTTCCCGAGGCTTCTATTCCATTTGGTACGTATACCACTTCGTCTTTGTCCATTCATCTGTTTATGGACCTTTTTTCTGCTTCCATGTCTTGGCTATATCAATGTTGATGCAGTTCACATTTGCCTGCCTCTGTCTTTCCGATTCTGGTGGTCTTAGGTTATAGGCCCAAAAGGTGCCCTGCCGCATCATATGGTAGCTCAATTTTTACCTTTGTAGCAGCTCCATTCAGTTTTCGTTAGTGCTGTTACCACTTTACATCCCACGAGCAGCTAGAAGGTACACATTTTTCTCAAACCCCTTAAGCATTTATAGTTTGTAGTCTTTTTGTTGATGGTCATGACTGGTGTGAGCTGAAACCTTTTTGAATTTGAATTTGCATGTGGCTAATAATTCCTTATACTGAGCTTTAAGCATGTCCTTTTTTTTCTTTTCCTTTTTTTGATAAAGAGTGAGTACAACTTCCCTCTTCATATTGACTTCTTGAAAAATTTCTCATGTGTTGAATTTTCTTGCCTATTCCCCACTCCAGGGCATTTCTTGAGGGCAGGTGTCATTTAGAGCCCTGCAATCCTTGTGACTATGAAGCAACCATTAGCAGTGTGTTTAAAGCTGCTGTTGTGGGAAACAGCCACAAGGCAGCAGCATTATTACATTCTCAATTCTTGTTACTAGGGCAACAGAGTCTTCCTGGAGGTAGTGTTCCGAGGTTGTAAACTAGAGTGGAATGTGCTGGGACAAGCCCCCAGAACTTTATGTCTCCTTACTTATGTTTGTTTTTTAAATTTAATTTCTATTTCTTATCGGAGTAAATTTGATTAGAGTGTTTTGATTGTCTGGCTGTACAGAATCTACTCAATGATTCACACATATGTCTGTTCCTCTTCGGATCATGTTAGCATGTATGGAATTACAGAATGTATATTTTAAAGGTATTGTGATTATATAATTTATATAGTTTGTATGTTTTTTGTTTATATACATTTAACAAACATTACTATATGTATGTTAACCCCATAGTCCTAATTTACCCATCCTCCCACCTTTCATTTCGGCTAACAATTAGTTTATTTGATAAGTCTGTGAGTGTCTTTTTTTGTGGAAATATGTTCATTGGTAGCAATCTTAGGATAACATGTATAAATGATATCATAGGATATTTGTCATACCTTTTTGACTTACTTAACCTTATATGATTATTTCTAGGCTCAACTGTAGTCCTGAACACGGCATTGTTTATTTTTTTTCCGAGGCTACTATTCCATGCTGTCCATATACCTCTTCTTTTTGTCCATTCATCTGTTTATGGATCTTTTTTTGCTTCCATTTCTTGGCTATTTCAATATTGCTGCAGTGCACATTTGCCTGCCTCTGTCTTTCCGATTCTGGTGGTCTTAGGTTATAGGCCCAAAAGGTGCCCTGCCGCATCATATGGTAGCTCAGGTTTTACCTTGTAAAGCAGCTCGATTCAGTTTGCGTTAGTGCTGTTACCACTTTACATCCCACCAGCAGCTAGAAGGTACACAGTTCTCTAAAACCCCTTCAGCATTTATAGTTTGTAGACTTTTTGCTGATGGTCATGACTGGTGTGAGCTGAAACCTTTTTGAATTTGAATTTGCCTATGGCTAATAATTCCTTATACTGAGCTTTAGGCATGTCCTTTTTTTTCTTTTCCTTTTTTTTAAAGCGTGAGTACAACTTCCTTCCTCTTATTGACTTCTTGAAAATTTTCTCATGTCTTGAATTTTCTTGCCTATTCCCTACCGCAGGGCATTTTTTGAGGGCAGGTGTCATTTAGAGCCCTGCAGTCCTTGTGACTATTAAGCAACAATAGGCACTGGGTATAAAGCTGCTGTTGTGGGAAACAGCCACAAGGCGGCAGCATTATTACGTTCTCAACTCTTGTTACTAGGGCAACAGAGTCTTCCTCTAGGTAGTGTTCCGAGGTTGTGAGTTAGAGTGGAATGTGCTGGGAGAAGCCCCGAGAAGTTTATGTCTCCTTACTTCTGTTTGTTTTTTAAATTTAATTTCTATTTCTTATCGGAGTAAATTTGATTAGAGTGTTTTCATTGTCTGGCTGTACAGAATCTGCTCAATGATTCATACATATGTCTGTTCATCTTCGGATCCTGTTAGCATGTATGTGATTACACAATATATATTTTAAAGGTATTGGTGATTATATAATTCATATAGTTTATCTGTTATATGTTTACATACATTTAACATACATTAGTATATGTATGTAAACGCCATAGTCCTAATTTACCCATCCTCCCACCTTTCATTTTGGCTAACCATTAGTTTATTTGATAAGTCTGTGAGTGTCTTTTTTTGTGGAAATATGTTCATTGGTAGCAATCTTATGATAACATGTATAAATGATATCATAGGATATTTGTCATACCCTTTTGACTTACTTAACCTTATATGATTATTTCTAGGCTCAACTGTAGTCCTGAAAACGGCATTGTTCATTTTGTCCCCGAGGCTTCTATTCCATTTGGTACGTATACCACTTCGTCTTTGTCCATTCATCTGTTTATGGACCTTTTTTTTGCTTCCATGTCTTGGCTATATCAATGTTGTTGCAGTTCACATTTGGCTGCCTCTGTCTTTCCGATTCTGGTGGTCTTAGGTTATAGGCCCAAAAGGTGCCCTGCCGCATCATATGGTAGCTCAATTTTTACCTTTGTAGCAGCTCCATTCAGTTTTCGTTAGTGCTGTTACCACTTTACATCCCACGAGCAGCTAGAAGGTACACATTTTTCTCAAACCCCTTAAGCATTTATAGTTTGTAGTCTTTTTGCTGATGGTCATGACTGGTGTGAGCTGAAACCTTTTTGAATTTGAATTTGCATGTGGCTAATAATTCCTTATACTGAGCTTTAAGCATGTCCTTTTTTTTCTTTTCCTTTTTTTGATAAAGAGTGAGTACAACTTCCCTCTTCATATTGACTTCTTGAAAAATTTCTCATGTGTTGAATTTTCTTGCCTATTCCCCACTCCAGGGCATTTCTTGAGGGCAGGTGTCATTTAGAGCCCTGCAATCCTTGTGACTATGAAGCAACCATTAGCAGTGTGTTTAAAGCTGCTGTTGTGGGAAACAGCCACAAGGCAGCAGCATTATTACATTCTCAATTCTTGTTACTAGGGCAACAGAGTCTTCCTGGAGGTAGTGTTCCGAGGTTGTAAACTAGAGTGGAATGTGCTGGGACAAGCCCCCAGAACTTTATGTCTCCTTACTTATGTTTGTTTTTTAAATTTAATTTCTATTTCTTATCGGAGTAAATTTGATTAGAGTGTTTTGATTGTCTGGCTGTACAGAATCTACTCAATGATTCACACATATGTCTGTTCCTCTTCGGATCATGTTAGCATGTATGGAATTACAGAATGTATATTTTAAAGGTATTGTGATTATATAATTTATATAGTTTGTATGTTTTTTGTTTATATACATTTAACAAACATTACTATATGTATGTTAACCCCATAGTCCTAATTTACCCATCCTCCCACCTTTCATTTTGGCTAACAATTAGTTTATTTGATAAGTCTGTGAGTGTCTTTTTTTGTGGAAATATGTTCATTGGTAGCAATCTTAGGATAACATGTATAAATGATATCATAGGATATTTGTCATACCTTTTTGACTTACTTAACCTTATATGATTATTTCTAGGCTCAACTGTAGTCCTGAACACGGCATTGTTTATTTTTTTTCCGAGGCTACTATTCCATGCTGTCCATATACCTCTTCTTTTTGTCCATTCATCTGTTTATGGATCTTTTTTTGCTTCCATTTCTTGGCTATTTCAATATTGCTGCAGTGCACATTTGCCTGCCTCTGTCTTTCCGATTCTGGTGGTCTTAGGTTATAGGCCCAAAAGGTGCCCTGCCGCATCATATGGTAGCTCAGGTTTTACCTTGTAAAGCAGCTCGATTCAGTTTGCGTTAGTGCTGTTACCACTTTACATCCCACCAGCAGCTAGAAGGTACACAGTTCTCTAAAACCCCTTCAGCATTTATAGTTTGTAGACTTTTTGCTGATGGTCATGACTGGTGTGAGCTGAAACCTTTTTGAATTTGAATTTGCCTATGGCTAATAATTCCTTATACTGAGCTTTAGGCATGTCCTTTTTTTTCTTTTCCTTTTTTTTAAAGCGTGAGTACAACTTCCTTCCTCTTATTGACTTCTTGAAAATTTTCTCATGTCTTGAATTTTCTTGCCTATTCCCTACCGCAGGGCATTTTTTGAGGGCAGGTGTCATTTAGAGCCCTGCAGTCCTTGTGACTATTAAGCAACAATTGGCACTGGGTATAAAGCTGCTGTTGTGGGAAACAGCCACAAGGCGGCAGCATTATTACGTTCTCAACTCTTGTTACTAGGGCAACAGAGTCTTCCTGGAGGTAGTGTTCCGAGGTTGTAAACTAGAGTGGAATGTGCTGGGACAAGCCCCCAGAACTTCATGTCTCCTTACTTCTGTTTGTTTTTTCAATTTAATTTCTATTTCTTATCGGAGTAAATTTGATTAGAGTGTTTTGATTGTCTGGCTGTACAGAATCTGCTCAATGTTTCATACATATGTCTGTTCATCTTCGGATCCTGTTAGCATGTATGTGATTACACAATATATATTTTAAAGGTATTGGTGATTATATAATTCATATAGTTTTTCTGTTATATGTTTATATACATTTAACATACATTAGTATATGTATGTAAACACCATAGTCCTAATTTACCCATGCTCCCACCTTTCATTTTGGCTAACCATTAGTTTATTTGATAAGTCTGTGAGTGTCTTTTTTTGTGGAAATATGTTCATTGGTAGCAATCTTAGGATAACATGTATAAATGATATCATAGGATATTTGTCATACCCTTTTTTTTTAAATTAATAGCTACTTTATTTATTTATTTATCTATTTATTTAGCTGTGTTGGGTCTTCGTTTCGTGCGAGGGCTTTCTCTAGTTGCGGCAAGCGGGGGCCACTCTTCATTGCGGTGCGCGGGCCTCTCTCTATCGTGGCCCCTTCCGTTGCGGGGCACAGGCTCCAGATGCGCAGGCTCAGCAGTTGTGGCTCACGGTCCCAGTTGCTCTGTGGCACGTGGGATCCTCCCAGACCAGGGCTCGAACCCGCGTCCCCTGCATTAGCAGGCAGATTCTCTATCACTGCGCCACCAGGGAAGCCCCTGTCATACCCTTTTGACTTACTTAACCTTATATGATTATTTCTAGGCTCAACTGTAGTCCTGAAAACGGCATTGTTCATTTTGTTCCCGAGGCTTCTATTCCATTTGGTACGTATACCACTTCGTCTTTGTCCATTCATCTGTTTATGGACCTTTTTTTTGCTTCCATGTCTTGGCTATTTCAATATTGCTGCAGTGCACATTTGCCTGCCTCTGTCTTTCCGATTCTGGTGGTCTTAGTTAATAGGCTCAAAAGGTGCCCTGTCGCATCATATGGTAGCTCAGTTTTTACCTTGTAAAGCAGCTCCATTCCGTTTTTGTTAGTGCTGTTACCACTTTAGATCCCACCAGAGCTAGGAGGTACAGAGTTCTCTAAAACCCCTTCTGCATTTATAGTTTGTGGACTTTTTGCTGATGGCCATTTGACCTGTGTGAGCTGAAACCTTTTTGGAGGTTGGATAGGCATGTGGCTAATAATTCCTTACACTGAGCTTTAGGCATCCCCTTTTTCTTCTTTTCCTTTTTTTGTTAAAGAGTGAGTACAACTTCCCTCTTCATATTGACTTCCTGAAAAATTTCTCATGTGTTGAATTTTCTTGCCTATTCCCTACCCCAGGGCCTTTTTTGAAGGCAGGTGTCATTTAGTGCCCTGCAGTCCTTGTGACTATTAAGCAACAATAGGCACTGGGTATAAAGCTGCTGTTGTGGGAAACAGCCACAAGGCGGCAGCATTATTACGTTCTCAACTCTTGTTACTAGGGCAACAGAGTCTTCCTCTAGGTAGTGTTCCGAGGTTGTGAGTTAGAGTGGAATGTGCTGGGAGAAGCCCCGAGAAGTTTATGTCTCCTTACTTCTGTTTGTTTTTTAAATTTAATTTCTATTTCTTATCGGAGTAAATTTGATTAGAGTGTTTTCATTGTCTGGCTGTACAGAATCTGCTCAATGATTCATACATATGTCTGTTCATCTTCGGATCCTGTTAGCATGTATGTGATTACACAATATATATTTTAAAGGTATTGGTGATTATATAATTCATATAGTTTATCTGTTATATGTTTACATACATTTAACATACATTAGTATATGTATGTAAACGCCATAGTCCTAATTTACCCATCCTCCCACCTTTCAGTTTGGCTAACCATTAGTTTATTTGATAAGTCTGTGAGTGTCTTTTTTTGTGGAAATATGTTCATTGGTAGCAATCTTAGGATAACATGTATAAATGATATCATAGGATATTTGTCATACCCTTTTGACTTACTTAACCTTATATGATTATTTCTAGGCTCAACTGTAGTCCTGAAAACGGCATTGTTCATTTTGTTCCCGAGGCTTCTATTCCATTCGGTACGTATACCACTTCGTCTTTGTCCATTCATCTGTTTATGGACCTTTTTTCTGCTTCCATGTCTTGGCTATATCAATGTTGTTGCAGTTCACATTTGCCTGCCTCTGTCTTTCCGATTCTGGTGGTCTTAGGTTATAGGCCCAAAAGGTGCCCTGCCGCATCATATGGTAGCTCAATTTTTACCTTTGTAGCAGCTCCATTCAGTTTTCGTTAGTGCTGTTACCACTTTACATCCCACGAGCAGCTAGAAGGTACACATTTTTCTCAAACCCCTTAAGCATTTATAGTTTGTAGTCTTTTTGCTGATGGTCATGACTGGTGTGAGCTGAAACCTTTTTGAATTTGAATTTGCATGTGGCTAATAATTCCTTATACTGAGCTTTAAGCATGTCCTTTTTTTTCTTTTCCTTTTTTTGATAAAGAGTGAGTACAACTTCCCTCTTCATATTGACTTCTTGAAAAATTTCTCATGTGTTGAATTTTCTTGCCTATTCCCCACTCCAGGGCATTTCTTGAGGGCAGGTGTCATTTAGAGCCCTGCAATCCTTGTGACTATGAAGCAACCATTAGCAGTGTGTTTAAAGCTGCTGTTGTGGGAAACAGCCACAAGGCAGCAGCATTATTACATTCTCAACTCTTGTTACTAGGGCAACAGAGTCTTCCTGGAGGTAGTGTTCCGAGGTTGTAAACTAGAGTGTAATGTGCTGGGACAAGCCCCCAGAACTTCATGTCTCCTTACTTATGTTTGTTTTTTAAATTTAATTTCTATTTCTTATCGGAGTAAATTTGATTAGAGTGTTTTGATTGTCTGGCTGTACAGAATCTACTCAATGATTCACACATATGTCTGTTCCTCTTCGGATCATGTTAGCATGTATGGAATTACAGAATGTATATTTTAAAGGTATTGTGATTATATAATTTATATAGTTTGTATGTTTTTTGTTTATATACATTTAACAAACATTACTATATGTATGTTAACCCCATAGTCCTAATTTACCCATCCTCCCACCTTTCATTTTGGCTAACAATTAGTTTATTTGATAAGTCTGTGAGTGTCTTTTTTTGTGGAAATATGTTCATTGGTAGCAATCTTAGGATAACATGTATAAATGATATCATAGGATATTTGTCATACCTTTTTGACTTACTTAACCTTATATGATTATTTCTAGGCTCAACTGTAGTCCTGAACACGGCATTGTTTATTTTTTTTCCGAGGCTACTATTCCATGCTGTCCATATACCTCTTCTTTTTGTCCATTCATCTGTTTATGGATCTTTTTTTGCTTCCATTTCTTGGCTATTTCAATATTGCTGCAGTGCACATTTGCCTGCCTCTGTCTTTCCGATTCTGGTGGTCTTAGGTTATAGGCCCAAAAGGTGCCCTGCCGCATCATATGGTAGCTCAGGTTTTACCTTGTAAAGCAGCTCGATTCAGTTTGCGTTAGTGCTGTTACCACTTTACATCCCACCAGCAGCTAGAAGGTACACAGTTCTCTAAAACCCCTTCAGCATTTATAGTTTGTAGACTTTTTGCTGATGGTCATGACTGGTGTGAGCTGAAACCTTTTTGAATTTGAATTTGCCTATGGCTAATAATTCCTTATACTGAGCTTTAGGCATGTCCTTTTTTTTCTTTTCCTTTTTTTTAAAGCGTGAGTACAACTTCCTTCCTCTTATTGACTTCTTGAAAATTTTCTCATGTCTTGAATTTTCTTGCCTATTCCCTACCGCAGGGCATTTTTTGAGGGCAGGTGTCATTTAGAGCCCTGCAGTCCTTGTGACTATTAAGCAACAATAGGCACTGGGTATAAAGCTGCTGTTGTGGGAAACAGCCACAAGGCGGCAGCATTATTACGTTCTCAACTCTTGTTACTAGGGCAACAGAGTCTTCCTGGAGGTAGTGTTCCGAGGTTGTAAACTAGAGTGGAATGTGCTGGGACAAGCCCCCAGAACTTCATGTCTCCTTACTTCTGTTTGTTTTTTCAATTTAATTTCTATTTCTTATCGGAGTAAATTTGATTAGAGTGTTTTGATTGTCTGGCTGTACAGAATCTGCTCAATGATTCATACATATGTCTGTTCATCTTCGGATCCTGTTAGCATGTATGTGATTACACAATATATATTTTAAAGGTATTGGTGATTATATAATTCATATAGTTTTTCTGTTATATGTTTATATACATTTAACATACATTAGTATATGTATGTAAACACCATAGTCCTAATTTACCCATCCTCCCACCTTTCATTTTGGCTAACCATTAGTTTATTTGATAAGTCTGTGAGTGTCTTTTTTTGTGGAAATATGTTCATTGGTAGCAATCTTAGGATAACATGTATAAATGATATCATAGGATATTTGTCATACCCTTTTTTTTAAATTAATAGCTACTTTATTTATTTATTTATCTATTTATTTAGCTGTGTTGGGTCTTCGTTTCGTGCGAGGGCTTTCTCTAGTTGCGGCAAGCGGGGGCCACTCTTCATTGCGGTGCGCGGGCCTCTCACTATCGTGGCCCCTTCCGTTGCGGGGCACAGGCTCCAGATGCGCAGGCTCAGCAGTTGTGGCTCACGGTCCCAGTTGCTCTGTGGCACGTGGGATCCTCCCAGACCAGGGCTCGAACCCGCGTCCCCTGCATTAGCAGGCAGATTCTCTATCACTGCGCCACCAGGGAAGCCCCTGTCATACCCTTTTGACTTACTTAACCTTATATGATTATTTCTAGGCTCAACTGTAGTCCTGAAAACGGCATTGTTCATTTTGTTCCCGAGGCTTCTATTCCATTTGGTACGTATACCACTTCGTCTTTGTCCATTCATCTGTTTATGGACCTTTTTTTTGCTTCCATGTCTTGGCTATTTCAATATTGCTGCAGTGCACATTTGCCTGCCTCTGTCTTTCCGATTCTGGTGGTCTTAGTTAATAGGCTCAAAAGGTGCCCTGTCGCATCATATGGTAGCTCAGTTTTTACCTTGTAAAGCAGCTCCATTCCGTTTTTGTTAGTGCTGTTACCACTTTAGATCCCACCAGAGCTAGGAGGTACAGAGTTCTCTAAAACCCCTTCTGCATTTATAGTTTGTGGACTTTTTGCTGATGGCCATTTGACCTGTGTGAGCTGAAACCTTTTTGGAGGTTGGATAGGCATGTGGCTAATAATTCCTTACACTGAGCTTTAGGCATCCCCTTTTTCTTCTTTTCCTTTTTTTGTTAAAGAGTGAGTACAACTTCCCTCTTCATATTGACTTCCTGAAAAATTTCTCATGTGTTGAATTTTCTTGCCTATTCCCTACCCCAGGGCCTTTTTTGAAGGCAGGTGTCATTTAGTGCCCTGCAGTCCTTGTGACTATTAAGCAACAATAGGCACTGGGTATAAAGCTGCTGTTGTGGGAAACAGCCACAAGGCGGCAGCATTATTACGTTCTCAACTCTTGTTACTAGGGCAACAGAGTCTTCCTCTAGGTAGTGTTCCGAGGTTGTGAGTTAGAGTGGAATGTGCTGGGAGAAGCCCCGAGAAGTTTATGTCTCCTTACTTCTGTTTGTTTTTTAAATTTAATTTCTATTTCTTATCGGAGTAAATTTGATTAGAGTGTTTTCATTGTCTGGCTGTACAGAATCTGCTCAATGATTCATACATATGTCTGTTCATCTTCGGATCCTGTTAGCATGTATGTGATTACACAATATATATTTTAAAGGTATTGGTGATTATATAATTCATATAGTTTATCTGTTATATGTTTACATACATTTAACATACATTAGTATATGTATGTAAACGCCATAGTCCTAATTTACCCATCCTCCCACCTTTCAGTTTGGCTAACCATTAGTTTATTTGATAAGTCTGTGAGTGTCTTTTATTGTGGAAATATGTTCATTGGTAGCAATCTTAGGATAACATGTATAAATGATATCATAGGATATTTGTCATACCCTTTTGACTTACTTAACCTTATATGATTATTTCTAGGCTCAACTGTAGTCCTGAAAACGGCATTGTTCATTTTGTTCCCGAGGCTTCTATTCCATTTGGTACGTATACCACTTCGTCTTTGTCCATTCATCTGTTTATGGACCTTTTTTTTGCTTCCATGTCTTGGCTATATCAATGTTGTTGCAGTTCACATTTGCCTGCCTCTGTCTTTCCGATTCTGGTGGTCTTAGGTTATAGGCCCAAAAGGTGCCCTGCCGCATCATATGGTAGCTCAATTTTTACCTTTGTAGCAGCTCCATTCAGTTTTCGTTAGTGCTGTTACCACTTTACATCCCACGAGCAGCTAGAAGGTACACATTTTTCTCAAACCCCTTAAGCATTTATAGTTTGTAGTCTTTTTGCTGATGGTCATGACTGGTGTGAGCTGAAACCTTTTTGAATTTGAATTTGCATGTGGCTAATAATTCCTTATACTGAGCTTTAAGCATGTCCTTTTTTTTCTTTTCCTTTTTTTGATAAAGAGTGAGTACAACTTCCCTCTTCATATTGACTTCTTGAAAAATTTCTCATGTGTTGAATTTTCTTGCCTATTCCCCACTCCAGGGCATTTCTTGAGGGCAGGTGTCATTTAGAGCCCTGCAATCCTTGTGACTATGAAGCAACCATTAGCAGTGTGTTTAAAGCTGCTGTTGTGGGAAACAGCCACAAGGCAGCAGCATTATTACATTCTCAATTCTTGTTACTAGGGCAACAGAGTCTTCCTGGAGGTAGTGTTCCGAGGTTGTAAACTAGAGTGGAATGTGCTGGGACAAGCCCCCAGAACTTTATGTCTCCTTACTTATGTTTGTTTTTTAAATTTAATTTCTATTTCTTATCGGAGTAAATTTGATTAGAGTGTTTTGATTGTCTGGCTGTACAGAATCTACTCAATGATTCACACATATGTCTGTTCCTCTTCGGATCATGTTAGCATGTATGGAATTACAGAATGTATATTTTAAAGGTATTGTGATTATATAATTTATATAGTTTGTATGTTTTTTGTTTATATACATTTAACAAACATTACTATATGTATGTTAACCCCATAGTCCTAATTTACCCATCCTCCCACCTTTCATTTTGGCTAACAATTAGTTTATTTGATAAGTCTGTGAGTGTCTTTTTTTGTGGAAATATGTTCATTGGTAGCAATCTTAGGATAACATGTATAAATGATATCATAGGATATTTGTCATACCTTTTTGACTTACTTAACCTTATATGATTATTTCTAGGCTCAACTGTAGTCCTGAACACGGCATTGTTTATTTTTTTTCCGAGGCTACTATTCCATGCTGTCCATATACCTCTTCTTTTTGTCCATTCATCTGTTTATGGATCTTTTTTTGCTTCCATTTCTTGGCTATTTCAATATTGCTGCAGTGCACATTTGCCTGCCTCTGTCTTTCCGATTCTGGTGGTCTTAGGTTATAGGCCCAAAAGGTGCCCTGCCGCATCATATGGTAGCTCAGGTTTTACCTTGTAAAGCAGCTCGATTCAGTTTGCGTTAGTGCTGTTACCACTTTACATCCCACCAGCAGCTAGAAGGTACACAGTTCTCTAAAACCCCTTCAGCATTTATAGTTTGTAGACTTTTTGCTGATGGTCATGACTGGTGTGAGCTGAAAACTTTTTGAATTTGAATTTGCCTATGGCTAATAATTCCTTATACTGAGCTTTAGGCATGTCCTTTTTTTTCTTTTCCTTTTTTTTAAAGCGTGAGTACAACTTCCTTCCTCTTATTGACTTCTTGAAAATTTTCTCATGTCTTGAATTTTCTTGCCTATTCCCTACCGCAGGGCATTTTTTGAGGGCAGGTGTCATTTAGAGCCCTGCAGTCCTTGTGACTATTAAGCAACAATTGGCACTGGGTATAAAGCTGCTGTTGTGGGAAACAGCCACAAGGCGGCAGCATTATTACGTTCTCAACTCTTGTTACTAGGGCAACAGAGTCTTCCTGGAGGTAGTGTTCCGAGGTTGTAAACTAGAGTGGAATGTGCTGGGACAAGCCCCCAGAACTTCATGTCTCCTTACTTCTGTTTGTTTTTTCAATTTAATTTCTATTTCTTATCGGAGTAAATTTGATTAGAGTGTTTTGATTGTCTGGCTGTACAGAATCTGCTCAATGTTTCATACATATGTCTGTTCATCTTCGGATCCTGTTAGCATGTATGTGATTACACAATATATATTTTAAAGGTATTGGTGATTATATAATTCATATAGTTTTTCTGTTATATGTTTATATACATTTAACATACATTAGTATATGTATGTAAACACCATAGTCCTAATTTACCCATCCTCCCACCTTTCATTTTGGCTAACCATTAGTTTATTTGATAAGTCTGTGAGTGTCTTTTTTTGTGGAAATATGTTCATTGGTAGCAATCTTAGGATAACATGTATAAATGATATCATAGGATATTTGTCATACCCTTTTTTTAAAATTAATAGCTACTTTATTTATTTATTTATCTATTTATTTAGCTGTGTTGGGTCTTCGTTTCGTGCGAGGGCTTTCTCTAGTTGCGGCAAGCGGGGGCCACTCTTCATTGCGGTGCGCGGGCCTCTCTCTATCGTGGCCCCTTCCGTTGCGGGGCACAGGCTCCAGATGCGCAGGCTCAGCAGTTGTGGCTCACGGTCCCAGTTGCTCTGTGGCACGTGGGATCCTCCCAGACCAGGGCTCGAACCCGCGTCCCCTGCATTAGCAGGCAGATTCTCTATCACTGCGCCACCAGGGAAGCCCCTGTCATACCCTTTTGACTTACTTAACCTTATATGATTATTTCTAGGCTCAACTGTAGTCCTGAAAACGGCATTGTTCATTTTGTTCCCGAGGCTTCTATTCCATTTGGTACGTATACCACTTCGTCTTTGTCCATTCATCTGTTTATGGACCTTTTTTTTGCTTCCATGTCTTGGCTATTTCAATATTGCTGCAGTGCACATTTGCCTGCCTCTGTCTTTCCGATTCTGGTGGTCTTAGTTAATAGGCTCAAAAGGTGCCCTGTCGCATCATATGGTAGCTCAGTTTTTACCTTGTAAAGCAGCTCCATTCCGTTTTTGTTAGTGCTGTTACCACTTTAGATCCCACCAGAGCTAGGAGGTACAGAGTTCTCTAAAACCCCTTCTGCATTTATAGTTTGTGGACTTTTTGCTGATGGCCATTTGACCTGTGTGAGCTGAAACCTTTTTGGAGGTTGGATAGGCATGTGGCTAATAATTCCTTACACTGAGCTTTAGGCATCCCCTTTTTCTTCTTTTCCTTTTTTTGTTAAAGAGTGAGTACAACTTCCCTCTTCATATTGACTTCCTGAAAAATTTCTCATGTGTTGAATTTTCTTGCCTATTCCCTACCCCAGGGCCTTTTTTGAAGGCAGGTGTCATTTAGTGCCCTGCAGTCCTTGTGACTATTAAGCAACAATAGGCACTGGGTATAAAGCTGCTGTTGTGGGAAACAGCCACAAGGCGGCAGCATTATTACGTTCTCAACTCTTGTTACTAGGGCAACAGAGTCTTCCTCTAGGTAGTGTTCCGAGGTTGTGAGTTAGAGTGGAATGTGCTGGGAGAAGCCCCGAGAAGTTTATGTCTCCTTACTTCTGTTTGTTTTTTAAATTTAATTTCTATTTCTTATCGGAGTAAATTTGATTAGAGTGTTTTGATTGTCTGGCTGTACAGAATCTGCTCAATGATTCATACATATGTCTGTTCATCTTCGGATCCTGTTAGCATGTATGTGATTACACAATATATATTTTAAAGGTATTGGTGATTATATAATTCATATAGTTTATCTGTTATATGTTTACATACATTTAACATACATTAGTATATGTATGTAAACGCCATAGTCCTAATTTACCCATCCTCCCACCTTTCAGTTTGGCTAACCATTAGTTTATTTGATAAGTCTGTGAGTGTCTTTTTTTGTGGAAATATGTTCATTGGTAGCAATCTTAGGATAACATGTATAAATGATATCATAGGATATTTGTCATACCCTTTTGACTTACTTAACCTTATATGATTATTTCTAGGCTCAACTGTAGTCCTGAAAACGGCATTGTTCATTTTGTTCCCGAGGCTTCTATTCCATTTGGTACGTATACCACTTCGTCTTTGTCCATTCATCTGTTTATGGACCTTTTTTTTGCTTCCATGTCTTGGCTATATCAATGTTGTTGCAGTTCACATTTGCCTGCCTCTGTCTTTCCGATTCTGGTGGTCTTAGGTTATAGGCCCAAAAGGTGCCCTGCCGCATCATATGGTAGCTCAATTTTTACCTTTGTAGCAGCTCCATTCAGTTTTCGTTAGTGCTGTTACCACTTTACATCCCACGAGCAGCTAGAAGGTACACATTTTTCTCAAACCCCTTAAGCATTTATAGTTTGTAGTCTTTTTGCTGATGGTCATGACTGGTGTGAGCTGAAACCTTTTTGAATTTGAATTTGCATGTGGCTAATAATTCCTTATACTGAGCTTTAAGCATGTCCTTTTTTTTCTTTTCCTTTTTTTGATAAAGAGTGAGTACAACTTCCCTCTTCATATTGACTTCTTGAAAAATTTCTCATGTGTTGAATTTTCTTGCCTATTCCCCACTCCAGGGCATTTCTTGAGGGCAGGTGTCATTTAGAGCCCTGCAATCCTTGTGACTATGAAGCAACCATTAGCAGTGTGTTTAAAGCTGCTGTTGTGGGAAACAGCCACAAGGCAGCAGCATTATTACATTCTCAACTCTTGTTACTAGGGCAACAGAGTCTTCCTGGAGGTAGTGTTCCGAGGTTGTAAACTAGAGTGGAATGTGCTGGGACAAGCCCCCAGAACTTCATGTCTCCTTACTTATGTTTGTTTTTTAAATTTAATTTCTATTTCTTATCGGAGTAAATTTGATTAGAGTGTTTTGATTGTCTGGCTGTACAGAATCTACTCAATGATTCACACATATGTCTGTTCCTCTTCGGATCATGTTAGCATGTATGGAATTACAGAATGTATATTTTAAAGGTATTGTGATTATATAATTTATATAGTTTGTATGTTTTTTGTTTATATACATTTAACAAACATTACTATATGTATGTTAACCCCATAGTCCTAATTTACCCATCCTCCCACCTTTCATTTTGGCTAACAATTAGTTTATTTGATAAGTCTGTGAGTGTCTTTTTTTGTGGAAATATGTTCATTGGTAGCAATCTTAGGATAACATGTATAAATGATATCATAGGATATTTGTCATACCTTTTTGACTTACTTAACCTTATATGATTATTTCTAGGCTCAACTGTAGTCCTGAACACGGCATTGTTTATTTTTTTTCCGAGGCTACTATTCCATGCTGTCCATATACCTCTTCTTTTTGTCCATTCATCTGTTTATGGATCTTTTTTTGCTTCCATTTCTTGGCTATTTCAATATTGCTGCAGTGCACATTTGCCTGCCTCTGTCTTTCCGATTCTGGTGGTCTTAGGTTATAGGCCCAAAAGGTGCCCTGCCGCATCATATGGTAGCTCAGGTTTTACCTTGTAAAGCAGCTCGATTCAGTTTGCGTTAGTGCTGTTACCACTTTACATCCCACCAGCAGCTAGAAGGTACACAGTTCTCTAAAACCCCTTCAGCATTTATAGTTTGTAGACTTTTTGCTGATGGTCATGACTGGTGTGAGCTGAAACCTTTTTGAATTTGAATTTGCCTATGGCTAATAATTCCTTATACTGAGCTTTAGGCATGTCCTTTTTTTTCTTTTCCTTTTTTTTAAAGCGTGAGTACAACTTCCTTCCTCTTATTGACTTCTTGAAAATTTTCTCATGTCTTGAATTTTCTTGCCTATTCCCTACCGCAGGGCATTTTTTGAGGGCAGGTGTCATTTAGAGCCCTGCAGTCCTTGTGACTATTAAGCAACAATTGGCACTGGGTATAAAGCTGCTGTTGTGGGAAACAGCCACAAGGCGGCAGCATTATTACGTTCTCAACTCTTGTTACTAGGGCAACAGAGTCTTCCTGGAGGTAGTGTTCCGAGGTTGTAAACTAGAGTGGAATGTGCTGGGACAAGCCCCCAGAACTTCATGTCTCCTTACTTCTGTTTGTTTTTTCAATTTAATTTCTATTTCTTATCGGAGTAAATTTGATTAGAGTGTTTTGATTGTCTGGCTGTACAGAATCTGCTCAATGATTCATACATATGTCTGTTCATCTTCGGATCCTGTTAGCATGTATGTGATTACACAATATATATTTTAAAGGTATTGGTGATTATATAATTCATATAGTTTTTCTGTTATATGTTTATATACATTTAACATACATTAGTATATGTATGTAAACACCATAGTCCTAATTTACCCATCCTCCGACCTTTCATTTTGGCTAACCATTAGTTTATTTGATAAGTCTGTGAGTGTCTTTTTTTGTGGAAATATGTTCATTGGTAGCAATCTTAGGATAACATGTATAAATGATATCATAGGATATTTGTCATACCCTTTTTTTTTAATTAATAGCTACTTTATTTATTTATTTATCTATTTATTTAGCTGTGTTGGGTCTTCGTTTCGTGCGAGGGCTTTCTCTAGTTGCGGCAAGCGGGGGCCACTCTTCATTGCGGTGCGCGGGCCTCTCACTATCGTGGCCCCTTCCGTTGCGGGGCACAGGCTCCAGATGCGCAGGCTCAGCAGTTGTGGCTCACGGTCCCAGTTGCTCTGTGGCACGTGGGATCCTCCCAGACCAGGGCTCGAACCCGCGTCCCCTGCATTAGCAGGCAGATTCTCTATCACTGCGCCACCAGGGAAGCCCCTGTCATACCCTTTTGACTTACTTAACCTTATATGATTATTTCTAGGCTCAACTGTAGTCCTGAAAACGGCATTGTTCATTTTGTTCCCGAGGCTTCTATTCCATTTGGTACGTATACCACTTCGTCTTTGTCCATTCATCTGTTTATGGACCTTTTTTTTGCTTCCATGTCTTGGCTATTTCAATATTGCTGCAGTGCACATTTGCCTGCCTCTGTCTTTCCGATTCTGGTGGTCTTAGTTAATAGGCTCAAAAGGTGCCCTGTTGCATCATATGGTAGCTCAGTTTTTACCTTGTAAAGCAGCTCCATTCCGTTTTTGTTAGTGCTGTTACCACTTTAGATCCCACCAGAGCTAGGAGGTACAGAGTTCTCTAAAACCCCTTCTGCATTTATAGTTTGTGGACTTTTTGCTGATGGCCATTTGACCTGTGTGAGCTGAAACCTTTTTGGAGGTTGGATAGGCATGTGGCTAATAATTCCTTACACTGAGCTTTAGGCATCCCCTTTTTCTTCTTTTCCTTTTTTTGTTAAAGAGTGAGTACAACTTCCCTCTTCATATTGACTTCCTGAAAAATTTCTCATGTGTTGAATTTTCTTGCCTATTCCCTACCCCAGGGCCTTTTTTGAAGGCAGGTGTCATTTAGTGCCCTGCAGTCCTTGTGACTATTAAGCAACAATAGGCACTGGGTATAAAGCTGCTGTTGTGGGAAACAGCCACAAGGCGGCAGCATTATTACGTTCTCAACTCTTGTTACTAGGGCAACAGAGTCTTCCTCTAGGTAGTGTTCCGAGGTTGTGAGTTAGAGTGGAATGTGCTGGGAGAAGCCCCGAGAAGTTTATGTCTCCTTACTTCTGTTTGTTTTTTAAATTTAATTTCTATTTCTTATCGGAGTAAATTTGATTAGAGTGTTTTCATTGTCTGGCTGTACAGAATCTGCTCAATGATTCATACATATGTCTGTTCATCTTCGGATCCTGTTAGCATGTATGTGATTACACAATATATATTTTAAAGGTATTGGTGATTATATAATTCATATAGTTTATCTGTTATATGTTTACATACATTTAACATACATTAGTATATGTATGTAAACGCCATAGTCCTAATTTACCCATCCTCCCACCTTTCAGTTTGGCTAACCATTAGTTTATTTGATAAGTCTGTGAGTGTCTTTTTTTGTGGAAATATGTTCATTGGTAGCAATCTTAGGATAACATGTATAAATGATATCATAGGATATTTGTCATACCCTTTTGACTTACTTAACCTTATATGATTATTTCTAGGCTCAACTGTAGTCCTGAAAACGGCATTGTTCATTTTGTTCCCGAGGCTTCTATTCCATTTGGTACGTATACCACTTCGTCTTTGTCCATTCATCTGTTTATGGACCTTTTTTTTGCTTCCATGTCTTGGCTATATCAATGTTGTTGCAGTTCACATTTGCCTGCCTCTGTCTTTCCGATTCTGGTGGTCTTAGGTTATAGGCCCAAAAGGTGCCCTGCCGCATCATATGGTAGCTCAATTTTTACCTTTGTAGCAGCTCCATTCAGTTTTCGTTAGTGCTGTTACCACTTTACATCCCACGAGCAGCTAGAAGGTACACATTTTTCTCAAACCCCTTAAGCATTTATAGTTTGTAGTCTTTTTGCTGATGGTCATGACTGGTGTGAGCTGAAACCTTTTTGAATTTGAATTTGCATGTGGCTAATAATTCCTTATACTGAGCTTTAAGCATGTCCTTTTTTTTCTTTTCCTTTTTTTGATAAAGAGTGAGTACAACTTCCCTCTTCATATTGACTTCTTGAAAAATTTCTCATGTGTTGAATTTTCTTGCCTATTCCCCACTCCAGGGCATTTCTTGAGGGCAGGTGTCATTTAGAGCCCTGCAATCCTTGTGACTATGAAGCAACCATTAGCAGTGTGTTTAAAGCTGCTGTTGTGGGAAACAGCCACAAGGCAGCAGCATTATTACATTCTCAACTCTTGTTACTAGGGCAACAGAGTCTTCCTGGAGGTAGTGTTCCGAGGTTGTAAACTAGAGTGGAATGTGCTGGGACAAGCCCCCAGAACTTCATGTCTCCTTACTTATGTTTGTTTTTTAAATTTAATTTCTATTTCTTATCGGAGTAAATTTGATTAGAGTGTTTTGATTGTCTGGCTGTACAGAATCTACTCAATGATTCACACATATGTCTGTTCCTCTTCGGATCATGTTAGCATGTATGGAATTACAGAATGTATATTTTAAAGGTATTGTGATTATATAATTTATATAGTTTGTATGTTTTTTGTTTATATACATTTAACAAACATTACTATATGTATGTTAACCCCATAGTCCTAATTTACCCATCCTCCCACCTTTCATTTTGGCTAACAATTAGTTTATTTGATAAGTCTGTGAGTGTCTTTTTTTGTGGAAATATGTTCATTGGTAGCAATCTTAGGATAACATGTATAAATGATATCATAGGATATTTGTCATACCTTTTTGACTTACTTAACCTTATATGATTATTTCTAGGCTCAACTGTAGTCCTGAACACGGCATTGTTTATTTTTTTTCCGAGGCTACTATTCCATGCTGTCCATATACCTCTTCTTTTTGTCCATTCATCTGTTTATGGATCTTTTTTTGCTTCCATTTCTTGGCTATTTCAATATTGCTGCAGTGCACATTTGCCTGCCTCTGTCTTTCCGATTCTGGTGGTCTTAGGTTATAGGCCCAAAAGGTGCCCTGCCGCATCATATGGTAGCTCAGGTTTTACCTTGTAAAGCAGCTCGATTCAGTTTGCGTTAGTGCTGTTACCACTTTACATCCCACCAGCAGCTAGAAGGTACACAGTTCTCTAAAACCCCTTCAGCATTTATAGTTTGTAGACTTTTTGCTGATGGTCATGACTGGTGTGAGCTGAAACCTTTTTGAATTTGAATTTGCCTATGGCTAATAATTCCTTATACTGAGCTTTAGGCATGTCCTTTTTTTTCTTTTCCTTTTTTTTAAAGCGTGAGTACAACTTCCTTCCTCTTATTGACTTCTTGAAAATTTTCTCATGTCTTGAATTTTCTTGCCTATTCCCTACCGCAGGGCATTTTTTGAGGGCAGGTGTCATTTAGAGCCCTGCAGTCCTTGTGACTATTAAGCAACAATTGGCACTGGGTATAAAGCTGCTGTTGTGGGAAACAGCCACAAGGCGGCAGCATTATTACGTACTCAACTCTTGTTACTAGGGCAACAGAGTCTTCCTGGAGGTAGTGTTCCGAGGTTGTAAACTAGAGTGGAATGTGCTGGGACAAGCCCCCAGAACTTCATGTCTCCTTACTTCTGTTTGTTTTTTCAATTTAATTTCTATTTCTTATCGGAGTAAATTTGATTAGAGTGTTTTGATTGTCTGGCTGTACAGAATCTGCTCAATGATTCATACATATGTCTGTTCATCTTCGGATCCTGTTAGCATGTATGTGATTACACAATATATATTTTAAAGGTATTGGTGATTATATAATTCATATAGTTTTTCTGTTATATGTTTACATACATTTAACATACATTAGTATATGTATGTAAACGCCATAGTCCTAATTTACCCATCCTCCCACCTTTCAGTTTGGCTAACCATTAGTTTATTTGATAAGTCTGTGAGTGTCTTTTTTTGTGGAAATATGTTCATTGGTAGCAATCTTAGGATAACATGTATAAATGATATCATAGGATATTTGTCATACCCTTTTGACTTACTTAACCTTATATGATTATTTCTAGGCTCAACTGTAGTCCTGAAAACGGCATTGTTCATTTTGTTCCCGAGGCTTCTATTCCATTTGGTACGTATACCACTTCGTCTTTGTCCATTCATCTGTTTATGGACCTTTTTTTTGCTTCCATGTCTTGGCTATATCAATGTTGTTGCAGTTCACATTTGCCTGCCTCTGTCTTTCCGATTCTGGTGGTCTTAGGTTATAGGCCCAAAAGGTGCCCTGCCGCATCATATGGTAGCTCAATTTTTACCTTTGTAGCAGCTCCATTCAGTTTTCGTTAGTGCTGTTACCACTTTACATCCCACGAGCAGCTAGAAGGTACACATTTTTCTCAAACCCCTTAAGCATTTATAGTTTGTAGTCTTTTTGCTGATGGTCATGACTGGTGTGAGCTGAAACCTTTTTGAATTTGAATTTGCATGTGGCTAATAATTCCTTATACTGAGCTTTAAGCATGTCCTTTTTTTTCTTTTCCTTTTTTTGATAAAGAGTGAGTACAACTTCCCTCTTCATATTGACTTCTTGAAAAATTTCTCATGTGTTGAATTTTCTTGCCTATTCCCCACTCCAGGGCATTTCTTGAGGGCAGGTGTCATTTAGAGCCCTGCAATCCTTGTGACTATGAAGCAACCATTAGCAGTGTGTTTAAAGCTGCTGTTGTGGGAAACAGCCACAAGGCAGCAGCATTATTACATTCTCAACTCTTGTTACTAGGGCAACAGAGTCTTCCTGGAGGTAGTGTTCCGAGGTTGTAAACTAGAGTGGAATGTGCTGGGACAAGCCCCCAGAACTTCATGTCTCCTTACTTATGTTTGTTTTTTAAATTTAATTTCTATTTCTTATCGGAGTAAATTTGATTAGAGTGTTTTGATTGTCTGGCTGTACAGAATCTACTCAATGATTCACACATATGTCTGTTCCTCTTCGGATCATGTTAGCATGTATGGAATTACAGAATGTATATTTTAAAGGTATTGTGATTATATAATTTATATAGTTTGTATGTTTTTTGTTTATATACATTTAACAAACATTACTATATGTATGTTAACCCCATAGTCCTAATTTACCCATCCTCCCACCTTTCATTTTGGCTAACAATTAGTTTATTTGATAAGTCTGTGAGTGTCTTTTTTTGTGGAAATATGTTCATTGGTAGCAATCTTAGGATAACATGTATAAATGATATCATAGGATATTTGTCATACCTTTTTGACTTACTTAACCTTATATGATTATTTCTAGGCTCAACTGTAGTCCTGAACACGGCATTGTTTATTTTTTTTCCGAGGCTACTATTCCATGCTGTCCATATACCTCTTCTTTTTGTCCATTCATCTGTTTATGGATCTTTTTTTGCTTCCATTTCTTGGCTATTTCAATATTGCTGCAGTGCACATTTGCCTGCCTCTGTCTTTCCGATTCTGGTGGTCTTAGGTTATAGGCCCAAAAGGTGCCCTGCCGCATCATATGGTAGCTCAGGTTTTACCTTGTAAAGCAGCTCGATTCAGTTTGCGTTAGTGCTGTTACCACTTTACATCCCACCAGCAGCTAGAAGGTACACAGTTCTCTAAAACCCCTTCAGCATTTATAGTTTGTAGACTTTTTGCTGATGGTCATGACTGGTGTGAGCTGAAACCTTTTTGAATTTGAATTTGCCTATGGCTAATAATTCCTTATACTGAGCTTTAGGCATGTCCTTTTTTTTCTTTTCCTTTTTTTTAAAGCGTGAGTACAACTTCCTTCCTCTTATTGACTTCTTGAAAATTTTCTCATGTCTTGAATTTTCTTGCCTATTCCCTACCGCAGGGCATTTTTTGAGGGCAGGTGTCATTTAGAGCCCTGCAGTCCTTGTGACTATTAAGCAACAATTGGCACTGGGTATAAAGCTGCTGTTGTGGGAAACAGCCACAAGGCGGCAGCATTATTACGTACTCAACTCTTGTTACTAGGGCAACAGAGTCTTCCTGGAGGTAGTGTTCCGAGGTTGTAAACTAGAGTGGAATGTGCTGGGACAAGCCCCCAGAACTTCATGTCTCCTTACTTCTGTTTGTTTTTTCAATTTAATTTCTATTTCTTATCGGAGTAAATTTGATTAGAGTGTTTTGATTGTCTGGCTGTACAGAATCTGCTCAATGATTCATACATATGTCTGTTCATCTTCGGATCCTGTTAGCATGTATGTGATTACACAATATATATTTTAAAGGTATTGGTGATTATATAATTCATATAGTTTTTCTGTTATATGTTTACATACATTTAACATACATTAGTATATGTATGTAAACGCCATAGTCCTAATTTACCCATCCTCCCACCTTTCAGTTTGGCTAACCATTAGTTTATTTGATAAGTCTGTGAGTGTCTTTTTTTGTGGAAATATGTTCATTGGTAGCAATCTTAGGATAACATGTATAAATGATATCATAGGATATTTGTCATACCCTTTTGACTTACTTAACCTTATATGATTATTTCTAGGCTCAACTGTAGTCCTGAAAACGGCATTGTTCATTTTGTTCCCGAGGCTTCTATTCCATTTGGTACGTATACCACTTCGTCTTTGTCCATTCATCTGTTTATGGACCTTTTTTTTGCTTCCATGTCTTGGCTATATCAATGTTGTTGCAGTTCACATTTGCCTGCCTCTGTCTTTCCGATTCTGGTGGTCTTAGGTTATAGGCCCAAAAGGTGCCCTGCCGCATCATATGGTAGCTCAATTTTTACCTTTGTAGCAGCTCCATTCAGTTTTCGTTAGTGCTGTTACCACTTTACATCCCACGAGCAGCTAGAAGGTACACATTTTTCTCAAACCCCTTAAGCATTTATAGTTTGTAGTCTTTTTGCTGATGGTCATGACTGGTGTGAGCTGAAACCTTTTTGAATTTGAATTTGCATGTGGCTAATAATTCCTTATACTGAGCTTTAAGCATGTCCTTTTTTTTCTTTTCCTTTTTTTGATAAAGAGTGAGTACAACTTCCCTCTTCATATTGACTTCTTGAAAAATTTCTCATGTGTTGAATTTTCTTGCCTATTCCCCACTCCAGGGCATTTCTTGAGGGCAGGTGTCATTTAGAGCCCTGCAATCCTTGTGACTATGAAGCAACCATTAGCAGTGTGTTTAAAGCTGCTGTTGTGGGAAACAGCCACAAGGCAGCAGCATTATTACATTCTCAACTCTTGTTACTAGGGCAACAGAGTCTTCCTGGAGGTAGTGTTCCGAGGTTGTAAACTAGAGTGGAATGTGCTGGGACAAGCCCCCAGAACTTCATGTCTCCTTACTTATGTTTGTTTTTTAAATTTAATTTCTATTTCTTATCGGAGTAAATTTGATTAGAGTGTTTTGATTGTCTGGCTGTACAGAATCTACTCAATGATTCACACATATGTCTGTTCCTCTTCGGATCATGTTAGCATGTATGGAATTACAGAATGTATATTTTAAAGGTATTGTGATTATATAATTTATATAGTTTGTATGTTTTTTGTTTATATACATTTAACAAACATTACTATATGTATGTTAACCCCATAGTCCTAATTTACCCATCCTCCCACCTTTCATTTTGGCTAACAATTAGTTTATTTGATAAGTCTGTGAGTGTCTTTTTTTGTGGAAATATGTTCATTGGTAGCAATCTTAGGATAACATGTATAAATGATATCATAGGATATTTGTCATACCTTTTTGACTTACTTAACCTTATATGATTATTTCTAGGCTCAACTGTAGTCCTGAACACGGCATTGTTTATTTTTTTTCCGAGGCTACTATTCCATGCTGTCCATATACCTCTTCTTTTTGTCCATTCATCTGTTTATGGATCTTTTTTTGCTTCCATTTCTTGGCTATTTCAATATTGCTGCAGTGCACATTTGCCTGCCTCTGTCTTTCCGATTCTGGTGGTCTTAGGTTATAGGCCCAAAAGGTGCCCTGCCGCATCATATGGTAGCTCAGGTTTTACCTTGTAAAGCAGCTCGATTCAGTTTGCGTTAGTGCTGTTACCACTTTACATCCCACCAGCAGCTAGAAGGTACACAGTTCTCTAAAACCCCTTCAGCATTTATAGTTTGTAGACTTTTTGCTGATGGTCATGACTGGTGTGAGCTGAAACCTTTTTGAATTTGAATTTGCCTATGGCTAATAATTCCTTATACTGAGCTTTAGGCATGTCCTTTTTTTTCTTTTCCTTTTTTTTAAAGCGTGAGTACAACTTCCTTCCTCTTATTGACTTCTTGAAAATTTTCTCATGTCTTGAATTTTCTTGCCTATTCCCTACCGCAGGGCATTTTTTGAGGGCAGGTGTCATTTAGAGCCCTGCAGTCCTTGTGACTATTAAGCAACAATTGGCACTGGGTATAAAGCTGCTGTTGTGGGAAACAGCCACAAGCCGGCAGCATTATTACGTTCTCAACTCTTGTTACTAGGGCAACAGAGTCTTCCTGGAGGTAGTGTTCCGAGGTTGTAAACTAGAGTGGAATGTGCTGGGACAAGCCCCCAGAACTTCATGTCTCCTTACTTCTGTTTGTTTTTTCAATTTAATTTCTATTTCTTATCGGAGTAAATTTGATTAGAGTGTTTTGATTGTCTGGCTGTACAGAATCTGCTCAATGATTCATACATATGTCTGTTCATCTTCGGATCCTGTTAGCATGTATGTGATTACACAATATATATTTTAAAGGTATTGGTGATTATATAATTCATATAGTTTTTCTGTTATATGTTTATATACATTTAACATACATTAGTATATGTATGTAAACACCATAGTCCTAATTTACCCATCCTCCGACCTTTCATTTTGGCTAACCATTAGTTTATTTGATAAGTCTGTGAGTGTCTTTTTTTGTGGAAATATGTTCATTGGTAGCAATCTTAGGATAACATGTATAAATGATATCATAGGATATTTGTCATACCCTTTTTTTTTAATTAATAGCTACTTTATTTATTTATTTATCTATTTATTTAGCTGTGTTGGGTCTTCGTTTCGTGCGAGGGCTTTCTCTAGTTGCGGCAAGCGGGGGCCACTCTTCATTGCGGTGCGCGGGCCTCTCACTATCGTGGCCCCTTCCGTTGCGGGGCACAGGCTCCAGATGCGCAGGCTCAGCAGTTGTGGCTCACGGTCCCAGTTGCTCTGTGGCACGTGGGATCCTCCCAGACCAGGGCTCGAACCCGCGTCCCCTGCATTAGCAGGCAGATTCTCTATCACTGCGCCACCAGGGAAGCCCCTGTCATACCCTTTTGACTTACTTAACCTTATATGATTATTTCTAGGCTCAACTGTAGTCCTGAAAACGGCATTGTTCATTTTGTTCCCGAGGCTTCTATTCCATTTGGTACGTATACCACTTCGTCTTTGTCCATTCATCTGTTTATGGACCTTTTTTTTGCTTCCATGTCTTGGCTATTTCAATATTGCTGCAGTGCACATTTGCCTGCCTCTGTCTTTCCGATTCTGGTGGTCTTAGTTAATAGGCTCAAAAGGTGCCCTGTCGCATCATATGGTAGCTCAGTTTTTACCTTGTAAAGCAGCTCCATTCCGTTTTTGTTAGTGCTGTTACCACTTTAGATCCCACCAGAGCTAGGAGGTACAGAGTTCTCTAAAACCCCTTCTGCATTTATAGTTTGTGGACTTTTTGCTGATGGCCATTTGACCTGTGTGAGCTGAAACCTTTTTGGAGGTTGGATAGGCATGTGGCTAATAATTCCTTACACTGAGCTTTAGGCATCCCCTTTTTCTTCTTTTCCTTTTTTTGTTAAAGAGTGAGTACAACTTCCCTCTTCATATTGACTTCCTGAAAAATTTCTCATGTGTTGAATTTTCTTGCCTATTCCCTACCCCAGGGCCTTTTTTGAAGGCAGGTGTCATTTAGTGCCCTGCAGTCCTTGTGACTATTAAGCAACAATAGGCACTGGGTATAAAGCTGCTGTTGTGGGAAACAGCCACAAGGCGGCAGCATTATTACGTTCTCAACTCTTGTTACTAGGGCAACAGAGTCTTCCTCTAGGTAGTGTTCCGAGGTTGTGAGTTAGAGTGGAATGTGCTGGGAGAAGCCCCGAGAAGTTTATGTCTCCTTACTTCTGTTTGTTTTTTAAATTTAATTTCTATTTCTTATCGGAGTAAATTTGATTAGAGTGTTTTCATTGTCTGGCTGTACAGAATCTGCTCAATGATTCATACATATGTCTGTTCATCTTCGGATCCTGTTAGCATGTATGTGATTACACAATATATATTTTAAAGGTATTGGTGATTATATAATTCATATAGTTTATCTGTTATATGTTTACATACATTTAACATACATTAGTATATGTATGTAAACGCCATAGTCCTAATTTACCCATCCTCCCACCTTTCAGTTTGGCTAACCATTAGTTTATTTGATAAGTCTGTGAGTGTCTTTTTTTGTGGAAATATGTTCATTGGTAGCAATCTTAGGATAACATGTATAAATGATATCATAGGATATTTGTCATACCCTTTTGACTTACTTAACCTTATATGATTATTTCTAGGCTCAACTGTAGTCCTGAAAACGGCATTGTTCATTTTGTTCCCGAGGCTTCTATTCCATTTGGTACGTATACCACTTCGTCTTTGTCCATTCATCTGTTTATGGACCTTTTTTTTGCTTCCATGTCTTGGCTATATCAATGTTGTTGCAGTTCACATTTGCCTGCCTCTGTCTTTCCGATTCTGGTGGTCTTAGGTTATAGGCCCAAAAGGTGCCCTGCCGCATCATATGGTAGCTCAATTTTTACCTTTGTAGCAGCTCCATTCAGTTTTCGTTAGTGCTGTTACCACTTTACATCCCACGAGCAGCTAGAAGGTACACATTTTTCTCAAACCCCTTAAGCATTTATAGTTTGTAGTCTTTTTGCTGATGGTCATGACTGGTGTGAGCTGAAACCTTTTTGAATTTGAATTTGCATGTGGCTAATAATTCCTTATACTGAGCTTTAAGCATGTCCTTTTTTTTCTTTTCCTTTTTTTGATAAAGAGTGAGTACAACTTCCCTCTTCATATTGACTTCTTGAAAAATTTCTCATGTGTTGAATTTTCTTGCCTATTCCCCACTCCAGGGCATTTCTTGAGGGCAGGTGTCATTTAGAGCCCTGCAATCCTTGTGACTATGAAGCAACCATTAGCAGTGTGTTTAAAGCTGCTGTTGTGGGAAACAGCCACAAGGCAGCAGCATTATTACATTCTCAACTCTTGTTACTAGGGCAACAGAGTCTTCCTGGAGGTAGTGTTCCGAGGTTGTAAACTAGAGTGGAATGTGCTGGGACAAGCCCCCAGAACTTCATGTCTCCTTACTTATGTTTGTTTTTTAAATTTAATTTCTATTTCTTATCGGAGTAAATTTGATTAGAGTGTTTTGATTGTCTGGCTGTACAGAATCTACTCAATGATTCACACATATGTCTGTTCCTCTTCGGATCATGTTAGCATGTATGGAATTACAGAATGTATATTTTAAAGGTATTGTGATTATATAATTTATATAGTTTGTATGTTTTTTGTTTATATACATTTAACAAACATTACTATATGTATGTTAACCCCATAGTCCTAATTTACCCATCCTCCCACCTTTCATTTTGGCTAACAATTAGTTTATTTGATAAGTCTGTGAGTGTCTTTTTTTGTGGAAATATGTTCATTGGTAGCAATCTTAGGATAACATGTATAAATGATATCATAGGATATTTGTCATACCTTTTTGACTTACTTAACCTTATATGATTATTTCTAGGCTCAACTGTAGTCCTGAACACGGCATTGTTTATTTTTTTTCCGAGGCTACTATTCCATGCTGTCCATATACCTCTTCTTTTTGTCCATTCATCTGTTTATGGATCTTTTTTTGCTTCCATTTCTTGGCTATTTCAATATTGCTGCAGTGCACATTTGCCTGCCTCTGTCTTTCCGATTCTGGTGGTCTTAGGTTATAGGCCCAAAAGGTGCCCTGCCGCATCATATGGTAGCTCAGGTTTTACCTTGTAAAGCAGCTCGATTCAGTTTGCGTTAGTGCTGTTACCACTTTACATCCCACCAGCAGCTAGAAGGTACACAGTTCTCTAAAACCCCTTCAGCATTTATAGTTTGTAGACTTTTTGCTGATGGTCATGACTGGTGTGAGCTGAAACCTTTTTGAATTTGAATTTGCCTATGGCTAATAATTCCTTATACTGAGCTTTAGGCATGTCCTTTTTTTTCTTTTCCTTTTTTTTAAAGCGTGAGTACAACTTCCTTCCTCTTATTGACTTCTTGAAAATTTTCTCATGTCTTGAATTTTCTTGCCTATTCCCTACCGCAGGGCATTTTTTGAGGGCAGGTGTCATTTAGAGCCCTGCAGTCCTTGTGACTATTAAGCAACAATTGGCACTGGGTATAAAGCTGCTGTTGTGGGAAACAGCCACAAGCCGGCAGCATTATTACGTTCTCAACTCTTGTTACTAGGGCAACAGAGTCTTCCTGGAGGTAGTGTTCCGAGGTTGTAAACTAGAGTGGAATGTGCTGGGACAAGCCCCCAGAACTTCATGTCTCCTTACTTCTGTTTGTTTTTTCAATTTAATTTCTATTTCTTATCGGAGTAAATTTGATTAGAGTGTTTTGATTGTCTGGCTGTACAGAATCTGCTCAATGATTCATACATATGTCTGTTCATCTTCGGATCCTGTTAGCATGTATGTGATTACACAATATATATTTTAAAGGTATTGGTGATTATATAATTCATATAGTTTTTCTGTTATATGTTTATATACATTTAACATACATTAGTATATGTATGTAAACACCATAGTCCTAATTTACCCATCCTCCGACCTTTCATTTTGGCTAACCATTAGTTTATTTGATAAGTCTGTGAGTGTCTTTTTTTGTGGAAATATGTTCATTGGTAGCAATCTTAGGATAACATGTATAAATGATATCATAGGATATTTGTCATACCCTTTTTTTTTAATTAATAGCTACTTTATTTATTTATTTATCTATTTATTTAGCTGTGTTGGGTCTTCGTTTCGTGCGAGGGCTTTCTCTAGTTGCGGCAAGCGGGGGCCACTCTTCATTGCGGTGCGCGGGCCTCTCACTATCGTGGCCCCTTCCGTTGCGGGGCACAGGCTCCAGATGCGCAGGCTCAGCAGTTGTGGCTCACGGTCCCAGTTGCTCTGTGGCACGTGGGATCCTCCCAGACCAGGGCTCGAACCCGCGTCCCCTGCATTAGCAGGCAGATTCTCTATCACTGCGCCACCAGGGAAGCCCCTGTCATACCCTTTTGACTTACTTAACCTTATATGATTATTTCTAGGCTCAACTGTAGTCCTGAAAACGGCATTGTTCATTTTGTTCCCGAGGCTTCTATTCCATTTGGTACGTATACCACTTCGTCTTTGTCCATTCATCTGTTTATGGACCTTTTTTTTGCTTCCATGTCTTGGCTATTTCAATATTGCTGCAGTGCACATTTGCCTGCCTCTGTCTTTCCGATTCTGGTGGTCTTAGTTAATAGGCTCAAAAGGTGCCCTGTCGCATCATATGGTAGCTCAGTTTTTACCTTGTAAAGCAGCTCCATTCCGTTTTTGTTAGTGCTGTTACCACTTTAGATCCCACCAGAGCTAGGAGGTACAGAGTTCTCTAAAACCCCTTCTGCATTTATAGTTTGTGGACTTTTTGCTGATGGCCATTTGACCTGTGTGAGCTGAAACCTTTTTGGAGGTTGGATAGGCATGTGGCTAATAATTCCTTACACTGAGCTTTAGGCATCCCCTTTTTCTTCTTTTCCTTTTTTTGTTAAAGAGTGAGTACAACTTCCCTCTTCATATTGACTTCCTGAAAAATTTCTCATGTGTTGAATTTTCTTGCCTATTCCCTACCCCAGGGCCTTTTTTGAAGGCAGGTGTCATTTAGTGCCCTGCAGTCCTTGTGACTATTAAGCAACAATAGGCACTGGGTATAAAGCTGCTGTTGTGGGAAACAGCCACAAGGCGGCAGCATTATTACGTTCTCAACTCTTGTTACTAGGGCAACAGAGTCTTCCTCTAGGTAGTGTTCCGAGGTTGTGAGTTAGAGTGGAATGTGCTGGGAGAAGCCCCGAGAAGTTTATGTCTCCTTACTTCTGTTTGTTTTTTAAATTTAATTTCTATTTCTTATCGGAGTAAATTTGATTAGAGTGTTTTCATTGTCTGGCTGTACAGAATCTGCTCAATGATTCATACATATGTCTGTTCATCTTCGGATCCTGTTAGCATGTATGTGATTACACAATATATATTTTAAAGGTATTGGTGATTATATAATTCATATAGTTTATCTGTTATATGTTTACATACATTTAACATACATTAGTATATGTATGTAAACGCCATAGTCCTAATTTACCCATCCTCCCACCTTTCAGTTTGGCTAACCATTAGTTTATTTGATAAGTCTGTGAGTGTCTTTTTTTGTGGAAATATGTTCATTGGTAGCAATCTTAGGATAACATGTATAAATGATATCATAGGATATTTGTCATACCCTTTTGACTTACTTAACCTTATATGATTATTTCTAGGCTCAACTGTAGTCCTGAAAACGGCATTGTTCATTTTGTTCCCGAGGCTTCTATTCCATTTGGTACGTATACCACTTCGTCTTTGTCCATTCATCTGTTTATGGACCTTTTTTTTGCTTCCATGTCTTGGCTATATCAATGTTGTTGCAGTTCACATTTGCCTGCCTCTGTCTTTCCGATTCTGGTGGTCTTAGGTTATAGGCCCAAAAGGTGCCCTGCCGCATCATATGGTAGCTCAATTTTTACCTTTGTAGCAGCTCCATTCAGTTTTCGTTAGTGCTGTTACCACTTTACATCCCACGAGCAGCTAGAAGGTACACATTTTTCTCAAACCCCTTAAGCATTTATAGTTTGTAGTCTTTTTGCTGATGGTCATGACTGGTGTGAGCTGAAACCTTTTTGAATTTGAATTTGCATGTGGCTAATAATTCCTTATACTGAGCTTTAAGCATGTCCTTTTTTTTCTTTTCCTTTTTTTGATAAAGAGTGAGTACAACTTCCCTCTTCATATTGACTTCTTGAAAAATTTCTCATGTGTTGAATTTTCTTGCCTATTCCCCACTCCAGGGCATTTCTTGAGGGCAGGTGTCATTTAGAGCCCTGCAATCCTTGTGACTATGAAGCAACCATTAGCAGTGTGTTTAAAGCTGCTGTTGTGGGAAACAGCCACAAGGCAGCAGCATTATTACATTCTCAACTCTTGTTACTAGGGCAACAGAGTCTTCCTGGAGGTAGTGTTCCGAGGTTGTAAACTAGAGTGGAATGTGCTGGGACAAGCCCCCAGAACTTCATGTCTCCTTACTTATGTTTGTTTTTTAAATTTAATTTCTATTTCTTATCGGAGTAAATTTGATTAGAGTGTTTTGATTGTCTGGCTGTACAGAATCTACTCAATGATTCACACATATGTCTGTTCCTCTTCGGATCATGTTAGCATGTATGGAATTACAGAATGTATATTTTAAAGGTATTGTGATTATATAATTTATATAGTTTGTATGTTTTTTGTTTATATACATTTAACAAACATTACTATATGTATGTTAACCCCATAGTCCTAATTTACCCATCCTCCCACCTTTCATTTTGGCTAACAATTAGTTTATTTGATAAGTCTGTGAGTGTCTTTTTTTGTGGAAATATGTTCATTGGTAGCAATCTTAGGATAACATGTATAAATGATATCATAGGATATTTGTCATACCTTTTTGACTTACTTAACCTTATATGATTATTTCTAGGCTCAACTGTAGTCCTGAACACGGCATTGTTTATTTTTTTTCCGAGGCTACTATTCCATGCTGTCCATATACCTCTTCTTTTTGTCCATTCATCTGTTTATGGATCTTTTTTTGCTTCCATTTCTTGGCTATTTCAATATTGCTGCAGTGCACATTTGCCTGCCTCTGTCTTTCCGATTCTGGTGGTCTTAGGTTATAGGCCCAAAAGGTGCCCTGCCGCATCATATGGTAGCTCAGGTTTTACCTTGTAAAGCAGCTCGATTCAGTTTGCGTTAGTGCTGTTACCACTTTACATCCCACCAGCAGCTAGAAGGTACACAGTTCTCTAAAACCCCTTCAGCATTTATAGTTTGTAGACTTTTTGCTGATGGTCATGACTGGTGTGAGCTGAAACCTTTTTGAATTTGAATTTGCCTATGGCTAATAATTCCTTATACTGAGCTTTAGGCATGTCCTTTTTTTTCTTTTCCTTTTTTTTAAAGCGTGAGTACAACTTCCTTCCTCTTATTGACTTCTTGAAAATTTTCTCATGTCTTGAATTTTCTTGCCTATTCCCTACCGCAGGGCATTTTTTGAGGGCAGGTGTCATTTAGAGCCCTGCAGTCCTTGTGACTATTAAGCAACAATTGGCACTGGGTATAAAGCTGCTGTTGTGGGAAACAGCCACAAGGCGGCAGCATTATTACGTTCTCAACTCTTGTTACTAGGGCAACAGAGTCTTCCTGGAGGTAGTGTTCCGAGGTTGTAAACTAGAGTGGAATGTGCTGGGACAAGCCCCCAGAACTTCATGTCTCCTTACTTCTGTTTGTTGTTTCAATTTAATTTCTATTTCTTATCGGAGTAAATTTGATTAGAGTGTTTTGATTGTCTGGCTGTACAGAATCTGCTCAATGTTTCATACATATGTCTGTTCATCTTCGGATCCTGTTAGCATGTATGTGATTACACAATATATATTTTAAAGGTATTGGTGATTATATAATTCATATAGTTTTTCTGTTATATGTTTATATACATTTAACATACATTAGTATATGTATGTAAACACCATAGTTCTAATTTACCCATCCTCCGACCTTTCATTTTGGCTAACCATTAGTTTATTTGATAAGTCTGTGAGTGTCTTTTTTTGTGGAAATATGTTCATTGGTAGCAATCTTAGGATAACATGTATAAATGATATCATAGGATATTTGTCATACCCTTTTTTTTTAATTAATAGCTACTTTATTTATTTATTTATCTATTTATTTAGCTGTGTTGGGTCTTCGTTTCGTGCGAGGGCTTTCTCTAGTTGCGGCAAGCGGGGGCCACTCTTCATTGCGGTGCGCGGGCCTCTCACTATCGTGGCCCCTTCCGTTGCGGGGCACAGGCTCCAGATGCGCAGGCTCAGCAGTTGTGGCTCACGGTCCCAGTTGCTCTGTGGCACGTGGGATCCTCCCAGACCAGGGCTCGAACCCGCGTCCCCTGCATTAGCAGGCAGATTCTCTATCACTGCGCCACCAGGGAAGCCCCTGTCATACCCTTTTGACTTACTTAACCTTATATGATTATTTCTAGGCTCAACTGTAGTCCTGAAAACGGCATTGTTCATTTTGTTCCCGAGGCTTCTATTCCATTTGGTACGTATACCACTTCGTCTTTGTCCATTCATCTGTTTATGGACCTTTTTTTTGCTTCCATGTCTTGGCTATTTCAATATTGCTGCAGTGCACATTTGCCTGCCTCTGTCTTTCCGATTCTGGTGGTCTTAGTTAATAGGCTCAAAAGGTGCCCTGTCGCATCATATGGTAGCTCAGTTTTTACCTTGTAAAGCAGCTCCATTCCGTTTTTGTTAGTGCTGTTACCACTTTAGATCCCACCAGAGCTAGGAGGTACAGAGTTCTCTAAAACCCCTTCTGCATTTATAGTTTGTGGACTTTTTGCTGATGGCCATTTGACCTGTGTGAGCTGAAACCTTTTTGGAGGTTGGATAGGCATGTGGCTAATAATTCCTTACACTGAGCTTTAGGCATCCCCTTTTTCTTCTTTTCCTTTTTTTGTTAAAGAGTGAGTACAACTTCCCTCTTCATATTGACTTCCTGAAAAATTTCTCATGTGTTGAATTTTCTTGCCTATTCCCTACCCCAGGGCCTTTTTTGAAGGCAGGTGTCATTTACTGCCCTGCAGTCCTTGTGACTATTAAGCAACAATAGGCACTGGGTATAAAGCTGCTGTTGTGGGAAACAGCCACAAGGCGGCAGCATTATTACGTTCTCAACTCTTGTTACTAGGGCAACAGAGTCTTCCTCTAGGTAGTGTTCCGAGGTTGTGAGTTAGAGTGGAATGTGCTGGGAGAAGCCCCGAGAAGTTTATGTCTCCTTACTTCTGTTTGTTTTTTAAATTTAATTTCTATTTCTTATCGGAGTAAATTTGATTAGAGTGTTTTCATTGTCTGGCTGTACAGAATCTGCTCAATGATTCATACATATGTCTGTTCATCTTCGGATCCTGTTAGCATGTATGTGATTACACAATATATATTTTAAAGGTATTGGTGATTATATAATTCATATAGTTTATCTGTTATATGTTTACATACATTTAACATACATTAGTATATGTATGTAAACGCCATAGTCCTAATTTACCCATCCTCCCACCTTTCAGTTTGGCTAACCATTAGTTTATTTGATAAGTCTGTGAGTGTCTTTTTTTGTGGAAATATGTTCATTGGTAGCAATCTTAGGATAACATGTATAAATGATATCATAGGATATTTGTCATACCCTTTTGACTTACTTAACCTTATATGATTATTTCTAGGCTCAACTGTAGTCCTGAAAACGGCATTGTTCATTTTGTTCCCGAGGCTTCTATTCCATTTGGTACGTATACCACTTCGTCTTTGTCCATTCATCTGTTTATGGACCTTTTTTTTGCTTCCATGTCTTGGCTATATCAATGTTGTTGCAGTTCACATTTGCCTGCCTCTGTCTTTCCGATTCTGGTGGTCTTAGGTTATAGGCCCAAAAGGTGCCCTGCCGCATCATATGGTAGCTCAATTTTTACCTTTGTGGCAGCTCCATTCAGTTTTCGTTAGTGCTGTTACCACTTTACATCCCACGAGCAGCTAGAAGGTACACATTTTTCTCAAACCCCTTAAGCATTTATAGTTTGTAGTCTTTTTGCTGATGGTCATGACTGGTGTGAGCTGAAACCTTTTTGAATTTGAATTTGCATGTGGCTAATAATTCCTTATACTGAGCTTTAAGCATGTCCTTTTTTTTCTTTTCCTTTTTTTGATAAAGAGTGAGTACAACTTCCCTCTTCATATTGACTTCTTGAAAAATTTCTCATGTGTTGAATTTTCTTGCCTATTCCCCACTCCAGGGCATTTCTTGAGGGCAGGTGTCATTTAGAGCCCTGCAATCCTTGTGACTATGAAGCAACCATTAGCAGTGTGTTTAAAGCTGCTGTTGTGGGAAACAGCCACAAGGCAGCAGCATTATTACATTCTCAACTCTTGTTACTAGGGCAACAGAGTCTTCCTGGAGGTAGTGTTCCGAGGTTGTAAACTAGAGTGGAATGTGCTGGGACAAGCCCCCAGAACTTCATGTCTCCTTACTTATGTTTGTTTTTTAAATTTAATTTCTATTTCTTATCGGAGTAAATTTGATTAGAGTGTTTTGATTGTCTGGCTGTACAGAATCTACTCAATGATTCACACATATGTCTGTTCCTCTTCGGATCATGTTAGCATGTATGGAATTACAGAATGTATATTTTAAAGGTATTGTGATTATATAATTTATATAGTTTGTATGTTTTTTGTTTATATACATTTAACAAACATTACTATATGTATGTTAACCCCATAGTCCTAATTTACCCATCCTCCCACCTTTCATTTTGGCTAACAATTAGTTTATTTGATAAGTCTGTGAGTGTCTTTTTTTGTGGAAATATGTTCATTGGTAGCAATCTTAGGATAACATGTATAAATGATATCATAGGATATTTGTCATACCTTTTTGACTTACTTAACCTTATATGATTATTTCTAGGCTCAACTGTAGTCCTGAACACGGCATTGTTTATTTTTTTTCCGAGGCTACTATTCCATGCTGTCCATATACCTCTTCTTTTTGTCCATTCATCTGTTTATGGATCTTTTTTTGCTTCCATTTCTTGGCTATTTCAATATTGCTGCAGTGCACATTTGCCTGCCTCTGTCTTTCCGATTCTGGTGGTCTTAGGTTATAGGCCCAAAAGGTGCCCTGCCGCATCATATGGTAGCTCAGGTTTTACCTTGTAAAGCAGCTCGATTCAGTTTGCGTTAGTGCTGTTACCACTTTACATCCCACCAGCAGCTAGAAGGTACACAGTTCTCTAAAACCCCTTCAGCATTTATAGTTTGTAGACTTTTTGCTGATGGTCATGACTGGTGTGAGCTGAAACCTTTTTGAATTTGAATTTGCCTATGGCTAATAATTCCTTATACTGAGCTTTAGGCATGTCCTTTTTTTTCTTTTCCTTTTTTTTAAAGCGTGAGTACAACTTCCTTCCTCTTATTGACTTCTTGAAAATTTTCTCATGTCTTGAATTTTCTTGCCTATTCCCTACCGCAGGGCATTTTTTGAGGGCAGGTGTCATTTAGAGCCCTGCAGTCCTTGTGACTATTAAGCAACAATTGGCACTGGGTATAAAGCTGCTGTTGTGGGAAACAGCCACAAGGCGGCAGCATTATTACGTTCTCAACTCTTGTTACTAGGGCAACAGAGTCTTCCTGGAGGTAGTGTTCCGAGGTTGTAAACTAGAGTGGAATGTGCTGGGACAAGCCCCCAGAACTTCATGTCTCCTTACTTCTGTTTGTTTTTTAAATTTAATTTCTATTTCTTATCGGAGTAAATTTGATTAGAGTGTTTTCATTGTCTGGCTGTACAGAATCTGCTCAATGATTCATACATATGTCTGTTCATCTTCGGATCCTGTTAGCATGTATGTGATTACACAATATATATTTTAAAGGTATTGGTGATTATATAATTCATATAGTTTATCTGTTATATGTTTACATACATTTAACATACATTAGTATATGTATGTAAACGCCATAGTCCTAATTTACCCATCCTCCCACCTTTCAGTTTGGCTAACCATTAGTTTATTTGATAAGTCTGTGAGTGTCTTTTTTTGTGGAAATATGTTCATTGGTAGCAATCTTAGGATAACATGTATAAATGATATCATAGGATATTTGTCATACCCTTTTGACTTACTTAACCTTATATGATTATTTCTAGGCTCAACTGTAGTCCTGAAAACGGCATTGTTCATTTTGTTCCCGAGGCTTCTATTCCATTTGGTACGTATACCACTTCGTCTTTGTCCATTCATCTGTTTATGGACCTTTTTTTTGCTTCCATGTCTTGGCTATATCAATGTTGTTGCAGTTCACATTTGCCTGCCTCTGTCTTTCCGATTCTGGTGGTCTTAGGTTATAGGCCCAAAAGGTGCCCTGCCGCATCATATGGTAGCTCAATTTTTACCTTTGTAGCAGCTCCATTCAGTTTTCGTTAGTGCTGTTACCACTTTACATCCCACGAGCAGCTAGAAGGTACACATTTTTCTCAAACCCCTTAAGCATTTATAGTTTGTAGTCTTTTTGCTGATGGTCATGACTGGTGTGAGCTGAAACCTTTTTGAATTTGAATTTGCATGTGGCTAATAATTCCTTATACTGAGCTTTAAGCATGTCCTTTTTTTTCTTTTCCTTTTTTTGATAAAGAGTGAGTACAACTTCCCTCTTCATATTGACTTCTTGAAAAATTTCTCATGTGTTGAATTTTCTTGCCTATTCCCCACTCCAGGGCATTTCTTGAGGGCAGGTGTCATTTAGAGCCCTGCAATCCTTGTGACTATGAAGCAACCATTAGCAGTGTGTTTAAAGCTGCTGTTGTGGGAAACAGCCACAAGGCAGCAGCATTATTACATTCTCAACTCTTGTTACTAGGGCAACAGAGTCTTCCTGGAGGTAGTGTTCCGAGGTTGTAAACTAGAGTGGAATGTGCTGGGACAAGCCCCCAGAACTTCATGTCTCCTTACTTATGTTTGTTTTTTAAATTTAATTTCTATTTCTTATCGGAGTAAATTTGATTAGAGTGTTTTGATTGTCTGGCTGTACAGAATCTACTCAATGATTCACACATATGTCTGTTCCTCTTCGGATCATGTTAGCATGTATGGAATTACAGAATGTATATTTTAAAGGTATTGTGATTATATAATTTATATAGTTTGTATGTTTTTTGTTTATATACATTTAACAAACATTACTATATGTATGTTAACCCCATAGTCCTAATTTACCCATCCTCCCACCTTTCATTTTGGCTAACAATTAGTTTATTTGATAAGTCTGTGAGTGTCTTTTTTTGTGGAAATATGTTCATTGGTAGCAATCTTAGGATAACATGTATAAATGATATCATAGGATATTTGTCATACCTTTTTGACTTACTTAACCTTATATGATTATTTCTAGGCTCAACTGTAGTCCTGAACACGGCATTGTTTATTTTTTTTCCGAGGCTACTATTCCATGCTGTCCATATACCTCTTCTTTTTGTCCATTCATCTGTTTATGGATCTTTTTTTGCTTCCATTTCTTGGCTATTTCAATATTGCTGCAGTGCACATTTGCCTGCCTCTGTCTTTCCGATTCTGGTGGTCTTAGGTTATAGGCCCAAAAGGTGCCCTGCCGCATCATATGGTAGCTCAGGTTTTACCTTGTAAAGCAGCTCGATTCAGTTTGCGTTAGTGCTGTTACCACTTTACATCCCACCAGCAGCTAGAAGGTACACAGTTCTCTAAAACCCCTTCAGCATTTATAGTTTGTAGACTTTTTGCTGATGGTCATGACTGGTGTGAGCTGAAACCTTTTTGAATTTGAATTTGCCTATGGCTAATAATTCCTTATACTGAGCTTTAGGCATGTCCTTTTTTTTCTTTTCCTTTTTTTTAAAGCGTGAGTACAACTTCCTTCCTCTTATTGACTTCTTGAAAATTTTCTCATGTCTTGAATTTTCTTGCCTATTCCCTACCGCAGGGCATTTTTTGAGGGCAGGTGTCATTTAGAGCCCTGCAGTCCTTGTGACTATTAAGCAACAATTGGCACTGGGTATAAAGCTGCTGTTGTGGGAAACAGCCACAAGGCGGCAGCATTATTACGTTCTCAACTCTTGTTACTAGGGCAACAGAGTCTTCCTGGAGGTAGTGTTCCGAGGTTGTAAACTAGAGTGGAATGTGCTGGGACAAGCCCCCAGAACTTCATGTCTCCTTACTTCTGTTTGTTTTTTCAATTTAATTTCTATTTCTTATCGGAGTAAATTTGATTAGAGTGTTTTGATTGTCTGGCTGTACAGAATCTGCTCAATGATTCATACATATGTCTGTTCATCTTCGGATCCTGTTAGCATGTATGTGATTACACAATATATATTTTAAAGGTATTGGTGATTATATAATTCATATAGTTTATCTGTTATATGTTTACATACATTTAACATACATTAGTATATGTATGTAAACGCCATAGTCCTAATTTACCCATCCTCCCACCTTTCAGTTTGGCTAACCATTAGTTTATTTGATAAGTCTGTGAGTGTCTTTTTTTGTGGAAATATGTTCATTGGTAGCAATCTTAGGATAACATGTATAAATGATATCATAGGATATTTGTCATACCCTTTTGACTTACTTAACCTTATATGATTATTTCTAGGCTCAACTGTAGTCCTGAAAACGGCATTGTTCATTTTGTTCCCGAGGCTTCTATTCCATTTGGTACGTATACCACTTCGTCTTTGTCCATTCATCTGTTTATGGACCTTTTTTTTGCTTCCATGTCTTGGCTATATCAATGTTGTTGCAGTTCACATTTGCCTGCCTCTGTCTTTCCGATTCTGGTGGTCTTAGGTTATAGGCCCAAAAGGTGCCCTGCCGCATCATATGGTAGCTCAATTTTTACCTTTGTAGCAGCTCCATTCAGTTTTCGTTAGTGCTGTTACCACTTTACATCCCACGAGCAGCTAGAAGGTACACATTTTTCTCAAACCCCTTAAGCATTTATAGTTTGTAGTCTTTTTGCTGATGGTCATGACTGGTGTGAGCTGAAACCTTTTTGAATTTGAATTTGCATGTGGCTAATAATTCCTTATACTGAGCTTTAAGCATGTCCTTTTTTTTCTTTTCCTTTTTTTGATAAAGAGTGAGTACAACTTCCCTCTTCATATTGACTTCTTGAAAAATTTCTCATGTGTTGAATTTTCTTGCCTATTCCCCACTCCAGGGCATTTCTTGAGGGCAGGTGTCATTTAGAGCCCTGCAATCCTTGTGACTATGAAGCAACCATTAGCAGTGTGTTTAAAGCTGCTGTTGTGGGAAACAGCCACAAGGCAGCAGCATTATTACATTCTCAACTCTTGTTACTAGGGCAACAGAGTCTTCCTGGAGGTAGTGTTCCGAGGTTGTAAACTAGAGTGGAATGTGCTGGGACAAGCCCCCAGAACTTCATGTCTCCTTACTTATGTTTGTTTTTTAAATTTAATTTCTATTTCTTATCGGAGTAAATTTGATTAGAGTGTTTTGATTGTCTGGCTGTACAGAATCTACTCAATGATTCACACATATGTCTGTTCCTCTTCGGATCATGTTAGCATGTATGGAATTACAGAATGTATATTTTAAAGGTATTGTGATTATATAATTTATATAGTTTGTATGTTTTTTGTTTATATACATTTAACAAACATTACTATATGTATGTTAACCCCATAGTCCTAATTTACCCATCCTCCCACCTTTCATTTTGGCTAACAATTAGTTTATTTGATAAGTCTGTGAGTGTCTTTTTTTGTGGAAATATGTTCATTGGTAGCAATCTTAGGATAACATGTATAAATGATATCATAGGATATTTGTCATACCTTTTTGACTTACTTAACCTTATATGATTATTTCTAGGCTCAACTGTAGTCCTGAACACGGCATTGTTTATTTTTTTTCCGAGGCTACTATTCCATGCTGTCCATATACCTCTTCTTTTTGTCCATTCATCTGTTTATGGATCTTTTTTTGCTTCCATTTCTTGGCTATTTCAATATTGCTGCAGTGCACATTTGCCTGCCTCTGTCTTTCCGATTCTGGTGGTCTTAGGTTATAGGCCCAAAAGGTGCCCTGCCGCATCATATGGTAGCTCAGGTTTTACCTTGTAAAGCAGCTCGATTCAGTTTGCGTTAGTGCTGTTACCACTTTACATCCCACCAGCAGCTAGAAGGTACACAGTTCTCTAAAACCCCTTCAGCATTTATAGTTTGTAGACTTTTTGCTGATGGTCATGACTGGTGTGAGCTGAAACCTTTTTGAATTTGAATTTGCCTATGGCTAATAATTCCTTATACTGAGCTTTAGGCATGTCCTTTTTTTTCTTTTCCTTTTTTTTAAAGCGTGAGTACAACTTCCTTCCTCTTATTGACTTCTTGAAAATTTTCTCATGTCTTGAATTTTCTTGCCTATTCCCTACCGCAGGGCATTTTTTGAGGGCAGGTGTCATTTAGAGCCCTGCAGTCCTTGTGACTATTAAGCAACAATTGGCACTGGGTATAAAGCTGCTGTTGTGGGAAACAGCCACAAGGCGGCAGCATTATTACGTTCTCAACTCTTGTTACTAGGGCAACAGAGTCTTCCTGGAGGTAGTGTTCCAAGGTTGTAAACTAGAGTGGAATGTGCTGGGACAAGCCCCCAGAACTTCATGTCTCCTTACTTCTGTTTGTTTTTTCAATTTAATTTCTATTTCTTATCGGAGTAAATTTGATTAGAGTGTTTTGATTGTCTGGCTGTACAGAATCTGCTCAATGTTTCATACATATGTCTGTTCATCTTCGGATCCTGTTAGCATGTATGTGATTACACAATATATATTTTAAAGGTATTGGTGATTATATAATTCATATAGTTTTTCTGTTATATGTTTATATACATTTAACATACATTAGTATATGTATGTAAACACCATAGTCCTAATTTACCCATCCTCCGACCTTTCATTTTGGCTAACCATTAGTTTATTTGATAAGTCTGTGAGTGTCTTTTTTTGTGGAAATATGTTCATTGGTAGCAATCTTAGGATAACATGTATAAATGATATCATAGGATATTTGTCATACCCTTTTTTTTTAATTAATAGCTACTTTATTTATTTATTTATCTATTTATTTAGCTGTGTTGGGTCTTCGTTTCGTGCGAGGGCTTTCTCTAGTTGCGGCAAGCGGGGGCCACTCTTCATTGCGGTGCGCGGGCCTCTCACTATCGTGGCCCCTTCCGTTGCGGGGCACAGGCTCCAGATGCGCAGGCTCAGCAGTTGTGGCTCACGGTCCCAGTTGCTCTGTGGCACGTGGGATCCTCCCAGACCAGGGCTCGAACCCGCGTCCCCTGCATTAGCAGGCAGATTCTCTATCACTGCGCCACCAGGGAAGCCCCTGTCATACCCTTTTGACTTACTTAACCTTATATGATTATTTCTAGGCTCAACTGTAGTCCTGAAAACGGCATTGTTCATTTTGTTCCCGAGGCTTCTATTCCATTTGGTACGTATACCACTTCGTCTTTGTCCATTCATCTGTTTATGGACCTTTTTTTTGCTTCCATGTCTTGGCTATTTCAATATTGCTGCAGTGCACATTTGCCTGCCTCTGTCTTTCCGATTCTGGTGGTCTTAGTTAATAGGCTCAAAAGGTGCCCTGTCGCATCATATGGTAGCTCAGTTTTTACCTTGTAAAGCAGCTCCATTCCGTTTTTGTTAGTGCTGTTACCACTTTAGATCCCACCAGAGCTAGGAGGTACAGAGTTCTCTAAAACCCCTTCTGCATTTATAGTTTGTGGACTTTTTGCTGATGGCCATTTGACCTGTGTGAGCTGAAACCTTTTTGGAGGTTGGATAGGCATGTGGCTAATAATTCCTTACACTGAGCTTTAGGCATCCCCTTTTTCTTCTTTTCCTTTTTTTGTTAAAGAGTGAGTACAACTTCCCTCTTCATATTGACTTCCTGAAAAATTTCTCATGTGTTGAATTTTCTTGCCTATTCCCTACCCCAGGGCCTTTTTTGAAGGCAGGTGTCATTTAGTGCCCTGCAGTCCTTGTGACTATTAAGCAACAATAGGCACTGGGTATAAAGCTGCTGTTGTGGGAAACAGCCACAAGGCGGCAGCATTATTACGTTCTCAACTCTTGTTACTAGGGCAACAGAGTCTTCCTCTAGGTAGTGTTCCGAGGTTGTGAGTTAGAGTGGAATGTGCTGGGAGAAGCCCCGAGAAGTTTATGTCTCCTTACTTCTGTTTGTTTTTTAAATTTAATTTCTATTTCTTATCGGAGTAAATTTGATTAGAGTGTTTTCATTGTCTGGCTGTACAGAATCTGCTCAATGATTCATACATATGTCTGTTCATCTTCGGATCCTGTTAGCATGTATGTGATTACACAATATATATTTTAAAGGTATTGGTGATTATATAATTCATATAGTTTATCTGTTATATGTTTACATACATTTAACATACATTAGTATATGTATGTAAACGCCATAGTCCTAATTTACCCATCCTCCCACCTTTCAGTTTGGCTAACCATTAGTTTATTTGATAAGTCTGTGAGTGTCTTTTTTTGTGGAAATATGTTCATTGGTAGCAATCTTAGGATAACATGTATAAATGATATCATAGGATATTTGTCATACCCTTTTGACTTACTTAACCTTATATGATTATTTCTAGGCTCAACTGTAGTCCTGAAAACGGCATTGTTCATTTTGTTCCCGAGGCTTCTATTCCATTTGGTACGTATACCACTTCGTCTTTGTCCATTCATCTGTTTATGGACCTTTTTTTTGCTTCCATGTCTTGGCTATATCAATGTTGTTGCAGTTCACATTTGCCTGCCTCTGTCTTTCCGATTCTGGTGGTCTTAGGTTATAGGCCCAAAAGGTGCCCTGCCGCATCATATGGTAGCTCAATTTTTACCTTTGTGGCAGCTCCATTCAGTTTTCGTTAGTGCTGTTACCACTTTACATCCCACGAGCAGCTAGAAGGTACACATTTTTCTCAAACCCCTTAAGCATTTATAGTTTGTAGTCTTTTTGCTGATGGTCATGACTGGTGTGAGCTGAAACCTTTTTGAATTTGAATTTGCATGTGGCTAATAATTCCTTATACTGAGCTTTAAGCATGTCCTTTTTTTTCTTTTCCTTTTTTTGATAAAGAGTGAGTACAACTTCCCTCTTCATATTGACTTCTTGAAAAATTTCTCATGTGTTGAATTTTCTTGCCTATTCCCCACTCCAGGGCATTTCTTGAGGGCAGGTGTCATTTAGAGCCCTGCAATCCTTGTGACTATGAAGCAACCATTAGCAGTGTGTTTAAAGCTGCTGTTGTGGGAAACAGCCACAAGGCAGCAGCATTATTACATTCTCAACTCTTGTTACTAGGGCAACAGAGTCTTCCTGGAGGTAGTGTTCCGAGGTTGTAAACTAGAGTGGAATGTGCTGGGACAAGCCCCCAGAACTTCATGTCTCCTTACTTATGTTTGTTTTTTAAATTTAATTTCTATTTCTTATCGGAGTAAATTTGATTAGAGTGTTTTGATTGTCTGGCTGTACAGAATCTACTCAATGATTCACACATATGTCTGTTCCTCTTCGGATCATGTTAGCATGTATGGAATTACAGAATGTATATTTTAAAGGTATTGTGATTATATAATTTATATAGTTTGTATGTTTTTTGTTTATATACATTTAACAAACATTACTATATGTATGTTAACCCCATAGTCCTAATTTACCCATCCTCCCACCTTTCATTTTGGCTAACAATTAGTTTATTTGATAAGTCTGTGAGTGTCTTTTTTTGTGGAAATATGTTCATTGGTAGCAATCTTAGGATAACATGTATAAATGATATCATAGGATATTTGTCATACCTTTTTGACTTACTTAACCTTATATGATTATTTCTAGGCTCAACTGTAGTCCTGAACACGGCATTGTTTATTTTTTTTCCGAGGCTACTATTCCATGCTGTCCATATACCTCTTCTTTTTGTCCATTCATCTGTTTATGGATCTTTTTTTGCTTCCATTTCTTGGCTATTTCAATATTGCTGCAGTGCACATTTGCCTGCCTCTGTCTTTCCGATTCTGGTGGTCTTAGGTTATAGGCCCAAAAGGTGCCCTGCCGCATCATATGGTAGCTCAGGTTTTACCTTGTAAAGCAGCTCGATTCAGTTTGCGTTAGTGCTGTTACCACTTTACATCCCACCAGCAGCTAGAAGGTACACAGTTCTCTAAAACCCCTTCAGCATTTATAGTTTGTAGACTTTTTGCTGATGGTCATGACTGGTGTGAGCTGAAACCTTTTTGAATTTGAATTTGCCTATGGCTAATAATTCCTTATACTGAGCTTTAGGCATGTCCTTTTTTTCTTTTCCTTTTTTTTAAAGCGTGAGTACAACTTCCTTCCTCTTATTGACTTCTTGAAAATTTTCTCATGTCTTGAATTTTCTTGCCTATTCCCTACCGCAGGGCATTTTTTGAGGGCAGGTGTCATTTAGAGCCCTGCAGTCCTTGTGACTATTAAGCAACAATTGGCACTGGGTATAAAGCTGCTGTTGTGGGAAACAGCCACAAGGCGGCAGCATTATTACGTTCTCAACTCTTGTTACTAGGGCAACAGAGTCTTCCTGGAGGTAGTGTTCCGAGGTTGTAAACTAGAGTGGAATGTGCTGGGACAAGCCCCCAGAACTTCATGTCTCCTTACTTCTGTTTGTTTTTTCAATTTAATTTCTATTTCTTATCGGAGTAAATTTGATTAGAGTGTTTTGATTGTCTGGCTGTACAGAATCTGCTCAATGATTCATACATATGTCTGTTCATCTTCGGATCCTGTTAGCATGTATGTGATTACACAATATATATTTTAAAGGTATTGGTGATTATATAATTCATATAGTTTTTCTGTTATATGTTTATATACATTTAACATACATTAGTATATGTATGTAAACGCCATAGTCCTAATTTACCCATCCTCCCACCTTTCAGTTTGGCTAACCATTAGTTTATTTGATAAGTCTGTGAGTGTCTTTTTTTGTGGAAATATGTTCATTGGTAGCAATCTTAGGATAACATGTATAAATGATATCATAGGATATTTGTCATACCCTTTTGACTTACTTAACCTTATATGATTATTTCTAGGCTCAACTGTAGTCCTGAAAACGGCATTGTTCATTTTGTTCCCGAGGCTTCTATTCCATTTGGTACGTATACCACTTCGTCTTTGTCCATTCATCTGTTTATGGACCTTTTTTTTGCTTCCATGTCTTGGCTATATCAATGTTGTTGCAGTTCACATTTGCCTGCCTCTGTCTTTCCGATTCTGGTGGTCTTAGGTTATAGGCCCAAAAGGTGCCCTGCCGCATCATATGGTAGCTCAATTTTTACCTTTGTAGCAGCTCCATTCAGTTTTCGTTAGTGCTGTTACCACTTTACATCCCACGAGCAGCTAGAAGGTACACATTTTTCTCAAACCCCTTAAGCATTTATAGTTTGTAGTCTTTTTGCTGATGGTCATGACTGGTGTGAGCTGAAACCTTTTTGAATTTGAATTTGCATGTGGCTAATAATTCCTTATACTGAGCTTTAAGCATGTCCTTTTTTTTCTTTTCCTTTTTTTGATAAAGAGTGAGTACAACTTCCCTCTTCATATTGACTTCTTGAAAAATTTCTCATGTGTTGAATTTTCTTGCCTATTCCCCACTCCAGGGCATTTCTTGAGGGCAGGTGTCATTTAGAGCCCTGCAATCCTTGTGACTATGAAGCAACCATTAGCAGTGTGTTTAAAGCTGCTGTTGTGGGAAACAGCCACAAGGCAGCAGCATTATTACATTCTCAACTCTTGTTACTAGGGCAACAGAGTCTTCCAGGAGGTAGTGTTCCGAGGTTGTAAACTAGAGTGGAATGTGCTGGGACAAGCCCCCAGAACTTCATGTCTCCTTACTTATGTTTGTTTTTTAAATTTAATTTCTATTTCTTATCGGAGTAAATTTGATTAGAGTGTTTTGATTGTCTGGCTGTACAGAATCTACTCAATGATTCACACATATGTCTGTTCCTCTTCGGATCATGTTAGCATGTATGGAATTACAGAATGTATATTTTAAAGGTATTGTGATTATATAATTTATATAGTTTGTATGTTTTTTGTTTATATACATTTAACAAACATTACTATATGTATGTTAACCCCATAGTCCTAATTTACCCATCCTCCCACCTTTCATTTTGGCTAACAATTAGTTTATTTGATAAGTCTGTGAGTGTCTTTTTTTGTGGAAATATGTTCATTGGTAGCAATCTTAGGATAACATGTATAAATGATATCATAGGATATTTGTCATACCTTTTTGACTTACTTAACCTTATATGATTATTTCTAGGCTCAACTGTAGTCCTGAACACGGCATTGTTTATTTTTTTTCCGAGGCTACTATTCCATGCTGTCCATATACCTCTTCTTTTTGTCCATTCATCTGTTTATGGATCTTTTTTTGCTTCCATTTCTTGGCTATTTCAATATTGCTGCAGTGCACATTTGCCTGCCTCTGTCTTTCCGATTCTGGTGGTCTTAGGTTATAGGCCCAAAAGGTGCCCTGCCGCATCATATGGTAGCTCAGGTTTTACCTTGTAAAGCAGCTCGATTCAGTTTGCGTTAGTGCTGTTACCACTTTACATCCCACCAGCAGCTAGAAGGTACACAGTTCTCTAAAACCCCTTCAGCATTTATAGTTTGTAGACTTTTTGCTGATGGTCATGACTGGTGTGAGCTGAAACCTTTTTGAATTTGAATTTGCCTATGGCTAATAATTCCTTATACTGAGCTTTAGGCATGTCCTTTTTTTTCTTTTCCTTTTTTTTAAAGCGTGAGTACAACTTCCTTCCTCTTATTGACTTCTTGAAAATTTTCTCATGTCTTGAATTTTCTTGCCTATTCCCTACCGCAGGGCATTTTTTGAGGGCAGGTGTCATTTAGAGCCCTGCAGTCCTTGTGACTATTAAGCAACAATTGGCACTGGGTATAAAGCTGCTGTTGTGGGAAACAGCCACAAGGCGGCAGCATTATTACGTTCTCAACTCTTGTTACTAGGGCAACAGAGTCTTCCTGGAGGTAGTGTTCCGAGGTTGTAAACTAGAGTGGAATGTGCTGGGACAAGCCCCCAGAACTTCATGTCTCCTTACTTCTGTTTGTTTTTTCAATTTAATTTCTATTTCTTATCGGAGTAAATTTGATTAGAGTGTTTTGATTGTCTGGCTGTACAGAATCTGCTCAATGTTTCATACATATGTCTGTTCATCTTCGGATCCTGTTAGCATGTATGTGATTACACAATATATATTTTAAAGGTATTGGTGATTATATAATTCATATAGTTTTTCTGTTATATGTTTATATACATTTAACATACATTAGTATATGTATGTAAACACCATAGTCCTAATTTACCCATCCTCCGACCTTTCATTTTGGCTAACCATTAGTTTATTTGATAAGTCTGTGAGTGTCTTTTTTTGTGGAAATATGTTCATTGGTAGCAATCTTAGGATAACATGTATAAATGATATCATAGGATATTTGTCATACCCTTTTTTTTTAATTAATAGCTACTTTATTTATTTATTTATCTATTTATTTAGCTGTGTTGGGTCTTCGTTTCGTGCGAGGGCTTTCTCTAGTTGCGGCAAGCGGGGGCCACTCTTCATTGCGGTGTGCGGGCCTCTCACTATCGTGGCCCCTTCCGTTGCGGGGCACAGGCTCCAGATGCGCAGGCTCAGCAGTTGTGGCTCACGGTCCCAGTTGCTCTGTGGCACGTGGGATCCTCCCAGACCAGGGCTCGAACCCGCGTCCCCTGCATTAGCAGGCAGATTCTCTATCACTGCGCCACCAGGGAAGCCCCTGTCATACCCTTTTGACTTACTTAACCTTATATGATTATTTCTAGGCTCAACTGTAGTCCTGAAAACGGCATTGTTCATTTTGTTCCCGAGGCTTCTATTCCATTTGGTACGTATACCACTTCGTCTTTGTCCATTCATCTGTTTATGGACCTTTTTTTTGCTTCCATGTCTTGGCTATTTCAATATTGCTGCAGTGCACATTTGCCTGCCTCTGTCTTTCCGATTCTGGTGGTCTTAGTTAATAGGCTCAAAAGGTGCCCTGTCGCATCATATGGTAGCTCAGTTTTTACCTTGTAAAGCAGCTCCATTCCGTTTTTGTTAGTGCTGTTACCACTTTAGATCCCACCAGAGCTAGGAGGTACAGAGTTCTCTAAAACCCCTTCTGCATTTATAGTTTGTGGACTTTTTGCTGATGGCCATTTGACCTGTGTGAGCTGAAACCTTTTTGGAGGTTGGATAGGCATGTGGCTAATAATTCCTTACACTGAGCTTTAGGCATCCCCTTTTTCTTCTTTTCCTTTTTTTGTTAAAGAGTGAGTACAACTTCCCTCTTCATATTGACTTCCTGAAAAATTTCTCATGTGTTGAATTTTCTTGCCTATTCCCTACCCCAGGGCCTTTTTTGAAGGCAGGTGTCATTTAGTGCCCTGCAGTCCTTGTGACTATTAAGCAACAATAGGCACTGGGTATAAAGCTGCTGTTGTGGGAAACAGCCACAAGGCGGCAGCATTATTACGTTCTCAACTCTTGTTACTAGGGCAACAGAGTCTTCCTCTAGGTAGTGTTCCGAGGTTGTGAGTTAGAGTGGAATGTGCTGGGAGAAGCCCCGAGAAGTTTATGTCTCCTTACTTCTGTTTGTTTTTTAAATTTAATTTCTATTTCTTATCGGAGTAAATTTGATTAGAGTGTTTTCATTGTCTGGCTGTACAGAATCTGCTCAATGATTCATACATATGTCTGTTCATCTTCGGATCCTGTTAGCATGTATGTGATTACACAATATATATTTTAAAGGTATTGGTGATTATATAATTCATATAGTTTATCTGTTATATGTTTACATACATTTAACATACATTAGTATATGTATGTAAACGCCATAGTCCTAATTTACCCATCCTCCCACCTTTCAGTTTGGCTAACCATTAGTTTATTTGATAAGTCTGTGAGTGTCTTTTTTTGTGGAAATATGTTCATTGGTAGCAATCTTAGGATAACATGTATAAATGATATCATAGGATATTTGTCATACCCTTTTGACTTACTTAACCTTATATGATTATTTCTAGGCTCAACTGTAGTCCTGAAAACGGCATTGTTCATTTTGTTCCCGAGGCTTCTATTCCATTTGGTACGTATACCACTTCGTCTTTGTCCATTCATCTGTTTATGGACCTTTTTTTTGCTTCCATGTCTTGGCTATATCAATGTTGTTGCAGTTCACATTTGCCTGCCTCTGTCTTTCCGATTCTGGTGGTCTTAGGTTATAGGCCCAAAAGGTGCCCTGCCGCATCATATGGTAGCTCAATTTTTACCTTTGTGGCAGCTCCATTCAGTTTTCGTTAGTGCTGTTACCACTTTACATCCCACGAGCAGCTAGAAGGTACACATTTTTCTCAAACCCCTTAAGCATTTATAGTTTGTAGTCTTTTTGCTGATGGTCATGACTGGTGTGAGCTGAAACCTTTTTGAATTTGAATTTGCATGTGGCTAATAATTCCTTATACTGAGCTTTAAGCATGTCCTTTTTTTTCTTTTCCTTTTTTTGATAAAGAGTGAGTACAACTTCCCTCTTCATATTGACTTCTTGAAAAATTTCTCATGTGTTGAATTTTCTTGCCTATTCCCCACTCCAGGGCATTTCTTGAGGGCAGGTGTCATTTAGAGCCCTGCAATCCTTGTGACTATGAAGCAACCATTAGCAGTGTGTTTAAAGCTGCTGTTGTGGGAAACAGCCACAAGGCAGCAGCATTATTACATTCTCAACTCTTGTTACTAGGGCAACAGAGTCTTCCTGGAGGTAGTGTTCCGAGGTTGTAAACTAGAGTGGAATGTGCTGGGACAAGCCCCCAGAACTTCATGTCTCCTTACTTATGTTTGTTTTTTAAATTTAATTTCTATTTCTTATCGGAGTAAATTTGATTAGAGTGTTTTGATTGTCTGGCTGTACAGAATCTACTCAATGATTCACACATATGTCTGTTCCTCTTCGGATCATGTTAGCATGTATGGAATTACAGAATGTATATTTTAAAGGTATTGTGATTATATAATTTATATAGTTTGTATGTTTTTTGTTTATATACATTTAACAAACATTACTATATGTATGTTAACCCCATAGTCCTAATTTACCCATCCTCCCACCTTTCATTTTGGCTAACAATTAGTTTATTTGATAAGTCTGTGAGTGTCTTTTTTTGTGGAAATATGTTCATTGGTAGCAATCTTAGGATAACATGTATAAATGATATCATAGGATATTTGTCATACCTTTTTGACTTACTTAACCTTATATGATTATTTCTAGGCTCAACTGTAGTCCTGAACACGGCATTGTTTATTTTTTTTCCGAGGCTACTATTCCATGCTGTCCATATACCTCTTCTTTTTGTCCATTCATCTGTTTATGGATCTTTTTTTGCTTCCATTTCTTGGCTATTTCAATATTGCTGCAGTGCACATTTGCCTGCCTCTGTCTTTCCGATTCTGGTGGTCTTAGGTTATAGGCCCAAAAGGTGCCCTGCCGCATCATATGGTAGCTCAGGTTTTACCTTGTAAAGCAGCTCGATTCAGTTTGCGTTAGTGCTGTTACCACTTTACATCCCACCAGCAGCTAGAAGGTACACAGTTCTCTAAAACCCCTTCAGCATTTATAGTTTGTAGACTTTTTGCTGATGGTCATGACTGGTGTGAGCTGAAACCTTTTTGAATTTGAATTTGCCTATGGCTAATAATTCCTTATACTGAGCTTTAGGCATGTCCTTTTTTTTCTTTTCCTTTTTTTTAAAGCGTGAGTACAACTTCCTTCCTCTTATTGACTTCTTGAAAATTTTCTCATGTCTTGAATTTTCTTGCCTATTCCCTACCGCAGGGCATTTTTTGAGGGCAGGTGTCATTTAGAGCCCTGCAGTCCTTGTGACTATTAAGCAACAATTGGCACTGGGTATAAAGCTGCTGTTGTGGGAAACAGCCACAAGGCGGCAGCATTATTACGTTCTCAACTCTTGTTACTAGGGCAACAGAGTCTTCCTGGAGGTAGTGTTCCGAGGTTGTAAACTAGAGTGGAATGTGCTGGGACAAGCCCCCAGAACTTCATGTCTCCTTACTTCTGTTTGTTTTTTCAATTTAATTTCTATTTCTTATCGGAGTAAATTTGATTAGAGTGTTTTGATTGTCTGGCTGTACAGAATCTGCTCAATGATTCATACATATGTCTGTTCATCTTCGGATCCTGTTAGCATGTATGTGATTACACAATATATATTTTAAAGGTATTGGTGATTATATAATTCATATAGTTTTTCTGTTATATGTTTACATACATTTAACATACATTAGTATATGTATGTAAACGCCATAGTCCTAATTTACCCATCCTCCCACCTTTCAGTTTGGCTAACCATTAGTTTATTTGATAAGTCTGTGAGTGTCTTTTTTTGTGGAAATATGTTCATTGGTAGCAATCTTAGGATAACATGTATAAATGATATCATAGGATATTTGTCATACCCTTTTGACTTACTTAACCTTATATGATTATTTCTAGGCTCAACTGTAGTCCTGAAAACGGCATTGTTCATTTTGTTCCCGAGGCTTCTATTCCATTTGGTACGTATACCACTTCGTCTTTGTCCATTCATCTGTTTATGGACCTTTTTTTTGCTTCCATGTCTTGGCTATATCAATGTTGTTGCAGTTCACATTTGCCTGCCTCTGTCTTTCCGATTCTGGTGGTCTTAGGTTATAGGCCCAAAAGGTGCCCTGCCGCATCATATGGTAGCTCAATTTTTACCTTTGTAGCAGCTCCATTCAGTTTTCGTTAGTGCTGTTACCACTTTACATCCCACGAGCAGCTAGAAGGTACACATTTTTCTCAAACCCCTTAAGCATTTATAGTTTGTAGTCTTTTTGCTGATGGTCATGACTGGTGTGAGCTGAAACCTTTTTGAATTTGAATTTGCATGTGGCTAATAATTCCTTATACTGAGCTTTAAGCATGTCCTTTTTTTTCTTTTCCTTTTTTTGATAAAGAGTGAGTACAACTTCCCTCTTCATATTGACTTCTTGAAAAATTTCTCATGTGTTGAATTTTCTTGCCTATTCCCCACTCCAGGGCATTTCTTGAGGGCAGGTGTCATTTAGAGCCCTGCAATCCTTGTGACTATGAAGCAACCATTAGCAGTGTGTTTAAAGCTGCTGTTGTGGGAAACAGCCACAAGGCAGCAGCATTATTACATTCTCAACTCTTGTTACTAGGGCAACAGAGTCTTCCTGGAGGTAGTGTTCCGAGGTTGTAAACTAGAGTGGAATGTGCTGGGACAAGCCCCCAGAACTTCATGTCTCCTTACTTATGTTTGTTTTTTAAATTTAATTTCTATTTCTTATCGGAGTAAATTTGATTAGAGTGTTTTGATTGTCTGGCTGTACAGAATCTACTCAATGATTCACACATATGTCTGTTCCTCTTCGGATCATGTTAGCATGTATGGAATTACAGAATGTATATTTTAAAGGTATTGTGATTATATAATTTATATAGTTTGTATGTTTTTTGTTTATATACATTTAACAAACATTACTATATGTATGTTAACCCCATAGTCCTAATTTACCCATCCTCCCACCTTTCATTTTGGCTAACAATTAGTTTATTTGATAAGTCTGTGAGTGTCTTTTTTTGTGGAAATATGTTCATTGGTAGCAATCTTAGGATAACATGTATAAATGATATCATAGGATATTTGTCATACCTTTTTGACTTACTTAACCTTATATGATTATTTCTAGGCTCAACTGTAGTCCTGAACACGGCATTGTTTATTTTTTTTCCGAGGCTACTATTCCATGCTGTCCATATACCTCTTCTTTTTGTCCATTCATCTGTTTATGGATCTTTTTTTGCTTCCATTTCTTGGCTATTTCAATATTGCTGCAGTGCACATTTGCCTGCCTCTGTCTTTCCGATTCTGGTGGTCTTAGGTTATAGGCCCAAAAGGTGCCCTGCCGCATCATATGGTAGCTCAGGTTTTACCTTGTAAAGCAGCTCGATTCAGTTTGCGTTAGTGCTGTTACCACTTTACATCCCACCAGCAGCTAGAAGGTACACAGTTCTCTAAAACCCCTTCAGCATTTATAGTTTGTAGACTTTTTGCTGATGGTCATGACTGGTGTGAGCTGAAACCTTTTTGAATTTGAATTTGCCTATGGCTAATAATTCCTTATACTGAGCTTTAGGCATGTCCTTTTTTTTCTTTTCCTTTTTTTTAAAGCGTGAGTACAACTTCCTTCCTCTTATTGACTTCTTGAAAATTTTCTCATGTCTTGAATTTTCTTGCCTATTCCCTACCGCAGGGCATTTTTTGAGGGCAGGTGTCATTTAGAGCCCTGCAGTCCTTGTGACTATTAAGCAACAATTGGTACTGGGTATAAAGCTGCTGTTGTGGGAAACAGCCACAAGGCGGCAGCATTATTACGTTCTCAACTCTTGTTACTAGGGCAACAGAGTCTTCCTGGAGGTAGTGTTCCGAGGTTGTAAACTAGAGTGGAATGTGCTGGGACAAGCCCCCAGAACTTCATGTCTCCTTACTTCTGTTTGTTTTTTCAATTTAATTTCTATTTCTTATCGGAGTAAATTTGATTAGAGTGTTTTGATTGTCTGGCTGTACAGAATCTGCTCAATGTTTCATACATATGTCTGTTCATCTTCGGATCCTGTTAGCATGTATGTGATTACACAATATATATTTTAAAGGTATTGGTGATTATATAATTCATATAGTTTTTCTGTTATATGTTTATATACATTTAACATACATTAGTATATGTATGTAAACACCATAGTCCTAATTTACCCATCCTCCGACCTTTCATTTTGGCTAACCATTAGTTTATTTGATAAGTCTGTGAGTGTCTTTTTTTGTGGAAATATGTTCATTGGTAGCAATCTTAGGATAACATGTATAAATGATATCATAGGATATTTGTCATACCCTTTTTTTTTAATTAATAGCTACTTTATTTATTTATTTATCTATTTATTTAGCTGTGTTGGGTCTTCGTTTCGTGCGAGGGCTTTCTCTAGTTGCGGCAAGCGGGGGCCACTCTTCATTGCGGTGCGCGGGCCTCTCACTATCGTGGCCCCTTCCGTTGCGGGGCACAGGCTCCAGATGCGCAGGCTCAGCAGTTGTGGCTCACGGTCCCAGTTGCTCTGTGGCACGTGGGATCCTCCCAGACCAGGGCTCGAACCCGCGTCCCCTGCATTAGCAGGCAGATTCTCTATCACTGCGCCACCAGGGAAGCCCCTGTCATACCCTTTTGACTTACTTAACCTTATATGATTATTTCTAGGCTCAACTGTAGTCCTGAAAACGGCATTGTTCATTTTGTTCCCGAGGCTTCTATTCCATTTGGTACGTATACCACTTCGTCTTTGTCCATTCATCTGTTTATGGACCTTTTTTTTGCTTCCATGTCTTGGCTATTTCAATATTGCTGCAGTGCACATTTGCCTGCCTCTGTCTTTCCGATTCTGGTGGTCTTAGTTAATAGGCTCAAAAGGTGCCCTGTCGCATCATATGGTAGCTCAGTTTTTACCTTGTAAAGCAGCTCCATTCCGTTTTTGTTAGTGCTGTTACCACTTTAGATCCCACCAGAGCTAGGAGGTACAGAGTTCTCTAAAACCCCTTCTGCATTTATAGTTTGTGGACTTTTTGCTGATGGCCATTTGACCTGTGTGAGCTGAAACCTTTTTGGAGGTTGGATAGGCATGTGGCTAATAATTCCTTACACTGAGCTTTAGGCATCCCCTTTTTCTTCTTTTCCTTTTTTTGTTAAAGAGTGAGTACAACTTCCCTCTTCATATTGACTTCCTGAAAAATTTCTCATGTGTTGAATTTTCTTGCCTATTCCCTACCCCAGGGCCTTTTTTGAAGGCAGGTGTCATTTAGTGCCCTGCAGTCCTTGTGACTATTAAGCAACAATAGGCACTGGGTATAAAGCTGCTGTTGTGGGAAACAGCCACAAGGCGGCAGCATTATTACGTTCTCAACTCTTGTTACTAGGGCAACAGAGTCTTCCTCTAGGTAGTGTTCCGAGGTTGTGAGTTAGAGTGGAATGTGCTGGGAGAAGCCCCGAGAAGTTTATGTCTCCTTACTTCTGTTTGTTTTTTAAATTTAATTTCTATTTCTTATCGGAGTAAATTTGATTAGAGTGTTTTCATTGTCTGGCTGTACAGAATCTGCTCAATGATTCATACATATGTCTGTTCATCTTCGGATCCTGTTAGCATGTATGTGATTACACAATATATATTTTAAAGGTATTGGTGATTATATAATTCATATAGTTTATCTGTTATATGTTTACATACATTTAACATACATTAGTATATGTATGTAAACGCCATAGTCCTAATTTACCCATCCTCCCACCTTTCAGTTTGGCTAACCATTAGTTTATTTGATAAGTCTGTGAGTGTCTTTTTTTGTGGAAATATGTTCATTGGTAGCAATCTTAGGATAACATGTATAAATGATATCATAGGATATTTGTCATACCCTTTTTTTTTAATTAATAGCTACTTTATTTATTTATTTATCTATTTATTTAGCTGTGTTGGGTCTTCGTTTCGTGCGAGGGCTTTCTCTAGTTGCGGCAAGCGGGGGCCACTCTTCATTGCGGTGCACGGGCCTCTCACTATCGTGGCCCCTTCCGTTGCGGGGCACAGGCTCCAGATGCGCAGGCTCAGCAGTTGTGGCTCACGGTCCCAGTTGCTCTGTGGCACGTGGGATCCTCCCAGACCAGGGCTCGAACCCGCGTCCCCTGCATTAGCAGGCAGATTCTCTATCACTGCGCCACCAGGGAAGCCCCTGTCATACCCTTTTGACTTACTTAACCTTATATGATTATTTCTAGGCTCAACTGTAGTCCTGAAAACGGCATTGTTCATTTTGTTCCCGAGGCTTCTATTCCATTTGGTACGTATACCACTTCGTCTTTGTCCATTCATCTGTTTATGGACCTTTTTTTTGCTTCCATGTCTTGGCTATTTCAATATTGCTGCAGTGCACATTTGCCTGCCTCTGTCTTTCCGATTCTGGTGGTCTTAGTTAATAGGCTCAAAAGGTGCCCTGTCGCATCATATGGTAGCTCAGTTTTTACCTTGTAAAGCAGCTCCATTCCGTTTTTGTTAGTGCTGTTACCACTTTAGATCCCACCAGAGCTAGGAGGTACAGAGTTCTCTAAAACCCCTTCTGCATTTATAGTTTGTGGACTTTTTGCTGATGGCCATTTGACCTGTGTGAGCTGAAACCTTTTTGGAGGTTGGATAGGCATGTGGCTAATAATTCCTTACACTGAGCTTTAGGCATCCCCTTTTTCTTCTTTTCCTTTTTTTGTTAAAGAGTGAGTACAACTTCCCTCTTCATATTGACTTCCTGAAAAATTTCTCATGTGTTGAATTTTCTTGCCTATTCCCTACCCCAGGGCCTTTTTTGAAGGCAGGTGTCATTTAGTGCCCTGCAGTCCTTGTGACTATTAAGCAACAATAGGCACTGGGTATAAAGCTGCTGTTGTGGGAAACAGCCACAAGGCGGCAGCATTATTACGTTCTCAACTCTTGTTACTAGGGCAACAGAGTCTTCCTCTAGGTAGTGTTCCGAGGTTGTGAGTTAGAGTGGAATGTGCTGGGAGAAGCCCCGAGAAGTTTATGTCTCCTTACTTCTGTTTGTTTTTTAAATTTAATTTCTATTTCTTATCGGAGTAAATTTGATTAGAGTGTTTTCATTGTCTGGCTGTACAGAATCTGCTCAATGATTCATACATATGTCTGTTCATCTTCGGATCCTGTTAGCATGTATGTGATTACACAATATATATTTTAAAGGTATTGGTGATTATATAATTCATATAGTTTATCTGTTATATGTTTACATACATTTAACATACATTAGTATATGTATGTAAACGCCATAGTCCTAATTTACCCATCCTCCCACCTTTCAGTTTGGCTAACCATTAGTTTATTTGATAAGTCTGTGAGTGTCTTTTTTTGTGGAAATATGTTCATTGGTAGCAATCTTAGGATAACATGTATAAATGATATCATAGGATATTTGTCATACCCTTTTGACTTACTTAACCTTATATGATTATTTCTAGGCTCAACTGTAGTCCTGAAAACGGCATTGTTCATTTTGTTCCCGAGGCTTCTATTCCATTTGGTACGTATACCACTTCGTCTTTGTCCATTCATCTGTTTATGGACCTTTTTTTTGCTTCCATGTCTTGGCTATATCAATGTTGTTGCAGTTCACATTTGCCTGCCTCTGTCTTTCCGATTCTGGTGGTCTTAGGTTATAGGCCCAAAAGGTGCCCTGCCGCATCATATGGTAGCTCAATTTTTACCTTTGTAGCAGCTCCATTCAGTTTTCGTTAGTGCTGTTACCACTTTACATCCCACGAGCAGCTAGAAGGTACACATTTTTCTCAAACCCCTTAAGCATTTATAGTTTGTAGTCTTTTTGCTGATGGTCATGACTGGTGTGAGCTGAAACCTTTTTGAATTTGAATTTGCATGTGGCTAATAATTCCTTATACTGAGCTTTAAGCATGTCCTTTTTTTTCTTTTCCTTTTTTTGATAAAGAGTGAGTACAACTTCCCTCTTCATATTGACTTCTTGAAAAATTTCTCATGTGTTGAATTTTCTTGCCTATTCCCCACTCCAGGGCATTTCTTGAGGGCAGGTGTCATTTAGAGCCCTGCAATCCTTGTGACTATGAAGCAACCATTAGCAGTGTGTTTAAAGCTGCTGTTGTGGGAAACAGCCACAAGGCAGCAGCATTATTACATTCTCAACTCTTGTTACTAGGGCAACAGAGTCTTCCTGGAGGTAGTGTTCCGAGGTTGTAAACTAGAGTGGAATGTGCTGGGACAAGCCCCCAGAACTTCATGTCTCCTTACTTATGTTTGTTTTTTAAATTTAATTTCTATTTCTTATCGGAGTAAATTTGATTAGAGTGTTTTGATTGTCTGGCTGTACAGAATCTACTCAATGATTCACACATATGTCTGTTCCTCTTCGGATCATGTTAGCATGTATGGAATTACAGAATGTATATTTTAAAGGTATTGTGATTATATAATTTATATAGTTTGTATGTTTTTTGTTTATATACATTTAACAAACATTACTATATGTATGTTAACCCCATAGTCCTAATTTACCCATCCTCCCACCTTTCATTTTGGCTAACAATTAGTTTATTTGATAAGTCTGTGAGTGTCTTTTTTTGTGGAAATATGTTCATTGGTAGCAATCTTAGGATAACATGTATAAATGATATCATAGGATATTTGTCATACCTTTTTGACTTACTTAACCTTATATGATTATTTCTAGGCTCAACTGTAGTCCTGAACACGGCATTGTTTATTTTTTTTCCGAGGCTACTATTCCATGCTGTCCATATACCTCTTCTTTTTGTCCATTCATCTGTTTATGGATCTTTTTTTGCTTCCATTTCTTGGCTATTTCAATATTGCTGCAGTGCACATTTGCCTGCCTCTGTCTTTCCGATTCTGGTGGTCTTAGGTTATAGGCCCAAAAGGTGCCCTGCCGCATCATATGGTAGCTCAGGTTTTACCTTGTAAAGCAGCTCGATTCAGTTTGCGTTAGTGCTGTTACCACTTTACATCCCACCAGCAGCTAGAAGGTACACAGTTCTCTAAAACCCCTTCAGCATTTATAGTTTGTAGACTTTTTGCTGATGGTCATGACTGGTGTGAGCTGAAACCTTTTTGAATTTGAATTTGCCTATGGCTAATAATTCCTTATACTGAGCTTTAGGCATGTCCTTTTTTTTCTTTTCCTTTTTTTTAAAGCGTGAGTACAACTTCCTTCCTCTTATTGACTTCTTGAAAATTTTCTCATGTCTTGAATTTTCTTGCCTATTCCCTACCGCAGGGCATTTTTTGAGGGCAGGTGTCATTTAGAGCCCTGCAGTCCTTGTGACTATTAAGCAACAATTGGCACTGGGTATAAAGCTGCTGTTGTGGGAAACAGCCACAAGGCGGCAGCATTATTACGTACTCAACTCTTGTTACTAGGGCAACAGAGTCTTCCTGGAGGTAGTGTTCCGAGGTTGTAAACTAGAGTGGAATGTGCTGGGACAAGCCCCCAGAACTTCATGTCTCCTTACTTCTGTTTGTTTTTTCAATTTAATTTCTATTTCTTATCGGAGTAAATTTGATTAGAGTGTTTTGATTGTCTGGCTGTACAGAATCTGCTCAATGATTCATACATATGTCTGTTCATCTTCGGATCCTGTTAGCATGTATGTGATTACACAATATATATTTTAAAGGTATTGGTGATTATATAATTCATATAGTTTATCTGTTATATGTTTACATACATTTAACATACATTAGTATATGTATGTAAACGCCATAGTCCTAATTTACCCATCCTCCCACCTTTCAGTTTGGCTAACCATTAGTTTATTTGATAAGTCTGTGAGTGTCTTTTTTTGTGGAAATATGTTCATTGGTAGCAATCTTAGGATAACATGTATAAATGATATCATAGGATATTTGTCATACCCTTTTGACTTACTTAACCTTATATGATTATTTCTAGGCTCAACTGTAGTCCTGAAAACGGCATTGTTCATTTTGTTCCCGAGGCTTCTATTCCATTTGGTACGTATACCACTTCGTCTTTGTCCATTCATCTGTTTATGGACCTTTTTTTTGCTTCCATGTCTTGGCTATATCAATGTTGTTGCAGTTCACATTTGCCTGCCTCTGTCTTTCCGATTCTGGTGGTCTTAGGTTATAGGCCCAAAAGGTGCCCTGCCGCATCATATGGTAGCTCAATTTTTACCTTTGTAGCAGCTCCATTCAGTTTTCGTTAGTGCTGTTACCACTTTACATCCCACGAGCAGCTAGAAGGTACACATTTTTCTCAAACCCCTTAAGCATTTATAGTTTGTAGTCTTTTTGCTGATGGTCATGACTGGTGTGAGCTGAAACCTTTTTGAATTTGAATTTGCATGTGGCTAATAATTCCTTATACTGAGCTTTAAGCATGTCCTTTTTTTTCTTTTCCTTTTTTTGATAAAGAGTGAGTACAACTTCCCTCTTCATATTGACTTCTTGAAAAATTTCTCATGTGTTGAATTTTCTTGCCTATTCCCCACTCCAGGGCATTTCTTGAGGGCAGGTGTCATTTAGAGCCCTGCAATCCTTGTGACTATGAAGCAACCATTAGCAGTGTGTTTAAAGCTGCTGTTGTGGGAAACAGCCACAAGGCAGCAGCATTATTACATTCTCAACTCTTGTTACTAGGGCAACAGAGTCTTCCTGGAGGTAGTGTTCCGAGGTTGTAAACTAGAGTGGAATGTGCTGGGACAAGCCCCCAGAACTTCATGTCTCCTTACTTATGTTTGTTTTTTAAATTTAATTTCTATTTCTTATCGGAGTAAATTTGATTAGAGTGTTTTGATTGTCTGGCTGTACAGAATCTACTCAATGATTCACACATATGTCTGTTCCTCTTCGGATCATGTTAGCATGTATGGAATTACAGAATGTATATTTTAAAGGTATTGTGATTATATAATTTATATAGTTTGTATGTTTTTTGTTTATATACATTTAACAAACATTACTATATGTATGTTAACCCCATAGTCCTAATTTACCCATCCTCCCACCTTTCATTTTGGCTAACAATTAGTTTATTTGATAAGTCTGTGAGTGTCTTTTTTTGTGGAAATATGTTCATTGGTAGCAATCTTAGGATAACATGTATAAATGATATCATAGGATATTTGTCATACCTTTTTGACTTACTTAACCTTATATGATTATTTCTAGGCTCAACTGTAGTCCTGAACACGGCATTGTTTATTTTTTTTCCGAGGCTACTATTCCATGCTGTCCATATACCTCTTCTTTTTGTCCATTCATCTGTTTATGGATCTTTTTTTGCTTCCATTTCTTGGCTATTTCAATATTGCTGCAGTGCACATTTGCCTGCCTCTGTCTTTCCGATTCTGGTGGTCTTAGGTTATAGGCCCAAAAGGTGCCCTGCCGCATCATATGGTAGCTCAGGTTTTACCTTGTAAAGCAGCTCGATTCAGTTTGCGTTAGTGCTGTTACCACTTTACATCCCACCAGCAGCTAGAAGGTACACAGTTCTCTAAAACCCCTTCAGCATTTATAGTTTGTAGACTTTTTGCTGATGGTCATGACTGGTGTGAGCTGAAACCTTTTTGAATTTGAATTTGCCTATGGCTAATAATTCCTTATACTGAGCTTTAGGCATGTCCTTTTTTTTCTTTTCCTTTTTTTTAAAGCGTGAGTACAACTTCCTTCCTCTTATTGACTTCTTGAAAATTTTCTCATGTCTTGAATTTTCTTGCCTATTCCCTACCGCAGGGCATTTTTTGAGGGCAGGTGTCATTTAGAGCCCTGCAGTCCTTGTGACTATTAAGCAACAATTGGCACTGGGTATAAAGCTGCTGTTGTGGGAAACAGCCACAAGGCGGCAGCATTATTACGTTCTCAACTCTTGTTACTAGGGCAACAGAGTCTTCCTGGAGGTAGTGTTCCGAGGTTGTAAACTAGAGTGGAATGTGCTGGGACAAGCCCCCAGAACTTCATGTCTCCTTACTTCTGTTTGTTTTTTCAATTTAATTTCTATTTCTTATCGGAGTAAATTTGATTAGAGTGTTTTGATTGTCTGGCTGTACAGAATCTGCTCAATGTTTCATACATATGTCTGTTCATCTTCGGATCCTGTTAGCATGTATGTGATTACACAATATATATTTTAAAGGTATTGGTGATTATATAATTCATATAGTTTTTCTGTTATATGTTTATATACATTTAACATACATTAGTATATGTATGTAAACACCATAGTCCTAATTTACCCATCCTCCGACCTTTCATTTTGGCTAACCATTAGTTTATTTGATAAGTCTGTGAGTGTCTTTTTTTGTGGAAATATGTTCATTGGTAGCAATCTTAGGATAACATGTATAAATGATATCATAGGATATTTGTCATACCCTTTTGACTTACTTAACCTTATATGATTATTTCTAGGCTCAACTGTAGTCCTGAAAACGGCATTGTTCATTTTGTTCCCGAGGCTTCTATTCCATTTGGTACGTATACCACTTCGTCTTTGTCCATTCATCTGTTTATGGACCTTTTTTTTGCTTCCATGTCTTGGCTATATCAATGTTGTTGCAGTTCACATTTGCCTGCCTCTGTCTTTCCGATTCTGGTGGTCTTAGGTTATAGGCCCAAAAGGTGCCCTGCCGCATCATATGGTAGCTCAATTTTTACCTTTGTAGCAGCTCCATTCAGTTTTCGTTAGTGCTGTTACCACTTTACATCCCACGAGCAGCTAGAAGGTACACATTTTTCTCAAACCCCTTAAGCATTTATAGTTTGTAGTCTTTTTGCTGATGGTCATGACTGGTGTGAGCTGAAACCTTTTTGAATTTGAATTTGCATGTGGCTAATAATTCCTTATACTGAGCTTTAAGCATGTCCTTTTTTTTCTTTTCCTTTTTTTGATAAAGAGTGAGTACAACTTCCCTCTTCATATTGACTTCTTGAAAAATTTCTCATGTGTTGAATTTTCTTGCCTATTCCCCACTCCAGGGCATTTCTTGAGGGCAGGTGTCATTTAGAGCCCTGCAATCCTTGTGACTATGAAGCAACCATTAGCAGTGTGTTTAAAGCTGCTGTTGTGGGAAACAGCCACAAGGCAGCAGCATTATTACATTCTCAACTCTTGTTACTAGGGCAACAGAGTCTTCCTGGAGGTAGTGTTCCGAGGTTGTAAACTAGAGTGGAATGTGCTGGGACAAGCCCCCAGAACTTCATGTCTCCTTACTTATGTTTGTTTTTTAAATTTAATTTCTATTTCTTATCGGAGTAAATTTGATTAGAGTGTTTTGATTGTCTGGCTGTACAGAATCTACTCAATGATTCACACATATGTCTGTTCCTCTTCGGATCATGTTAGCATGTATGGAATTACAGAATGTATATTTTAAAGGTATTGTGATTATATAATTTATATAGTTTGTATGTTTTTTGTTTATATACATTTAACAAACATTACTATATGTATGTTAACCCCATAGTCCTAATTTACCCATCCTCCCACCTTTCATTTTGGCTAACAATTAGTTTATTTGATAAGTCTGTGAGTGTCTTTTTTTGTGGAAATATGTTCATTGGTAGCAATCTTAGGATAACATGTATAAATGATATCATAGGATATTTGTCATACCTTTTTGACTTACTTAACCTTATATGATTATTTCTAGGCTCAACTGTAGTCCTGAACACGGCATTGTTTATTTTTTTTCCGAGGCTACTATTCCATGCTGTCCATATACCTCTTCTTTTTGTCCATTCATCTGTTTATGGATCTTTTTTTGCTTCCATTTCTTGGCTATTTCAATATTGCTGCAGTGCACATTTGCCTGCCTCTGTCTTTCCGATTCTGGTGGTCTTAGGTTATAGGCCCAAAAGGTGCCCTGCCGCATCATATGGTAGCTCAGGTTTTACCTTGTAAAGCAGCTCGATTCAGTTTGCGTTAGTGCTGTTACCACTTTACATCCCACCAGCAGCTAGAAGGTACACAGTTCTCTAAAACCCCTTCAGCATTTATAGTTTGTAGACTTTTTGCTGATGGTCATGACTGGTGTGAGCTGAAACCTTTTTGAATTTGAATTTGCCTATGGCTAATAATTCCTTATACTGAGCTTTAGGCATGTCCTTTTTTTTCTTTTCCTTTTTTTTAAAGCGTGAGTACAACTTCCTTCCTCTTATTGACTTCTTGAAAATTTTCTCATGTCTTGAATTTTCTTGCCTATTCCCTACCGCAGGGCATTTTTTGAGGGCAGGTGTCATTTAGAGCCCTGCAGTCCTTGTGACTATTAAGCAACAATTGGCACTGGGTATAAAGCTGCTGTTGTGGGAAACAGCCACAAGGCGGCAGCATTATTACGTTCTCAACTCTTGTTACTAGGGCAACAGAGTCTTCCTGGAGGTAGTGTTCCGAGGTTGTAAACTAGAGTGGAATGTGCTGGGACAAGCCCCCAGAACTTCATGTCTCCTTACTTCTGTTTGTTTTTTCAATTTAATTTCTATTTCTTATCGGAGTAAATTTGATTAGAGTGTTTTGATTGTCTGGCTGTACAGAATCTGCTCAATGATTCATACATATGTCTGTTCATCTTCGGATCCTGTTAGCATGTATGTGATTACACAATATATATTTTAAAGGTATTGGTGATTATATAATTCATATAGTTTATCTGTTATATGTTTACATACATTTAACATACATTAGTATATGTATGTAAACGCCATAGTCCTAATTTACCCATCCTCCCACCTTTCAGTTTGGCTAACCATTAGTTTATTTGATAAGTCTGTGAGTGTCTTTTTTTGTGGAAATATGTTCATTGGTAGCAATCTTAGGATAACATGTATAAATGATATCATAGGATATTTGTCATACCCTTTTGACTTACTTAACCTTATATGATTATTTCTAGGCTCAACTGTAGTCCTGAAAACGGCATTGTTCATTTTGTTCCCGAGGCTTCTATTCCATTTGGTACGTATACCACTTCGTCTTTGTCCATTCATCTGTTTATGGACCTTTTTTTTGCTTCCATGTCTTGGCTATATCAATGTTGTTGCAGTTCACATTTGCCTGCCTCTGTCTTTCCGATTCTGGTGGTCTTAGGTTATAGGCCCAAAAGGTGCCCTGCCGCATCATATGGTAGCTCAATTTTTACCTTTGTAGCAGCTCCATTCAGTTTTCGTTAGTGCTGTTACCACTTTACATCCCACGAGCAGCTAGAAGGTACACATTTTTCTCAAACCCCTTAAGTATTTATAGTTTGTAGTCTTTTTGCTGATGGTCATGACTGGTGTGAGCTGAAACCTTTTTGAATTTGAATTTGCATGTGGCTAATAATTCCTTATACTGAGCTTTAAGCATGTCCTTTTTTTTCTTTTCCTTTTTTTGATAAAGAGTGAGTACAACTTCCCTCTTCATATTGACTTCTTGAAAAATTTCTCATGTGTTGAATTTTCTTGCCTATTCCCCACTCCAGGGCATTTCTTGAGGGCAGGTGTCATTTAGAGCCCTGCAATCCTTGTGACTATGAAGCAACCATTAGCAGTGTGTTTAAAGCTGCTGTTGTGGGAAACAGCCACAAGGCAGCAGCATTATTACATTCTCAACTCTTGTTACTAGGGCAACAGAGTCTTCCTGGAGGTAGTGTTCCGAGGTTGTAAACTAGAGTGGAATGTGCTGGGACAAGCCCCCAGAACTTCATGTCTCCTTACTTATGTTTGTTTTTTAAATTTAATTTCTATTTCTTATCGGAGTAAATTTGATTAGAGTGTTTTGATTGTCTGGCTGTACAGAATCTACTCAATGATTCACACATATGTCTGTTCCTCTTCGGATCATGTTAGCATGTATGGAATTACAGAATGTATATTTTAAAGGTATTGTGATTATATAATTTATATAGTTTGTATGTTTTTTGTTTATATACATTTAACAAACATTACTATATGTATGTTAACCCCATAGTCCTAATTTACCCATCCTCCCACCTTTCATTTTGGCTAACAATTAGTTTATTTGATAAGTCTGTGAGTGTCTTTTTTTGTGGAAATATGTTCATTGGTAGCAATCTTAGGATAACATGTATAAATGATATCATAGGATATTTGTCATACCTTTTTGACTTACTTAACCTTATATGATTATTTCTAGGCTCAACTGTAGTCCTGAACACGGCATTGTTTATTTTTTTTCCGAGGCTACTATTCCATGCTGTCCATATACCTCTTCTTTTTGTCCATTCATCTGTTTATGGATCTTTTTTTGCTTCCATTTCTTGGCTATTTCAATATTGCTGCAGTGCACATTTGCCTGCCTCTGTCTTTCCGATTCTGGTGGTCTTAGGTTATAGGCCCAAAAGGTGCCCTGCCGCATCATATGGTAGCTCAGGTTTTACCTTGTAAAGCAGCTCGATTCAGTTTGCGTTAGTGCTGTTACCACTTTACATCCCACCAGCAGCTAGAAGGTACACAGTTCTCTAAAACCCCTTCAGCATTTATAGTTTGTAGACTTTTTGCTGATGGTCATGACTGGTGTGAGCTGAAACCTTTTTGAATTTGAATTTGCCTATGGCTAATAATTCCTTATACTGAGCTTTAGGCATGTCCTTTTTTTTCTTTTCCTTTTTTTTAAAGCGTGAGTACAACTTCCTTCCTCTTATTGACTTCTTGAAAATTTTCTCATGTCTTGAATTTTCTTGCCTATTCCCTACCGCAGGGCATTTTTTGAGGGCAGGTGTCATTTAGAGCCCTGCAGTCCTTGTGACTATTAAGCAACAATTGGCACTGGGTATAAAGCTGCTGTTGTGGGAAACAGCCACAAGGCGGCAGCATTATTACGTTCTCAACTCTTGTTACTAGGGCAACAGAGTCTTCCTGGAGGTAGTGTTCCGAGGTTGTAAACTAGAGTGGAATGTGCTGGGACAAGCCCCCAGAACTTCATGTCTCCTTACTTCTGTTTGTTTTTTCAATTTAATTTCTATTTCTTATCGGAGTAAATTTGATTAGAGTGTTTTGATTGTCTGGCTGTACAGAATCTGCTCAATGTTTCATACATATGTCTGTTCATCTTCGGATCCTGTTAGCATGTATGTGATTACACAATATATATTTTAAAGGTATTGGTGATTATATAATTCATATAGTTTTTCTGTTATATGTTTATATACATTTAACATACATTAGTATATGTATGTAAACACCATAGTCCTAATTTACCCATCCTCCGACCTTTCATTTTGGCTAACCATTAGTTTATTTGATAAGTCTGTGAGTGTCTTTTTTTGTGGAAATATGTTCATTGGTAGCAATCTTAGGATAACATGTATAAATGATATCATAGGATATTTGTCATACCCTTTTTTTTTAATTAATAGCTACTTTATTTATTTATTTATCTATTTATTTAGCTGTGTTGGGTCTTCGTTTCGTGCGAGGGCTTTCTCTAGTTGCGGCAAGCGGGGGCCACTCTTCATTGCGGTGCGCGGGCCTCTCACTATCGTGGCCCCTTCCGTTGCGGGGCACAGGCTCCAGATGCGCAGGCTCAGCAGTTGTGGCTCACGGTCCCAGTTGCTCTGTGGCACGTGGGATCCTCCCAGACCAGGGCTCGAACCCGCGTCCCCTGCATTAGCAGGCAGATTCTCTATCACTGCGCCACCAGGGAAGCCCCTGTCATACCCTTTTGACTTACTTAACCTTATATGATTATTTCTAGGCTCAACTGTAGTCCTGAAAACGGCATTGTTCATTTTGTTCCCGAGGCTTCTATTCCATTTGGTACGTATACCACTTCGTCTTTGTCCATTCATCTGTTTATGGACCTTTTTTTTGCTTCCATGTCTTGGCTATTTCAATATTGCTGCAGTGCACATTTGCCTGCCTCTGTCTTTCCGATTCTGGTGGTCTTAGTTAATAGGCTCAAAAGGTGCCCTGTCGCATCATATGGTAGCTCAGTTTTTACCTTGTAAAGCAGCTCCATTCCGTTTTTGTTAGTGCTGTTACCACTTTAGATCCCACCAGAGCTAGGAGGTACAGAGTTCTCTAAAACCCCTTCTGCATTTATAGTTTGTGGACTTTTTGCTGATGGCCATTTGACCTGTGTGAGCTGAAACCTTTTTGGAGGTTGGATAGGCATGTGGCTAATAATTCCTTACACTGAGCTTTAGGCATCCCCTTTTTCTTCTTTTCCTTTTTTTGTTAAAGAGTGAGTACAACTTCCCTCTTCATATTGACTTCCTGAAAAATTTCTCATGTGTTGAATTTTCTTGCCTATTCCCTACCCCAGGGCCTTTTTTGAAGGCAGGTGTCATTTAGTGCCCTGCAGTCCTTGTGACTATTAAGCAACAATAGGCACTGGGTATAAAGCTGCTGTTGTGGGAAACAGCCACAAGGCGGCAGCATTATTACGTTCTCAACTCTTGTTACTAGGGCAACAGAGTCTTCCTCTAGGTAGTGTTCCGAGGTTGTGAGTTAGAGTGGAATGTGCTGGGAGAAGCCCCGAGAAGTTTATGTCTCCTTACTTCTGTTTGTTTTTTAAATTTAATTTCTATTTCTTATCGGAGTAAATTTGATTAGAGTGTTTTCATTGTCTGGCTGTACAGAATCTGCTCAATGATTCATACATATGTCTGTTCATCTTCGGATCCTGTTAGCATGTATGTGATTACACAATATATATTTTAAAGGTATTGGTGATTATATAATTCATATAGTTTATCTGTTATATGTTTACATACATTTAACATACATTAGTATATGTATGTAAACGCCATAGTCCTAATTTACCCATCCTCCCACCTTTCAGTTTGGCTAACCATTAGTTTATTTGATAAGTCTGTGAGTGTCTTTTTTTGTGGAAATATGTTCATTGGTAGCAATCTTAGGATAACATGTATAAATGATATCATAGGATATTTGTCATACCCTTTTGACTTACTTAACCTTATATGATTATTTCTAGGCTCAACTGTAGTCCTGAAAACGGCATTGTTCATTTTGTTCCCGAGGCTTCTATTCCATTTGGTACGTATACCACTTCGTCTTTGTCCATTCATCTGTTTATGGACCTTTTTTTTGCTTCCATGTCTTGGCTATATCAATGTTGTTGCAGTTCACATTTGCCTGCCTCTGTCTTTCCGATTCTGGTGGTCTTAGGTTATAGGCCCAAAAGGTGCCCTGCCGCATCATATGGTAGCTCAATTTTTACCTTTGTAGCAGCTCCATTCAGTTTTCGTTAGTGCTGTTACCACTTTACATCCCACGAGCAGCTAGAAGGTACACATTTTTCTCAAACCCCTTAAGCATTTATAGTTTGTAGTCTTTTTGCTGATGGTCATGACTGGTGTGAGCTGAAACCTTTTTGAATTTGAATTTGCATGTGGCTAATAATTCCTTATACTGAGCTTTAAGCATGTCCTTTTTTTTCTTTTCCTTTTTTTGATAAAGAGTGAGTACAACTTCCCTCTTCATATTGACTTCTTGAAAAATTTCTCATGTGTTGAATTTTCTTGCCTATTCCCCACTCCAGGGCATTTCTTGAGGGCAGGTGTCATTTAGAGCCCTGCAATCCTTGTGACTATGAAGCAACCATTAGCAGTGTGTTTAAAGCTGCTGTTGTGGGAAACAGCCACAAGGCAGCAGCATTATTACATTCTCAATTCTTGTTACTAGGGCAACAGAGTCTTCCTGGAGGTAGTGTTCCGAGGTTGTAAACTAGAGTGGAATGTGCTGGGACAAGCCCCCAGAACTTTATGTCTCCTTACTTATGTTTGTTTTTTAAATTTAATTTCTATTTCTTATCGGAGTAAATTTGATTAGAGTGTTTTGATTGTCTGGCTGTACAGAATCTACTCAATGATTCACACATATGTCTGTTCCTCTTCGGATCATGTTAGCATGTATGGAATTACAGAATGTATATTTTAAAGGTATTGTGATTATATAATTTATATAGTTTGTATGTTTTTTGTTTATATACATTTAACAAACATTACTATATGTATGTTAACCCCATAGTCCTAATTTACCCATCCTCCCACCTTTCATTTTGGCTAACAATTAGTTTATTTGATAAGTCTGTGAGTGTCTTTTTTTGTGGAAATATGTTCATTGGTAGCAATCTTAGGATAACATGTATAAATGATATCATAGGATATTTGTCATACCTTTTTGACTTACTTAACCTTATATGATTATTTCTAGGCTCAACTGTAGTCCTGAACACGGCATTGTTTATTTTTTTTCCGAGGCTACTATTCCATGCTGTCCATATACCTCTTCTTTTTGTCCATTCATCTGTTTATGGATCTTTTTTTGCTTCCATTTCTTGGCTATTTCAATATTGCTGCAGTGCACATTTGCCTGCCTCTGTCTTTCCGATTCTGGTGGTCTTAGGTTATAGGCCCAAAAGGTGCCCTGCCGCATCATATGGTAGCTCAGGTTTTACCTTGTAAAGCAGCTCGATTCAGTTTGCGTTAGTGCTGTTACCACTTTACATCCCACCAGCAGCTAGAAGGTACACAGTTCTCTAAAACCCCTTCAGCATTTATAGTTTGTAGACTTTTTGCTGATGGTCATGACTGGTGTGAGCTGAAACCTTTTTGAATTTGAATTTGCCTATGGCTAATAATTCCTTATACTGAGCTTTAGGCATGTCCTTTTTTTTCTTTTCCTTTTTTTTAAAGCGTGAGTACAACTTCCTTCCTCTTATTGACTTCTTGAAAATTTTCTCATGTCTTGAATTTTCTTGCCTATTCCCTACCGCAGGGCATTTTTTGAGGGCAGGTGTCATTTAGAGCCCTGCAGTCCTTGTGACTATTAAGCAACAATTGGCACTGGGTATAAAGCTGCTGTTGTGGGAAACAGCCACAAGGCGGCAGCATTATTACGTACTCAACTCTTGTTACTAGGGCAACAGAGTCTTCCTGGAGGTAGTGTTCCGAGGTTGTAAACTAGAGTGGAATGTGCTGGGACAAGCCCCCAGAACTTCATGTCTCCTTACTTCTGTTTGTTTTTTCAATTTAATTTCTATTTCTTATCGGAGTAAATTTGATTAGAGTGTTTTGATTGTCTGGCTGTACAGAATCTGCTCAATGATTCATACATATGTCTGTTCATCTTCGGATCCTGTTAGCATGTATGTGATTACACAATATATATTTTAAAGGTATTGGTGATTATATAATTCATATAGTTTTTCTGTTATATGTTTACATACATTTAACATACATTAGTATATGTATGTAAACGCCATAGTCCTAATTTACCCATCCTCCCACCTTTCAGTTTGGCTAACCATTAGTTTATTTGATAAGTCTGTGAGTGTCTTTTTTTGTGGAAATATGTTCATTGGTAGCAATCTTAGGATAACATGTATAAATGATATCATAGGATATTTGTCATACCCTTTTGACTTACTTAACCTTATATGATTATTTCTAGGCTCAACTGTAGTCCTGAAAACGGCATTGTTCATTTTGTTCCCGAGGCTTCTATTCCATTTGGTACGTATACCACTTCGTCTTTGTCCATTCATCTGTTTATGGACCTTTTTTTTGCTTCCATGTCTTGGCTATATCAATGTTGTTGCAGTTCACATTTGCCTGCCTCTGTCTTTCCGATTCTGGTGGTCTTAGGTTATAGGCCCAAAAGGTGCCCTGCCGCATCATATGGTAGCTCAATTTTTACCTTTGTAGCAGCTCCATTCAGTTTTCGTTAGTGCTGTTACCACTTTACATCCCACGAGCAGCTAGAAGGTACACATTTTTCTCAAACCCCTTAAGCATTTATAGTTTGTAGTCTTTTTGCTGATGGTCATGACTGGTGTGAGCTGAAACCTTTTTGAATTTGAATTTGCATGTGGCTAATAATTCCTTATACTGAGCTTTAAGCATGTCCTTTTTTTTCTTTTCCTTTTTTTGATAAAGAGTGAGTACAACTTCCCTCTTCATATTGACTTCTTGAAAAATTTCTCATGTGTTGAATTTTCTTGCCTATTCCCCACTCCAGGGCATTTCTTGAGGGCAGGTGTCATTTAGAGCCCTGCAATCCTTGTGACTATGAAGCAACCATTAGCAGTGTGTTTAAAGCTGCTGTTGTGGGAAACAGCCACAAGGCAGCAGCATTATTACATTCTCAACTCTTGTTACTAGGGCAACAGAGTCTTCCTGGAGGTAGTGTTCCGAGGTTGTAAACTAGAGTGGAATGTGCTGGGACAAGCCCCCAGAACTTCATGTCTCCTTACTTATGTTTGTTTTTTAAATTTAATTTCTATTTCTTATCGGAGTAAATTTGATTAGAGTGTTTTGATTGTCTGGCTGTACAGAATCTACTCAATGATTCACACATATGTCTGTTCCTCTTCGGATCATGTTAGCATGTATGGAATTACAGAATGTATATTTTAAAGGTATTGTGATTATATAATTTATATAGTTTGTATGATTTTTGTTTATATACATTTAACAAACATTACTATATGTATGTTAACCCCATAGTCCTAATTTACCCATCCTCCCACCTTTCATTTTGGCTAACAATTAGTTTATTTGATAAGTCTGTGAGTGTCTTTTTTTGTGGAAATATGTTCATTGGTAGCAATCTTAGGATAACATGTATAAATGATATCATAGGATATTTGTCATACCTTTTTGACTTACTTAACCTTATATGATTATTTCTAGGCTCAACTGTAGTCCTGAACACGGCATTGTTTATTTTTTTTCCGAGGCTACTATTCCATGCTGTCCATATACCTCTTCTTTTTGTCCATTCATCTGTTTATGGATCTTTTTTTGCTTCCATTTCTTGGCTATTTCAATATTGCTGCAGTGCACATTTGCCTGCCTCTGTCTTTCCGATTCTGGTGGTCTTAGGTTATAGGCCCAAAAGGTGCCCTGCCGCATCATATGGTAGCTCAGGTTTTACCTTGTAAAGCAGCTCGATTCAGTTTGCGTTAGTGCTGTTACCACTTTACATCCCACCAGCAGCTAGAAGGTACACAGTTCTCTAAAACCCCTTCAGCATTTATAGTTTGTAGACTTTTTGCTGATGGTCATGACTGGTGTGAGCTGAAACCTTTTTGAATTTGAATTTGCCTATGGCTAATAATTCCTTATACTGAGCTTTAGGCATGTCCTTTTTTTTCTTTTCCTTTTTTTTAAAGCGTGAGTACAACTTCCTTCCTCTTATTGACTTCTTGAAAATTTTCTCATGTCTTGAATTTTCTTGCCTATTCCCTACCGCAGGGCATTTTTTGAGGGCAGGTGTCATTTAGAGCCCTGCAGTCCTTGTGACTATTAAGCAACAATTGGCACTGGGTATAAAGCTGCTGTTGTGGGAAACAGCCACAAGGCGGCAGCATTATTACGTTCTCAACTCTTGTTACTAGGGCAACAGAGTCTTCCTGGAGGTAGTGTTCCGAGGTTGTAAACTAGAGTGGAATGTGCTGGGACAAGCCCCCAGAACTTCATGTCTCCTTACTTCTGTTTGTTTTTTCAATTTAATTTCTATTTCTTATCGGAGTAAATTTGATTAGAGTGTTTTGATTGTCTGGCTGTACAGAATCTGCTCAATGATTCATACATATGTCTGTTCATCTTCGGATCCTGTTACCATGTATGTGATTACACAATATATATTTTAAAGGTATTGGTGATTATATAATTCATATAGTTTTTCTGTTATATGTTTATATACATTTAACATACATTAGTATATGTATGTAAACACCATAGTCCTAATTTACCCATCCTCCCACCTTTCATTTTGGCTAACCATTAGTTTATTTGATAAGTCTCTGAGTGTCTTTTTTTGTGGAAATATGTTCATTGGTAGCAATCTTAGGATAACATGTATAAATGATATCATAGGATATTTGTCATACCCTTTTTTTTAAATTAATAGCTACTTTATTTATTTATTTATCTATTTATTTAGCTGTGTTGGGTCTTCGTTTCGTGCGAGGGCTTTCTCTAGTTGCGGCAAGCGGGAGCCAGTCTTCATTGCGGTGCGCGGGCCTCTCACTATCGTGGCCCCTTCCGTTGCGGGGCACAGGCTCCAGATGCGCAGGCTCAGCAGTTGTGGCTCACGGTCCCAGTTGCTCTGTGGCACGTGGGATCCTCCCAGACCAGGGCTCGAACCCGCGTCCCCTGCATTAGCAGGCAGATTCTCTATCACTGCGCCACCAGGGAAGCCCCTGTCATACCCTTTTGACTTACTTAACCTTATATGATTATTTCTAGGCTCAACTGTAGTCCTGAAAACGGCATTGTTCATTTTGTTCCCGAGGCTTCTATTCCATTCGGTACGTATACCACTTCGTCTTTGTCCATTCATCTGTTTATGGACCTTTTTTTTGCTTCCATGTCTTGGCTATTTCAATATTGCTGCAGTGCACATTTGCCTGCCTCTGTCTTTCCGATTCTGGTGGTCTTAGTTAATAGGCTCAAAAGGTGCCCTGTCGCATCATATGGTAGCTCAGTTTTTACCTTGTAAAGCAGCTCCATTCCGTTTTTGTTAGTGCTGTTACCACTTTAGATCCCACCAGAGCTAGGAGGTACAGAGTTCTCTAAAACCCCTTCTGCATTTATAGTTTGTGGACTTTTTGCTGATGGCCATTTGACCTGTGTGAGCTGAAACCTTTTTGGAGGTTGGATAGGCATGTGGCTAATAATTCCTTACACTGAGCTTTAGGCATCCCCTTTTTCTTCTTTTCCTTTTTTTGTTAAAGAGTGAGTACAACTTCCCTCTTCATATTGACTTCCTGAAAAATTTCTCATGTGTTGAATTTTCTTGCCTATTCCCTACCCCAGGGCCTTTTTTGAAGGCAGGTGTCATTTAGTGCCCTGCAGTCCTTGTGACTATTAAGCAACAATAGGCACTGGGTATAAAGCTGCTGTTGTGGGAAACAGCCACAAGGCGGCAGCATTATTACGTTCTCAACTCTTGTTACTAGGGCAACAGAGTCTTCCTCTAGGTAGTGTTCCGAGGTTGTGAGTTAGAGTGGAATGTGCTGGGAGAAGCCCCGAGAAGTTTATGTCTCCTTACTTCTGTTTGTTTTTTAAATTTAATTTCTATTTCTTATCGGAGTAAATTTGATTAGAGTGTTTTCATTGTCTGGCTGTACAGAATCTGCTCAATGATTCATACATATGTCTGTTCATCTTCGGATCCTGTTAGCATGTATGTGATTACACAATATATATTTTAAAGGTATTGGTGATTATATAATTCATATAGTTTATCTGTTATATGTTTACATACATTTAACATACATTAGTATATGTATGTAAACGCCATAGTCCTAATTTACCCATCCTCCCACCTTTCAGTTTGGCTAACCATTAGTTTATTTGATAAGTCTGTGAGTGTCTTTTTTTGTGGAAATATGTTCATTGGTAGCAATCTTAGGATAACATGTATAAATGATATCATAGGATATTTGTCATACCCTTTTGACTTACTTAACCTTATATGATTATTTCTAGGCTCAACTGTAGTCCTGAAAACGGCATTGTTCATTTTGTTCCCGAGGCTTCTATTCCATTTGGTACGTATACCACTTCGTCTTTGTCCATTCATCTGTTTATGGACCTTTTTTTTGCTTCCATGTCTTGGCTATATCAATGTTGTTGCAGTTCACATTTGCCTGCCTCTGTCTTTCCGATTCTGGTGGTCTTAGGTTATAGGCCCAAAAGGTGCCCTGCCGCATCATATGGTAGCTCAATTTTTACCTTTGTAGCAGCTCCATTCAGTTTTCGTTAGTGCTGTTACCACTTTACATCCCACGAGCAGCTAGAAGGTACACATTTTTCTCAAACCCCTTAAGCATTTATAGTTTGTAGTCTTTTTGCTGATGGTCATGACTGGTGTGAGCTGAAACCTTTTTGAATTTGAATTTGCATGTGGCTAATAATTCCTTATACTGAGCTTTAAGCATGTCCTTTTTTTTCTTTTCCTTTTTTTGATAAAGAGTGAGTACAACTTCCCTCTTCATATTGACTTCTTGAAAAATTTCTCATGTGTTGAATTTTCTTGCCTATTCCCCACTCCAGGGCATTTCTTGAGGGCAGGTGTCATTTAGAGCCCTGCAATCCTTGTGACTATGAAGCAACCATTAGCAGTGTGTTTAAAGCTGCTGTTGTGGGAAACAGCCACAAGGCAGCAGCATTATTACGTTCTCAACTCTTGTTACTAGGGCAACAGAGTCTTCCTGGAGGTAGTGTTCCGAGGTTGTAAACTAGAGTGGAATGTGCTGGGACAAGCCCCCAGAACTTCATGTCTCCTTACTTATGTTTGTTTTTTAAATTTAATTTCTATTTCTTATCGGAGTAAATTTGATTAGAGTGTTTTGATTGTCTGGCTGTACAGAATCTACTCAATGATTCACACATATGTCTGTTCCTCTTCGGATCATGTTAGCATGTATGGAATTACAGAATGTATATTTTAAAGGTATTGTGATTATATAATTTATATAGTTTGTATGTTTTTTGTTTATATACATTTAACAAACATTACTATATGTATGTTAACCCCATAGTCCTAATTTACCCATCCTCCCACCTTTCATTTTGGCTAACAATTAGTTTATTTGATAAGTCTGTGAGTGTCTTTTTTTGTGGAAATATGTTCATTGGTAGCAATCTTAGGATAACATGTATAAATGATATCATAGGATATTTGTCATACCTTTTTGACTTACTTAACCTTATATGATTATTTCTAGGCTCAACTGTAGTCCTGAACACGGCATTGTTTATTTTTTTTCCGAGGCTACTATTCCATGCTGTCCATATACCTCTTCTTTTTGTCCATTCATCTGTTTATGGATCTTTTTTTGCTTCCATTTCTTGGCTATTTCAATATTGCTGCAGTGCACATTTGCCTGCCTCTGTCTTTCCGATTCTGGTGGTCTTAGGTTATAGGCCCAAAAGGTGCCCTGCCGCATCATATGGTAGCTCAGGTTTTACCTTGTAAAGCAGCTCGATTCAGTTTGCGTTAGTGCTGTTACCACTTTACATCCCACCAGCAGCTAGAAGGTACACAGTTCTCTAAAACCCCTTCAGCATTTATAGTTTGTAGACTTTTTGCTGATGGTCATGACTGGTGTGAGCTGAAACCTTTTTGAATTTGAATTTGCCTATGGCTAATAATTCCTTATACTGAGCTTTAGGCATGTCCTTTTTTTTCTTTTCCTTTTTTTTAAAGCGTGAGTACAACTTCCTTCCTCTTATTGACTTCTTGAAAATTTTCTCATGTCTTGAATTTTCTTGCCTATTCCCTACCGCAGGGCATTTTTTGAGGGCAGGTGTCATTTAGAGCCCTGCAGTCCTTGTGACTATTAAGCAACAATTGGCACTGGGTATAAAGCTGCTGTTGTGGGAAACAGCCACAAGGCGGCAGCATTATTACGTACTCAACTCTTGTTACTAGGGCAACAGAGTCTTCCTGGAGGTAGTGTTCCGAGGTTGTAAACTAGAGTGGAATGTGCTGGGACAAGCCCCCAGAACTTCATGTCTCCTTACTTCTGTTTGTTTTTTCAATTTAATTTCTATTTCTTATCGGAGTAAATTTGATTAGAGTGTTTTGATTGTCTGGCTGTACAGAATCTGCTCAATGATTCATACATATGTCTGTTCATCTTCGGATCCTGTTAGCATGTATGTGATTACACAATATATATTTTAAAGGTATTGGTGATTATATAATTCATATAGTTTTTCTGTTATATGTTTACATACATTTAACATACATTAGTATATGTATGTAAACGCCATAGTCCTAATTTACCCATCCTCCCACCTTTCAGTTTGGCTAACCATTAGTTTATTTGATAAGTCTGTGAGTGTCTTTTTTTGTGGAAATATGTTCATTGGTAGCAATCTTAGGATAACATGTATAAATGATATCATAGGATATTTGTCATACCCTTTTGACTTACTTAACCTTATATGATTATTTCTAGGCTCAACTGTAGTCCTGAAAACGGCATTGTTCATTTTGTTCCCGAGGCTTCTATTCCATTTGGTACGTATACCACTTCGTCTTTGTCCATTCATCTGTTTATGGACCTTTTTTTTGCTTCCATGTCTTGGCTATATCAATGTTGTTGCAGTTCACATTTGCCTGCCTCTGTCTTTCCGATTCTGGTGGTCTTAGGTTATAGGCCCAAAAGGTGCCCTGCCGCATCATATGGTAGCTCAATTTTTACCTTTGTAGCAGCTCCATTCAGTTTTCGTTAGTGCTGTTACCACTTTACATCCCACGAGCAGCTAGAAGGTACACATTTTTCTCAAACCCCTTAAGCATTTATAGTTTGTAGTCTTTTTGCTGATGGTCATGACTGGTGTGAGCTGAAACCTTTTTGAATTTGAATTTGCATGTGGCTAATAATTCCTTATACTGAGCTTTAAGCATGTCCTTTTTTTTCTTTTCCTTTTTTTGATAAAGAGTGAGTACAACTTCCCTCTTCATATTGACTTCTTGAAAAATTTCTCATGTGTTGAATTTTCTTGCCTATTCCCCACTCCAGGGCATTTCTTGAGGGCAGGTGTCATTTAGAGCCCTGCAATCCTTGTGACTATGAAGCAACCATTAGCAGTGTGTTTAAAGCTGCTGTTGTGGGAAACAGCCACAAGGCAGCAGCATTATTACATTCTCAACTCTTGTTACTAGGGCAACAGAGTCTTCCTGGAGGTAGTGTTCCGAGGTTGTAAACTAGAGTGGAATGTGCTGGGACAAGCCCCCAGAACTTCATGTCTCCTTACTTATGTTTGTTTTTTAAATTTAATTTCTATTTCTTATCGGAGTAAATTTGATTAGAGTGTTTTGATTGTCTGGCTGTACAGAATCTACTCAATGATTCACACATATGTCTGTTCCTCTTCGGATCATGTTAGCATGTATGGAATTACAGAATGTATATTTTAAAGGTATTGTGATTATATAATTTATATAGTTTGTATGATTTTTGTTTATATACATTTAACAAACATTACTATATGTATGTTAACCCCATAGTCCTAATTTACCCATCCTCCCACCTTTCATTTTGGCTAACAATTAGTTTATTTGATAAGTCTGTGAGTGTCTTTTTTTGTGGAAATATGTTCATTGGTAGCAATCTTAGGATAACATGTATAAATGATATCATAGGATATTTGTCATACCTTTTTGACTTACTTAACCTTATATGATTATTTCTAGGCTCAACTGTAGTCCTGAACACGGCATTGTTTATTTTTTTTCCGAGGCTACTATTCCATGCTGTCCATATACCTCTTCTTTTTGTCCATTCATCTGTTTATGGATCTTTTTTTGCTTCCATTTCTTGGCTATTTCAATATTGCTGCAGTGCACATTTGCCTGCCTCTGTCTTTCCGATTCTGGTGGTCTTAGGTTATAGGCCCAAAAGGTGCCCTGCCGCATCATATGGTAGCTCAGGTTTTACCTTGTAAAGCAGCTCGATTCAGTTTGCGTTAGTGCTGTTACCACTTTACATCCCACCAGCAGCTAGAAGGTACACAGTTCTCTAAAACCCCTTCAGCATTTATAGTTTGTAGACTTTTTGCTGATGGTCATGACTGGTGTGAGCTGAAACCTTTTTGAATTTGAATTTGCCTATGGCTAATAATTCCTTATACTGAGCTTTAGGCATGTCCTTTTTTTTCTTTTCCTTTTTTTTAAAGCGTGAGTACAACTTCCTTCCTCTTATTGACTTCTTGAAAATTTTCTCATGTCTTGAATTTTCTTGCCTATTCCCTACCGCAGGGCATTTTTTGAGGGCAGGTGTCATTTAGAGCCCTGCAGTCCTTGTGACTATTAAGCAACAATTGGCACTGGGTATAAAGCTGCTGTTGTGGGAAACAGCCACAAGGCGGCAGCATTATTACGTTCTCAACTCTTGTTACTAGGGCAACAGAGTCTTCCTGGAGGTAGTGTTCCGAGGTTGTAAACTAGAGTGGAATGTGCTGGGACAAGCCCCCAGAACTTCATGTCTCCTTACTTCTGTTTGTTTTTTCAATTTAATTTCTATTTCTTATCGGAGTAAATTTGATTAGAGTGTTTTGATTGTCTGGCTGTACAGAATCTGCTCAATGATTCATACATATGTCTGTTCATCTTCGGATCCTGTTACCATGTATGTGATTACACAATATATATTTTAAAGGTATTGGTGATTATATAATTCATATAGTTTTTCTGTTATATGTTTATATACATTTAACATACATTAGTATATGTATGTAAACACCATAGTCCTAATTTACCCATCCTCCCACCTTTCATTTTGGCTAACCATTAGTTTATTTGATAAGTCTCTGAGTGTCTTTTTTTGTGGAAATATGTTCATTGGTAGCAATCTTAGGATAACATGTATAAATGATATCATAGGATATTTGTCATACCCTTTTTTTTAAATTAATAGCTACTTTATTTATTTATTTATCTATTTATTTAGCTGTGTTGGGTCTTCGTTTCGTGCGAGGGCTTTCTCTAGTTGCGGCAAGCGGGAGCCAGTCTTCATTGCGGTGCGCGGGCCTCTCACTATCGTGGCCCCTTCCGTTGCGGGGCACAGGCTCCAGATGCGCAGGCTCAGCAGTTGTGGCTCACGGTCCCAGTTGCTCTGTGGCACGTGGGATCCTCCCAGACCAGGGCTCGAACCCGCGTCCCCTGCATTAGCAGGCAGATTCTCTATCACTGCGCCACCAGGGAAGCCCCTGTCATACCCTTTTGACTTACTTAACCTTATATGATTATTTCTAGGCTCAACTGTAGTCCTGAAAACGGCATTGTTCATTTTGTTCCCGAGGCTTCTATTCCATTCGGTACGTATACCACTTCGTCTTTGTCCATTCATCTGTTTATGGACCTTTTTTTTGCTTCCATGTCTTGGCTATTTCAATATTGCTGCAGTGCACATTTGCCTGCCTCTGTCTTTCCGATTCTGGTGGTCTTAGTTAATAGGCTCAAAAGGTGCCCTGTCGCATCATATGGTAGCTCAGTTTTTACCTTGTAAAGCAGCTCCATTCCGTTTTTGTTAGTGCTGTTACCACTTTAGATCCCACCAGAGCTAGGAGGTACAGAGTTCTCTAAAACCCCTTCTGCATTTATAGTTTGTGGACTTTTTGCTGATGGCCATTTGACCTGTGTGAGCTGAAACCTTTTTGGAGGTTGGATAGGCATGTGGCTAATAATTCCTTACACTGAGCTTTAGGCATCCCCTTTTTCTTCTTTTCCTTTTTTTGTTAAAGAGTGAGTACAACTTCCCTCTTCATATTGACTTCCTGAAAAATTTCTCATGTGTTGAATTTTCTTGCCTATTCCCTACCCCAGGGCCTTTTTTGAAGGCAGGTGTCATTTAGTGCCCTGCAGTCCTTGTGACTATTAAGCAACAATAGGCACTGGGTATAAAGCTGCTGTTGTGGGAAACAGCCACAAGGCGGCAGCATTATTACGTTCTCAACTCTTGTTACTAGGGCAACAGAGTCTTCCTCTAGGTAGTGTTCCGAGGTTGTGAGTTAGAGTGGAATGTGCTGGGAGAAGCCCCGAGAAGTTTATGTCTCCTTACTTCTGTTTGTTTTTTAAATTTAATTTCTATTTCTTATCGGAGTAAATTTGATTAGAGTGTTTTCATTGTCTGGCTGTACAGAATCTGCTCAATGATTCATACATATGTCTGTTCATCTTCGGATCCTGTTAGCATGTATGTGATTACACAATATATATTTTAAAGGTATTGGTGATTATATAATTCATATAGTTTATCTGTTATATGTTTACATACATTTAACATACATTAGTATATGTATGTAAACGCCATAGTCCTAATTTACCCATCCTCCCACCTTTCAGTTTGGCTAACCATTAGTTTATTTGATAAGTCTGTGAGTGTCTTTTTTTGTGGAAATATGTTCATTGGTAGCAATCTTAGGATAACATGTATAAATGATATCATAGGATATTTGTCATACCCTTTTGACTTACTTAACCTTATATGATTATTTCTAGGCTCAACTGTAGTCCTGAAAACGGCATTGTTCATTTTGTTCCCGAGGCTTCTATTCCATTTGGTACGTATACCACTTCGTCTTTGTCCATTCATCTGTTTATGGACCTTTTTTTTGCTTCCATGTCTTGGCTATATCAATGTTGTTGCAGTTCACATTTGCCTGCCTCTGTCTTTCCGATTCTGGTGGTCTTAGGTTATAGGCCCAAAAGGTGCCCTGCCGCATCATATGGTAGCTCAATTTTTACCTTTGTAGCAGCTCCATTCAGTTTTCGTTAGTGCTGTTACCACTTTACATCCCACGAGCAGCTAGAAGGTACACATTTTTCTCAAACCCCTTAAGCATTTATAGTTTGTAGTCTTTTTGCTGATGGTCATGACTGGTGTGAGCTGAAACCTTTTTGAATTTGAATTTGCATGTGGCTAATAATTCCTTATACTGAGCTTTAAGCATGTCCTTTTTTTTCTTTTCCTTTTTTTGATAAAGAGTGAGTACAACTTCCCTCTTCATATTGACTTCTTGAAAAATTTCTCATGTGTTGAATTTTCTTGCCTATTCCCCACTCCAGGGCATTTCTTGAGGGCAGGTGTCATTTAGAGCCCTGCAATCCTTGTGACTATGAAGCAACCATTAGCAGTGTGTTTAAAGCTGCTGTTGTGGGAAACAGCCACAAGGCAGCAGCATTATTACGTTCTCAACTCTTGTTACTAGGGCAACAGAGTCTTCCTGGAGGTAGTGTTCCGAGGTTGTAAACTAGAGTGGAATGTGCTGGGACAAGCCCCCAGAACTTCATGTCTCCTTACTTATGTTTGTTTTTTAAATTTAATTTCTATTTCTTATCGGAGTAAATTTGATTAGAGTGTTTTGATTGTCTGGCTGTACAGAATCTACTCAATGATTCACACATATGTCTGTTCCTCTTCGGATCATGTTAGCATGTATGGAATTACAGAATGTATATTTTAAAGGTATTGTGATTATATAATTTATATAGTTTGTATGTTTTTTGTTTATATACATTTAACAAACATTACTATATGTATGTTAACCCCATAGTCCTAATTTACCCATCCTCCCACCTTTCATTTTGGCTAACAATTAGTTTATTTGATAAGTCTGTGAGTGTCTTTTTTTGTGGAAATATGTTCATTGGTAGCAATCTTAGGATAACATGTATAAATGATATCATAGGATATTTGTCATACCTTTTTGACTTACTTAACCTTATATGATTATTTCTAGGCTCAACTGTAGTCCTGAACACGGCATTGTTTATTTTTTTTCCGAGGCTACTATTCCATGCTGTCCATATACCTCTTCTTTTTGTCCATTCATCTGTTTATGGATCTTTTTTTGCTTCCATTTCTTGGCTATTTCAATATTGCTGCAGTGCACATTTGCCTGCCTCTGTCTTTCCGATTCTGGTGGTCTTAGGTTATAGGCCCAAAAGGTGCCCTGCCGCATCATATGGTAGCTCAGGTTTTACCTTGTAAAGCAGCTCGATTCAGTTTGCGTTAGTGCTGTTACCACTTTACATCCCACCAGCAGCTAGAAGGTACACAGTTCTCTAAAACCCCTTCAGCATTTATAGTTTGTAGACTTTTTGCTGATGGTCATGACTGGTGTGAGCTGAAACCTTTTTGAATTTGAATTTGCCTATGGCTAATAATTCCTTATACTGAGCTTTAGGCATGTCCTTTTTTTTCTTTTCCTTTTTTTTAAAGCGTGAGTACAACTTCCTTCCTCTTATTGACTTCTTGAAAATTTTCTCATGTCTTGAATTTTCTTGCCTATTCCCTACCGCAGGGCATTTTTTGAGGGCAGGTGTCATTTAGAGCCCTGCAGTCCTTGTGACTATTAAGCAACAATTGGCACTGGGTATAAAGCTGCTGTTGTGGGAAACAGCCACAAGGCGGCAGCATTATTACGTTCTCAACTCTTGTTACTAGGGCAACAGAGTCTTCCTGGAGGTAGTGTTCCGAGGTTGTAAACTAGAGTGGAATGTGCTGGGACAAGCCCCCAGAACTTCATGTCTCCTTACTTCTGTTTGTTTTTTCAATTTAATTTCTATTTCTTATCGGAGTAAATTTGATTAGAGTGTTTTGATTGTCTGGCTGTACAGAATCTGCTCAATGATTCATACATATGTCTGTTCATCTTCGGATCCTGTTAGCATGTATGTGATTACACAATATATATTTTAAAGGTATTGGTGATTATATAATTCATATAGTATTTCTGTTATATGTTTATATACATTTAACATACATTAGTATATGTATGTAAACACCATAGTCCTAATTTACCCATCCTCCCACCTTTCATTTTGGCTAACCATTAGTTTATTTGATAAGTCTCTGAGTGTCTTTTTTTGTGGAAATATGTTCATTGGTAGCAATCTTAGGATAACATGTATAAATGATATCATAGGATATTTGTCATACCCTTTTTTTTTAATTAATAGCTACTTTATTTATTTATTTATCTATTTATTTAGCTGTGTTGGGTCTTCGTTTCGTGCGAGGGCTTTCTCTAGTTGCGGCAAGCGGGGGCCACTCTTCATTGCGGTGCGCGGGCCTCTCACTATCGTGGCCCCTTCCGTTGCGGGGCACAGGCTCCAGATGCGCAGGCTCAGCAGTTGTGGCTCAGGGTCCCAGTTGCTCTGTGGCACGTGGGATCCTCCCAGACCAGGGCTCGAACCCGCGTCCCCTGCATTAGCAGGCAGATTCTCTATCACTGCGCCACCAGGGAAGCCCCTGTCATACCCTTTTGACTTACTTAACCTTATATGATTATTTCTAGGCTCAACTGTAGTCCTGAAAACGGCATTGTTCATTTTGTTCCCGAGGCTTCTATTCCATTTGGTACGTATACCACTTCGTCTTTGTCCATTCATCTGTTTATGGACCTTTTTTTTGCTTCCATGTCTTGGCTATTTCAATATTGCTGCAGTGCACATTTGCCTGCCTCTGTCTTTCCGATTCTGGTGGTCTTAGTTAATAGGCTCAAAAGGTGCCCTGTCGCATCATATGGTAGCTCAGTTTTTACCTTGTAAAGCAGCTCCATTCCTTTTTTGTTAGTGCTGTTACCACTTTAGATCCCACCAGAGCTAGGAGGTACAGAGTTCTCTAAAACCCCTTCTGCATTTATAGTTTGTGGACTTTTTGCTGATGGCCATTTGACCTGTGTGAGCTGAAACCTTTTTGGAGGTTGGATAGGCATGTGGCTAATAATTCCTTACACTGAGCTTTAGGCATCCCCTTTTTCTTCTTTTCCTTTTTTTGTTAAAGAGTGAGTACAACTTCCCTCTTCATATTGACTTCCTGAAAAATTTCTCATGTGTTGAATTTTCTTGCCTATTCCCTACCCCAGGGCCTTTTTTGAAGGCAGGTGTCATTTAGTGCCCTGCAGTCCTTGTGACTATTAAGCAACAATAGGCACTGGGTATAAAGCTGCTGTTGTGGGAAACAGCCACAAGGCGGCAGCATTATTACGTTCTCAACTCTTGTTACTAGGGCAACAGAGTCTTCCTCTAGGTAGTGTTCCGAGGTTGTGAGTTAGAGTGGAATGTGCTGGGAGAAGCCCCGAGAAGTTTATGTCTCCTTACTTCTGTTTGTTTTTTAAATTTAATTTCTATTTCTTATCGGAGTAAATTTGATTAGAGTGTTTTCATTGTCTGGCTGTACAGAATCTGCTCAATGATTCATACATATGTCTGTTCATCTTCGGATCCTGTTAGCATGTATGTGATTACACAATATATATTTTAAAGGTATTGGTGATTATATAATTCATATAGTTTATCTGTTATATGTTTACATACATTTAACATACATTAGTATATGTATGTAAACGCCATAGTCCTAATTTACCCATCCTCCCACCTTTCAGTTTGGCTAACCATTAGTTTATTTGATAAGTCTGTGAGTGTCTTTTTTTGTGGAAATATGTTCATTGGTAGCAATCTTAGGATAACATGTATAAATGATATCATAGGATATTTGTCATACCCTTTTGACTTACTTAACCTTATATGATTATTTCTAGGCTCAACTGTAGTCCTGAAAACGGCATTGTTCATTTTGTTCCCGAGGCTTCTATTCCATTTGGTACGTATACCACTTCGTCTTTGTCCATTCATCTGTTTATGGACCTTTTTTTTGCTTCCATGTCTTGGCTATATCAATGTTGTTGCAGTTCACATTTGCCTGCCTCTGTCTTTCCGATTCTGGTGGTCTTAGGTTATAGGCCCAAAAGGTGCCCTGCCGCATCATATGGTAGCTCAATTTTTACCTTTGTAGCAGCTCCATTCAGTTTTCGTTAGTGCTGTTACCACTTTACATCCCACGAGCAGCTAGAAGGTACACATTTTTCTCAAACCCCTTAAGCATTTATAGTTTGTAGTCTTTTTGCTGATGGTCATGACTGGTGTGAGCTGAAACCTTTTTGAATTTGAATTTGCATGTGGCTAATAATTCCTTATACTGAGCTTTAAGCATGTCCTTTTTTTTCTTTTCCTTTTTTTGATAAAGAGTGAGTACAACTTCCCTCTTCATATTGACTTCTTGAAAAATTTCTCATGTGTTGAATTTTCTTGCCTATTCCCCACTCCAGGGCATTTCTTGAGGGCAGGTGTCATTTAGAGCCCTGCAATCCTTGTGACTATGAAGCAACCATTAGCAGTGTGTTTAAAGCTGCTGTTGTGGGAAACAGCCACAAGGCAGCAGCATTATTACATTCTCAACTCTTGTTACTAGGGCAACAGAGTCTTCCTGGAGGTAGTGTTCCGAGGTTGTAAACTAGAGTGGAATGTGCTGGGACAAGCCCCCAGAACTTCATGTCTCCTTACTTATGTTTGTTTTTTAAATTTAATTTCTATTTCTTATCGGAGTAAATTTGATTAGAGTGTTTTGATTGTCTGGCTGTACAGAATCTACTCAATGATTCACACATATGTCTGTTCCTCTTCGGATCATGTTAGCATGTATGGAATTACAGAATGTATATTTTAAAGGTATTGTGATTATATAATTTATATAGTTTGTATGATTTTTGTTTATATACATTTAACAAACATTACTATATGTATGTTAACCCCATAGTCCTAATTTACCCATCCTCCCACCTTTCATTTTGGCTAACAATTAGTTTATTTGATAAGTCTGTGAGTGTCTTTTTTTGTGGAAATATGTTCATTGGTAGCAATCTTAGGATAACATGTATAAATGATATCATAGGATATTTGTCATACCTTTTTGACTTACTTAACCTTATATGATTATTTCTAGGCTCAACTGTAGTCCTGAACACGGCATTGTTTATTTTTTTTCCGAGGCTACTATTCCATGCTGTCCATATACCTCTTCTTTTTGTCCATTCATCTGTTTATGGATCTTTTTTTGCTTCCATTTCTTGGCTATTTCAATATTGCTGCAGTGCACATTTGCCTGCCTCTGTCTTTCCGATTCTGGTGGTCTTAGGTTATAGGCCCAAAAGGTGCCCTGCCGCATCATATGGTAGCTCAGGTTTTACCTTGTAAAGCAGCTCGATTCAGTTTGCGTTAGTGCTGTTACCACTTTACATCCCACCAGCAGCTAGAAGGTACACAGTTCTCTAAAACCCCTTCAGCATTTATAGTTTGTAGACTTTTTGCTGATGGTCATGACTGGTGTGAGCTGAAACCTTTTTGAATTTGAATTTGCCTATGGCTAATAATTCCTTATACTGAGCTTTAGGCATGTCCTTTTTTTTCTTTTCCTTTTTTTTAAAGCGTGAGTACAACTTCCTTCCTCTTATTGACTTCTTGAAAATTTTCTCATGTCTTGAATTTTCTTGCCTATTCCCTACCGCAGGGCATTTTTTGAGGGCAGGTGTCATTTAGAGCCCTGCAGTCCTTGTGACTATTAAGCAACAATTGGCACTGGGTATAAAGCTGCTGTTGTGGGAAACAGCCACAAGGCGGCAGCATTATTACGTTCTCAACTCTTGTTACTAGGGCAACAGAGTCTTCCTGGAGGTAGTGTTCCGAGGTTGTAAACTAGAGTGGAATGTGCTGGGACAAGCCCCCAGAACTTCATGTCTCCTTACTTCTGTTTGTTTTTTCAATTTAATTTCTATTTCTTATCGGAGTAAATTTGATTAGAGTGTTTTGATTGTCTGGCTGTACAGAATCTGCTCAATGATTCATACATATGTCTGTTCATCTTCGGATCCTGTTACCATGTATGTGATTACACAATATATATTTTAAAGGTATTGGTGATTATATAATTCATATAGTTTTTCTGTTATATGTTTATATACATTTAACATACATTAGTATATGTATGTAAACACCATAGTCCTAATTTACCCATCCTCCCACCTTTCATTTTGGCTAACCATTAGTTTATTTGATAAGTCTCTGAGTGTCTTTTTTTGTGGAAATATGTTCATTGGTAGCAATCTTAGGATAACATGTATAAATGATATCATAGGATATTTGTCATACCCTTTTTTTTAAATTAATAGCTACTTTATTTATTTATTTATCTATTTATTTAGCTGTGTTGGGTCTTCGTTTCGTGCGAGGGCTTTCTCTAGTTGCGGCAAGCGGGAGCCAGTCTTCATTGCGGTGCGCGGGCCTCTCACTATCGTGGCCCCTTCCGTTGCGGGGCACAGGCTCCAGATGCGCAGGCTCAGCAGTTGTGGCTCACGGTCCCAGTTGCTCTGTGGCACGTGGGATCCTCCCAGACCAGGGCTCGAACCCGCGTCCCCTGCATTAGCAGGCAGATTCTCTATCACTGCGCCACCAGGGAAGCCCCTGTCATACCCTTTTGACTTACTTAACCTTATATGATTATTTCTAGGCTCAACTGTAGTCCTGAAAACGGCATTGTTCATTTTGTTCCCGAGGCTTCTATTCCATTTGGTACGTATACCACTTCGTCTTTGTCCATTCATCTGTTTATGGACCTTTTTTTTGCTTCCATGTCTTGGCTATTTCAATATTGCTGCAGTGCACATTTGCCTGCCTCTGTCTTTCCGATTCTGGTGGTCTTAGTTAATAGGCTCAAAAGGTGCCCTGTCGCATCATATGGTAGCTCAGTTTTTACCTTGTAAAGCAGCTCCATTCCGTTTTTGTTAGTGCTGTTACCACTTTAGATCCCACCAGAGCTAGGAGGTACAGAGTTCTCTAAAACCCCTTCTGCATTTATAGTTTGTGGACTTTTTGCTGATGGCCATTTGACCTGTGTGAGCTGAAACCTTTTTGGAGGTTGGATAGGCATGTGGCTAATAATTCCTTACACTGAGCTTTAGGCATCCCCTTTTTCTTCTTTTCCTTTTTTTGTTAAAGAGTGAGTACAACTTCCCTCTTCATATTGACTTCCTGAAAAATTTCTCATGTGTTGAATTTTCTTGCCTATTCCCTACCCCAGGGCCTTTTTTGAAGGCAGGTGTCATTTAGTGCCCTGCAGTCCTTGTGACTATTAAGCAACAATAGGCACTGGGTATAAAGCTGCTGTTGTGGGAAACAGCCACAAGGCGGCAGCATTATTACGTTCTCAACTCTTGTTACTAGGGCAACAGAGTCTTCCTCTAGGTAGTGTTCCGAGGTTGTGAGTTAGAGTGGAATGTGCTGGGAGAAGCCCCGAGAAGTTTATGTCTCCTTACTTCTGTTTGTTTTTTAAATTTAATTTCTATTTCTTATCGGAGTAAATTTGATTAGAGTGTTTTCATTGTCTGGCTGTACAGAATCTGCTCAATGATTCATACATATGTCTGTTCATCTTCGGATCCTGTTAGCATGTATGTGATTACACAATATATATTTTAAAGGTATTGGTGATTATATAATTCATATAGTTTATCTGTTATATGTTTACATACATTTAACATACATTAGTATATGTATGTAAACGCCATAGTCCTAATTTACCCATCCTCCCACCTTTCAGTTTGGCTAACCATTAGTTTATTTGATAAGTCTGTGAGTGTCTTTTTTTGTGGAAATATGTTCATTGGTAGCAATCTTAGGATAACATGTATAAATGATATCATAGGATATTTGTCATACCCTTTTGACTTACTTAACCTTATATGATTATTTCTAGGCTCAACTGTAGTCCTGAAAACGGCATTGTTCATTTTGTTCCCGAGGCTTCTATTCCATTTGGTACGTATACCACTTCGTCTTTGTCCATTCATCTGTTTATGGACCTTTTTTTTGCTTCCATGTCTTGGCTATATCAATGTTGTTGCAGTTCACATTTGCCTGCCTCTGTCTTTCCGATTCTGGTGGTCTTAGGTTATAGGCCCAAAAGGTGCCCTGCCGCATCATATGGTAGCTCAATTTTTACCTTTGTAGCAGCTCCATTCAGTTTTCGTTAGTGCTGTTACCACTTTACATCCCACGAGCAGCTAGAAGGTACACATTTTTCTCAAACCCCTTAAGCATTTATAGTTTGTAGTCTTTTTGCTGATGGTCATGACTGGTGTGAGCTGAAACCTTTTTGAATTTGAATTTGCATGTGGCTAATAATTCCTTATACTGAGCTTTAAGCATGTCCTTTTTTTTCTTTTCCTTTTTTTGATAAAGAGTGAGTACAACTTCCCTCTTCATATTGACTTCTTGAAAAATTTCTCATGTGTTGAATTTTCTTGCCTATTCCCCACTCCAGGGCATTTCTTGAGGGCAGGTGTCATTTAGAGCCCTGCAATCCTTGTGACTATGAAGCAACCATTAGCAGTGTGTTTAAAGCTGCTGTTGTGGGAAACAGCCACAAGGCAGCAGCATTATTACGTTCTCAACTCTTGTTACTAGGGCAACAGAGTCTTCCTGGAGGTAGTGTTCCGAGGTTGTAAACTAGAGTGGAATGTGCTGGGACAAGCCCCCAGAACTTCATGTCTCCTTACTTATGTTTGTTTTTTAAATTTAATTTCTATTTCTTATCGGAGTAAATTTGATTAGAGTGTTTTGATTGTCTGGCTGTACAGAATCTACTCAATGATTCACACATATGTCTGTTCCTCTTCGGATCATGTTAGCATGTATGGAATTACAGAATGTATATTTTAAAGGTATTGTGATTATATAATTTATATAGTTTGTATGTTTTTTGTTTATATACATTTAACAAACATTACTATATGTATGTTAACCCCATAGTCCTAATTTACCCATCCTCCCACCTTTCATTTTGGCTAACAATTAGTTTATTTGATAAGTCTGTGAGTGTCTTTTTTTGTGGAAATATGTTCATTGGTAGCAATCTTAGGATAACATGTATAAATGATATCATAGGATATTTGTCATACCTTTTTGACTTACTTAACCTTATATGATTATTTCTAGGCTCAACTGTAGTCCTGAACACGGCATTGTTTATTTTTTTTCCGAGGCTACTATTCCATGCTGTCCATATACCTCTTCTTTTTGTCCATTCATCTGTTTATGGATCTTTTTTTGCTTCCATTTCTTGGCTATTTCAATATTGCTGCAGTGCACATTTGCCTGCCTCTGTCTTTCCGATTCTGGTGGTCTTAGGTTATAGGCCCAAAAGGTGCCCTGCCGCATCATATGGTAGCTCAGGTTTTACCTTGTAAAGCAGCTCGATTCAGTTTGCGTTAGTGCTGTTACCACTTTACATCCCACCAGCAGCTAGAAGGTACACAGTTCTCTAAAACCCCTTCAGCATTTATAGTTTGTAGACTTTTTGCTGATGGTCATGACTGGTGTGAGCTGAAACGTTTTTGAATTTGAATTTGCCTATGGCTAATAATTCCTTATACTGAGCTTTAGGCATGTCCTTTTTTTTCTTTTCCTTTTTTTTAAAGCGTGAGTACAACTTCCTTCCTCTTATTGACTTCTTGAAAATTTTCTCATGTCTTGAATTTTCTTGCCTATTCCCTACCGCAGGGCATTTTTTGAGGGCAGGTGTCATTTAGAGCCCTGCAGTCCTTGTGACTATTAAGCAACAATTGGCACTGGGTATAAAGCTGCTGTTGTGGGAAACAGCCACAAGGCGGCAGCATTATTACGTTCTCAACTCTTGTTACTAGGGCAACAGAGTCTTCCTGGAGGTAGTGTTCCGAGGTTGTAAACTAGAGTGGAATGTGCTGGGACAAGCCCCCAGAACTTCATGTCTCCTTACTTCTGTTTGTTTTTTCAATTTAATTTCTATTTCTTATCGGAGTAAATTTGATTAGAGTGTTTTGATTGTCTGGCTGTACAGAATCTGCTCAATGATTCATACATATGTCTGTTCATCTTCGGATCCTGTTAGCATGTATGTGATTACACAATATATATTTTAAAGGTATTGGTGATTATATAATTCATATAGTATTTCTGTTATATGTTTATATACATTTAACATACATTAGTATATGTATGTAAACACCATAGTCCTAATTTACCCATCCTCCCACCTTTCATTTTGGCTAACCATTAGTTTATTTGATAAGTCTCTGAGTGTCTTTTTTTGTGGAAATATGTTCATTGGTAGCAATCTTAGGATAACATGTATAAATGATATCATAGGATATTTGTCATACCCTTTTTTTTTAATTAATAGCTACTTTATTTATTTATTTATCTATTTATTTAGCTGTGTTGGGTCTTCGTTTCGTGCGAGGGCTTTCTCTAGTTGCGGCAAGCGGGGGCCACTCTTCATTGCGGTGCGCGGGCCTCTCACTATCGTGGCCCCTTCCGTTGCGGGGCACAGGCTCCAGATGCGCAGGCTCAGCAGTTGTGGCTCAGGGTCCCAGTTGCTCTGTGGCACGTGGGATCCTCCCAGACCAGGGCTCGAACCCGCGTCCCCTGCATTAGCAGGCAGATTCTCTATCACTGCGCCACCAGGGAAGCCCCTGTCATACCCTTTTGACTTACTTAACCTTATATGATTATTTCTAGGCTCAACTGTAGTCCTGAAAACGGCATTGTTCATTTTGTTCCCGAGGCTTCTATTCCATTTGGTACGTATACCACTTCGTCTTTGTCCATTCATCTGTTTATGGACCTTTTTTTTGCTTCCATGTCTTGGCTATTTCAATATTGCTGCAGTGCACATTTGCCTGCCTCTGTCTTTCCGATTCTGGTGGTCTTAGTTAATAGGCTCAAAAGGTGCCCTGTCGCATCATATGGTAGCTCAGTTTTTACCTTGTAAAGCAGCTCCATTCCTTTTTTGTTAGTGCTGTTACCACTTTAGATCCCACCAGAGCTAGGAGGTACAGAGTTCTCTAAAACCCCTTCTGCATTTATAGTTTGTGGACTTTTTGCTGATGGCCATTTGACCTGTGTGAGCTGAAACCTTTTTGGAGGTTGGATAGGCATGTGGCTAATAATTCCTTACACTGAGCTTTAGGCATCCCCTTTTTCTTCTTTTCCTTTTTTTGTTAAAGAGTGAGTACAACTTCCCTCTTCATATTGACTTCCTGAAAAATTTCTCATGTGTTGAATTTTCTTGCCTATTCCCTACCCCAGGGCCTTTTTTGAAGGCAGGTGTCATTTAGTGCCCTGCAGTCCTTGTGACTATTAAGCAACAATAGGCACTGGGTATAAAGCTGCTGTTGTGGGAAACAGCCACAAGGCGGCAGCATTATTACGTTCTCAACTCTTGTTACTAGGGCAACAGAGTCTTCCTCTAGGTAGTGTTCCGAGGTTGTGAGTTAGAGTGGAATGTGCTGGGAGAAGCCCCGAGAAGTTTATGTCTCCTTACTTCTGTTTGTTTTTTAAATTTAATTTCTATTTCTTATCGGAGTAAATTTGATTAGAGTGTTTTCATTGTCTGGCTGTACAGAATCTGCTCAATGATTCATACATATGTCTGTTCATCTTCGGATCCTGTTAGCATGTATGTGATTACACAATATATATTTTAAAGGTATTGGTGATTATATAATTCATATAGTTTATCTGTTATATGTTTACATACATTTAACATACATTAGTATATGTATGTAAACGCCATAGTCCTAATTTACCCATCCTCCCACCTTTCAGTTTGGCTAACCATTAGTTTATTTGATAAGTCTGTGAGTGTCTTTTTTTGTGGAAATATGTTCATTGGTAGCAATCTTAGGATAACATGTATAAATGATATCATAGGATATTTGTCATACCCTTTTGACTTACTTAACCTTATATGATTATTTCTAGGCTCAACTGTAGTCCTGAAAACGGCATTGTTCATTTTGTTCCCGAGGCTTCTATTCCATTTGGTACGTATACCACTTCGTCTTTGTCCATTCATCTGTTTATGGACCTTTTTTTTGCTTCCATGTCTTGGCTATTTCAATATTGCTGCAGTGCACATTTGCCTGCCTCTGTCTTTCCGATTCTGGTGGTCTTAGTTAATAGGCTCAAAAGGTGCCCTGTCGCATCATATGGTAGCTCAGTTTTTACCTTGTAAAGCAGCTCCATTCCGTTTTTGTTAGTGCTGTTACCACTTTAGATCCCACCAGAGCTAGGAGGTACAGAGTTCTCTAAAACCCCTTCTGCATTTATAGTTTGTGGACTTTTTGCTGATGGCCATTTGACCTGTGTGAGCTGAAACCTTTTTGGAGGTTGGATAGGCATGTGGCTAATAATTCCTTACACTGAGCTTTAGGCATCCCCTTTTTCTTCTTTTCCTTTTTTTGTTAAAGAGTGAGTACAACTTCCCTCTTCATATTGACTTCCTGAAAAATTTCTCATGTGTTGAATTTTCTTGCCTATTCCCTACCCCAGGGCCTTTTTTGAAGGCAGGTGTCATTTAGTGCCCTGCAGTCCTTGTGACTATTAAGCAACAATAGGCACTGGGTATAAAGCTGCTGTTGTGGGAAACAGCCACAAGGCGGCAGCATTATTACGTTCTCAACTCTTGTTACTAGGGCAACAGAGTCTTCCTCTAGGTAGTGTTCCGAGGTTGTGAGTTAGAGTGGAATGTGCTGGGAGAAGCCCCGAGAAGTTTATGTCTCCTTACTTCTGTTTGTTTTTTAAATTTAATTTCTATTTCTTATCGGAGTAAATTTGATTAGAGTGTTTTCATTGTCTGGCTGTACAGAATCTGCTCAATGATTCATACATATGTCTGTTCATCTTCGGATCCTGTTAGCATGTATGTGATTACACAATATATATTTTAAAGGTATTGGTGATTATATAATTCATATAGTTTATCTGTTATATGTTTACATACATTTAACATACATTAGTATATGTATGTAAACGCCATAGTCCTAATTTACCCATCCTCCCACCTTTCATTTTGGCTAACCATTAGTTTATTTGATAAGTCTGTGAGTGTCTTTTTTTGTGGAAATATGTTCATTGGTAGCAATCTTAGGATAACATGTATAAATGATATCATAGGATATTTGTCATACCCTTTTGACTTACTTAACCTTATATGATTATTTCTAGGCTCAACTGTAGTCCTGAAAACGGCATTGTTCATTTTGTTCCCGAGGCTTCTATTCCATTTGGTACATATACCACTTCGTCTTTGTCCATTCATCTGTTTATGGACCTTTTTTTTGCTTCCATGTCTTGGCTATATCAATGTTGTTGCAGTTCACATTTGCCTGCCTCTGTCTTTCCGATTCTGGTGGTCTTAGGTTATAGGCCCAAAAGGTGCCCTGCCGCATCATATGGTAGCTCAATTTTTACCTTTGTAGCAGCTCCATTCAGTTTTCGTTAGTGCTGTTACCACTTTACATCCCACGAGCAGCTAGAAGGTACACATTTTTCTCAAACCCCTTAAGCATTTATAGTTTGTAGTCTTTTTGCTGATGGTCATGACTGGTGTGAGCTGAAACCTTTTTGAATTTGAATTTGCATGTGGCTAATAATTCCTTATACTGAGCTTTAAGCATGTCCTTTTTTTTCTTTTCCTTTTTTTGATAAAGAGTGAGTACAACTTCCCTCTTCATATTGACTTCTTGAAAAATTTCTCATGTGTTGAATTTTCTTGCCTATTCCCCACTCCAGGGCATTTCTTGAGGGCAGGTGTCATTTAGAGCCCTGCAATCCTTGTGACTATGAAGCAACCATTAGCAGTGTGTTTAAAGCTGCTGTTGTGGGAAACAGCCACAAGGCAGCAGCATTATTACATTCTCAATTCTTGTTACTAGGGCAACAGAGTCTTCCTGGAGGTAGTGTTCCGAGGTTGTAAACTAGAGTGGAATGTGCTGGGACAAGCCCCCAGAACTTTATGTCTCCTTACTTATGTTTGTTTTTTAAATTTAATTTCTATTTCTTATCGGAGTAAATTTGATTAGAGTGTTTTGATTGTCTGGCTGTACAGAATCTACTCAATGATTCACACATATGTCTGTTCCTCTTCGGATCATGTTAGCATGTATGGAATTACAGAATGTATATTTTAAAGGTATTGTGATTATATAATTTATATAGTTTGTATGATTTTTGTTTATATACATTTAACAAACATTACTATATGTATGTTAACCCCATAGTCCTAATTTACCCATCCTCCCACCTTTCATTTTGGCTAACAATTAGTTTATTTGATAAGTCTGTGAGTGTCTTTTTTTGTGGAAATATGTTCATTGGTAGCAATCTTAGGATAACATGTATAAATGATATCATAGGATATTTGTCATACCTTTTTGACTTACTTAACCTTATATGATTATTTCTAGGCTCAACTGTAGTCCTGAACACGGCATTGTTTATTTTTTTTCCGAGGCTACTATTCCATGCTGTCCATATACCTCTTCTTTTTGTCCATTCATCTGTTTATGGATCTTTTTTTGCTTCCATTTCTTGGCTATTTCAATATTGCTGCAGTGCACATTTGCCTGCCTCTGTCTTTCCGATTCTGGTGGTCTTAGGTTATAGGCCCAAAAGGTGCCCTGCCGCATCATATGGTAGCTCAGGTTTTACCTTGTAAAGCAGCTCGATTCAGTTTGCGTTAGTGCTGTTACCACTTTACATCCCACCAGCAGCTAGAAGGTACACAGTTCTCTAAAACCCCTTCAGCATTTATAGTTTGTAGACTTTTTGCTGATGGTCATGACTGGTGTGAGCTGAAACCTTTTTGAATTTGAATTTGCCTATGGCTAATAATTCCTTATACTGAGCTTTAGGCATGTCCTTTTTTTTCTTTTCCTTTTTTTTAAAGCGTGAGTACAACTTCCTTCCTCTTATTGACTTCTTGAAAATTTTCTCATGTCTTGAATTTTCTTGCCTATTCCCTACCGCAGGGCATTTTTTGAGGGCAGGTGTCATTTAGAGCCCTGCAGTCCTTGTGACTATTAAGCAACAATTGGCACTGGGTATAAAGCTGCTGTTGTGGGAAACAGCCACAAGGCGGCAGCATTATTACGTTCTCAACTCTTGTTACTAGGGCAACAGAGTCTTCCTGGAGGTAGTGTTCCGAGGTTGTAAACTAGAGTGGAATGTGCTGGGACAAGCCCCCAGAACTTCATGTCTCCTTACTTCTGTTTGTTTTTTCAATTTAATTTCTATTTCTTATCGGAGTAAATTTGATTAGAGTGTTTTGATTGTCTGGCTGTACAGAATCTGCTCAATGATTCATACATATGTCTGTTCATCTTCGGATCCTGTTAGCATGTATGTGATTACACAATATATATTTTAAAGGTATTGGTGATTATATAATTCATATAGTATTTCTGTTATATGTTTATATACATTTAACATACATTAGTATATGTATGTAAACACCATAGTCCTAATTTACCCATCCTCCCACCTTTCATTTTGGCTAACCATTAGTTTATTTGATAAGTCTCTGAGTGTCTTTTTTTGTGGAAATATGTTCATTGGTAGCAATCTTAGGATAACATGTATAAATGATATCATAGGATATTTGTCATACCCTTTTTTTTTAATTAATAGCTACTTTATTTATTTATTTATCTATTTATTTAGCTGTGTTGGGTCTTCGTTTCGTGCGAGGGCTTTCTCTAGTTGCGGCAAGCGGGGGCCACTCTTCATTGCGGTGCGCGGGCCTCTCACTATCGTGGCCCCTTCCGTTGCGGGGCACAGGCTCCAGATGCGCAGGCTCAGCAGTTGTGGCTCAGGGTCCCAGTTGCTCTGTGGCACGTGGGATCCTCCCAGACCAGGGCTCGAACCCGCGTCCCCTGCATTAGCAGGCAGATTCTCTATCACTGCGCCACCAGGGAAGCCCCTGTCATACCCTTTTGACTTACTTAACCTTATATGATTATTTCTAGGCTCAACTGTAGTCCTGAAAACGGCATTGTTCATTTTGTTCCCGAGGCTTCTATTCCATTTGGTACGTATACCACTTCGTCTTTGTCCATTCATCTGTTTATGGACCTTTTTTTTGCTTCCATGTCTTGGCTATTTCAATATTGCTGCAGTGCACATTTGCCTGCCTCTGTCTTTCCGATTCTGGTGGTCTTAGTTAATAGGCTCAAAAGGTGCCCTGTCGCATCATATGGTAGCTCAGTTTTTACCTTGTAAAGCAGCTCCATTCCTTTTTTGTTAGTGCTGTTACCACTTTAGATCCCACCAGAGCTAGGAGGTACAGAGTTCTCTAAAACCCCTTCTGCATTTATAGTTTGTGGACTTTTTGCTGATGGCCATTTGACCTGTGTGAGCTGAAACCTTTTTGGAGGTTGGATAGGCATGTGGCTAATAATTCCTTACACTGAGCTTTAGGCATCCCCTTTTTCTTCTTTTCCTTTTTTTGTTAAAGAGTGAGTACAACTTCCCTCTTCATATTGACTTCCTGAAAAATTTCTCATGTGTTGAATTTTCTTGCCTATTCCCTACCCCAGGGCCTTTTTTGAAGGCAGGTGTCATTTAGTGCCCTGCAGTCCTTGTGACTATTAAGCAACAATAGGCACTGGGTATAAAGCTGCTGTTGTGGGAAACAGCCACAAGGCGGCAGCATTATTACGTTCTCAACTCTTGTTACTAGGGCAACAGAGTCTTCCTCTAGGTAGTGTTCCGAGGTTGTGAGTTAGAGTGGAATGTGCTGGGAGAAGCCCCGAGAAGTTTATGTCTCCTTACTTCTGTTTGTTTTTTAAATTTAATTTCTATTTCTTATCGGAGTAAATTTGATTAGAGTGTTTTCATTGTCTGGCTGTACAGAATCTGCTCAATGATTCATACATATGTCTGTTCATCTTCGGATCCTGTTAGCATGTATGTGATTACACAATATATATTTTAAAGGTATTGGTGATTATATAATTCATATAGTTTATCTGTTATATGTTTACATACATTTAACATACATTAGTATATGTATGTAAACGCCATAGTCCTAATTTACCCATCCTCCCACCTTTCAGTTTGGCTAACCATTAGTTTATTTGATAAGTCTGTGAGTGTCTTTTTTTGTGGAAATATGTTCATTGGTAGCAATCTTAGGATAACATGTATAAATGATATCATAGGATATTTGTCATACCCTTTTGACTTACTTAACCTTATATGATTATTTCTAGGCTCAACTGTAGTCCTGAAAACGGCATTGTTCATTTTGTTCCCGAGGCTTCTATTCCATTTGGTACGTATACCACTTCGTCTTTGTCCATTCATCTGTTTATGGACCTTTTTTTTGCTTCCATGTCTTGGCTATTTCAATATTGCTGCAGTGCACATTTGCCTGCCTCTGTCTTTCCGATTCTGGTGGTCTTAGTTAATAGGCTCAAAAGGTGCCCTGTCGCATCATATGGTAGCTCAGTTTTTACCTTGTAAAGCAGCTCCATTCCGTTTTTGTTAGTGCTGTTACCACTTTAGATCCCACCAGAGCTAGGAGGTACAGAGTTCTCTAAAACCCCTTCTGCATTTATAGTTTGTGGACTTTTTGCTGATGGCCATTTGACCTGTGTGAGCTGAAACCTTTTTGGAGGTTGGATAGGCATGTGGCTAATAATTCCTTACACTGAGCTTTAGGCATCCCCTTTTTCTTCTTTTCCTTTTTTTGTTAAAGAGTGAGTACAACTTCCCTCTTCATATTGACTTCCTGAAAAATTTCTCATGTGTTGAATTTTCTTGCCTATTCCCTACCCCAGGGCCTTTTTTGAAGGCAGGTGTCATTTAGTGCCCTGCAGTCCTTGTGACTATTAAGCAACAATAGGCACTGGGTATAAAGCTGCTGTTGTGGGAAACAGCCACAAGGCGGCAGCATTATTACGTTCTCAACTCTTGTTACTAGGGCAACAGAGTCTTCCTCTAGGTAGTGTTCCGAGGTTGTGAGTTAGAGTGGAATGTGCTGGGAGAAGCCCCGAGAAGTTTATGTCTCCTTACTTCTGTTTGTTTTTTAAATTTAATTTCTATTTCTTATCGGAGTAAATTTGATTAGAGTGTTTTCATTGTCTGGCTGTACAGAATCTGCTCAATGATTCATACATATGTCTGTTCATCTTCGGATCCTGTTAGCATGTATGTGATTACACAATATATATTTTAAAGGTATTGGTGATTATATAATTCATATAGTTTATCTGTTATATGTTTACATACATTTAACATACATTAGTATATGTATGTAAACGCCATAGTCCTAATTTACCCATCCTCCCACCTTTCATTTTGGCTAACCATTAGTTTATTTGATAAGTCTGTGAGTGTCTTTTTTTGTGGAAATATGTTCATTGGTAGCAATCTTAGGATAACATGTATAAATGATATCATAGGATATTTGTCATACCCTTTTGACTTACTTAACCTTATATGATTATTTCTAGGCTCAACTGTAGTCCTGAAAACGGCATTGTTCATTTTGTTCCCGAGGCTTCTATTCCATTTGGTACATATACCACTTCGTCTTTGTCCATTCATCTGTTTATGGACCTTTTTTTTGCTTCCATGTCTTGGCTATATCAATGTTGTTGCAGTTCACATTTGCCTGCCTCTGTCTTTCCGATTCTGGTGGTCTTAGGTTATAGGCCCAAAAGGTGCCCTGCCGCATCATATGGTAGCTCAATTTTTACCTTTGTAGCAGCTCCATTCAGTTTTCGTTAGTGCTGTTACCACTTTACATCCCACGAGCAGCTAGAAGGTACACATTTTTCTCAAACCCCTTAAGCATTTATAGTTTGTAGTCTTTTTGCTGATGGTCATGACTGGTGTGAGCTGAAACCTTTTTGAATTTGAATTTGCATGTGGCTAATAATTCCTTATACTGAGCTTTAAGCATGTCCTTTTTTTTCTTTTCCTTTTTTTGATAAAGAGTGAGTACAACTTCCCTCTTCATATTGACTTCTTGAAAAATTTCTCATGTGTTGAATTTTCTTGCCTATTCCCCACTCCAGGGCATTTCTTGAGGGCAGGTGTCATTTAGAGCCCTGCAATCCTTGTGACTATGAAGCAACCATTAGCAGTGTGTTTAAAGCTGCTGTTGTGGGAAACAGCCACAAGGCAGCAGCATTATTACATTCTCAATTCTTGTTACTAGGGCAACAGAGTCTTCCTGGAGGTAGTGTTCCGAGGTTGTAAACTAGAGTGGAATGTGCTGGGACAAGCCCCCAGAACTTTATGTCTCCTTACTTATGTTTGTTTTTTAAATTTAATTTCTATTTCTTATCGGAGTAAATTTGATTAGAGTGTTTTGATTGTCTGGCTGTACAGAATCTACTCAATGATTCACACATATGTCTGTTCCTCTTCGGATCATGTTAGCATGTATGGAATTACAGAATGTATATTTTAAAGGTATTGTGATTATATAATTTATATAGTTTGTATGATTTTTGTTTATATACATTTAACAAACATTACTATATGTATGTTAACCCCATAGTCCTAATTTACCCATCCTCCCACCTTTCATTTTGGCTAACAATTAGTTTATTTGATAAGTCTGTGAGTGTCTTTTTTTGTGGAAATATGTTCATTGGTAGCAATCTTAGGATAACATGTATAAATGATATCATAGGATATTTGTCATACCTTTTTGACTTACTTAACCTTATATGATTATTTCTAGGCTCAACTGTAGTCCTGAACACGGCATTGTTTATTTTTTTTCCGAGGCTACTATTCCATGCTGTCCATATACCTCTTCTTTTTGTCCATTCATCTGTTTATGGATCTTTTTTTGCTTCCATTTCTTGGCTATTTCAATATTGCTGCAGTGCACATTTGCCTGCCTCTGTCTTTCCGATTCTGGTGGTCTTAGGTTATAGGCCCAAAAGGTGCCCTGCCGCATCATATGGTAGCTCAGGTTTTACCTTGTAAAGCAGCTCGATTCAGTTTGCGTTAGTGCTGTTACCACTTTACATCCCACCAGCAGCTAGAAGGTACACAGTTCTCTAAAACCCCTTCAGCATTTATAGTTTGTAGACTTTTTGCTGATGGTCATGACTGGTGTGAGCTGAAACCTTTTTGAATTTGAATTTGCCTATGGCTAATAATTCCTTATACTGAGCTTTAGGCATGTCCTTTTTTTTCTTTTCCTTTTTTTTAAAGCGTGAGTACAACTTCCTTCCTCTTATTGACTTCTTGAAAATTTTCTCATGTCTTGAATTTTCTTGCCTATTCCCTACCGCAGGGCATTTTTTGAGGGCAGGTGTCATTTAGAGCCCTGCAGTCCTTGTGACTATTAAGCAACAATTGGCACTGGGTATAAAGCTGCTGTTGTGGGAAACAGCCACAAGGCGGCAGCATTATTACGTTCTCAACTCTTGTTACTAGGGCAACAGAGTCTTCCTGGAGGTAGTGTTCCGAGGTTGTAAACTAGAGTGGAATGTGCTGGGACAAGCCCCCAGAACTTCATGTCTCCTTACTTCTGTTTGTTTTTTCAATTTAATTTCTATTTCTTATCGGAGTAAATTTGATTAGAGTGTTTTGATTGTCTGGCTGTACAGAATCTGCTCAATGATTCATACATATGTCTGTTCATCTTCGGATCCTGTTAGCATGTATGTGATTACACAATATATATTTTAAAGGTATTGGTGATTATATAATTCATATAGTTTTTCTGTTATATGTTTATATACATTTAACATACATTAGTATATGTATGTAAACACCATAGTCCTAATTTACCCATCCTCCCACCTTTCATTTTGGCTAACCATTAGTTTATTTGATAAGTCTGTGAGTGTCTTTTTTTGTGGAAATATGTTCATTGGTAGCAATCTTAGGATAACATGTATAAATGATATCATAGGATATTTGTCATACCCTTTTTTTTTAATTAATAGCTACTTTATTTATTTATTTATCTATTTATTTAGCTGTGTTGGGTCTTCGTTTCGTGCGAGGGCTTTCTCTAGTTGCGGCAAGCGGGGGCCACTCTTCATTGCGGTGCGCGGGCCTCTCACTATCGTGGCCCCTTCCGTTGCGGGGCACAGGCTCCAGATGCGCAGGCTCAGCAGTTGTGGCTCAGGGTCCCAGTTGCTCTGTGGCACGTGGGATCCTCCCAGACCAGGGCTCGAACCCGCGTCCCCTGCATTAGCAGGCAGATTCTCTATCACTGCGCCACCAGGGAAGCCCCTGTCATACCCTTTTGACTTACTTAACCTTATATGATTATTTCTAGGCTCAACTGTAGTCCTGAAAACGGCATTGTTCATTTTGTTCCCGAGGCTTCTATTCCATTTGGTACGTATACCACTTCGTCTTTGTCCATTCATCTGTTTATGGACCTTTTTTTTGCTTCCATGTCTTGGCTATTTCAATATTGCTGCAGTGCACATTTGCCTGCCTCTGTCTTTCCGATTCTGGTGGTCTTAGTTAATAGGCTCAAAAGGTGCCCTGTCGCATCATATGGTAGCTCAGTTTTTACCTTGTAAAGCAGCTCCATTCCGTTTTTGTTAGTGCTGTTACCACTTTAGATCCCACCAGAGCTAGGAGGTACAGAGTTCTCTAAAACCCCTTCTGCATTTATAGTTTGTGGACTTTTTGCTGATGGCCATTTGACCTGTGTGAGCTGAAACCTTTTTGGAGGTTGGATAGGCATGTGGCTAATAATTCCTTACACTGAGCTTTAGGCATCCCCTTTTTCTTCTTTTCCTTTTTTTGTTAAAGAGTGAGTACAACTTCCCTCTTCATATTGACTTCCTGAAAAATTTCTCATGTGTTGAATTTTCTTGCCTATTCCCTACCCCAGGGCCTTTTTTGAAGGCAGGTGTCATTTAGTGCCCTGCAGTCCTTGTGACTATTAAGCAACAATAGGCACTGGGTATAAAGCTGCTGTTGTGGGAAACAGCCACAAGGCGGCAGCATTATTACGTTCTCAACTCTTGTTACTAGGGCAACAGAGTCTTCCTCTAGGTAGTGTTCCGAGGTTGTGAGTTAGAGTGGAATGTGCTGGGAGAAGCCCCGAGAAGTTTATGTCTCCTTACTTCTGTTTGTTTTTTAAATTTAATTTCTATTTCTTATCGGAGTAAATTTGATTAGAGTGTTTTCATTGTCTGGCTGTACAGAATCTGCTCAATGATTCATACATATGTCTGTTCATCTTCGGATCCTGTTAGCATGTATGTGATTACACAATATATATTTTAAAGGTATTGGTGATTATATAATTCATATAGTTTATCTGTTATATGTTTACATACATTTAACATACATTAGTATATGTATGTAAACGCCATAGTCCTAATTTACCCATCCTCCCACCTTTCAGTTTGGCTAACCATTAGTTTATTTGATAAGTCTGTGAGTGTCTTTTTTTGTGGAAATATGTTCATTGGTAGCAATCTTAGGATAACATGTATAAATGATATCATAGGATATTTGTCATACCCTTTTGACTTACTTAACCTTATATGATTATTTCTAGGCTCAACTGTAGTCCTGAAAACGGCATTGTTCATTTTGTTCCCGAGGCTTCTATTCCATTCGGTACGTATACCACTTCGTCTTTGTCCATTCATCTGTTTATGGACCTTTTTTTTGCTTCCATGTCTTGGCTATATCAATGTTGTTGCAGTGCACATTTGCCTGCCTCTGTCTTTCCGATTCTGGTGGTCTTAGGTTATAGGCCCAAAAGGTGCCCTGCCGCATCATATGGTAGCTCAATTTTTACCTTTGTAGCAGCTCCATTCAGTTTTCGTTAGTGCTGTTACCACTTTACATCCCACGAGCAGCTAGAAGGTACACATTTTTCTCAAACCCCTTAAGCATTTATAGTTTGTAGTCTTTTTGCTGATGGTCATGACTGGTGTGAGCTGAAACCTTTTTGAATTTGAATTTGCATGTGGCTAATAATTCCTTATACTGAGCTTTAAGCATGTCCTTTTTTTTCTTTTCCTTTTTTTGATAAAGAGTGAGTACAACTTCCCTCTTCATATTGACTTCTTGAAAAATTTCTCATGTGTTGAATTTTCTTGCCTATTCCCCACTCCAGGGCATTTCTTGAGGGCAGGTGTCATTTAGAGCCCTGCAATCCTTGTGACTATGAAGCAACCATTAGCAGTGTGTTTAAAGCTGCTGTTGTGGGAAACAGCCACAAGGCAGCAGCATTATTACATTCTCAATTCTTGTTACTAGGGCAACAGAGTCTTCCTGGAGGTAGTGTTCCGAGGTTGTAAACTAGAGTGGAATGTGCTGGGACAAGCCCCCAGAACTTTATGTCTCCTTACTTATGTTTGTTTTTTAAATTTAATTTCTATTTCTTATCGGAGTAAATTTGATTAGAGTGTTTTGATTGTCTGGCTGTACAGAATCTACTCAATGATTCACACATATGTCTGTTCCTCTTCGGATCATGTTAGCATGTATGGAATTACAGAATGTATATTTTAAAGGTATTGTGATTATATAATTTATATAGTTTGTATGTTTTTTGTTTATATACATTTAACAAACATTACTATATGTATGTTAACCCCATAGTCCTAATTTACCCATCCTCCCACCTTTCATTTTGGCTAACAATTAGTTTATTTGATAAGTCTGTGAGTGTCTTTTTTTGTGGAAATATGTTCATTGGTAGCAATCTTAGGATAACATGTATAAATGATATCATAGGATATTTGTCAAACCTTTTTGACTTACTTAACCTTATATGATTATTTCTAGGCTCAACTGTAGTCCTGAACACGGCATTGTTTATTTTTTTTCCGAGGCTACTATTCCATGCTGTCCATATACCTCTTCTTTTTGTCCATTCATCTGTTTATGGATCTTTTTTTGCTTCCATTTCTTGGCTATTTCAATATTGCTGCAGTGCACATTTGCCTGCCTCTGTCTTTCCGATTCTGGTGGTCTTAGGTTATAGGCCCAAAAGGTGCCCTGCCGCATCATATGGTAGCTCAGGTTTTACCTTGTAAAGCAGCTCGATTCAGTTTGCGTTAGTGCTGTTACCACTTTACATCCCACCAGCAGCTAGAAGGTACACAGTTCTCTAAAACCCCTTCAGCATTTATAGTTTGTAGACTTTTTGCTGATGGTCATGACTGGTGTGAGCTGAAACCTTTTTGAATTTGAATTTGCCTATGGCTAATAATTCCTTATACTGAGCTTTAGGCATGTCCTTTTTTTTCTTTTCCTTTTTTTTAAAGCGTGAGTACAACTTCCTTCCTCTTATTGACTTCTTGAAAATTTTCTCATGTCTTGAATTTTCTTGCCTATTCCCTACCGCAGGGCATTTTTTGAGGGCAGGTGTCATTTAGAGCCCTGCAGTCCTTGTGACTATTAAGCAACAATTGGCACTGGGTATAAAGCTGCTGTTGTGGGAAACAGCCACAAGGCGGCAGCATTATTACGTTCTCAACTCTTGTTACTAGGGCAACAGAGTCTTCCTGGAGGTAGTGTTCCGAGGTTGTAAACTAGAGTGGAATGTGCTGGGACAAGCCCCCAGAACTTCATGTCTCCTTACTTCTGTTTGTTTTTTCAATTTAATTTCTATTTCTTATCGGAGTAAATTTGATTAGAGTGTTTTGATTGTCTGGCTGTACAGAATCTGCTCAATGATTCATACATATGTCTGTTCATCTTCGGATCCTGTTAGCATGTATGTGATTACACAATATATATTTTAAAGGTATTGGTGATTATATAATTCATATAGTTTTTCTGTTATATGTTTATATACATTTAACATACATTAGTATATGTATGTAAACACCATAGTCCTAATTTACCCATCCTCCCACCTTTCATTTTGGCTAACCATTAGTTTATTTGATAAGTCTGTGAGTGTCTTTTTTTGTGGAAATATGTTCATTGGTAGCAATCTTAGGATAACATGTATAAATGATATCATAGGATATTTGTCATACCCTTTTTTTTTAATTAATAGCTACTTTATTTATTTATTTATCTATTTATTTAGCTGTGTTGGGTCTTCGTTTCGTGCGAGGGCTTTCTCTAGTTGCGGCAAGCGGGGGCCACTCTTCATTGCGGTGCGCGGGCCTCTCACTATCGTGGCCCCTTCCGTTGCGGGGCACAGGCTCCAGATGCGCAGGCTCAGCAGTTGTGGCTCACGGTCCCAGTTGCTCTGTGGCACGTGGGATCCTCCCAGACCAGGGCTCGAACCCGCGTCCCCTGCATTAGCAGGCAGATTCTCTATCACTGCGCCACCAGGGAAGCCCCTGTCATACCCTTTTGACTTACTTAACCTTATATGATTATTTCTAGGCTCAACTGTAGTCCTGAAAACGGCATTGTTCATTTTGTTCCCGAGGCTTCTATTCCATTTGGTACGTATACCACTTCGTCTTTGTCCATTCATCTGTTTATGGACCTTTTTTTTGCTTCCATGTCTTGGCTATTTCAATATTGCTGCAGTGCACATTTGCCTGCCTCTGTCTTTCCGATTCTGGTGGTCTTAGTTAATAGGCTCAAAAGGTGCCCTGTCGCATCATATGGTAGCTCAGTTTTTACCTTGTAAAGCAGCTCCATTCCGTTTTTGTTAGTGCTGTTACCACTTTAGATCCCACCAGAGCTAGGAGGTACAGAGTTCTCTAAAACCCCTTCTGCATTTATAGTTTGTGGACTTTTTGCTGATGGCCATTTGACCTGTGTGAGCTGAAACCTTTTTGGAGGTTGGATAGGCATGTGGCTAATAATTCCTTACACTGAGCTTTAGGCATCCCCTTTTTCTTCTTTTCCTTTTTTTGTTAAAGAGTGAGTACAACTTCCCTCTTCATATTGACTTCCTGAAAAATTTCTCATGTGTTGAATTTTCTTGCCTATTCCCTACCCCAGGGCCTTTTTTGAAGGCAGGTGTCATTTAGTGCCCTGCAGTCCTTGTGACTATTAAGCAACAATAGGCACTGGGTATAAAGCTGCTGTTGTGGGAAACAGCCACAAGGCGGCAGCATTATTACGTTCTCAACTCTTGTTACTAGGGCAACAGAGTCTTCCTCTAGGTAGTGTTCCGAGGTTGTGAGTTAGAGTGGAATGTGCTGGGAGAAGCCCCGAGAAGTTTATGTCTCCTTACTTCTGTTTGTTTTTTAAATTTAATTTCTATTTCTTATCGGAGTAAATTTGATTAGAGTGTTTTCATTGTCTGGCTGTACAGAATCTGCTCAATGATTCATACATATGTCTGTTCATCTTCGGATCCTCTTAGGATGTATGTGATTACACAATATATATTTTAAAGGTATTGGTGATTATATAATTCATATAGTTTATCTGTTATATGTTTACATACATTTAACATACATTAGTATATGTATGTAAACGCCATAGTCTAATTTACCCATCCTCCCACCTTTCATTTTGGCTAACCATTAGTTTATTTGATAAGTCTGTGAGTGTCTTTTTTTGTGGAAATATGTTCATTGGTAGCAATCTTAGGATAACATGTATAAATGATATCATAGGATATTTGTCATACCCTTTTGACTTACTTAACCTTATATGATTATTTCTAGGCTCAACTGTAGTCCTGAAAACGGCATTGTTCATTTTGTTCCCGAGGCTTCTATTCCATTCGGTACGTATACCACTTCGTCTTTGTCCATTCATCTGTTTATGGACCTTTTTTTTGCTTCCATGTCTTGGCTATTTCAATATTGCTGCAGTGCACATTTGCCTGCCTCTGTCTTTCCGATTCTGGTGGTCTTAGTTAATAGGCTCAAAAGGTGCCCTGTCGCATCATATGGTAGCTCAGTTTTTACCTTGTAAAGCAGCTCCATTCCGTTTTTGTTAGTGCTGTTACCACTTTAGATCCCACCAGAGCTAGGAGGTACAGAGTTCTCTAAAACCCCTTCTGCATTTATAGTTTGTGGACTTTTTGCTGATGGCCATTTGACCTGTGTGAGCTGAAACCTTTTTGGAGGTTGGATAGGCATGTGGCTAATAATTCCTTACACTGAGCTTTAGGCATCCCCTTTTTCTTCTTTTCCTTTTTTTGTTAAAGAGTGAGTACAACTTCCCTCTTCATATTGACTTCCTGAAAAATTTCTCATGTGTTGAATTTTCTTGCCTATTCCCTACCCCAGGGCCTTTTTTGAAGGCAGGTGTCATTTAGTGCCCTGCAGTCCTTGTGACTATTAAGCAACAATAGGCACTGGGTATAAAGCTGCTGTTGTGGGAAACAGCCACAAGGCGGCAGCATTATTACGTTCTCAACTCTTGTTACTAGGGCAACAGAGTCTTCCTCTAGGTAGTGTTCCGAGGTTGTGAGTTAGAGTGGAATGTGCTGGGAGAAGCCCCGAGAAGTTTATGTCTCCTTACTTCTGTTTGTTTTTTAAATTTAATTTCTATTTCTTATCGGAGTAAATTTGATTAGAGTGTTTTCATTGTCTGGCTGTACAGAATCTGCTCAATGATTCATACATATGTCTGTTCATCTTCGGATCCTGTTAGCATGTATGTGATTACACAATATATATTTTAAAGGTATTGGTGATTATATAATTCATATAGTTTATCTGTTATATGTTTACATACATTTAACATACATTAGTATATGTATGTAAACGCCATAGTCCTAATTTACCCATCCTCCCACCTTTCATTTTGGCTAACCATTAGTTTATTTGATAAGTCTGTGAGTGTCTTTTTTTGTGGAAATATGTTCATTGGTAGCAATCTTAGGATAACATGTATAAATGATATCATAGGATATTTGTCATACCCTTTTGACTTACTTAACCTTATATGATTATTTCTAGGCTCAACTGTAGTCCTGAAAACGGCATTGTTCATTTTGTTCCCGAGGCTTCTATTCCATTTGGTACATATACCACTTCGTCTTTGTCCATTCATCTGTTTATGGACCTTTTTTTTGCTTCCATGTCTTGGCTATATCAATGTTGTTGCAGTTCACATTTGCCTGCCTCTGTCTTTCCGATTCTGGTGGTCTTAGGTTATAGGCCCAAAAGGTGCCCTGCCGCATCATATGGTAGCTCAATTTTTACCTTTGTAGCAGCTCCATTCAGTTTTCGTTAGTGCTGTTACCACTTTACATCCCACGAGCAGCTAGAAGGTACACATTTTTCTCAAACCCCTTAAGCATTTATAGTTTGTAGTCTTTTTGCTGATGGTCATGACTGGTGTGAGCTGAAACCTTTTTGAATTTGAATTTGCATGTGGCTAATAATTCCTTATACTGAGCTTTAAGCATGTCCTTTTTTTTCTTTTCCTTTTTTTGATAAAGAGTGAGTACAACTTCCCTCTTCATATTGACTTCTTGAAAAATTTCTCATGTGTTGAATTTTCTTGCCTATTCCCCACTCCAGGGCATTTCTTGAGGGCAGGTGTCATTTAGAGCCCTGCAATCCTTGTGACTATGAAGCAACCATTAGCAGTGTGTTTAAAGCTGCTGTTGTGGGAAACAGCCACAAGGCAGCAGCATTATTACATTCTCAATTCTTGTTACTAGGGCAACAGAGTCTTCCTGGAGGTAGTGTTCCGAGGTTGTAAACTAGAGTGGAATGTGCTGGGACAAGCCCCCAGAACTTTATGTCTCCTTACTTATGTTTGTTTTTTAAATTTAATTTCTATTTCTTATCGGAGTAAATTTGATTAGAGTGTTTTGATTGTCTGGCTGTACAGAATCTACTCAATGATTCACACATATGTCTGTTCCTCTTCGGATCATGTTAGCATGTATGGAATTACAGAATGTATATTTTAAAGGTATTGTGATTATATAATTTATATAGTTTGTATGTTTTTTGTTTATATACATTTAACAAACATTACTATATGTATGTTAACCCCATAGTCCTAATTTACCCATCCTCCCACCTTTCATTTCGGCTAACAATTAGTTTATTTGATAAGTCTGTGAGTGTCTTTTTTTGTGGAAATATGTTCATTGGTAGCAATCTTAGGATAACATGTATAAATGATATCATAGGATATTTGTCATACCTTTTTGACTTACTTAACCTTATATGATTATTTCTAGGCTCAACTGTAGTCCTGAACACGGCATTGTTTATTTTTTTTCCGAGGCTACTATTCCATGCTGTCCATATACCTCTTCTTTTTGTCCATTCATCTGTTTATGGATCTTTTTTTGCTTCCATTTCTTGGCTATTTCAATATTGCTGCAGTGCACATTTGCCTGCCTCTGTCTTTCCGATTCTGGTGGTCTTAGGTTATAGGCCCAAAAGGTGCCCTGCCGCATCATATGGTAGCTCAGGTTTTACCTTGTAAAGCAGCTCGATTCAGTTTGCGTTAGTGCTGTTACCACTTTACATCCCACCAGCAGCTAGAAGGTACACAGTTCTCTAAAACCCCTTCAGCATTTATAGTTTGTAGACTTTTTGCTGATGGTCATGACTGGTGTGAGCTGAAACCTTTTTGAATTTGAATTTGCCTATGGCTAATAATTCCTTATACTGAGCTTTAGGCATGTCCTTTTTTTTCTTTTCCTTTTTTTTAAAGCGTGAGTACAACTTCCTTCCTCTTATTGACTTCTTGAAAATTTTCTCATGTCTTGAATTTTCTTGCCTATTCCCTACCGCAGGGCATTTTTTGAGGGCAGGTGTCATTTAGAGCCCTGCAGTCCTTGTGACTATTAAGCAACAATTGGCACTGGGTATAAAGCTGCTGTTGTGGGAAACAGCCACAAGGCGGCAGCATTATTACGTTCTCAACTCTTGTTACTAGGGCAACAGAGTCTTCCTGGAGGTAGTGTTCCGAGGTTGTAAACTAGAGTGGAATGTGCTGGGACAAGCCCCCAGAACTTCATGTCTCCTTACTTCTGTTTGTTTTTTCAATTTAATTTCTATTTCTTATCGGAGTAAATTTGATTAGAGTGTTTTGATTGTCTGGCTGTACAGAATCTGCTCAATGATTCATACATATGTCTGTTCATCTTCGGATCCTGTTAGCATGTATGTGATTACACAATATATATTTTAAAGGTATTGGTGATTATATAATTCATATAGTTTTTCTGTTATATGTTTATATACATTTAACATACATTAGTATATGTATGTAAACACCATAGTCCTAATTTACCCATCCTCCCACCTTTCATTTTGGCTAACCATTAGTTTATTTGATAAGTCTGTGAGTGTCTTTTTTTGTGGAAATATGTTCATTGGTAGCAATCTTAGGATAACATGTATAAATGATATCATAGGATATTTGTCATACCCTTTTTTTTAATTAATAGCTACTTTATTTATTTATTTATCTATTTATTTAGCTGTGTTGGGTCTTCGTTTCGTGCGAGGGCTTTCTCTAGTTGCGGCAAGCGGGGGCCACTCTTCATTGCGGTGCGCGGGCCTCTCACTATCGTGGCCCCTTCCGTTGCGGGGCACAGGCTCCAGATGCGCAGGCTCAGCAGTTGTGGCTCACGGTCCCAGTTGCTCTGTGGCACGTGGGATCCTCCCAGACCAGGGCTCGAACCCGCGTCCCCTGCATTAGCAGGCAGATTCTCTATCACTGCGCCACCAGGGAAGCCCCTGTCATACCCTTTTGACTTACTTAACCTTATATGATTATTTCTAGGCTCAACTGTAGTCCTGAAAACGGCATTGTTCATTTTGTTCCCGAGGCTTCTATTCCATTTGGTACGTATACCACTTCGTCTTTGTCCATTCATCTGTTTATGGACCTTTTTTTTGCTTCCATGTCTTGGCTATTTCAATATTGCTGCAGTGCACATTTGCCTGCCTCTGTCTTTCCGATTCTGGTGGTCTTAGTTAATAGGCTCAAAAGGTGCCCTGTTGCATCATATGGTAGCTCAGTTTTTACCTTGTAAAGCAGCTCCATTCCGTTTTTGTTAGTGCTGTTACCACTTTAGATCCCACCAGAGCTAGGAGGTACAGAGTTCTCTAAAACCCCTTCTGCATTTATAGTTTGTGGACTTTTTGCTGATGGCCATTTGACCTGTGTGAGCTGAAACCTTTTTGGAGGTTGGATAGGCATGTGGCTAATAATTCCTTACACTGAGCTTTAGGCATCCCCTTTTTCTTCTTTTCCTTTTTTTGTTAAAGAGTGAGTACAACTTCCCTCTTCATATTGACTTCCTGAAAAATTTCTCATGTGTTGAATTTTCTTGCCTATTCCCTACCCCAGGGCCTTTTTTGAAGGCAGGTGTCATTTAGTGCCCTGCAGTCCTTGTGACTATTAAGCAACAATAGGCACTGGGTATAAAGCTGCTGTTGTGGGAAACAGCCACAAGGCGGCAGCATTATTACGTTCTCAACTCTTGTTACTAGGGCAACAGAGTCTTCCTCTAGGTAGTGTTCCGAGGTTGTGAGTTAGAGTGGAATGTGCTGGGAGAAGCCCCGAGAAGTTTATGTCTCCTTACTTCTGTTTGTTTTTTAAATTTAATTTCTATTTCTTATCGGAGTAAATTTGATTAGAGTGTTTTCATTGTCTGGCTGTACAGAATCTGCTCAATGATTCATACATATGTCTGTTCATCTTCGGATCCTGTTAGCATGTATGTGATTACACAATATATATTTTAAAGGTATTGGTGATTATATAATTCATATAGTTTATCTGTTATATGTTTACATACATTTAACATACATTAGTATATGTATGTAAACGCCATAGTCCTAATTTACCCATCCTCCCACCTTTCAGTTTGGCTAACCATTAGTTTATTTGATAAGTCTGTGAGTGTCTTTTTTTGTGGAAATATGTTCATTGGTAGCAATCTTAGGATAACATGTATAAATGATATCATAGGATATTTGTCATACCCTTTTGACTTACTTAACCTTATATGATTATTTCTAGGCTCAACTGTAGTCCTGAAAACGGCATTGTTCATTTTGTTCCCGAGGCTTCTATTCCATTTGGTACGTATACCACTTCGTCTTTGTCCATTCATCTGTTTATGGACCTTTTTTTTGCTTCCATGTCTTGGCTATTTCAATATTGCTGCAGTGCACATTTGCCTGCCTCTGTCTTTCCGATTCTGGTGGTCTTAGTTAATAGGCTCAAAAGGTGCCCTGTCGCATCATATGGTAGCTCAGTTTTTACCTTGTAAAGCAGCTCCATTCCGTTTTTGTTAGTGCTGTTACCACTTTAGATCCCACCAGAGCTAGGAGGTACAGAGTTCTCTAAAACCCCTTCTGCATTTATAGTTTGTGGACTTTTTGCTGATGGCCATTTGACCTGTGTGAGCTGAAACCTTTTTGGAGGTTGGATAGGCATGTGGCTAATAATTCCTTACACTGAGCTTTAGGCATCCCCTTTTTCTTCTTTTCCTTTTTTTGTTAAAGAGTGAGTACAACTTCCCTCTTCATATTGACTTCCTGAAAAATTTCTCATGTGTTGAATTTTCTTGCCTATTCCCTACCCCAGGGCCTTTTTTGAAGGCAGGTGTCATTTAGTGCCCTGCAGTCCTTGTGACTATTAAGCAACAATAGGCACTGGGTATAAAGCTGCTGTTGTGGGAAACAGCCACAAGGCGGCAGCATTATTACGTTCTCAACTCTTGTTACTAGGGCAACAGAGTCTTCCTCTAGGTAGTGTTCCGAGGTTGTGAGTTAGAGTGGAATGTGCTGGGAGAAGCCCCGAGAAGTTTATGTCTCCTTACTTCTGTTTGTTTTTTAAATTTAATTTCTATTTCTTATCGGAGTAAATTTGATTAGAGTGTTTTCATTGTCTGGCTGTACAGAATCTGCTCAATGATTCATACATATGTCTGTTCATCTTCGGATCCTGTTAGCATGTATGTGATTACACAATATATATTTTAAAGGTATTGGTGATTATATAATTCATATAGTTTATCTGTTATATGTTTACATACATTTAACATACATTAGTATATGTATGTAAACGCCATAGTCCTAATTTACCCATCCTCCCACCTTTCAGTTTGGCTAACCATTAGTTTATTTGATAAGTCTGTGAGTGTCTTTTTTTGTGGAAATATGTTCATTGGTAGCAATCTTAGGATAACATGTATAAATGATATCATAGGATATTTGTCATACCCTTTTGACTGACTTAACCTTATATGATTATTTCTAGGCTCAACTGTAGTCCTGAAAACGGCATTGTTCATTTTGTTCCCGAGGCTTCTATTCCATTTGGTACGTATACCACTTCGTCTTTGTCCATTCATCTGTTTATGGACCTTTTTTTTGCTTCCATGTCTTGGCTATATCAATGTTGTTGCAGTTCACATTTGCCTGCCTCTGTCTTTCCGATTCTGGTGGTCTTAGGTTATAGGCCCAAAAGGTGCCCTGCCGCATCATATGGTAGCTCAATTTTTACCTTTGTAGCAGCTCCATTCAGTTTTCGTTAGTGCTGTTACCACTTTACATCCCACGAGCAGCTAGAAGGTACACATTTTTCTCAAACCCCTTAAGCATTTATAGTTTGTAGTCTTTTTGCTGATGGTCATGACTGGTGTGAGCTGAAACCTTTTTGAATTTGAATTTGCATGTGGCTAATAATTCCTTATACTGAGCTTTAAGCATGTCCTTTTTTTTCTTTTCCTTTTTTTGATAAAGAGTGAGTACAACTTTCCTCTTCATATTGACTTCTTGAAAAATTTCTCATGTGTTGAATTTTCTTGCCTATTCCCCACTCCAGGGCATTTCTTGAGGGCAGGTGTCATTTAGAGCCCTGCAATCCTTGTGACTATGAAGCAACCATTAGCAGTGTGTTTAAAGCTGCTGTTGTGGGAAACAGCCACAAGGCAGCAGCATTATTACATTCTCAACTCTTGTTACTAGGGCAACAGAGTCTTCCTGGAGGTAGTGTTCCGAGGTTGTAAACTAGAGTGGAATGTGCTGGGACAAGCCCCCAGAACTTCATGTCTCCTTACTTATGTTTGTTTTTTAAATTTAATTTCTATTTCTTATCGGAGTAAATTTGATTAGAGTGTTTTGATTGTCTGGCTGTACAGAATCTACTCAATGATTCACACATATGTCTGTTCCTCTTCGGATCATGTTAGCATGTATGGAATTACAGAATGTATATTTTAAAGGTATTGTGATTATATAATTTATATAGTTTGTATGTTTTTTGTTTATATACATTTAACAAACATTACTATATGTATGTTAACCCCATAGTCCTAATTTACCCATCCTCCCACCTTTCATTTCGGCTAACAATTAGTTTATTTGATAAGTCTGTGAGTGTCTTTTTTTGTGGAAATATGTTCATTGGTAGCAATCTTAGGATAACATGTATAAATGATATCATAGGATATTTGTCATACCTTTTTGACTTACTTAACCTTATATGATTATTTCTAGGCTCAACTGTAGTCCTGAACACGGCATTGTTTATTTTTTTTCCGAGGCTACTATTCCATGCTGTCCATATACCTCTTCTTTTTGTCCATTCATCTGTTTATGGATCTTTTTTTGCTTCCATTTCTTGGCTATTTCAATATTGCTGCAGTGCACATTTGCCTGCCTCTGTCTTTCCGATTCTGGTGGTCTTAGGTTATAGGCCCAAAAGGTGCCCTGCCGCATCATATGGTAGCTGAGGTTTTACCTTGTAAAGCAGCTCGATTCAGTTTGCGTTAGTGCTGTTACCACTTTACATCCCACCAGCAGCTAGAAGGTACACAGTTCTCTAAAACCCCTTCAGCATTTATAGTTTGTAGACTTTTTGCTGATGGTCATGACTGGTGTGAGCTGAAACCTTTTTGAATTTGAATTTGCCTATGGCTAATAATTCCTTATACTGAGCTTTAGGCATGTCCTTTTTTTTCTTTTCCTTTTTTTTAAAGCGTGAGTACAACTTCCTTCCTCTTATTGACTTCTTGAAAATTTTCTCATGTCTTGAATTTTCTTGCCTATTCCCTACCGCAGGGCATTTTTTGAGGGCAGGTGTCATTTAGAGCCCTGCAGTCCTTGTGACTATTAAGCAACAATTGGCACTGGGTATAAAGCTGCTGTTGTGGGAAACAGCCACAAGGCGGCAGCATTATTACGTTCTCAACTCTTGTTACTAGGGCAACAGAGTCTTCCTGGAGGTAGTGTTCCGAGGTTGTAAACTAGAGTGGAATGTGCTGGGACAAGCCCCCAGAACTTCATGTCTCCTTACTTCTGTTTGTTTTTTCAATTTAATTTCTATTTCTTATCGGAGTAAATTTGATTAGAGTGTTTTGATTGTCTGGCTGTACAGAATCTGCTCAATGATTCATACATATGTCTGTTCATCTTCGGATCCTGTTAGCATGTATGTGATTACACAATATATATTTTAAAGGTATTGGTGATTATATAATTCATATAGTTTTTCTGTTATATGTTTATATACATTTAACATACATTAGTATATGTATGTAAACACCATAGTCCTAATTTACCCATCCTCCCACCTTTCATTTTGGCTAACCATTAGTTTATTTGATAAGTCTCTGAGTGTCTTTTTTTGTGGAAATATGTTCATTGGTAGCAATCTTAGGATAACATGTATAAATGATATCATAGGATATTTGTCATACCCTTTTTTTTTAATTAATAGCTACTTTATTTATTTATTTATCTATTTATTTAGCTGTGTTGGGTCTTCGTTTCGTGCGAGGGCTTTCTCTAGTTGCGGCAAGCGGGGGCCACTCTTCATTGCGGTGCGCGGGCCTCTCACTATCGTGGCCCCTTCCGTTGCGGGGCACAGGCTCCAGATGCGCAGGCTCAGCAGTTGTGGCTCACGGTCCCAGTTGCTCTGTGGCACGTGGGATCCTCCCAGACCAGGGCTCGAACCCGCGTCCCCTGCATTAGCAGGCAGATTCTCTATCACTGCGCCACCAGGGAAGCCCCTGTCATACCCTTTTGACTTACTTAACCTTATATGATTATTTCTAGGCTCAACTGTAGTCCTGAAAACGGCATTGTTCATTTTGTTCCCGAGGCTTCTATTCCATTTGGTACGTATACCACTTCGTCTTTGTCCATTCATCTGTTTATGGACCTTTTTTTTGCTTCCATGTCTTGGCTATTTCAATATTGCTGCAGTGCACATTTGCCTGCCTCTGTCTTTCCGATTCTGGTGGTCTTAGTTAATAGGCTCAAAAGGTGCCCTGTCGCATCATATGGTAGCTCAGTTTTTACCTTGTAAAGCAGCTCCATTCCGTTTTTGTTAGTGCTGTTACCACTTTAGATCCCACCAGAGCTAGGAGGTACAGAGTTCTCTAAAACCCCTTCTGCATTTATAGTTTGTGGACTTTTTGCTGATGGCCATTTGACCTGTGTGAGCTGAAACCTTTTTGGAGGTTGGATAGGCATGTGGCTAATAATTCCTTACACTGAGCTTTAGGCATCCCCTTTTTCTTCTTTTCCTTTTTTTGTTAAAGAGTGAGTACAACTTCCCTCTTCATATTGACTTCCTGAAAAATTTCTCATGTGTTGAATTTTCTTGCCTATTCCCTACCCCAAGGCCTTTTTTGAAGGCAGGTGTCATTTAGTGCCCTGCAGTCCTTGTGACTATTAAGCAACAATCGGCACTGGGTATAAAGCTGCTGTTGTGGGAAACAGCCACAAGGCGGCAGCATTATTACGTTCTCAACTCTTGTTACTAGGGCAACAGAGTCTTCCTCTAGGTAGTGTTCCGAGGTTGTGAGTTAGAGTGGAATGTGCTGGGAGAAGCCCCGAGAAGTTTATGTCTCCTTACTTCTGTTTGTTTTTTAAATTTAATTTCTATTTCTTATCGGAGTAAATTTGATTAGAGTGTTTTCATTGTCTGGCTGTACAGAATCTGCTCAATGATTCATACATATGTCTGTTCATCTTCGGATCCTGTTAGCATGTATGTGATTACACAATATATATTTTAAAGGTATTGGTGATTATATAATTCATATAGTTTATCTGTTATATGTTTACATACATTTAACATACATTAGTATATGTATGTAAACGCCATAGTCCTAATTTACCCATCCTCCCACCTTTCAGTTTGGCTAACCATTAGTTTATTTGATAAGTCTGTGAGTGTCTTTTTTTGTGGAAATATGTTCATTGGTAGCAATCTTAGGATAACATGTATAAATGATATCATAGGATATTTGTCATACCCTTTTGACTTACTTAACCTTATATGATTATTTCTAGGCTCAACTGTAGTCCTGAAAACGGCATTGTTCATTTTGTTCCCGAGGCTTCTATTCCATTTGGTACGTATACCACTTCGTCTTTGTCCATTCATCTGTTTATGGACCTTTTTTTTGCTTCCATGTCTTGGCTATATCAATGTTGTTGCAGTTCACATTTGCCTGCCTCTGTCTTTCCGATTCTGGTGGTCTTAGGTTATAGGCCCAAAAGGTGCCCTGCCGCATCATATGGTAGCTCAATTTTTACCTTTGTAGCAGCTCCATTCAGTTTTCGTTAGTGCTGTTACCACTTTACATCCCACGAGCAGCTAGAAGGTACACATTTTTCTCAAACCCCTTAAGCATTTATAGTTTGTAGTCTTTTTGCTGATGGTCATGACTGGTGTGAGCTGAAACCTTTTTGAATTTGAATTTGCATGTGGCTAATAATTCCTTATACTGAGCTTTAAGCATGTCCTTTTTTTTCTTTTCCTTTTTTTGATAAAGAGTGAGTACAACTTCCCTCTTCATATTGACTTCTTGAAAAATTTCTCATGTGTTGAATTTTCTTGCCTATTCCCCACTCCAGGGCATTTCTTGAGGGCAGGTGTCATTTAGAGCCCTGCAATCCTTGTGACTATGAAGCAACCATTAGCAGTGTGTTTAAAGCTGCTGTTGTGGGAAACAGCCACAAGGCAGCAGCATTATTACATTCTCAACTCTTGTTACTAGGGCAACAGAGTCTTCCTGGAGGTAGTGTTCCGAGGTTGTAAACTAGAGTGGAATGTGCTGGGACAAGCCCCCAGAACTTCATGTCTCCTTACTTATGTTTGTTTTTTAAATTTAATTTCTATTTCTTATCGGAGTAAATTTGATTAGAGTGTTTTGATTGTCTGGCTGTACAGAATCTACTCAATGATTCACACATATGTCTGTTCCTCTTCGGATCATGTTAGCATGTATGGAATTACAGAATGTATATTTTAAAGGTATTGTGATTATATAATTTATATAGTTTGTATGTTTTTTGTTTATATACATTTAACAAACATTACTATATGTATGTTAACCCCATAGTCCTAATTTACCCATCCTCCCACCTTTCATTTTGGCTAACAATTAGTTTATTTGATAAGTCTGTGAGTGTCTTTTTTTGTGGAAATATGTTCATTGGTAGCAATCTTAGGATAACATGTATAAATGATATCATAGGATATTTGTCATACCTTTTTGACTTACTTAACCTTATATGATTATTTCTAGGCTCAACTGTAGTCCTGAACACGGCATTGTTTATTTTTTTTCCGAGGCTACTATTCCATGCTGTCCATATACCTCTTCTTTTTGTCCATTCATCTGTTTATGGATCTTTTTTTGCTTCCATTTCTTGGCTATTTCAATATTGCTGCAGTGCACATTTGCCTGCCTCTGTCTTTCCGATTCTGGTGGTCTTAGGTTATAGGCCCAAAAGGTGCCCTGCCGCATCATATGGTAGCTCAGGTTTTACCTTGTAAAGCAGCTCGATTCAGTTTGCGTTAGTGCTGTTACCACTTTACATCCCACCAGCAGCTAGAAGGTACACAGTTCTCTAAAACCCCTTCAGCATTTATAGTTTGTAGACTTTTTGCTGATGGTCATGACTGGTGTGAGCTGAAACCTTTTTGAATTTGAATTTGCCTATGGCTAATAATTCCTTATACTGAGCTTTAGGCATGTCCTTTTTTTTCTTTTCCTTTTTTTTAAAGCGTGAGTACAACTTCCTTCCTCTTATTGACTTCTTGAAAATTTTCTCATGTCTTGAATTTTCTTGCCTATTCCCTACCGCAGGGCATTTTTTGAGGGCAGGTGTCATTTAGAGCCCTGCAGTCCTTGTGACTATTAAGCAACAATTGGCACTGGGTATAAAGCTGCTGTTGTGGGAAACAGCCACAAGGCGGCAGCATTATTACGTTCTCAACTCTTGTTACTAGGGCAACAGAGTCTTCCTGGAGGTAGTGTTCCGAGGTTGTAAACTAGAGTGGAATGTGCTGGGACAAGCCCCCAGAACTTCATGTCTCCTTACTTCTGTTTGTTTTTTCAATTTAATTTCTATTTCTTATCGGAGTAAATTTGATTAGAGTGTTTTGATTGTCTGGCTGTACAGAATCTGCTCAATGATTCATACATATGTCTGTTCATCTTCGGATCCTGTTAGCATGTATGTGATTACACAATATATATTTTAAAGGTATTGGTGATTATATAATTCATATAGTTTTTCTGTTATATGTTTATATACATTTAACATACATTAGTATATGTATGTAAACACCATAGTCCTAATTTACCCATCCTCCCACCTTTCATTTTGGCTAACCATTAGTTTATTTGATAAGTCTCTGAGAGTCTTTTTTTGTGGAAATATGTTCATTGGTAGCAATCTTAGGATAACATGTATAAATGATATCATAGGATATTTGTCATACCCTTTTTTTTTAATTAATAGCTACTTTATTTATTTATTTATCTATTTATTTAGCTGTGTTGGGTCTTCGTTTCGTGCGAGGGCTTTCTCTAGTTGCGGCAAGCGGGGGCCACTCTTCATTGCGGTGTGCGGGCCTCTCACTATCGTGGCCCCTTCCGTTGCGGGGCACAGGCTCCAGATGCGCAGGCTCAGCAGTTGTGGCTCACGGTCCCAGTTGCTCTGTGGCACGTGGGATCCTCCCAGACCAGGGCTCGAACCCGCGTCCCCTGCATTAGCAGGCAGATTCTCTATCACTGCGCCACCAGGGAAGCCCCTGTCATACCCTTTTGACTTACTTAACCTTATATGATTATTTCTAGGCTCAACTGTAGTCCTGAAAACGGCATTGTTCATTTTGTTCCCGAGGCTTCTATTCCATTTGGTACGTATACCACTTCGTCTTTGTCCATTCATCTGTTTATGGACCTTTTTTTTGCTTCCATGTCTTGGCTATTTCAATATTGCTGCAGTGCACATTTGCCTGCCTCTGTCTTTCCGATTCTGGTGGTCTTAGTTAATAGGCTCAAAAGGTGCCCTGTCGCATCATATGGTAGCTCAGTTTTTACCTTGTAAAGCAGCTCCATTCCGTTTTTGTTAGTGCTGTTACCACTTTAGATCCCACCAGAGCTAGGAGGTACAGAGTTCTCTAAAACCCCTTCTGCATTTATAGTTTGTGGACTTTTTGCTGATGGCCATTTGACCTGTGTGAGCTGAAACCTTTTTGGAGGTTGGATAGGCATGTGGCTAATAATTCCTTACACTGAGCTTTAGGCATCCCCTTTTTCTTCTTTTCCTTTTTTTGTTAAAGAGTGAGTACAACTTCCCTCTTCATATTGACTTCCTGAAAAATTTCTCATGTGTTGAATTTTCTTGCCTATTCCCTACCCCAGGGCCTTTTTTGAAGGCAGGTGTCATTTAGTGCCCTGCAGTCCTTGTGACTATTAAGCAACAATAGGCACTGGGTATAAAGCTGCTGTTGTGGGAAACAGCCACAAGGCGGCAGCATTATTACGTTCTCAACTCTTGTTACTAGGGCAACAGAGTCTTCCTCTAGGTAGTGTTCCGAGGTTGTGAGTTAGAGTGGAATGTGCTGGGAGAAGCCCCGAGAAGTTTATGTCTCCTTACTTCTGTTTGTTTTTTAAATTTAATTTCTATTTCTTATCGGAGTAAATTTGATTAGAGTGTTTTCATTGTCTGGCTGTACAGAATCTGCTCAATGATTCATACATATGTCTGTTCATCTTCGGATCCTGTTAGCATGTATGTGATTACACAATATATATTTTAAAGGTATTGGTGATTATATAATTCATATAGTTTATCTGTTATATGTTTACATACATTTAACATACATTAGTATATGTATGTAAACGCCATAGTCCTAATTTACCCATCCTCCCACCTTTCAGTTTGGCTAACCATTAGTTTATTTGATAAGTCTGTGAGTGTCTTTTTTTGTGGAAATATGTTCATTGGTAGCAATCTTAGGATAACATGTATAAATGATATCATAGGATATTTGTCATACCCTTTTAACTTACTTAACCTTATATGATTATTTCTAGGCTCAACTGTAGTCCTGAAAACGGCATTGTTCATTTTGTTCCCGAGGCTTCTATTCCATTTGGTACGTATACCACTTCGTCTTTGTCCATTCATCTGTTTATGGACCTTTTTTTTGCTTCCATGTCTTGGCTATATCAATGTTGTTGCAGTTCACATTTGCCTGCCTCTGTCTTTCCGATTCTGGTGGTCTTAGGTTATAGGCCCAAAAGGTGCCCTGCCGCATCATATGGTAGCTCAATTTTTACCTTTGTAGCAGCTCCATTCAGTTTTCGTTAGTGCTGTTACCACTTTACATCCCACGAGCAGCTAGAAGGTACACATTTTTCTCAAACCCCTTAAGCATTTATAGTTTGTAGTCTTTTTGCTGATGGTCATGACTGGTGTGAGCTGAAACCTTTTTGAATTTGAATTTGCATGTGGCTAATAATTCCTTATACTGAGCTTTAAGCATGTCCTTTTTTTTCTTTTCCTTTTTTTGATAAAGAGTGAGTACAACTTCCCTCTTCATATTGACTTCTTGAAAAATTTCTCATGTGTTGAATTTTCTTGCCTATTCCCCACTCCAGGGCATTTCTTGAGGGCAGGTGTCATTTAGAGCCCTGCAATCCTTGTGACTATGAAGCAACCATTAGCAGTGTGTTTAAAGCTGCTGTTGTGGGAAACAGCCACAAGGCAGCAGCATTATTACATTCTCAACTCTTGTTACTAGGGCAACAGAGTCTTCCTGGAGGTAGTGTTCCGAGGTTGTAAACTAGAGTGGAATGTGCTGGGACAAGCCCCCAGAACTTTCTGTCTCCTTACTTATGTTTGTTTTTTAAATTTAATTTCTATTTCTTATCGGAGTAAATTTGATTAGAGTGTTTTGATTGTCTGGCTGTACAGAATCTACTCAATGATTCACACATATGTCTGTTCCTCTTCGGATCATGTTAGCATGTATGGAATTACAGAATGTATATTTTAAAGGTATTGTGATTATATAATTTATATAGTTTGTATGTTTTTTGTTTATATACATTTAACAAACATTACTATATGTATGTTAACCCCATAGTCCTAATTTACCCATCCTCCCACCTTTCATTTCGGCTAACAATTAGTTTATTTGATAAGTCTGTGAGTGTCTTTTTTTGTGGAAATATGTTCATTGGTAGCAATCTTAGGATAACATGTATAAATGATATCATAGGATATTTGTCATACCTTTTTGACTTACTTAACCTTATATGATTATTTCTAGGCTCAACTGTAGTCCTGAACACGGCATTGTTTATTTTTTTTCCGAGGCTACTATTCCATGCTGTCCATATACCTCTTCTTTTTGTCCATTCATCTGTTTATGGATCTTTTTTTGCTTCCATTTCTTGGCTATTTCAATATTGCTGCAGTGCACATTTGCCTGCCTCTGTCTTTCCGATTCTGGTGGTCTTAGGTTATAGGCCCAAAAGGTGCCCTGCCGCATCATATGGTAGCTCAGGTTTTACCTTGTAAAGCAGCTCGATTCAGTTTGCGTTAGTGCTGTTACCACTTTACATCCCACCAGCAGCTAGAAGGTACACAGTTCTCTAAAACCCCTTCAGCATTTATAGTTTGTAGACTTTTTGCTGATGGTCATGACTGGTGTGAGCTGAAACCTTTTTGAATTTGAATTTGCCTATGGCTAATAATTCCTTATACTGAGCTTTAGGCATGTCCTTTTTTTTCTTTTCCTTTTTTTTAAAGCGTGAGTACAACTTCCTTCCTCTTATTGACTTCTTGAAAATTTTCTCATGTCTTGAATTTTCTTGCCTATTCCCTACCGCAGGGCATTTTTTGAGGGCAGGTGTCATTTAGAGCCCTGCAGTCCTTGTGACTATTAAGCAACAATTGGCACTGGGTATAAAGCTGCTGTTGTGGGAAACAGCCACAAGGCGGCAGCATTATTACGTTCTCAACTCTTGTTACTAGGGCAACAGAGTCTTCCTGGAGGTAGTGTTCCGAGGTTGTAAACTAGAGTGGAATGTGCTGGGACAAGCCCCCAGAACTTCATGTCTCCTTACTTCTGTTTGTTTTTTCAATTTAATTTCTATTTCTTATCGGAGTAAATTTGATTAGAGTGTTTTGATTGTCTGGCTGTACAGAATCTGCTCAATGATTCATACATATGTCTGTTCATCTTCGGATCCTGTTAGCATGTATGTGATTACACAATATATATTTTAAAGGTATTGGTGATTATATAATTCATATAGTTTTTCTGTTATATGTTTATATACATTTAACATACATTAGTATATGTATGTAAACACCATAGTCCTAATTTACCCATCCTCCCACCTTTCATTTTGGCTAACCATTAGTTTATTTGATAAGTCTCTGAGTGTCTTTTTTTGTGGAAATATGTTCATTGGTAGCAATCTTAGGATAACATGTATAAATGATATCATAGGATATTTGTCATACCCTTTTTTTTAAATTAATAGCTACTTTATTTATTTATTTATCTATTTATTTAGCTGTGTTGGGTCTTCGTTTCGTGCGAGGGCTTTCTCTAGTTGCGGCAAGCGGGGGCCACTCTTCATTGCGGTGCGCGGGCCTCTCACTATCGTGGCCCCTTCCGTTGCGGGGCACAGGCTCCAGATGCGCAGGCTCAGCAGTTGTGGCTCACGGTCCCAGTTGCTCTGTGGCACGTGGGATCCTCCCAGACCAGGGCTCGAACCCGCGTCCCCTGCATTAGCAGGCAGATTCTCTATCACTGCGCCACCAGGGAAGCCCCTGTCATACCCTTTTGACTTACTTAACCTTATATGATTATTTCTAGGCTCAACTGTAGTCCTGAAAACGGCATTGTTCATTTTGTTCCCGAGGCTTCTATTCCATTTGGTACGTATACCACTTCGTCTTTGTCCATTCATCTGTTTATGGACCTTTTTTTTGCTTCCATGTCTTGGCTATTTCAATATTGCTGCAGTGCACATTTGCCTGCCTCTGTCTTTCCGATTCTGGTGGTCTTAGTTAATAGGCTCAAAAGGTGCCCTGTCGCATCATATGGTAGCTCAGTTTTTACCTTGTAAAGCAGCTCCATTCCGTTTTTGTTAGTGCTGTTACCACTTTAGATCCCACCAGAGCTAGGAGGTACAGAGTTCTCTAAAACCCCTTCTGCATTTATAGTTTGTGGACTTTTTGCTGATGGCCATTTGACCTGTGTGAGCTGAAACCTTTTTGGAGGTTGGATAGGCATGTGGCTAATAATTCCTTACACTGAGCTTTAGGCATCCCCTTTTTCTTCTTTTCCTTTTTTTGTTAAAGAGTGAGTACAACTTCCCTCTTCATATTGACTTCCTGAAAAATTTCTCATGTGTTGAATTTTCTTGCCTATTCCCTACCCCAGGGCCTTTTTTGAAGGCAGGTGTCATTTAGTGCCCTGCAGTCCTTGTGACTATTAAGCAACAATAGGCACTGGGTATAAAGCTGCTGTTGTGGGAAACAGCCACAAGGCGGCAGCATTATTACGTTCTCAACTCTTGTTACTAGGGCAACAGAGTCTTCCTCTAGGTAGTGTTCCGAGGTTGTGAGTTAGAGTGGAATGTGCTGGGAGAAGCCCCGAGAAGTTTATGTCTCCTTACTTCTGTTTGTTTTTTAAATTTAATTTCTATTTCTTATCGGAGTAAATTTGATTAGAGTGTTTTCATTGTCTGGCTGTACAGAATCTGCTCAATGATTCATACATATGTCTGTTCATCTTCGGATCCTGTTAGCATGTATGTGATTACACAATATATATTTTAAAGGTATTGGTGATTATATAATTCATATAGTTTATCTGTTATATGTTTACATACATTTAACATACATTAGTATATGTATGTAAACGCCATAGTCCTAATTTACCCATCCTCCCACCTTTCAGTTTGGCTAACCATTAGTTTATTTGATAAGTCTGTGAGTGTCTTTTTTTGTGGAAATATGTTCATTGGTAGCAATCTTAGGATAACATGTATAAATGATATCATAGGATATTTGTCATACCCTTTTGACTTACTTAACCTTATATGATTATTTCTAGGCTCAACTGTAGTCCTGAAAACGGCATTGTTCATTTTGTTCCCGAGGCTTCTATTCCATTTGGTACGTATACCACTTCGTCTTTGTCCATTCATCTGTTTATGGACCTTTTTTTTGCTTCCATGTCTTGGCTATATCAATGTTGTTGCAGTTCACATTTGCCTGCCTCTGTCTTTCCGATTCTGGTGGTCTTAGGTTATAGGCCCAAAAGGTGCCCTGCCGCATCATATGGTAGCTCAATTTTTACCTTTGTAGCAGCTCCATTCAGTTTTCGTTAGTGCTGTTACCACTTTACATCCCACGAGCAGCTAGAAGGTACACATTTTTCTCAAACCCCTTAAGCATTTATAGTTTGTAGTCTTTTTGCTGATGGTCATGACTGGTGTGAGCTGAAACCTTTTTGAATTTGAATTTGCATGTGGCTAATAATTCCTTATACTGAGCTTTAAGCATGTCCTTTTTTTTCTTTTCCTTTTTTTGATAAAGAGTGAGTACAACTTCCCTCTTCATATTGACTTCTTGAAAAATTTCTCATGTGTTGAATTTTCTTGCCTATTCCCCACTCTAGGGCATTTCTTGAGGGCAGGTGTCATTTAGAGCCCTGCAATCCTTGTGACTATGAAGCAACCATTAGCAGTGTGTTTAAAGCTGCTGTTGTGGGAAACAGCCACAAGGCAGCAGCATTATTACATTCTCAATTCTTGTTACTAGGGCAACAGAGTCTTCCTGGAGGTAGTGTTCTGAGGTTGTAAACTAGAGTGGAATGTGCTGGGACAAGCCCCCAGAACTTTCTGTCTCCTTACTTATGTTTGTTTTTTAAATTTAATTTCTATTTCTTATCGGAGTAAATTTGATTAGAGTGTTTTGATTGTCTGGCTGTACAGAATCTACTCAATGATTCACACATATGTCTGTTCCTCTTCGGATCATGTTAGCATGTATGGAATTACAGAATGTATATTTTAAAGGTATTGTGATTATATAATTTATATAGTTTGTATGTTTTTTGTTTATATACATTTAACAAACATTACTATATGTATGTTAACCCCATAGTCCTAATTTACCCATCCTCCCACCTTTCATTTCGGCTAACAATTAGTTTATTTGATAAGTCTGTGAGTGTCTTTTTTTGTGGAAATATGTTCATTGGTAGCAATCTTAGGATAACATGTATAAATGATATCATAGGATATTTGTCATACCTTTTTGACTTACTTAACCTTATATGATTATTTCTAGGCTCAACTGTAGTCCTGAACACGGCATTGTTTATTTTTTTTCCGAGGCTACTATTCCATGCTGTCCATATACCTCTTCTTTTTGTCCATTCATCTGTTTATGGATCTTTTTTTGCTTCCATTTCTTGGCTATTTCAATATTGCTGCAGTGCACATTTGCCTGCCTCTGTCTTTCCGATTCTGGTGGTCTTAGGTTATAGGCCCAAAAGGTGCCCTGCCGCATCATATGGTAGCTCAGGTTTTACCTTGTAAAGCAGCTCGATTCAGTTTGCGTTAGTGCTGTTACCACTTTACATCCCACCAGCAGCTAGAAGGTACACAGTTCTCTAAAACCCCTTCAGCATTTATAGTTTGTAGACTTTTTGCTGATGGTCATGACTGGTGTGAGCTGAAACCTTTTTGAATTTGAATTTGCCTATGGCTAATAATTCCTTATACTGAGCTTTAGGCATGTCCTTTTTTTTCTTTTCCTTTTTTTTAAAGCGTGAGTACAACTTCCTTCCTCTTATTGACTTCTTGAAAATTTTCTCATGTCTTGAATTTTCTTGCCTATTCCCTACCGCAGGGCATTTTTTGAGGGCAGGTGTCATTTAGAGCCCTGCAGTCCTTGTGACTATTAAGCAACAATTGGCACTGGGTATAAAGCTGCTGTTGTGGGAAACAGCCACAAGGCGGCAGCATTATTACGTTCTCAACTCTTGTTACTAGGGCAACAGAGTCTTCCTGGAGGTAGTGTTCCGAGGTTGTAAACTAGAGTGGAATGTGCTGGGACAAGCCCCCAGAACTTCATGTCTCCTTACTTCTGTTTGTTTTTTCAATTTAATTTCTATTTCTTATCGGAGTAAATTTGATTAGAGTGTTTTGATTGTCTGGCTGTACAGAACCTGCTCAATGATTCATACATATGTCTGTTCATCTTCGGATCCTGTTAGCATGTATGTGATTACACAATATATATTTTAAAGGTATTGGTGATTATATAATTCATATAGTTTTTCTGTTATATGTTTATATACATTTAACATACATTAGTATATGTATGTAAACACCATAGTCCTAATTTACCCATCCTCCCACCTTTCATTTTGGCTAACCATTAGTTTATTTGATAAGTCTGTGAGTGTCTTTTTTTGTGGAAATATGTTCATTGGTAGCAATCTTAGGATAACATGTATAAATGATATCATAGGATATTTGTCATACCCTTTTTTTTTAATTAATAGCTACTTTATTTATTTATTTATCTATTTATTTAGCTGTGTTGGGTCTTCGTTTCGTGCGAGGGCTTTCTCTAGTTGCGGCAAGCGGGGGCCACTCTTCATTGCGGTGCGCGGGCCTCTCACTATCGTGGCCCCTTCCGTTGCGGGGCACAGGCTCCAGATGCGCAGGCTCAGCAGTTGTGGCTCACGGTCCCAGTTGCTCTGTGGCACGTGGGATCCTCCCAGACCAGGGCTCGAACCCGCGTCCCCTGCATTAGCAGGCAGATTCTCTATCACTGCGCCACCAGGGAAGCCCCTGTCATACCCTTTTGACTTACTTAACCTTATATGATTATTTCTAGGCTCAACTGTAGTCCTGAAAACGGCATTGTTCATTTTGTTCCCGAGGCTTCTATTCCATTTGGTACGTATACCACTTCGTCTTTGTCCATTCATCTGTTTATGGACCTTTTTTTTGCTTCCATGTCTTGGCTATTTCAATATTGCTGCAGTGCACATTTGCCTGCCTCTGTCTTTCCGATTCTGGTGGTCTTAGTTAATAGGCTCAAAAGGTGCCCTGTCGCATCATATGGTAGCTCAGTTTTTACCTTGTAAAGCAGCTCCATTCCGTTTTTGTTAGTGCTGTTACCACTTTAGATCCCACCAGAGCTAGGAGGTACAGAGTTCTCTAAAACCCCTTCTGCATTTATAGTTTGTGGACTTTTTGCTGATGGCCATTTGACCTGTGTGAGCTGAAACCTTTTTGGAGGTTGGATAGGCATGTGGCTAATAATTCCTTACACTGAGCTTTAGGCATCCCCTTTTTCTTCTTTTCCTTTTTTTGTTAAAGAGTGAGTACAACTTCCCTCTTCATATTGACTTCCTGAAAATTTTCTCATGTGTTGAATTTTCTTGCCTATTCCCTACCCCAGGGCCTTTTTTGAAGGCAGGTGTCATTTAGTGCCCTGCAGTCCTTGTGACTATTAAGCAACAATAGGCACTGGGTATAAAGCTGCTGTTGTGGGAAACAGCCACAAGGCGGCAGCATTATTACGTTCTCAACTCTTGTTACTAGGGCAACAGAGTCTTCCTCTAGGTAGTGTTCCGAGGTTGTGAGTTAGAGTGGAATGTGCTGGGAGAAGCCCCGAGAAGTTTATGTCTCCTTACTTCTGTTTGTTTTTTAAATTTAATTTCTATTTCTTATCGGAGTAAATTTGATTAGAGTGTTTTCATTGTCTGGCTGTACAGAATCTGCTCAATGATTCATACATATGTCTGTTCATCTTCGGATCCTGTTAGCATGTATGTGATTACACAATATATATTTTAAAGGTATTGGTGATTATATAATTCATATAGTTTATCTGTTATATGTTTACATACATTTAACATACATTAGTATATGTATGTAAACGCCATAGTCCTAATTTACCCATCCTCCCACCTTTCATTTTGGCTAACCATTAGTTTATTTGATAAGTCTGTGAGTGTCTTTTTTTGTGGAAATATGTTCATTGGTAGCAATCTTAGGATAACATGTATAAATGATATCATAGGATATTTGTCATACCCTTTTGACTTACTTAACCTTATATGATTATTTCTAGGCTCAACTGTAGTCCTGAAAACGGCATTGTTCATTTTGTCCCCGAGGCTTCTATTCCATTTGGTACGTATACCACTTCGTCTTTGTCCATTCATCTGTTTATGGACCTTTTTTTTGCTTCCATGTCTTGGCTATATCAATGTTGTTGCAGTTCACATTTGCCTGCCTCTGTCTTTCCGATTCTGGTGGTCTTAGGTTATAGGCCCAAAAGGTGCCCTGCCGCATCATATGGTAGCTCAATTTTTACCTTTGTAGCAGCTCCATTCAGTTTTCGTTAGTGCTGTTACCACTTTACATCCCACGAGCAGCTAGAAGGTACACATTTTTCTCAAACCCCTTAAGCATTTATAGTTTGTAGTCTTTTTGCTGATGGTCATGACTGGTGTGAGCTGAAAACTTTTTGAATTTGAATTTGCATGTGGCTAATAATTCCTTATACTGAGCTTTAAGCATGTCCTTTTTTTTCTTTTCCTTTTTTTGATAAAGAGTGAGTACAACTTCCCTCTTCATATTGACTTCTTGAAAAATTTCTCATGTGTTGAATTTTCTTGCCTGTTCCCCACTCCAGGGCATTTCTTGAGGGCAGGTGTCATTTAGAGCCCTGCAATCCTTGTGACTATGAAGCAACCATTAGCAGTGTGTTTAAAGCTGCTGTTGTGGGAAACAGCCACAAGGCAGCAGCATTATTACATTCTCAACTCTTGTTACTAGGGCAACAGAGTCTTCCTGGAGGTAGTGTTCCGAGGTTGTAAACTAGAGTGGAATGTGCTGGGACAAGCCCCCAGAACTTCATGTCTCCTTACTTATGTTTGTTTTTTAAATTTAATTTCTATTTCTTATCAGAGTAAATTTGATTAGAGTGTTTTGATTGTCTGGCTGTACAGAATCTACTCAATGATTCACACATATGTCTGTTCCTCTTCGGATCATGTTAGCATGTATGGAATTACAGAATGTATATTTTAAAGGTATTGTGATTATATAATTTATATAGTTTGTATGTTTTTTGTTTATATACATTTAACAAACATTACTATATGTATGTTAACCCCATAGTCCTAATTTACCCATCCTCCCACCTTTCATTTCGGCTAACAATTAGTTTATTTGATAAGTCTGTGAGTGTCTTTTTTTGTGGAAATATGTTCATTGGTAGCAATCTTAGGATAACATGTATAAATGATATCATAGGATATTTGTCATACCTTTTTGACTTACTTAACCTTATATGATTATTTCTAGGCTCAACTGTAGTCCTGAACACGGCATTGTTTATTTTTTTTCCGAGGCTACTATTCCATGCTGTCCATATACCTCTTCTTTTTGTCCATTCATCTGTTTATGGATCTTTTTTTGCTTCCATTTCTTGGCTATTTCAATATTGCTGCAGTGCACATTTGCCTGCCTCTGTCTTTCCGATTCTGGTGGTCTTAGGTTATAGGCCCAAAAGGTGCCCTGCCGCATCATATGGTAGCTCAGGTTTTACCTTGTAAAGCAGCTCGATTCAGTTTGCGTTAGTGCTGTTACCACTTTACATCCCACCAGCAGCTAGAAGGTACACAGTTCTCTAAAACCCCTTCAGCATTTATAGTTTGTAGACTTTTTGCTGATGGTCATGACTGGTGTGAGCTGAAACCTTTTTGAATTTGAATTTGCCTATGGCTAATAATTCCTTATACTGAGCTTTAGGCATGTCCTTTTTTTTCTTTTCCTTTTTTTTAAAGCGTGAGTACAACTTCCTTCCTCTTATTGACTTCTTGAAAATTTTCTCATGTCTTGAATTTTCTTGCCTATTCCCTACCGCAGGGCATTTTTTGAGGGCAGGTGTCATTTAGAGCCCTGCAGTCCTTGTGACTATTAAGCAACAATTGGCACTGGGTATAAAGCTGCTGTTGTGGGAAACAGCCACAAGGCGGCAGCATTATTACGTTCTCAACTCTTGTTACTAGGGCAACAGAGTCTTCCTGGAGGTAGTGTTCCGAGGTTGTAAACTAGAGTGGAATGTGCTGGGACAAGCCCCCAGAACTTCATGTCTCCTTACTTCTGTTTGTTTTTTCAATTTAATTTCTATTTCTTATCGGAGTAAATTTGATTAGAGTGTTTTGATTGTCTGGCTGTACAGAATCTGCTCAATGATTCATACATATGTCTGTTCATCTTCGGATCCTGTTAGCATGTATGTGATTACACAATATATATTTTAAAGGTATTGGTGATTATATAATTCATATAGTTTTTCTGTTATATGTTTATATACATTTAACATACATTAGTATATGTATGTAAACACCATAGTCCTAATTTACCCATCCTCCCACCTTTCATTTTGGCTAACCATTAGTTTATTTGATAAGTCTCTGAGTGTCTTTTTTTGTGGAAATATGTTCATTGGTAGCAATCTTAGGATAACATGTATAAATGATATCATAGGATATTTGTCATACCCTTTTTTTTAAATTAATAGCTACTTTATTTATTTATTTATCTATTTATTTAGCTGTGTTGGGTCTTCGTTTCGTGCGAGGGCTTTCTCTAGTTGCGGCAAGCGGGGGCCACTCTTCATTGCGGTGCGCGGGCCTCTCACTATCGTGGCCCCTTCCGTTGCGGGGCACAGGCTCCAGATGCGCAGGCTCAGCAGTTGTGGCTCACGGTCCCAGTTGCTCTGTGGCACGTGGGATCCTCCCAGACCAGGGCTCGAACCCGCGTCCCCTGCATTAGCAGGCAGATTCTCTATCACTGCGCCACCAGGGAAGCCCCTGTCATACCCTTTTGACTTACTTAACCTTATATGATTATTTCTAGGCTCAACTGTAGTCCTGAAAACGGCATTGTTCATTTTGTTCCCGAGGCTTCTATTCCATTTGGTACGTATACCACTTCGTCTTTGTCCATTCATCTGTTTATGGACCTTTTTTTTGCTTCCATGTCTTGGCTATTTCAATATTGCTGCAGTGCACATTTGCCTGCCTCTGTCTTTCCGATTCTGGTGGTCTTAGTTAATAGGCTCAAAAGGTGCCCTGTCGCATCATATGGTAGCTCAGTTTTTACCTTGTAAAGCAGCTCCATTCCGTTTTTGTTAGTGCTGTTACCACTTTAGATCCCACCAGAGCTAGGAGGTACAGAGTTCTCTAAAACCCCTTCTGCATTTATAGTTTGTGGACTTTTTGCTGATGGCCATTTGACCTGTGTGAGCTGAAACCTTTTTGGAGGTTGGATAGGCATGTGGCTAATAATTCCTTACACTGAGCTTTAGGCATCCCCTTTTTCTTCTTTTCCTTTTTTTGTTAAAGAGTGAGTACAACTTCCCTCTTCATATTGACTTCCTGAAAAATTTCTCATGTGTTGAATTTTCTTGCCTATTCCCTACCCCAGGGCCTTTTTTGAAGGCAGGTGTCATTTAGTGCCCTGCAGTCCTTGTGACTATTAAGCAACAATAGGCACTGGGTATAAAGCTGCTGTTGTGGGAAACAGCCACAAGGCGGCAGCATTATTACGTTCTCAACTCTTGTTACTAGGGCAACAGAGTCTTCCTCTAGGTAGTGTTCCGAGGTTGTGAGTTAGAGTGGAATGTGCTGGGAGAAGCCCCGAGAAGTTTATGTCTCCTTACTTCTGTTTGTTTTTTAAATTTAATTTCTATTTCTTATCGGAGTAAATTTGATTAGAGTGTTTTCATTGTCTGGCTGTACAGAATCTGCTCAATGATTCATACATATGTCTGTTCATCTTCGGATCCTGTTAGCATGTATGTGATTACACAATATATATTTTAAAGGTATTGGTGATTATATAATTCATATAGTTTATCTGTTATATGTTTACATACATTTAACATACATTAGTATATGTATGTAAACGCCATAGTCCTAATTTACCCATCCTCCCACCTTTCAGTTTGGCTAACCATTAGTTTATTTGATAAGTCTGTGAGTGTCTTTTTTTGTGGAAATATGTTCATTGGTAGCAATCTTAGGATAACATGTATAAATGATATCATAGGATATTTGTCATACCCTTTTGACTTACTTAACCTTATATGATTATTTCTAGGCTCAACTGTAGTCCTGAAAACGGCATTGTTCATTTTGTTCCCGAGGCTTCTATTCCATTTGGTACGTATACCACTTCGTCTTTGTCCATTCATCTGTTTATGGACCTTTTTTTTGCTTCCATGTCTTGGCTATATCAATGTTGTTGCAGTTCACATTTGCCTGCCTCTGTCTTTCCGATTCTGGTGGTCTTAGGTTATAGGCCCAAAAGGTGCCCTGCCGCATCATATGGTAGCTCAATTTTTACCTTTGTAGCAGCTCCATTCAGTTTTCGTTAGTGCTGTTACCACTTTACATCCCACGAGCAGCTAGAAGGTACACATTTTTCTCAAACCCCTTAAGCATTTATAGTTTGTAGTCTTTTTGCTGATGGTCATGACTGGTGTGAGCTGAAACCTTTTTGAATTTGAATTTGCATGTGGCTAATAATTCCTTATACTGAGCTTTAAGCATGTCCTTTTTTTTCTTTTCCTTTTTTTGATAAAGAGTGAGTACAACTTCCCTCTTCATATTGACTTCTTGAAAAATTTCTCATGTGTTGAATTTTCTTGCCTATTCCCCACTCTAGGGCATTTCTTGAGGGCAGGTGTCATTTAGAGCCCTGCAATCCTTGTGACTATGAAGCAACCATTAGCAGTGTGTTTAAAGCTGCTGTTGTGGGAAACAGCCACAAGGCAGCAGCATTATTACATTCTCAATTCTTGTTACTAGGGCAACAGAGTCTTCCTGGAGGTAGTGTTCCGAGGTTGTAAACTAGAGTGGAATGTGCTGGGACAAGCCCCCAGAACTTTCTGTCTCCTTACTTATGTTTGTTTTTTAAATTTAATTTCTATTTCTTATCGGAGTAAATTTGATTAGAGTGTTTTGATTGTCTGGCTGTACAGAATCTACTCAATGATTCACACATATGTCTGTTCCTCTTCGGATCATGTTAGCATGTATGGAATTACAGAATGTATATTTTAAAGGTATTGTGATTATATAATTTATATAGTTTGTATGTTTTTTGTTTATATACATTTAACAAACATTACTATATGTATGTTAACCCCATAGTCCTAATTTACCCATCCTCCCACCTTTCATTTCGGCTAACAATTAGTTTATTTGATAAGTCTGTGAGTGTCTTTTTTTGTGGAAATATGTTCATTGGTAGCAATCTTAGGATAACATGTATAAATGATATCATAGGATATTTGTCATACCTTTTTGACTTACTTAACCTTATATGATTATTTCTAGGCTCAACTGTAGTCCTGAACACGGCATTGTTTATTTTTTTTCCGAGGCTACTATTCCATGCTGTCCATATACCTCTTCTTTTTGTCCATTCATCTGTTTATGGATCTTTTTTTGCTTCCATTTCTTGGCTATTTCAATATTGCTGCAGTGCACATTTGCCTGCCTCTGTCTTTCCGATTCTGGTGGTCTTAGGTTATAGGCCCAAAAGGTGCCCTGCCGCATCATATGGTAGCTCAGGTTTTACCTTGTAAAGCAGCTCGATTCAGTTTGCGTTAGTGCTGTTACCACTTTACATCCCACCAGCAGCTAGAAGGTACACAGTTCTCTAAAACCCCTTCAGCATTTATAGTTTGTAGACTTTTTGCTGATGGTCATGACTGGTGTGAGCTGAAACCTTTTTGAATTTGAATTTGCCTATGGCTAATAATTCCTTATACTGAGCTTTAGGCATGTCCTTTTTTTTCTTTTCCTTTTTTTTAAAGCGTGAGTACAACTTCCTTCCTCTTATTGACTTCTTGAAAATTTTCTCATGTCTTGAATTTTCTTGCCTATTCCCTACCGCAGGGCATTTTTTGAGGGCAGGTGTCATTTAGAGCCCTGCAGTCCTTGTGACTATTAAGCAACAATTGGCACTGGGTATAAAGCTGCTGTTGTGGGAAACAGCCACAAGGCGGCAGCATTATTACGTTCTCAACTCTTGTTACTAGGGCAACAGAGTCTTCCTGGAGGTAGTGTTCCGAGGTTGTAAACTAGAGTGGAATGTGCTGGGACAAGCCCCCAGAACTTCATGTCTCCTTACTTCTGTTTGTTTTTTCAATTTAATTTCTATTTCTTATCGGAGTAAATTTGATTAGAGTGTTTTGATTGTCTGGCTGTACAGAACCTGCTCAATGATTCATACATATGTCTGTTCATCTTCGGATCCTGTTAGCATGTATGTGATTACACAATATATATTTTAAAGGTATTGGTGATTATATAATTCATATAGTTTTTCTGTTATATGTTTATATACATTTAACATACATTAGTATATGTATGTAAACACCATAGTCCTAATTTACCCATCCTCCCACCTTTCATTTTGGCTAACCATTAGTTTATTTGATAAGTCTGTGAGTGTCTTTTTTTGTGGAAATATGTTCATTGGTAGCAATCTTAGGATAACATGTATAAATGATATCATAGGATATTTGTCATACCCTTTTTTTTTAATTAATAGCTACTTTATTTATTTATTTATCTATTTATTTAGCTGTGTTGGGTCTTCGTTTCGTGCGAGGGCTTTCTCTAGTTGCGGCAAGCGGGGGCCACTCTTCATTGCGGTGCGCGGGCCTCTCACTATCGTGGCCCCTTCCGTTGCGGGGCACAGGCTCCAGATGCGCAGGCTCAGCAGTTGTGGCTCACGGTCCCAGTTGCTCTGTGGCACGTGGGATCCTCCCAGACCAGGGCTCGAACCCGCGTCCCCTGCATTAGCAGGCAGATTCTCTATCACTGCGCCACCAGGGAAGCCCCTGTCATACCCTTTTGACTTACTTAACCTTATATGATTATTTCTAGGCTCAACTGTAGTCCTGAAAACGGCATTGTTCATTTTGTTCCCGAGGCTTCTATTCCATTTGGTACGTATACCACTTCGTCTTTGTCCATTCATCTGTTTATGGACCTTTTTTTTGCTTCCATGTCTTGGCTATTTCAATATTGCTGCAGTGCACATTTGCCTGCCTCTGTCTTTCCGATTCTGGTGGTCTTAGTTAATAGGCTCAAAAGGTGCCCTGTCGCATCATATGGTAGCTCAGTTTTTACCTTGTAAAGCAGCTCCATTCCGTTTTTGTTAGTGCTGTTACCACTTTAGATCCCACCAGAGCTAGGAGGTACAGAGTTCTCTAAAACCCCTTCTGCATTTATAGTTTGTGGACTTTTTGCTGATGGCCATTTGACCTGTGTGAGCTGAAACCTTTTTGGAGGTTGGATAGGCATGTGGCTAATAATTCCTTACACTGAGCTTTAGGCATCCCCTTTTTCTTCTTTTCCTTTTTTTGTTAAAGAGTGAGTACAACTTCCCTCTTCATATTGACTTCCTGAAAATTTTCTCATGTGTTGAATTTTCTTGCCTATTCCCTACCCCAGGGCCTTTTTTGAAGGCAGGTGTCATTTAGTGCCCTGCAGTCCTTGTGACTATTAAGCAACAATAGGCACTGGGTATAAAGCTGCTGTTGTGGGAAACAGCCACAAGGCGGCAGCATTATTACGTTCTCAACTCTTGTTACTAGGGCAACAGAGTCTTCCTCTAGGTAGTGTTCCGAGGTTGTGAGTTAGAGTGGAATGTGCTGGGAGAAGCCCCGAGAAGTTTATGTCTCCTTACTTCTGTTTGTTTTTTAAATTTAATTTCTATTTCTTATCGGAGTAAATTTGATTAGAGTGTTTTCATTGTCTGGCTGTACAGAATCTGCTCAATGATTCATACATATGTCTGTTCATCTTCGGATCCTGTTAGCATGTATGTGATTACACAATATATATTTTAAAGGTATTGGTGATTATATAATTCATATAGTTTATCTGTTATATGTTTACATACATTTAACATACATTAGTATATGTATGTAAACGCCATAGTCCTAATTTACCCATCCTCCCACCTTTCATTTTGGCTAACCATTAGTTTATTTGATAAGTCTGTGAGTGTCTTTTTTTGTGGAAATATGTTCATTGGTAGCAATCTTAGGATAACATGTATAAATGATATCATAGGATATTTGTCATACCCTTTTGACTTACTTAACCTTATATGATTATTTCTAGGCTCAACTGTAGTCCTGAAAACGGCATTGTTCATTTTGTCCCCGAGGCTTCTATTCCATTTGGTACGTATACCACTTCGTCTTTGTCCATTCATCTGTTTATGGACCTTTTTTTTGCTTCCATGTCTTGGCTATATCAATGTTGTTGCAGTTCACATTTGCCTGCCTCTGTCTTTCCGATTCTGGTGGTCTTAGGTTATAGGCCCAAAAGGTGCCCTGCCGCATCATATGGTAGCTCAATTTTTACCTTTGTAGCAGCTCCATTCAGTTTTCGTTAGTGCTGTTACCACTTTACATCCCACGAGCAGCTAGAAGGTACACATTTTTCTCAAACCCCTTAAGCATTTATAGTTTGTAGTCTTTTTGCTGATGGTCATGACTGGTGTGAGCTGAAAACTTTTTGAATTTGAATTTGCATGTGGCTAATAATTCCTTATACTGAGCTTTAAGCATGTCCTTTTTTTTCTTTTCCTTTTTTTGATAAAGAGTGAGTACAACTTCCCTCTTCATATTGACTTCTTGAAAAATTTCTCATGTGTTGAATTTTCTTGCCTGTTCCCCACTCCAGGGCATTTCTTGAGGGCAGGTGTCATTTAGAGCCCTGCAATCCTTGTGACTATGAAGCAACCATTAGCAGTGTGTTTAAAGCTGCTGTTGTGGGAAACAGCCACAAGGCAGCAGCATTATTACATTCTCAACTCTTGTTACTAGGGCAACAGAGTCTTCCTGGAGGTAGTGTTCCGAGGTTGTAAACTAGAGTGGAATGTGCTGGGACAAGCCCCCAGAACTTCATGTCTCCTTACTTATGTTTGTTTTTTAAATTTAATTTCTATTTCTTATCAGAGTAAATTTGATTAGAGTGTTTTGATTGTCTGGCTGTACAGAATCTACTCAATGATTCACACATATGTCTGTTCCTCTTCGGATCATGTTAGCATGTATGGAATTACAGAATGTATATTTTAAAGGTATTGTGATTATATAATTTATATAGTTTGTATGTTTTTTGTTTATATACATTTAACAAACATTACTATATGTATGTTAACCCCATAGTCCTAATTTACCCATCCTCCCACCTTTCATTTCGGCTAACAATTAGTTTATTTGATAAGTCTGTGAGTGTCTTTTTTTGTGGAAATATGTTCATTGGTAGCAATCTTAGGATAACATGTATAAATGATATCATAGGATATTTGTCATACCTTTTTGACTTACTTAACCTTATATGATTATTTCTAGGCTCAACTGTAGTCCTGAACACGGCATTGTTTATTTTTTTTCCGAGGCTACTATTCCATGCTGTCCATATACCTCTTCTTTTTGTCCATTCATCTGTTTATGGATCTTTTTTTGCTTCCATTTCTTGGCTATTTCAATATTGCTGCAGTGCACATTTGCCTGCCTCTGTCTTTCCGATTCTGGTGGTCTTAGGTTATAGGCCCAAAAGGTGCCCTGCCGCATCATATGGTAGCTCAGGTTTTACCTTGTAAAGCAGCTCGATTCAGTTTGCGTTAGTGCTGTTACCACTTTACATCCCACCAGCAGCTAGAAGGTACACAGTTCTCTAAAACCCCTTCAGCATTTATAGTTTGTAGACTTTTTGCTGATGGTCATGACTGGTGTGAGCTGAAACCTTTTTGAATTTGAATTTGCCTATGGCTAATAATTCCTTATACTGAGCTTTAGGCATGTCCTTTTTTTTCTTTTCCTTTTTTTTAAAGCGTGAGTACAACTTCCTTCCTCTTATTGACTTCTTGAAAATTTTCTCATGTCTTGAATTTTCTTGCCTATTCCCTACCGCAGGGCATTTTTTGAGGGCAGGTGTCATTTAGAGCCCTGCAGTCCTTGTGACTATTAAGCAACAATTGGCACTGGGTATAAAGCTGCTGTTGTGGGAAACAGCCACAAGGCGGCAGCATTATTACGTTCTCAACTCTTGTTACTAGGGCAACAGAGTCTTCCTGGAGGTAGTGTTCTGAGGTTGTAAACTAGAGTGGAATGTGCTGGGACAAGCCCCCAGAACTTCATGTCTCCTTACTTCTGTTTGTTTTTTCAATTTAATTTCTATTTCTTATCGGAGTAAATTTGATTAGAGTGTTTTGATTGTCTGGCTGTACAGAACCTGCTCAATGATTCATACATATGTCTGTTCATCTTCGGATCCTGTTAGCATGTATGTGATTACACAATATATATTTTAAAGGTATTGGTGATTATATAATTCATATAGTTTTTCTGTTATATGTTTATATACATTTCACATACATTAGTATATGTATGTAAACACCATAGTCCTAATTTACCCATCCTCCGACCTTTCATTTTGGCTAACCATTAGTTTATTTGATAAGTCTGTGAGTGTCTTTTTTTGTGGAAATATGTTCATTGGTAGCAATCTTAGGATAACATGTATAAATGATATCATAGGATATTTGTCATACCCTTTTTTTTTAATTAATAGCTACTTTATTTATTTATTTATCTATTTATTTAGCTGTGTTGGGTCTTCGTTTCGTGCGAGGGCTTTCTCTAGTTGCGGTAAGCGGGGGCCACTCTTCATTGCGGTGCGCGGGCCTCTCACTATCGTGGCCCCTTCCGTTGCGGGGCACAGGCTCCAGATGCGCAGGCTCAGCAGTTGTGGCTCACGGTCCCAGTTGCTCTGTGGCACGTGGGATCCTCCCAGACCAGGGCTCGAACCCGCGTCCCCTGCATTAGCAGGCAGATTCTCTATCACTGCGCCACCAGGGAAGCCCCTGTCATACCCTTTTGACTTACTTAACCTTATATGATTATTTCTAGGCTCAAATGTAGTCCTGAAAACGGCATTGTTCATTTTGTTCCCGAGGCTTCTATTCCATTTGGTACGTATACCACTTCGTCTTTGTCCATTCATCTGTTTATGGACCTTTTTTTTGCTTCCATGTCTTGGCTATTTCAATATTTCTGCAGTGCACATTTGCCTGCCTCTGTCTTTCCGATTCTGGTGGTCTTAGTTAATAGGCTCAAAAGGTGCCCTGTCGCATCATATGGTAGCTCAGTTTTTACCTTGTAAAGCAGCTCCATTCCGTTTTTGTTAGTGCTGTTACCACTTTAGATCCCACCAGAGCTAGGAGGTACAGAGTTCTCTAAAACCCCTTCTGCATTTATAGTTTGTGGACTTTTTGCTGATGGCCATTTGACCTGTGTGAGCTGAAACCTTTTTGGAGGTTGGATAGGCATGTGGCTAATAATTCCTTACACTGAGCTTTAGGCATCCCCTTTTTCTTCTTTTCCTTTTTTTGTTAAAGAGTGAGTACAACTTCCCTCTTCATATTGGCTTCCTGAAAAATTTCTCATGTGTTGAATTTTCTTGCCTATTCCCTACCCCAGGGCCTTTTTGAAGGCAGGTGTCATTTAGTGCCCTGCAGTCCTTGTGACTATTAAGCAACAATAGGCACTGGGTATAAAGCTGCTGTTGTGGGAAACAGCCACAAGGCGGCAGCATTATTACGTTCTCAACTCTTGTTACTAGGGCAACAGAGTCTTCCTCTAGGTAGTGTTCCGAGGTTGTGAGTTAGAGTGGAATGTGCTGGGAGAAGCCCCGAGAAGTTTATGTCTCCTTACTTCTGTTTGTTTTTTAAATTTAATTTCTATTTCTTATCGGAGTAAATTTGATTAGAGTGTTTTCATTGTCTGGCTGTACAGAATCTGCTCAATGATTCATACATATGTCTGTTCATCTTCGGATCATGTTAGCATGTATGGAATTACAGAATGTATATTTTAAAGGTATTGTGATTATATAATTTATATAGTTTATCTGTTATATGTTTACATACATTTAACATACATTAGTATATGTATGTAAACGCCATAGTCCTAATTTACCCATCCTCCCACCTTTCATTTCGGCTAACAATTAGTTTATTTGATAAGTCTGTGAGTGTCTTTTTTTGTGGAAATATGTTCATTGGTAGCAATCTTAGGATAACATGTATAAATGATATCATAGGATATTTGTCATACCTTTTTGACTTACTTAACCTTATATGATTATTTCTAGGCTCAACTGTAGTCCTGAACACGGCATTGTTTATTTTTTTTCCGAGGCTACTATTCCATGCTGTCCATATACCTCTTCTTTTTGTCCATTCATCTGTTTATGGATCTTTTTTTGCTTCCATTTCTTGGCTATTTCAATATTGCTGCAGTGCACATTTGCCTGCCTCTGTCTTTCCGATTCTGGTGGTCTTAGGTTATAGGCCCAAAAGGTGCCCTGCCGCATCATATGGTAGCTCAGGTTTTACCTTGTAAAGCAGCTCGATTCAGTTTGCGTTAGTGCTGTTACCACTTTACATCCCACCAGCAGCTAGAAGGTACACAGTTCTCTAAAACCCCTTCAGCATTTATAGTTTGTAGACTTTTTGCTGATGGTCATGACTGGTGTGAGCTGAAACCTTTTTGAATTTGAATTTGCCTATGGCTAATAATTCCTTATACTGAGCTTTAGGCATGTCCTTTTTTTTCTTTTCCTTTTTTTTAAAGCGTGAGTACAACTTCCTTCCTCTTATTGACTTCTTGAAAATTTTCTCATGTCTTGAATTTTCTTGCCTATTCCCTACCGCAGGGCATTTTTTGAGGGCAGGTGTCATTTAGAGCCCTGCAGTCCTTGTGACTATTAAGCAACAATTGGCACTGGGTATAAAGCTGCTGTTGTGGGAAACAGCCACAAGGCGGCAGCATTATTACGTTCTCAACTCTTGTTACTAGGGCAACAGAGTCTTCCTGGAGGTAGTGTTCCGAGGTTGTAAACTAGAGTGGAATGTGCTGGGACAAGCCCCCAGAACTTCATGTCTCCTTACTTCTGTTTGTTTTTTCAATTTAATTTCTATTTCTTATCGGAGTAAATTTGATTAGAGTGTTTTGATTGTCTGGCTGTACAGAACCTGCTCAATGATTCATACATATGTCTGTTCATCTTCGGATCCTGTTAGCATGTATGTGATTACACAATATATATTTTAAAGGTATTGGTGATTATATAATTCATATAGTTTTTCTGTTATATGTTTATATACATTTAACATACATTAGTATATGTATGTAAACACCATAGTCCTAATTTACCCATCCTCCCACCTTTCATTTTGGCTAACCATTAGTTTATTTGATAAGTCTGTGAGTGTCTTTTTTTGTGGAAATATGTTCATTGGTAGCAATCTTAGGATAACATGTATAAATGATATCATAGGATATTTGTCATACCCTTTTTTTTTAATTAATAGCTACTTTATTTATTTATTTATCTATTTATTTAGCTGTGTTGGGTCTTCGTTTCGTGCGAGGGCTTTCTCTAGTTGCGGCAAGCGGGGGCCACTCTTCATTGCGGTGCGCGGGCCTCTCACTATCGTGGCCCCTTCCGTTGCGGGGCACAGGCTCCAGATGCGCAGGCTCAGCAGTTGTGGCTCACGGTCCCAGTTGCTCTGTGGCACGTGGGATCCTCCCAGACCAGGGCTCGAACCCGCGTCCCCTGCATTAGCAGGCAGATTCTCTATCACTGCGCCACCAGGGAAGCCCCTGTCATACCCTTTTGACTTACTTAACCTTATATGATTATTTCTAGGCTCAACTGTAGTCCTGAAAACGGCATTGTTCATTTTGTTCCCGAGGCTTCTATTCCATTTGGTACGTATACCACTTCGTCTTTGTCCATTCATCTGTTTATGGACCTTTTTTTTGCTTCCATGTCTTGGCTATTTCAATATTGCTGCAGTGCACATTTGCCTGCCTCTGTCTTTCCGATTCTGGTGGTCTTAGTTAATAGGCTCAAAAGGTGCCCTGTCGCATCATATGGTAGCTCAGTTTTTACCTTGTAAAGCAGCTCCATTCCGTTTTTGTTAGTGCTGTTACCACTTTAGATCCCACCAGAGCTAGGAGGTACAGAGTTCTCTAAAACCCCTTCTGCATTTATAGTTTGTGGACTTTTTGCTGATGGCCATTTGACCTGTGTGAGCTGAAACCTTTTTGGAGGTTGGATAGGCATGTGGCTAATAATTCCTTACACTGAGCTTTAGGCATCCCCTTTTTCTTCTTTTCCTTTTTTTGTTAAAGAGTGAGTACAACTTCCCTCTTCATATTGACTTCCTGAAAATTTTCTCATGTGTTGAATTTTCTTGCCTATTCCCTACCCCAGGGCCTTTTTTGAAGGCAGGTGTCATTTAGTGCCCTGCAGTCCTTGTGACTATTAAGCAACAATAGGCACTGGGTATAAAGCTGCTGTTGTGGGAAACAGCCACAAGGCGGCAGCATTATTACGTTCTCAACTCTTGTTACTAGGGCAACAGAGTCTTCCTCTAGGTAGTGTTCCGAGGTTGTGAGTTAGAGTGGAATGTGCTGGGAGAAGCCCCGAGAAGTTTATGTCTCCTTACTTCTGTTTGTTTTTTAAATTTAATTTCTATTTCTTATCGGAGTAAATTTGATTAGAGTGTTTTCATTGTCTGGCTGTACAGAATCTGCTCAATGATTCATACATATGTCTGTTCATCTTCGGATCCTGTTAGCATGTATGTGATTACACAATATATATTTTAAAGGTATTGGTGATTATATAATTCATATAGTTTATCTGTTATATGTTTACATACATTTAACATACATTAGTATATGTATGTAAACGCCATAGTCCTAATTTACCCATCCTCCCACCTTTCATTTTGGCTAACCATTAGTTTATTTGATAAGTCTGTGAGTGTCTTTTTTTGTGGAAATATGTTCATTGGTAGCAATCTTAGGATAACATGTATAAATGATATCATAGGATATTTGTCATACCCTTTTGACTTACTTAACCTTATATGATTATTTCTAGGCTCAACTGTAGTCCTGAAAACGGCATTGTTCATTTTGTCCCCGAGGCTTCTATTCCATTTGGTACGTATACCACTTCGTCTTTGTCCATTCATCTGTTTATGGACCTTTTTTTTGCTTCCATGTCTTGGCTATATCAATGTTGTTGCAGTTCACATTTGCCTGCCTCTGTCTTTCCGATTCTGGTGGTCTTAGGTTATAGGCCCAAAAGGTGCCCTGCCGCATCATATGGTAGCTCAATTTTTACCTTTGTAGCAGCTCCATTCAGTTTTCGTTAGTGCTGTTACCACTTTACATCCCACGAGCAGCTAGAAGGTACACATTTTTCTCAAACCCCTTAAGCATTTATAGTTTGTAGTCTTTTTGCTGATGGTCATGACTGGTGTGAGCTGAAAACTTTTTGAATTTGAATTTGCATGTGGCTAATAATTCCTTATACTGAGCTTTAAGCATGTCCTTTTTTTTCTTTTCCTTTTTTTGATAAAGAGTGAGTACAACTTCCCTCTTCATATTGACTTCTTGAAAAATTTCTCATGTGTTGAATTTTCTTGCCTGTTCCCCACTCCAGGGCATTTCTTGAGGGCAGGTGTCATTTAGAGCCCTGCAATCCTTGTGACTATGAAGCAACCATTAGCAGTGTGTTTAAAGCTGCTGTTGTGGGAAACAGCCACAAGGCAGCAGCATTATTACATTCTCAACTCTTGTTACTAGGGCAACAGAGTCTTCCTGGAGGTAGTGTTCCGAGGTTGTAAACTAGAGTGGAATGTGCTGGGACAAGCCCCCAGAACTTCATGTCTCCTTACTTATGTTTGTTTTTTAAATTTAATTTCTATTTCTTATCAGAGTAAATTTGATTAGAGTGTTTTGATTGTCTGGCTGTACAGAATCTACTCAATGATTCACACATATGTCTGTTCCTCTTCGGATCATGTTAGCATGTATGGAATTACAGAATGTATATTTTAAAGGTATTGTGATTATATAATTTATATAGTTTGTATGTTTTTTGTTTATATACATTTAACAAACATTACTATATGTATGTTAACCCCATAGTCCTAATTTACCCATCCTCCCACCTTTCATTTCGGCTAACAATTAGTTTATTTGATAAGTCTGTGAGTGTCTTTTTTTGTGGAAATATGTTCATTGGTAGCAATCTTAGGATAACATGTATAAATGATATCATAGGATATTTGTCATACCTTTTTGACTTACTTAACCTTATATGATTATTTCTAGGCTCAACTGTAGTCCTGAACACGGCATTGTTTATTTTTTTTCCGAGGCTACTATTCCATGCTGTCCATATACCTCTTCTTTTTGTCCATTCATCTGTTTATGGATCTTTTTTTGCTTCCATTTCTTGGCTATTTCAATATTGCTGCAGTGCACATTTGCCTGCCTCTGTCTTTCCGATTCTGGTGGTCTTAGGTTATAGGCCCAAAAGGTGCCCTGCCGCATCATATGGTAGCTCAGGTTTTACCTTGTAAAGCAGCTCGATTCAGTTTGCGTTAGTGCTGTTACCACTTTACATCCCACCAGCAGCTAGAAGGTACACAGTTCTCTAAAACCCCTTCAGCATTTATAGTTTGTAGACTTTTTGCTGATGGTCATGACTGGTGTGAGCTGAAACCTTTTTGAATTTGAATTTGCCTATGGCTAATAATTCCTTATACTGAGCTTTAGGCATGTCCTTTTTTTTCTTTTCCTTTTTTTTAAAGCGTGAGTACAACTTCCTTCCTCTTATTGACTTCTTGAAAATTTTCTCATGTCTTGAATTTTCTTGCCTATTCCCTACCGCAGGGCATTTTTTGAGGGCAGGTGTCATTTAGAGCCCTGCAGTCCTTGTGACTATTAAGCAACAATTGGCACTGGGTATAAAGCTGCTGTTGTGGGAAACAGCCACAAGGCGGCAGCATTATTACGTTCTCAACTCTTGTTACTAGGGCAACAGAGTCTTCCTGGAGGTAGTGTTCTGAGGTTGTAAACTAGAGTGGAATGTGCTGGGACAAGCCCCCAGAACTTCATGTCTCCTTACTTCTGTTTGTTTTTTCAATTTAATTTCTATTTCTTATCGGAGTAAATTTGATTAGAGTGTTTTGATTGTCTGGCTGTACAGAACCTGCTCAATGATTCATACATATGTCTGTTCATCTTCGGATCCTGTTAGCATGTATGTGATTACACAATATATATTTTAAAGGTATTGGTGATTATATAATTCATATAGTTTTTCTGTTATATGTTTATATACATTTCACATACATTAGTATATGTATGTAAACACCATAGTCCTAATTTACCCATCCTCCGACCTTTCATTTTGGCTAACCATTAGTTTATTTGATAAGTCTGTGAGTGTCTTTTTTTGTGGAAATATGTTCATTGGTAGCAATCTTAGGATAACATGTATAAATGATATCATAGGATATTTGTCATACCCTTTTTTTTTAATTAATAGCTACTTTATTTATTTATTTATCTATTTATTTAGCTGTGTTGGGTCTTCGTTTCGTGCGAGGGCTTTCTCTAGTTGCGGTAAGCGGGGGCCACTCTTCATTGCGGTGCGCGGGCCTCTCACTATCGTGGCCCCTTCCGTTGCGGGGCACAGGCTCCAGATGCGCAGGCTCAGCAGTTGTGGCTCACGGTCCCAGTTGCTCTGTGGCACGTGGGATCCTCCCAGACCAGGGCTCGAACCCGCGTCCCCTGCATTAGCAGGCAGATTCTCTATCACTGCGCCACCAGGGAAGCCCCTGTCATACCCTTTTGACTTACTTAACCTTATATGATTATTTCTAGGCTCAAATGTAGTCCTGAAAACGGCATTGTTCATTTTGTTCCCGAGGCTTCTATTCCATTTGGTACGTATACCACTTCGTCTTTGTCCATTCATCTGTTTATGGACCTTTTTTTTGCTTCCATGTCTTGGCTATTTCAATATTTCTGCAGTGCACATTTGCCTGCCTCTGTCTTTCCGATTCTGGTGGTCTTAGTTAATAGGCTCAAAAGGTGCCCTGTCGCATCATATGGTAGCTCAGTTTTTACCTTGTAAAGCAGCTCCATTCCGTTTTTGTTAGTGCTGTTACCACTTTAGATCCCACCAGAGCTAGGAGGTACAGAGTTCTCTAAAACCCCTTCTGCATTTATAGTTTGTGGACTTTTTGCTGATGGCCATTTGACCTGTGTGAGCTGAAACCTTTTTGGAGGTTGGATAGGCATGTGGCTAATAATTCCTTACACTGAGCTTTAGGCATCCCCTTTTTCTTCTTTTCCTTTTTTTGTTAAAGAGTGAGTACAACTTCCCTCTTCATATTGGCTTCCTGAAAAATTTCTCATGTGTTGAATTTTCTTGCCTATTCCCTACCCCAGGGCCTTTTTGAAGGCAGGTGTCATTTAGTGCCCTGCAGTCCTTGTGACTATTAAGCAACAATAGGCACTGGGTATAAAGCTGCTGTTGTGGGAAACAGCCACAAGGCGGCAGCATTATTACGTTCTCAACTCTTGTTACTAGGGCAACAGAGTCTTCCTCTAGGTAGTGTTCCGAGGTTGTGAGTTAGAGTGGAATGTGCTGGGAGAAGCCCCGAGAAGTTTATGTCTCCTTACTTCTGTTTGTTTTTTAAATTTAATTTCTATTTCTTATCGGAGTAAATTTGATTAGAGTGTTTTCATTGTCTGGCTGTACAGAATCTGCTCAATGATTCATACATATGTCTGTTCATCTTCGGATCATGTTAGCATGTATGGAATTACAGAATGTATATTTTAAAGGTATTGTGATTATATAATTTATATAGTTTATCTGTTATATGTTTACATACATTTAACATACATTAGTATATGTATGTAAACGCCATAGTCCTAATTTACCCATCCTCCCACCTTTCATTTCGGCTAACAATTAGTTTATTTGATAAGTCTGTGAGTGTCTTTTTTTGTGGAAATATGTTCATTGGTAGCAATCTTAGGATAACATGTATAAATGATATCATAGGATATTTGTCATACCTTTTTGACTTACTTAACCTTATATGATTATTTCTAGGCTCAACTGTAGTCCTGAACACGGCATTGTTTATTTTTTTTCCGAGGCTACTATTCCATGCTGTCCATATACCTCTTCTTTTTGTCCATTCATCTGTTTATGGATCTTTTTTTGCTTCCATTTCTTGGCTATTTCAATATTGCTGCAGTGCACATTTGCCTGCCTCTGTCTTTCCGATTCTGGTGGTCTTAGGTTATAGGCCCAAAAGGTGCCCTGCCGCATCATATGGTAGCTCAGGTTTTACCTTGTAAAGCAGCTCGATTCAGTTTGCGTTAGTGCTGTTACCACTTTACATCCCACCAGCAGCTAGAAGGTACACAGTTCTCTAAAACCCCTTCAGCATTTATAGTTTGTAGACTTTTTGCTGATGGTCATGACTGGTGTGAGCTGAAACCTTTTTGAATTTGAATTTGCCTATGGCTAATAATTCCTTATACTGAGCTTTAGGCATGTCCTTTTTTTTCTTTTCCTTTTTTTTAAAGCGAGAGTACAACTTCCTTCCTCTTATTGACTTCTTGAAAATTTTCTCATGTCTTGAATTTTCTTGCCTATTCCCTACCGCAGGGCATTTTTTGAGGGCAGGTGTCATTTAGAGCCCTGCAGTCCTTGTGACTATTAAGCAACAATTGGCACTGGGTATAAAGCTGCTGTTGTGGGAAACAGCCACAAGGCGGCAGCATTATTACGTTCTCAACTCTTGTTACTAGGGCAACAGAGTCTTCCTGGAGGTAGTGTTCTGAGGTTGTAAACTAGAGTGGAATGTGCTGGGACAATCCCCCAGAACTTCATGTCTCCTTACTTCTGTTTGTTTTTTCAATTTAATTTCTATTTCTTATCGGAGTAAATTTGATTAGAGTGTTTTGATTGTCTGGCTGTACAGAACCTGCTCAATGATTCATACATATGTCTGTTCATCTTCGGATCCTGTTAGCATGTATGTGATTACACAATATATATTTTAAAGGTATTGGTGATTATATAATTCATATAGTTTTTCTGTTATATGTTTATATACATTTCACATACATTAGTATATGTATGTAAACACCATAGTCCTAATTTACCCATCCTCCGACCTTTCATTTTGGCTAACCATTAGTTTATTTGATAAGTCTGTGAGTGTCTTTTTTTGTGGAAATATGTTCATTGGTAGCAATCTTAGGATAACATGTATAAATGATATCATAGGATATTTGTCATACCCTTTTTTTTTAATTAATAGCTACTTTATTTATTTATTTATCTATTTATTTAGCTGTGTTGGGTCTTCGTTTCGTGCGAGGGCTTTCTCTAGTTGCGGTAAGCGGGGGCCACTCTTCATTGCGGTGCGCGGGCCTCTCACTATCGTGGCCCCTTCCGTTGCGGGGCACAGGCTCCAGATGCGCAGGCTCAGCAGTTGTGGCTCACGGTCCCAGTTGCTCTGTGGCACGTGGGATCCTCCCAGACCAGGGCTCGAACCCGCGTCCCCTGCATTAGCAGGCAGATTCTCTATCACTGCGCCACCAGGGAAGCCCCTGTCATACCCTTTTGACTTACTTAACCTTATATGATTATTTCTAGGCTCAAATGTAGTCCTGAAAACGGCATTGTTCATTTTGTTCCCGAGGCTTCTATTCCATTTGGTACGTATACCACTTCGTCTTTGTCCATTCATCTGTTTATGGACCTTTTTTTTGCTTCCATGTCTTGGCTATTTCAATATTGCTGCAGTGCACATTTGCCTGCCTCTGTCTTTCCGATTCTGGTGGTCTTAGTTAATAGGCTCAAAAGGTGCCCTGTCGCATCATATGGTAGCTCAGTTTTTACCTTGTAAAGCAGCTCCATTCCGTTTTTGTTAGTGCTGTTACCACTTTAGATCCCACCAGAGCTAGGAGGTACAGAGTTCTCTAAAACCCCTTCTGCATTTATAGTTTGTGGACTTTTTGCTGATGGCCATTTGACCTGTGTGAGCTGAAACCTTTTTGGAGGTTGGATAGGCATGTGGCTAATAATTCCTTACACTGAGCTTTAGGCATCCCCTTTTTCTTCTTTTCCTTTTTTTGTTAAAGAGTGAGTACAACTTCCCTCTTCATATTGACTTCCTGAAAAATTTCTCATGTGTTGAATTTTCTTGCCTATTCCCTACCCCAGGGCCTTTTTGAAGGCAGGTGTCATTTAGTGCCCTGCAGTCCTTGTGACTATTAAGCAACAATAGGCACTGGGTATAAAGCTGCTGTTGTGGGAAACAGCCACAAGGCGGCAGCATTATTACGTTCTCAACTCTTGTTACTAGGGCAACAGAGTCTTCCTCTAGGTAGTGTTCCGAGGTTGTGAGTTAGAGTGGAATGTGCTGGGAGAAGCCCCGAGAAGTTTATGTCTCCTTACTTCTGTTTGTTTTTTAAATTTAATTTCTATTTCTTATCGGAGTAAATTTGATTAGAGTGTTTTCATTGTCTGGCTGTACAGAATCTGCTCAATGATTCATACATATGTCTGTTCATCTTCGGATCCTGTTAGCATGTATGTGATTACACAATATATATTTTAAAGGTATTGGTGATTATATAATTCATATAGTTTATCTGTTATATGTTTACATACATTTAACATACATTAGTATATGTATGTAAACGCCATAGTCCTAATTTACCCATCCTCCCACCTTTCAGTTTGGCTAACCATTAGTTTATTTGATAAGTCTGTGAGTGTCTTTTTTTGTGGAAATATGTTCATTGGTAGCAATCTTAGGATAACATGTATAAATGATATCATAGGATATTTGTCATACCCTTTTGACTTACTTAACCTTATATGATTATTTCTAGGCTCAACTGTAGTCCTGAAAACGGCATTGTTCATTTTGTTCCCGAGGCTTCTATTCCATTTGGTACGTATACCACTTCGTCTTTGTCCATTCATCTGTTTATGGACCTTTTTTTTGCTTCCATGTCTTGGCTATATCAATGTTGTTGCAGTTCACATTTGCCTGCCTCTGTCTTTCCGATTCTGGTGGTCTTAGGTTATAGGCCCAAAAGGTGCCCTGCCGCATCATATGGTAGCTCAATTTTTACCTTTGTAGCAGCTCCATTCAGTTTTCGTTAGTGCTGTTACCACTTTACATCCCACGAGCAGCTAGAAGGTACACATTTTTCTCAAACCCCTTAAGCATTTATAGTTTGTAGTCTTTTTGCTGATGGTCATGACTGGTGTGAGCTGAAACCTTTTTGAATTTGAATTTGCATGTGGCTAATAATTCCTTATACTGAGCTTTAAGCATGTCCTTTTTTTTCTTTTCCTTTTTTTGATAAAGAGTGAGTACAACTTCCCTCTTCATATTGACTTCTTGAAAAATTTCTCATGTGTTGAATTTTCTTGCCTATTCCCCACTCCAGGGCATTTCTTGAGGGCAGGTGTCATTTAGAGCCCTGCAATCCTTGTGACTATGAAGCAACCATTAGCAGTGTGTTTAAAGCTGCTGTTGTGGGAAACAGCCACAAGGCAGCAGCATTATTACATTCTCAATTCTTGTTACTAGGGCAACAGAGTCTTCCTGGAGGTAGTGTTCCGAGGTTGTAAACTAGAGTGGAATGTGCTGGGACAAGCCCCCAGAACTTTATGTCTCCTTACTTATGTTTGTTTTTTAAATTTAATTTCTATTTCTTATCGGAGTAAATTTGATTAGAGTGTTTTGATTGTCTGGCTGTACAGAATCTACTCAATGATTCACACATATGTCTGTTCCTCTTCGGATCATGTTAGCATGTATGGAATTACAGAATGTATATTTTAAAGGTATTGTGATTATATAATTTATATAGTTTGTATGTTTTTTGTTTATATACATTTAACAAACATTACTATATGTATGTTAACCCCATAGTCCTAATTTACCCATCCTCCCACCTTTCATTTTGGCTAACAATTAGTTTATTTGATAAGTCTGTGAGTGTCTTTTTTTGTGGAAATATGTTCATTGGTAGCAATCTTAGGATAACATGTATAAATGATATCATAGGATATTTGTCATACCTTTTTGACTTACTTAACCTTATATGATTATTTCTAGGCTCAACTGTAGTCCTGAACACGGCATTGTTTATTTTTTTTCCGAGGCTACTATTCCATGCTGTCCATATACCTCTTCTTTTTGTCCATTCATCTGTTTATGGATCTTTTTTTGCTTCCATTTCTTGGCTATTTCAATATTGCTGCAGTGCACATTTGCCTGCCTCTGTCTTTCCGATTCTGGTGGTCTTAGGTTATAGGCCCAAAAGGTGCCCTGCCGCATCATATGGTAGCTCAGGTTTTACCTTGTAAAGCAGCTCGATTCAGTTTGCGTTAGTGCTGTTACCACTTTACATCCCACCAGCAGCTAGAAGGTACACAGTTCTCTAAAACCCCTTCAGCATTTATAGTTTGTAGACTTTTTGCTGATGGTCATGACTGGTGTGAGCTGAAACCTTTTTGAATTTGAATTTGCCTATGGCTAATAATTCCTTATACTGAGCTTTAGGCATGTCCTTTTTTTTCTTTTCCTTTTTTTTAAAGCGTGAGTACAACTTCCTTCCTCTTATTGACTTCTTGAAAATTTTCTCATGTCTTGAATTTTCTTGCCTATTCCCTACCGCAGGGCATTTTTTGAGGGCAGGTGTCATTTAGAGCCCTGCAGTCCTTGTGACTATTAAGCAACAATTGGCACTGGGTATAAAGCTGCTGTTGTGGGAAACAGCCACAAGGCGGCAGCATTATTACGTTCTCAACTTTTGTTACTAGGGCAACAGAGTCTTCCTGGAGGTAGTGTTCTGAGGTTGTAAACTAGAGTGGAATGTGCTGGGACAAGCCCCCAGAACTTCATGTCTCCTTACTTCTGTTTGTTTTTTCAATTTAATTTCTATTTCTTATCGGAGTAAATTTGATTAGAGTGTTTTGATTGTCTGGCTGTACAGAACCTGCTCAATGATTCATACATATGTCTGTTCATCTTCGGATCCTGTTAGCATGTATGTGATTACACAATATATATTTTAAAGGTATTGGTGATTATATAATTCATATAGTTTTTCTGTTATATGTTTATATACATTTCACATACATTAGTATATGTATGTAAACACCATAGTCCTAATTTACCCATCCTCCGACCTTTCATTTTGGCTAACCATTAGTTTATTTGATAAGTCTGTGAGTGTCTTTTTTTGTGGAAATATGTTCATTGGTAGCAATCTTAGGATAACATGTATAAATGATATCATAGGATATTTGTCATACCCTTTTTTTTAATTAATAGCTACTTTATTTATTTATTTATCTATTTATTTAGCTGTGTTGGGTCTTCGTTTCGTGCGAGGGCTTTCTCTAGTTGCGGTAAGCGGGGGCCACTCTTCATTGCGGTGCGCGGGCCTCTCACTATCGTGGCCCCTTCCGTTGCGGGGCACAGGCTCCAGATGCGCAGGCTCAGCAGTTGTGGCTCACGGTCCCAGTTGCTCTGTGGCACGTGGGATCCTCCCAGACCAGGGCTCGAACCCGCGTCCCCTGCATTAGCAGGCAGATTCTCTATCACTGCGCCACCAGGGAAGCCCCTGTCATACCCTTTTGACTTACTTAACCTTATATGATTATTTCTAGGCTCAACTGTAGTCCTGAAAACGGCATTGTTCATTTTGTTCCCGAGGCTTCTATTCCATTTGGTACGTATACCACTTCGTCTTTGTCCATTCATCTGTTTATGGACCTTTTTTTTGCTTCCATGTCTTGGCTATTTCAATATTGCTGCAGTGCACATTTGCCTGCCTCTGTCTTTCCGATTCTGGTGGTCTTAGTTAATAGGCTCAAAAGGTGCCCTGTCGCATCATATGGTAGCTCAGTTTTTACCTTGTAAAGCAGCTCCATTCCGTTTTTGTTAGTGCTGTTACCACTTTAGATCCCACCAGAGCTAGGAGGTACAGAGTTCTCTAAAACCCCTTCTGCATTTATAGTTTGTGGACTTTTTGCTGATGGCCATTTGACCTGTGTGAGCTGAAACCTTTTTGGAGGTTGGATAGGCATGTGGCTAATAATTCCTTACACTGAGCTTTAGGCATCCCCTTTTTCTTCTTTTCCTTTTTTTGTTAAAGAGTGAGTACAACTTCCCTCTTCATATTGACTTCCTGAAAAATTTCTCATGTGTTGAATTTTCTTGCCTATTCCCTACCCCAGGGCCTTTTTTGAAGGCAGGTGTCATTTAGTGCCCTGCAGTCCTTGTGACTATTAAGCAACAATAGGCACTGGGTATAAAGCTGCTGTTGTGGGAAACAGCCACAAGGCGGCAGCATTATTACGTTCTCAACTCTTGTTACTAGGGCAACAGAGTCTTCCTCTAGGTAGTGTTCCGAGGTTGTGAGTTAGAGTGGAATGTGCTGGGAGAAGCCCCGAGAAGTTTATGTCTCCTTACTTCTGTTTGTTTTTTAAATTTAATTTCTATTTCTTATCGGAGTAAATTTGATTAGAGTGTTTTCATTGTCTGGCTGTACAGAATCTGCTCAATGATTCATACATATGTCTGTTCATCTTCGGATCCTGTTAGCATGTATGTGATTACACAATATATATTTTAAAGGTATTGGTGATTATATAATTCATATAGTTTATCTGTTATATGTTTACATACATTTAACATACATTAGTATATGTATGTAAACGCCATAGTCCTAATTTACCCATCCTCCCACCTTTCAGTTTGGCTAACCATTAGTTTATTTGATAAGTCTGTGAGTGTCTTTTTTTGTGGAAATATGTTCATTGGTAGCAATCTTAGGATAACATGTATAAATGATATCATAGGATATTTGTCATACCCTTTTGACTTACTTAACCTTATATGATTATTTCTAGGCTCAACTGTAGTCCTGAAAACGGCATTGTTCATTTTGTTCCCGAGGCTTCTATTCCATTTGGTACGTATACCACTTCGTCTTTGTCCATTCATCTGTTTATGGACCTTTTTTTTGCTTCCATGTCTTGGCTATATCAATGTTGTTGCAGTTCACATTTGCCTGCCTCTGTCTTTCCGATTCTGGTGGTCTTAGGTTATAGGCCCAAAAGGTGCCCTGCCGCATCATATGGTAGCTCAATTTTTACCTTTGTAGCAGCTCCATTCAGTTTTCGTTAGTGCTGTTACCACTTTACATCCCACGAGCAGCTAGAAGGTACACATTTTTCTCAAACCCCTTAAGCATTTATAGTTTGTAGTCTTTTTGCTGATGGTCATGACTGGTGTGAGCTGAAACCTTTTTGAATTTGAATTTGCATGTGGCTAATAATTCCTTATACTGAGCTTTAAGCATGTCCTTTTTTTTCTTTTCCTTTTTTTGATAAAGAGTGAGTACAACTTCCCTCTTCATATTGACTTCTTGAAAAATTTCTCATGTGTTGAATTTTCTTGCCTATTCCCCACTCCAGGGCATTTCTTGAGGGCAGGTGTCATTTAGAGCCCTGCAATCCTTGTGACTATGAAGCAACCATTAGCAGTGTGTTTAAAGCTGCTGTTGTGGGAAACAGCCACAAGGCAGCAGCATTATTACATTCTCAACTCTTGTTACTAGGGCAACAGAGTCTTCCTGGAGGTAGTGTTCCGAGGTTGTAAACTAGAGTGGAATGTGCTGGGACAAGCCCCCAGAACTTCATGTCTCCTTACTTATGTTTGTTTTTTAAATTTAATTTCTATTTCTTATCGGAGTAAATTTGATTAGAGTGTTTTGATTGTCTGGCTGTACAGAATCTACTCAATGATTCACACATATGTCTGTTCCTCTTCGGATCATGTTAGCATGTATGGAATTACAGAATGTATATTTTAAAGGTATTGTGATTATATAATTTATATAGTTTGTATGTTTTTTGTTTATATACATTTAACAAACATTACTATATGTATGTTAACCCCATAGTCCTAATTTACCCATCCTCCCACCTTTCATTTTGGCTAACAATTAGTTTATTTGATAAGTCTGTGAGTGTCTTTTTTTGTGGAAATATGTTCATTGGTAGCAATCTTAGGATAACATGTATAAATGATATCATAGGATATTTGTCATACCTTTTTGACTTACTTAACCTTATATGATTATTTCTAGGCTCAACTGTAGTCCTGAACACGGCATTGTTTATTTTTTTTCCGAGGCTACTATTCCATGCTGTCCATATACCTCTTCTTTTTGTCCATTCATCTGTTTATGGATCTTTTTTTGCTTCCATTTCTTGGCTATTTCAATATTGCTGCAGTGCACATTTGCCTGCCTCTGTCTTTCCGATTCTGGTGGTCTTAGGTTATAGGCCCAAAAGGTGCCCTGCCGCATCATATGGTAGCTCAGGTTTTACCTTGTAAAGCAGCTCGATTCAGTTTGCGTTAGTGCTGTTACCACTTTACATCCCACCAGCAGCTAGAAGGTACACAGTTCTCTAAAACCCCTTCAGCATTTATAGTTTGTAGACTTTTTGCTGATGGTCATGACTGGTGTGAGCTGAAACCTTTTTGAATTTGAATTTGCCTATGGCTAATAATTCCTTATACTGAGCTTTAGGCATGTCCTTTTTTTTCTTTTCCTTTTTTTTAAAGCGTGAGTACAACTTCCTTCCTCTTATTGACTTCTTGAAAATTTTCTCATGTCTTGAATTTTCTTGCCTATTCCCTACCGCAGGGCATTTTTTGAGGGCAGGTGTCATTTAGAGCCCTGCAGTCCTTGTGACTATTAAGCAACAATTGGCACTGGGTATAAAGCTGCTGTTGTGGGAAACAGCCACAAGGCGGCAGCATTATTACGTTCTCAACTCTTGTTACTAGGGCAACAGAGTCTTCCTGGAGGTAGTGTTCCGAGGTTGTAAACTAGAGTGGAATGTGCTGGGACAAGCCCCCAGAACTTCATGTCTCCTTACTTCTGTTTGTTTTTTCAATTTAATTTCTATTTCTTATCGGAGTAAATTTGATTAGAGTGTTTTGATTGTCTGGCTGTACAGAATCTGCTCAATGATTCATACATATGTCTGTTCATCTTCGGATCCTGTTAGCATGTATGTGATTACACAATATATATTTTAAAGGTATTGGTGATTATATAATTCATATAGTTTTTCTGTTATATGTTTATATACATTTAACATACATTAGTATATGTATGTAAACACCATAGTCCTAATTTACCCATCCTCCGACCTTTCATTTTGGCTAACCATTAGTTTATTTGATAAGTCTGTGAGTGTCTTTTTTTGTGGAAATATGTTCATTGGTAGCAATCTTAGGATAACATGTATAAATGATATCATAGGATATTTGTCATACCCTTTTTTTTTAATTAATAGCTACTTTATTTATTTATTTATCTATTTATTTAGCTGTGTTGGATCTTCGTTTCGTGCGAGGGCTTTCTCTAGTTGCGGCAAGCGGGGGCCACTCTTCATTGCGGTGCGCGGGCCTCTCACTATCGTGGCCCCTTCCGTTGCGGGGCACAGGCTCCAGATGCGCAGGCTCAGCAGTTGTGGCTCACGGTCCCAGTTGCTCTGTGGCACGTGGGATCCTCCCAGACCAGGGCTCGAACCCGCGTCCCCTGCATTAGCAGGCAGATTCTCTATCACTGCGCCACCAGGGAAGCCCCTGTCATACCCTTTTGACTTACTTAACCTTATATGATTATTTCTAGGCTCAACTGTAGTCCTGAAAATGGCATTGTTCATTTTGTTCCCGAGGCTTCTATTCCATTTGGTACGTATACCACTTCGTCTTTGTCCATTCATCTGTTTATGGACCTTTTTTTTGCTTCCATGTCTTGGCTATTTCAATATTGCTGCAGTGCACATTTGCCTGCCTCTGTCTTTCCGATTCTGGTGGTCTTAGTTAATAGGCTCAAAAGGTGCCCTGTCGCATCATATGGTAGCTCAGTTTTTACCTTGTAAAGCAGCTCCATTCCGTTTTTGTTAGTGCTGTTACCACTTTAGATCCCACCAGAGCTAGGAGGTACAGAGTTCTCTAAAACCCCTTCTGCATTTATAGTTTGTGGACTTTTTGCTGATGGCCATTTGACCTGTGTGAGCTGAAACCTTTTTGGAGGTTGGATAGGCATGTGGCTAATAATTCCTTACACTGAGCTTTAGGCATCCCCTTTTTCTTCTTTTCCTTTTTTTGTTAAAGAGTGAGTACAACTTCCCTCTTCATATTGACTTCCTGAAAAATTTCTCATGTGTTGAATTTTCTTGCCTATTCCCTACCCCAGGGCCTTTTTTGAAGGCAGGTGTCATTTAGTGCCCTGCAGTCCTTGTGACTATTAAGCAACAATAGGCACTGGGTATAAAGCTGCTGTTGTGGGAAACAGCCACAAGGCGGCAGCATTATTACGTTCTCAACTCTTGTTACTAGGGCAACAGAGTCTTCCTCTAGGTAGTGTTCCGAGGTTGTGAGTTAGAGTGGAATGTGCTGGGAGAAGCCCCGAGAAGTTTATGTCTCCTTACTTCTGTTTGTTTTTTAAATTTAATTTCTATTTCTTATCGGAGTAAATTTGATTAGAGTGTTTTCATTGTCTGGCTGTACAGAATCTGCTCAATGATTCATACATATGTCTGTTCATCTTCGGATCCTGTTAGCATGTATGTGATTACACAATATATATTTTAAAGGTATTGGTGATTATATAATTCATATAGTTTATCTGTTATATGTTTACATACGTTTAACATACATTAGTATATGTATGTAAACGCCATAGTCCTAATTTACCCATCCTCCCACCTTTCAGTTTGGCTAACCATTAGTTTATTTGATAAGTCTGTGAGTGTCTTTTTTTGTGGAAATATGTTCATTGGTAGCAATCTTAGGATAACATGTATAAATGATATCATAGGATATTTGTCATACCCTTTTGACTTACTTAACCTTATATGATTATTTCTAGGCTCAACTGTAGTCCTGAAAACGGCATTGTTCATTTTGTTCCCGAGGCTTCTATTCCATTTGGTACGTATACCACTTCGTCTTTGTCCATTCATCTGTTTATGGACCTTTTTTTTGCTTCCATGTCTTGGCTATATCAATGTTGTTGCAGTTCACATTTGCCTGCCTCTGTCTTTCCGATTCTGGTGGTCTTAGGTTATAGGCCCAAAAGGTGCCCTGCCGCATCATATGGTAGCTCAATTTTTACCTTTGTAGCAGCTCCATTCAGTTTTCGTTAGTGCTGTTACCACTTTACATCCCACGAGCAGCTAGAAGGTACACATTTTTCTCAAACCCCTTAAGCATTTATAGTTTGTAGTCTTTTTGCTGATGGTCATGACTGGTGTGAGCTGAAACCTTTTTGAATTTGAATTTGCATGTGGCTAATAATTCCTTATACTGAACTTTAAGCATGTCCTTTTTTTTCTTTTCCTTTTTTTGATAAAGAGTGAGTACAACTTCCCTCTTCATATTGACTTCTTGAAAAATTTCTCATGTGTTGAATTTTCTTGCCTATTCCCCACTCCAGGGCATTTCTTGAGGGCAGGTGTCATTTAGAGCCCTGCAATCCTTGTGACTATGAAGCAACCATTAGCAGTGTGTTTAAAGCTGCTGTTGTGGGAAACAGCCACAAGGCAGCAGCATTATTACATTCTCAATTCTTGTTACTAGGGCAACAGAGTCTTCCTGGAGGTAGTGTTCCGAGGTTGTAAACTAGAGTGGAATGTGCTGGGACAAGCCCCCAGAACTTTATGTCTCCTTACTTATGTTTGTTTTTTAAATTTAATTTCTATTTCTTATCGGAGTAAATTTGATTAGAGTGTTTTGATTGTCTGGCTGTACAGAATCTACTCAATGATTCACACATATGTCTGTTCCTCTTCGGATCATGTTAGCATGTATGGAATTACAGAATGTATATTTTAAAGGTATTGTGATTATATAATTTATATAGTTTGTATGTTTTTTGTTTATATACATTTAACAAACATTACTATATGTATGTTAACCCCATAGTCCTAATTTACCCATCCTCCCACCTTTCATTTCGGCTAACAATTAGTTTATTTGATAAGTCTGTGAGTGTCTTTTTTTGTGGAAATATGTTCATTGGTAGCAATCTTAGGATAACATGTATAAATGATATCATAGGATATTTGTCATACCTTTTTGACTTACTTAACCTTATATGATTATTTCTAGGCTCAACTGTAGTCCTGAACACGGCATTGTTTATTTTTTTTCCGAGGCTACTATTCCATGCTGTCCATATACCTCTTCTTTTTGTCCATTCATCTGTTTATGGATCTTTTTTTGCTTCCATTTCTTGGCTATTTCAATATTGCTGCAGTGCACATTTGCCTGCCTCTGTCTTTCCGATTCTGGTGGTCTTAGGTTATAGGCCCAAAAGGTGCCCTGCCGCATCATATGGTAGCTCAGGTTTTACCTTGTAAAGCAGCTCGATTCAGTTTGCGTTAGTGCTGTTACCACTTTACATCCCACCAGCAGCTAGAAGGTACACAGTTCTCTAAAACCCCTTCAGCATTTATAGTTTGTAGACTTTTTGCTGATGGTCATGACTGGTGTGAGCTGAAACCTTTTTGAATTTGAATTTGCCTATGGCTAATAATTCCTTATACTGAGCTTTAGGCATGTCCTTTTTTTTCTTTTCCTTTTTTTTAAAGCGTGAGTACAACTTCCTTCCTCTTATTGACTTCTTGAAAATTTTCTCATGTCTTGAATTTTCTTGCCTATTCCCTACCGCAGGGCATTTTTTGAGGGCAGGTGTCATTTAGAGCCCTGCAGTCCTTGTGACTATTAAGCAACAATTGGCACTGGGTATAAAGCTGCTGTTGTGGGAAACAGCCACAAGCCGGCAGCATTATTACGTTCTCAACTCTTGTTACTAGGGCAACAGAGTCTTCCTGGAGGTAGTGTTCCGAGGTTGTAAACTAGAGTGGAATGTGCTGGGACAAGCCCCCAGAACTTCATGTCTCCTTACTTCTGTTTGTTTTTTCAATTTAATTTCTATTTCTTATCGGAGTAAATTTGATTAGAGTGTTTTGATTGTCTGGCTGTACAGAATCTGCTCAATGATTCATACATATGTCTGTTCATCTTCGGATCCTGTTAGCATGTATGTGATTACACAATATATATTTTAAAGGTATTGGTGATTATATAATTCATATAGTTTTTCTGTTATATGTTTATATACATTTAACATACATTAGTATATGTATGTAAACACCATAGTCCTAATTTACCCATCCTCCCACCTTTCATTTTGGCTAACCATTAGTTTATTTGATAAGTCTGTGAGTGTCTTTTTTTGTGGAAATATGTTCATTGGTAGCAATCTTAGGATAACATGTATAAATGATATCATAGGATATTTGTCATACCCTTTTTTTTTAATTAATAGCTACTTTATTTATTTATTTATCTATTTATTTAGCTGTGTTGGGTCTTCGTTTCGTGCGAGGGCTTTCTCTAGTTGCGGCAAGCGGGGGCCACTCTTCATTGCGGTGCGCGGGCCTCTCACTATCGTGGCCCCTTCCGTTGCGGGGCACAGGCTCCAGATGCGCAGGCTCAGCAGTTGTGGCTCACGGTCCCAGTTGCTCTGTGGCACGTGGGATCCTCCCAGACCAGGGCTCGAACCCGCGTCCCCTGCATTAGCAGGCAGATTCTCTATCACTGCGCCACCAGGGAAGCCCCTGTCATACCCTTTTGACTTACTTAACCTTATATGATTATTTCTAGGCTCAACTGTAGTCCTGAAAACGGCATTGTTCATTTTGTTCCCGAGGCTTCTATTCCATTTGGTACGTATACCACTTCGTCTTTGTCCATTCATCTGTTTATGGACCTTTTTTTTGCTTCCATGTCTTGGCTATTTCAATATTGCTGCAGTGCACATTTGCCTGCCTCTGTCTTTCCGATTCTGGTGGTCTTAGTTAATAGGCTCAAAAGGTGCCCTGTCGCATCATATGGTAGCTCAGTTTTTACCTTGTAAAGCAGCTCCATTCCGTTTTTGTTAGTGCTGTTACCACTTTAGATCCCACCAGAGCTAGGAGGTACAGAGTTCTCTAAAACCCCTTCTGCATTTATAGTTTGTGGACTTTTTGCTGATGGCCATTTGACCTGTGTGAGCTGAAACCTTTTTGGAGGTTGGATAGGCATGTGGCTAATAATTCCTTACACTGAGCTTTAGGCATCCCCTTTTTCTTCTTTTCCTTTTTTTGTTAAAGAGTGAGTACAACTTCCCTCTTCATATTGACTTCCTGAAAAATTTCTCATGTGTTGAATTTTCTTGCCTATTCCCTACCCCAGGGCCTTTTTTGAAGGCAGGTGTCATTTAGTGCCCTGCAGTCCTTGTGACTATTAAGCAACAATAGGCACTGGGTATAAAGCTGCTGTTGTGGGAAACAGCCACAAGGCGGCAGCATTATTACGTTCTCAACTCTTGTTACTAGGGCAACAGAGTCTTCCTCTAGGTAGTGTTCCGAGGTTGTGAGTTAGAGTGGAATGTGCTGGGAGAAGCCCCGAGAAGTTTATGTCTCCTTACTTCTGTTTGTTTTTTAAATTTAATTTCTATTTCTTATCGGAGTAAATTTGATTAGAGTGTTTTCATTGTCTGGCTGTACAGAATCTGCTCAATGATTCATACATATGTCTGTTCATCTTCGGATCCTGTTAGCATGTATGTGATTACACAATATATATTTTAAAGGTATTGGTGATTATATAATTCATATAGTTTATCTGTTATATGTTTACATACATTTAACATACATTAGTATATGTATGTAAACGCCATAGTCCTAATTTACCCATCCTCCCACCTTTCAGTTTGGCTAACCATTAGTTTATTTGATAAGTCTGTGAGTGTCTTTTTTTGTGGAAATATGTTCATTGGTAGCAATCTTAGGATAACATGTATAAATGATATCATAGGATATTTGTCATACCCTTTTGACTTACTTAACCTTATATGATTATTTCTAGGCTCAACTGTAGTCCTGAAAACGGCATTGTTCATTTTGTTCCCGAGGCTTCTATTCCATTTGGTACGTATACCACTTTGTCTTTGTCCATTCATCTGTTTATGGACCTTTTTTTTGCTTCCATGTCTTGGCTATATCAATGTTGTTGCAGTTCACATTTGCCTGCCTCTGTCTTTCCGATTCTGGTGGTCTTAGGTTATAGGCCCAAAAGGTGCCCTGCCGCATCATATGGTAGCTCAATTTTTACCTTTGTAGCAGCTCCATTCAGTTTTCGTTAGTGCTGTTACCACTTTACATCCCACGAGCAGCTAGAAGGTACACATTTTTCTCAAACCCCTTAAGCATTTATAGTTTGTAGTCTTTTTGCTGATGGTCATGACTGGTGTGAGCTGAAACCTTTTTGAATTTGAATTTGCATGTGGCTAATAATTCCTTATACTGAGCTTTAAGCATGTCCTTTTTTTTCTTTTCCTTTTTTTGATAAAGAGTGAGTACAACTTCCCTCTTCATATTGACTTCTTGAAAAATTTCTCATGTGTTGAATTTTCTTGCCTATTCCCCACTCCAGGGCATTTCTTGAGGGCAGGTGTCATTTAGAGCCCTGCAATCCTTGTGACTATGAAGCAACCATTAGCAGTGTGTTTAAAGCTGCTGTTGTGGGAAACAGCCACAAGGCAGCAGCATTATTACATTCTCAATTCTTGTTACTAGGGCAACAGAGTCTTCCTGGAGGTAGTGTTCCGAGGTTGTAAACTAGAGTGGAATGTGCTGGGACAAGCCCCCAGAACTTTATGTCTCCTTACTTATGTTTGTTTTTTAAATTTAATTTCTATTTCTTATCGGAGTAAATTTGATTAGAGTGTTTTGATTGTCTGGCTGTACAGAATCTACTCAATGATTCACACATATGTCTGTTCCTCTTCGGATCATGTTAGCATGTATGGAATTACAGAATGTATATTTTAAAGGTATTGTGATTATATAATTTATATAGTTTGTATGTTTTTTGTTTATATACATTTAACAAACATTACTATATGTATGTTAACCCCATAGTCCTAATTTACCCATCCTCCCACCTTTCATTTCGGCTAACAATTAGTTTATTTGATAAGTCTGTGAGTGTCTTTTTTTGTGGAAATATGTTCATTGGTAGCAATCTTAGGATAACATGTATAAATGATATCATAGGATATTTGTCATACCTTTTTGACTTACTTAACCTTATATGATTATTTCTAGGCTCAACTGTAGTCCTGAACACGGCATTGTTTATTTTTTTTCCGAGGCTACTATTCCATGCTGTCCATATACCTCTTCTTTTTGTCCATTCATCTGTTTATGGATCTTTTTTTGCTTCCATTTCTTGGCTATTTCAATATTGCTGCAGTGCACATTTGCCTGCCTCTGTCTTTCCGATTCTGGTGGTCTTAGGTTATAGGCCCAAAAGGTGCCCTGCCGCATCATATGGTAGCTCAGGTTTTACCTTGTAAAGCAGCTCGATTCAGTTTGCGTTAGTGCTGTTACCACTTTACATCCCACCAGCAGCTAGAAGGTACACAGTTCTCTAAAACCCCTTCAGCATTTATAGTTTGTAGACTTTTTGCTGATGGTCATGACTGGTGTGAGCTGAAACCTTTTTGAATTTGAATTTGCCTATGGCTAATAATTCCTTATACTGAGCTTTAGGCATGTCCTTTTTTTTCTTTTCCTTTTTTTTAAAGCGTGAGTACAACTTCCTTCCTCTTATTGACTTCTTGAAAATTTTCTCATGTCTTGAATTTTCTTACCTATTCCCTACCACAGGGCATTTTTTGAGGGCAGGTGTCATTTAGAGCCCTGCAGTCCTTGTGACTATTAAGCAACAATTGGCACTGGGTATAAAGCTGCTGTTGTGGGAAACAGCCACAAGGCGGCAGCATTATTACGTTCTCAACTCTTGTTACTAGGGCAACAGAGTCTTCCTGGAGGTAGTGTTCCGAGGTTGTAAACTAGAGTGGAATGTGCTGGGACAAGCCCCCAGAACTTCATGTCTCCTTACTTCTGTTTGTTTTTTCAATTTAATTTCTATTTCTTATCGGAGTAAATTTGATTAGAGTGTTTTGATTGTCTGGCTGTACAGAATCTGCTCAATGATTCATACATATGTCTGTTCATCTTCGGATCCTGTTAGCATGTATGTGATTACACAATATATATTTTAAAGGTATTGGTGATTATATAATTCATATAGTTTTTCTGTTATATGTTTATATACATTTAACATACATTAGTATATGTATGTAAACACCATAGTCCTAATTTACCCATCCTCCGACCTTTCATTTTGGCTAACCATTAGTTTATTTGATAAGTCTGTGAGTGTCTTTTTTTGTGGAAATATGTTCATTGGTAGCAATCTTAGGATAACATGTATAAATGATATCATAGGATATTTGTCATACCCTTTTTTTTTAATTAATAGCTACTTTATTTATTTATTTATCTATTTATTTAGCTGTGTTGGGTCTTCGTTTCGTGCGAGGGCTTTCTCTAGTTGCGGCAAGCGGGGGCCACTCTTCATTGCGGTGCGCGGGCCTCTCACTATCGTGGCCCCTTCCGTTGCGGGGCACAGGCTCCAGATGCGCAGGCTCAGCAGTTGTGGCTCACGGTCCCAGTTGCTCTGTGGCACGTGGGATCCTCCCAGACCAGGGCTCGAACCCGCGTCCCCTGCATTAGCAGGCAGATTCTCTATCACTGCGCCACCAGGGAAGCCCCTGTCATACCCTTTTGACTTACTTAACCTTATATGATTATTTCTAGGCTCAACTGTAGTCCTGAAAACGGCATTGTTCATTTTGTTCCCGAGGCTTCTATTCCATTTGGTACGTATACCACTTCGTCTTTGTCCATTCATCTGTTTATGGACCTTTTTTTTGCTTCCATGTCTTGGCTATTTCAATATTGCTGCAGTGCACATTTGCCTGCCTCTGTCTTTCCGATTCTGGTGGTCTTAGTTAATAGGCTCAAAAGGTGCCCTGTCGCATCATATGGTAGCTCAGTTTTTACCTTGTAAAGCAGCTCCATTCCGTTTTTGTTAGTGCTGTTACCACTTTAGATCCCACCAGAGCTAGGAGGTACAGAGTTCTCTAAAACCCCTTCTGCATTTATAGTTTGTGGACTTTTTGCTGATGGCCATTTGACCTGTGTGAGCTGAAACCTTTTTGGAGGTTGGATAGGCATGTGGCTAATAATTCCTTACACTGAGCTTTAGGCATCCCCTTTTTCTTCTTTTCCTTTTTTTGTTAAAGAGTGAGTACAACTTCCCTCTTCATATTGACTTCCTGAAAAATTTCTCATGTGTTGAATTTTCTTGCCTATTCCCTACCCCAGGGCCTTTTTTGAAGGCAGGTGTCATTTAGTGCCCTGCAGTCCTTGTGACTATTAAGCAACAATAGGCACTGGGTATAAAGCTGCTGTTGTGGGAAACAGCCACAAGGCGGCAGCATTATTACGTTCTCAACTCTTGTTACTAGGGCAACAGAGTCTTCCTCTAGGTAGTGTTCCGAGGTTGTGAGTTAGAGTGGAATGTGCTGGGAGAAGCCCCGAGAAGTTTATGTCTCCTTACTTCTGTTTGTTTTTTAAATTTAATTTCTATTTCTTATCGGAGTAAATTTGATTAGAGTGTTTTCATTGTCTGGCTGTACAGAATCTGCTCAATGATTCATACATATGTCTGTTCATCTTCGGATCCTGTTAGCATGTATGTGATTACACAATATATATTTTAAAGGTATTGGTGATTATATAATTCATATAGTTTATCTGTTATATGTTTACATACATTTAACATACATTAGTATATGTATGTAAACGCCATAGTCCTAATTTACCCATCCTCCCACCTTTCAGTTTGGCTAACCATTAGTTTATTTGATAAGTCTGTGAGTGTCTTTTTTTGTGGAAATATGTTCATTGGTAGCAATCTTAGGATAACATGTATAAATGATATCATAGGATATTTGTCATACCCTTTTGACTTACTTAACCTTATATGATTATTTCTAGGCTCAACTGTAGTCCTGAAAACGGCATTGTTCATTTTGTTCCCGAGGCTTCTATTCCATTTGGTACGTATACCACTTTGTCTTTGTCCATTCATCTGTTTATGGACCTTTTTTTTGCTTCCATGTCTTGGCTATATCAATGTTGTTGCAGTTCACATTTGCCTGCCTCTGTCTTTCCGATTCTGGTGGTCTTAGGTTATAGGCCCAAAAGGTGCCCTGCCGCATCATATGGTAGCTCAATTTTTACCTTTGTAGCAGCTCCATTCAGTTTTCGTTAGTGCTGTTACCACTTTACATCCCACGAGCAGCTAGAAGGTACACATTTTTCTCAAACCCCTTAAGCATTTATAGTTTGTAGTCTTTTTGCTGATGGTCATGACTGGTGTGAGCTGAAACCTTTTTGAATTTGAATTTGCATGTGGCTAATAATTCCTTATACTGAGCTTTAAGCATGTCCTTTTTTTTCTTTTCCTTTTTTTGATAAAGAGTGAGTACAACTTCCCTCTTCATATTGACTTCTTGAAAAATTTCTCATGTGTTGAATTTTCTTGCCTATTCCCCACTCCAGGGCATTTCTTGAGGGCAGGTGTCATTTAGAGCCCTGCAATCCTTGTGACTATGAAGCAACCATTAGCAGTGTGTTTAAAGCTGCTGTTGTGGGAAACAGCCACAAGGCAGCAGCATTATTACATTCTCAATTCTTGTTACTAGGGCAACAGAGTCTTCCTGGAGGTAGTGTTCCGAGGTTGTAAACTAGAGTGGAATGTGCTGGGACAAGCCCCCAGAACTTTATGTCTCCTTACTTATGTTTGTTTTTTAAATTTAATTTCTATTTCTTATCGGAGTAAATTTGATTAGAGTGTTTTGATTGTCTGGCTGTACAGAATCTACTCAATGATTCACACATATGTCTGTTCCTCTTCGGATCATGTTAGCATGTATGGAATTACAGAATGTATATTTTAAAGGTATTGTGATTATATAATTTATATAGTTTGTATGTTTTTTGTTTATATACATTTAACAAACATTACTATATGTATGTTAACCCCATAGTCCTAATTTACCCATCCTCCCACCTTTCATTTTGGCTAACAATTAGTTTATTTGATAAGTCTGTGAGTGTCTTTTTTTGTGGAAATATGTTCATTGGTAGCAATCTTAGGATAACATGTATAAATGATATCATAGGATATTTGTCATACCTTTTTGACTTACTTAACCTTATATGATTATTTCTAGGCTCAACTGTAGTCCTGAACACGGCATTGTTTTTTTTTTTCCGAGGCTACTATTCCATGCTGTCCATATACCTCTTCTTTTTGTCCATTCATCTGTTTATGGATTTTTTTTGCTTCCATTTCTTGGCTATTTCAATATTGCTGCAGTGCACATTTGCCTGCCTCTGTCTTTCCGATTCTGGTGGTCTTAGGTTATAGGCCCAAAAGGTGCCCTGCCGCATCATATGGTAGCTCAGGTTTTACCTTGTAAAGCAGCTCGATTCAGTTTGCGTTAGTGCTGTTACCACTTTACATCCCACCAGCAGCTAGAAGGTACACAGTTCTCTAAAACCCCTTCAGCATTTATAGTTTGTAGACTTTTTGCTGATGGTCATGACTGGTGTGAGCTGAAACCTTTTTGAATTTGAATTTGCCTATGGCTAATAATTCCTTATACTGAGCTTTAGGCATGTCCTTTTTTTTCTTTTCCTTTTTTTTAAAGCGTGAGTACAACTTCCTTCCTCTTATTGACTTCTTGAAAATTTTCTCATGTCTTGAATTTTCTTGCCTATTCCCTACCGCAGGGCATTTTTTGAGGGCAGGTGTCATTTAGAGCCCTGCAGTCCTTGTGACTATTAAGCAACAATTGGCACTGGGTATAAAGCTGCTGTTGTGGGAAACAGCCACAAGGCGGCAGCATTATTACGTTCTCAACTCTTGTTACTAGGGCAACAGAGTCTTCCTGGAGGTAGTGTTCCGAGGTTGTAAACTAGAGTGGAATGTGCTGGGACAAGCCCCCAGAACTTCATGTCTCCTTACTTCTGTTTGTTTTTTCAATTTAATTTCTATTTCTTATCGGAGTAAATTTGATTAGAGTGTTTTGATTGTCTGGCTGTACAGAATCTGCTCAATGATTCATACATATGTCTGTTCATCTTCGGATCCTGTTAGCATGTATGTGATTACACAATATATATTTTAAAGGTATTGGTGATTATATAATTCATATAGTTTTTCTGTTATATGTTTATATACATTTAACATACATTAGTATATGTATGTAAACACCATAGTCCTAATTTACCCATCCTCCCACCTTTCATTTTGGCTAACCATTAGTTTATTTGATAAGTCTCTGAGTGTCTTTTTTTGTGGAAATATGTTCATTGGTAGCAATCTTAGGATAACATGTATAAATGATATCATAGGATATTTGTCATACCCTTTTTTTTTAATTAATAGCTACTTTATTTATTTATTTATCTATTTATTTAGCTGTGTTGGGTCTTCGTTTCGTGCGAGGGCTTTCTCTAGTTGCGGCAAGCGGGGGCCACTCTTCATTGCGGTGCGCGGGCCTCTCACTATCGTGGCCCCTTCCGTTGCGGGGCACAGGCTCCAGATGCGCAGGCTCAGCAGTTGTGGCTCACGGTCCCAGTTGCTCTGTGGCACGTGGGATCCTCCCAGACCAGGGCTCGAACCCGCGTCCCCTGCATTAGCAGGCAGATTCTCTATCACTGCGCCACCAGGGAAGCCCCTGTCATACCCTTTTGACTTACTTAACCTTATATGATTATTTCTAGGCTCAACTGTAGTCCTGAAAACGGCATTGTTCATTTTGTTCCCGAGGCTTCTATTCCATTTGGTACGTATACCACTTCGTCTTTGTCCATTCATCTGTTTATGGACCTTTTTTTTGCTTCCATGTCTTGGCTATTTCAATATTGCTGCAGTGCACATTTGCCTGCCTCTGTCTTTCCGATTCTGGTGGTCTTAGTTAATAGGCTCAAAAGGTGCCCTGTCGCATCATATGGTAGCTCAGTTTTTACCTTGTAAAGCAGCTCCATTCCGTTTTTGTTAGTGCTGTTACCACTTTAGATCCCACCAGAGCTAGGAGGTACAGAGTTCTCTAAAACCCCTTCTGCATTTATAGTTTGTGGACTTTTTGCTGATGGCCATTTGACCTGTGTGAGCTGAAACCTTTTTGGAGGTTGGATAGGCATGTGGCTAATAATTCCTTACACTGAGCTTTAGGCATCCCCTTTTTCTTCTTTTCCTTTTTTTGTTAAAGAGTGAGTACAACTTCCCTCTTCATATTGACTTCCTGAAAAATTTCTCATGTGTTGAATTTTCTTGCCTATTCCCTACCCCAGGGCCTTTTTTGAAGGCAGGTGTCATTTAGTGCCCTGCAGTCCTTGTGACTATTAAGCAACAATAGGCACTGGGTATAAAGCTGCTGTTGTGGGAAACAGCCACAAGGCGGCAGCATTATTACGTTCTCAACTCTTGTTACTAGGGCAACAGAGTCTTCCTCTAGGTAGTGTTCCGAGGTTGTGAGTTAGAGTGGAATGTGCTGGGAGAAGCCCCGAGAAGTTTATGTCTCCTTACTTCTGTTTGTTTTTTAAATTTAATTTCTATTTCTTATCGGAGTAAATTTGATTAGAGTGTTTTCATTGTCTGGCTGTACAGAATCTGCTCAATGATTCATACATATGTCTGTTCATCTTCGGATCCTGTTAGCATGTATGTGATTACACAATATATATTTTAAAGGTATTGGTGATTATATAATTCATATAGTTTATCTGTTATATGTTTACATACGTTTAACATACATTAGTATATGTATGTAAACGCCATAGTCCTAATTTACCCATCCTCCCACCTTTCAGTTTGGCTAACCATTAGTTTATTTGATAAGTCTGTGAGTGTCTTTTTTTGTGGAAATATGTTCATTGGTAGCAATCTTAGGATAACATGTATAAATGATATCATAGGATATTTGTCATACCCTTTTGACTTACTTAACCTTATATGATTATTTCTAGGCTCAACTGTAGTCCTGAAAACGGCATTGTTCATTTTGTTCCCGAGGCTTCTATTCCATTTGGTACGTATACCACTTCGTCTTTGTCCATTCATCTGTTTATGGACCTTTTTTTTGCTTCCATGTCTTGGCTATATCAATGTTGTTGCAGTTCACATTTGCCTGCCTCTGTCTTTCCGATTCTGGTGGTCTTAGGTTATAGGCCCAAAAGGTGCCCTGCTGCATCATATGGTAGCTCAATTTTTACCTTTGTAGCAGCTCCATTCAGTTTTCGTTAGTGCTGTTACCACTTTACATCCCACGAGCAGCTAGAAGGTACACATTTTTCTCAAACCCCTTAAGCATTTATAGTTTGTAGTCTTTTTGCTGATGGTCATGACTGGTGTGAGCTGAAACCTTTTTGAATTTGAATTTGCATGTGGCTAATAATTCCTTATACTGAGCTTTAAGCATGTCCTTTTTTTTCTTTTCCTTTTTTTGATAAAGAGTGAGTACAACTTCCCTCTTCATATTGACTTCTTGAAAAATTTCTCATGTGTTGAATTTTCTTGCCTATTCCCCACTCCAGGGCATTTCTTGAGGGCAGGTGTCATTTAGAGCCCTGCAATCCTTGTGACTATGAAGCAACCATTAGCAGTGTGTTTAAAGCTGCTGTTGTGGGAAACAGCCACAAGGCAGCAGCATTATTACATTCTCAATTCTTGTTACTAGGGCAACAGAGTCTTCCTGGAGGTAGTGTTCCGAGGTTGTAAACTAGAGTGGAATGTGCTGGGACAAGCCCCCAGAACTTTATGTCTCCTTACTTATGTTTGTTTTTTAAATTTAATTTCTATTTCTTATCGGAGTAAATTTGATTAGAGTGTTTTGATTGTCTGGCTGTACAGAATCTACTCAATGATTCACACATATGTCTGTTCCTCTTCGGATCATGTTAGCATGTATGGAATTACAGAATGTATATTTTAAAGGTATTGTGATTATATAATTTATATAGTTTGTATGTTTTTTGTTTATATACATTTAACAAACATTACTATATGTATGTTAACCCCATAGTCCTAATTTACCCATCCTCCCACCTTTCATTTTGGCTAACAATTAGTTTATTTGATAAGTCTGTGAGTGTCTTTTTTTGTGGAAATATGTTCATTGGTAGCAATCTTAGGATAACATGTATAAATGATATCATAGGATATTTGTCATACCTTTTTGACTTACTTAACCTTATATGATTATTTCTAGGCTCAACTGTAGTCCTGAACACGGCATTGTTTATTTTTTTTCCGAGGCTACTATTCCATGCTGTCCATATACCTCTTCTTTTTGTCCATTCATCTGTTTATGGATCTTTTTTTGCTTCCATTTCTTGGCTATTTCAATATTGCTGCAGTGCACATTTGCCTGCCTCTGTCTTTCCGATTCTGGTGGTCTTAGGTTATAGGCCCAAAAGGTGCCCTGCCGCATCATATGGTAGCTCAGGTTTTACCTTGTAAAGCAGCTCGATTCAGTTTGCGTTAGTGCTGTTACCACTTTACATCCCACCAGCAGCTAGAAGGTACACAGTTCTCTAAAACCCCTTCAGCATTTATAGTTTGTAGACTTTTTGCTGATGGTCATGACTGGTGTGAGCTGAAACCTTTTTGAATTTGAATTTGCCTATGGCTAATAATTCCTTATACTGAGCTTTAGGCATGTCCTTTTTTTTCTTTTCCTTTTTTTTAAAGCGTGAGTACAACTTCCTTCCTCTTATTGACTTCTTGAAAATTTTCTCATGTCTTGAATTTTCTTGCCTATTCCCTACCGCAGGGCATTTTTTGAGGGCAGGTGTCATTTAGAGCCCTGCAGTCCTTGTGACTATTAAGCAACAATTGGCACTGGGTATAAAGCTGCTGTTGTGGGAAACAGCCACAAGGCGGCAGCATTATTACGTTCTCAACTCTTGTTACTAGGGCAACAGAGTCTTCCTCTAGGTAGTGTTCCGAGGTTGTGAGTTAGAGTGGAATGTGCTGGGAGAAGCCCCGAGAAGTTTATGTCTCCTTACTTCTGTTTGTTTTTTAAATTTAATTTCTATTTCTTATCGGAGTAAATTTGATTAGAGTGTTTTCATTGTCTGGCTGTACAGAATCTGCTCAATGATTCATACATATGTCTGTTCATCTTCGGATCCTGTTAGCATGTATGTGATTACACAATATATATTTTAAAGGTATTGGTGATTATATAATTCATATAGTTTATCTGTTATATGTTTACATACGTTTAACATACATTAGTATATGTATGTAAACGCCATAGTCCTAATTTACCCATCCTCCCACCTTTCAGTTTGGCTAACCATTAGTTTATTTGATAAGTCTGTGAGTGTCTTTTTTTGTGGAAATATGTTCATTGGTAGCAATCTTAGGATAACATGTATAAATGATATCATAGGATATTTGTCATACCCTTTTTTTTTAATTAATAGCTACTTTATTTATTTATTTATCTATTTATTTAGCTGTGTTGGGTCTTCGTTTCGTGCGAGGGCTTTCTCTAGTTGCGGTAAGCGGGGGCCACTCTTCATTGCGGTGCGCGGGCCTCTCACTATCGTGGCCCCTTCCGTTGCGGGGCACAGGCTCCAGATGCGCAGGCTCAGCAGTTGTGGCTCACGGTCCCAGTTGCTCTGTGGCACGTGGGATCCTCCCAGACCAGGGCTCGAACCCGCGTCCCCTGCATTAGCAGGCAGATTCTCTATCACTGCGCCACCAGGGAAGCCCCTGTCATACCCTTTTGACTTACTTAACCTTATATGATTATTTCTAGGCTCAACTGTAGTCCTGAAAACGGCATTGTTCATTTTGTTCCCGAGGCTTCTATTCCATTTGGTACGTATACCACTTCGTCTTTGTCCATTCATCTGTTTATGGACCTTTTTTTTGCTTCCATGTCTTGGCTATTTCAATATTGCTGCAGTGCACATTTGCCTGCCTCTGTCTTTCCGATTCTGGTGGTCTTAGTTAATAGGCTCAAAAGGTGCCCTGTCGCATCATATGGTAGCTCAGTTTTTACCTTGTAAAGCAGCTCCATTCCGTTTTTGTTAGTGCTGTTACCACTTTAGATCCCACCAGAGCTAGGAGGTACAGAGTTCTCTAAAACCCCTTCTGCATTTATAGTTTGTGGACTTTTTGCTGATGGCCATTTGACCTGTGTGAGCTGAAACCTTTTTGGAGGTTGGATAGGCATGTGGCTAATAATTCCTTACACTGAGCTTTAGGCATCCCCTTTTTCTTCTTTTCCTTTTTTTGTTAAAGAGTGAGTACAACTTCCCTCTTCATATTGACTTCCTGAAAAATTTCTCATGTGTTGAATTTTCTTGCCTATTCCCTACCCCAGGGCCTTTTTTGAAGGCAGGTGTCATTTAGTGCCCTGCAGTCCTTGTGACTATTAAGCAACAATAGGCACTGGGTATAAAGCTGCTGTTGTGGGAAACAGCCACAAGGCGGCAGCATTATTACGTTCTCAACTCTTGTTACTAGGGCAACAGAGTCTTCCTCTAGGTAGTGTTCCGAGGTTGTGAGTTAGAGTGGAATGTGCTGGGAGAAGCCCCGAGAAGTTTATGTCTCCTTACTTCTGTTTGTTTTTTAAATTTAATTTCTATTTCTTATCGGAGTAAATTTGATTAGAGTGTTTTCATTGTCTGGCTGTACAGAATCTGCTCAATGATTCATACATATGTCTGTTCATCTTCGGATCCTGTTAGCATGTATGTGATTACACAATATATATTTTAAAGGTATTGGTGATTATATAATTCATATAGTTTATCTGTTATATGTTTACATACATTTAACATACATTAGTATATGTATGTAAACGCCATAGTCCTAATTTACCCATCCTCCCACCTTTCAGTTTGGCTAACCATTAGTTTATTTGATAAGTCTGTGAGTGTCTTTTTTTGTGGAAATATGTTCATTGGTAGCAATCTTAGGATAACATGTATAAATGATATCATAGGATATTTGTCATACCCTTTTGACTTACTTAACCTTATATGATTATTTCTAGGCTCAACTGTAGTCCTGAAAACGGCATTGTTCATTTTGTTCCCGAGGCTTCTATTCCATTTGGTACGTATACCACTTCGTCTTTGTCCATTCATCTGTTTATGGACCTTTTTTTTGCTTCCATGTCTTGGCTATATCAATGTTGTTGCAGTTCACATTTGCCTGCCTCTGTCTTTCCGATTCTGGTGGTCTTAGGTTATAGGCCCAAAAGGTGCCCTGCCGCATCATATGGTAGCTCAATTTTTACCTTTGTAGCAGCTCCATTCAGTTTTCGTTAGTGCTGTTACCACTTTACATCCCACGAGCAGCTAGAAGGTACACATTTTTCTCAAACCCCTTAAGCATTTATAGTTTGTAGTCTTTTTGCTGATGGTCATGACTGGTGTGAGCTGAAACCTTTTTGAATTTGAATTTGCATGTGGCTAATAATTCCTTATACTGAGCTTTAAGCATGTCCTTTTTTTTCTTTTCCTTTTTTTGATAAAGAGTGAGTACAACTTCCCTCTTCATATTGACTTCTTGAAAAATTTCTCATGTGTTGAATTTTCTTGCCTATTCCCCACTCCAGGGCATTTCTTGAGGGCAGGTGTCATTTAGAGCCCTGCAATCCTTGTGACTATGAAGCAACCATTAGCAGTGTGTTTAAAGCTGCTGTTGTGGGAAACAGCCACAAGGCAGCAGCATTATTACATTCTCAATTCTTGTTACTAGGGCAACAGAGTCTTCCTGGAGGTAGTGTTCCGAGGTTGTAAACTAGAGTGGAATGTGCTGGGACAAGCCCCCAGAACTTTATGTCTCCTTACTTATGTTTGTTTTTTAAATTTAATTTCTATTTCTTATCGGAGTAAATTTGATTAGAGTGTTTTGATTGTCTGGCTGTACAGAATCTACTCAATGATTCACACATATGTCTGTTCCTCTTCGGATCATGTTAGCATGTATGGAATTACAGAATGTATATTTTAAAGGTATTGTGATTATATAATTTATATAGTTTGTATGTTTTTTGTTTATATACATTTAACAAACATTACTATATGTATGTTAACCCCATAGTCCTAATTTACCCATCCTCCCACCTTTCATTTCGGCTAACAATTAGTTTATTTGATAAGTCTGTGAGTGTCTTTTTTTGTGGAAATATGTTCATTGGTAGCAATCTTAGGATAACATGTATAAATGATATCATAGGATATTTGTCATACCTTTTTGACTTACTTAACCTTATATGATTATTTCTAGGCTCAACTGTAGTCCTGAACACGGCATTGTTTATTTTTTTTCCGAGGCTACTATTCCATGCTGTCCATATACCTCTTCTTTTTGTCCATTCATCTGTTTATGGATCTTTTTTTGCTTCCATTTCTTGGCTATTTCAATATTGCTGCAGTGCACATTTGCCTGCCTCTGTCTTTCCGATTCTGGTGGTCTTAGGTTATAGGCCCAAAAGGTGCCCTGCCGCATCATATGGTAGCTCAGGTTTTACCTTGTAAAGCAGCTCGATTCAGTTTGCGTTAGTGCTGTTACCACTTTACATCCCACCAGCAGCTAGAAGGTACACAGTTCTCTAAAACCCCTTCAGCATTTATAGTTTGTAGACTTTTTGCTGATGGTCATGACTGGTGTGAGCTGAAACCTTTTTGAATTTGAATTTGCCTATGGCTAATAATTCCTTATACTGAGCTTTAGGCATGTCCTTTTTTTTCTTTTCCTTTTTTTTAAAGCGTGAGTACAACTTCCTTCCTCTTATTGACTTCTTGAAAATTTTCTCATGTCTTGAATTTTCTTGCCTATTCCCTACCGCAGGGCATTTTTTGAGGGCAGGTGTCATTTAGAGCCCTGCAGTCCTTGTGACTATTAAGCAACAATTGGCACTGGGTATAAAGCTGCTGTTGTGGGAAACAGCCACAAGGCGGCAGCATTATTACGTTCTCAACTCTTGTTACTAGGGCAACAGAGTCTTCCTGGAGGTAGTGTTCTGAGGTTGTAAACTAGAGTGGAATGTGCTGGGACAAGCCCCCAGAACTTCATGTCTCCTTACTTCTGTTTGTTTTTTCAATTTAATTTCTATTTCTTATCGGAGTAAATTTGATTAGAGTGTTTTGATTGTCTGGCTGTACAGAACCTGCTCAATGATTCATACATATGTCTGTTCATCTTCGGATCCTGTTAGCATGTATGTGATTACACAATATATATTTTAAAGGTATTGGTGATTATATAATTCATATAGTTTTTCTGTTATATGTTTATATACATTTCACATACATTAGTATATGTATGTAAACACCATAGTCCTAATTTACCCATCCTCCGACCTTTCATTTTGGCTAACCATTAGTTTATTTGATAAGTCTGTGAGTGTCTTTTTTTGTGGAAATATGTTCATTGGTAGCAATCTTAGGATAACATGTATAAATGATATCATAGGATATTTGTCATACCCTTTTTTTTTAATTAATAGCTACTTTATTTATTTATTTATCTATTTATTTAGCTGTGTTGGGTCTTCGTTTCGTGCGAGGGCTTTCTCTAGTTGCGGCAAGCGGGGGCCACTCTTCATTGCGGTGCGCGGGCCTCTCACTATCGTGGCCCCTTCCGTTGCGGGGCACAGGCTCCAGATGCGCAGGCTCAGCAGTTGTGGCTCACGGTCCCAGTTGCTCTGTGGCACGTGGGATCCTCCCAGACCAGGGCTCGAACCCGCGTCCCCTGCATTAGCAGGCAGATTCTCTATCACTGCGCCACCAGGGAAGCCCCTGTCATACCCTTTTGACTTACTTAACCTTATATGATTATTTCTAGGCTCAACTGTAGTCCTGAAAACGGCATTGTTCATTTTGTTCCCGAGGCTTCTATTCCATTTGGTACGTATACCACTTCGTCTTTGTCCATTCATCTGTTTATGGACCTTTTTTTTGCTTCCATGTCTTGGCTATTTCAATATTGCTGCAGTGCACATTTGCCTGCCTCTGTCTTTCCGATTCTGGTGGTCTTAGTTAATAGGCTCAAAAGGTGCCCTGTCGCATCATATGGTAGCTCAGTTTTTACCTTGTAAAGCAGCTCCATTCCGTTTTTGTTAGTGCTGTTACCACTTTAGATCCCACCAGAGCTAGGAGGTACAGAGTTCTCTAAAACCCCTTCTGCATTTATAGTTTGTGGACTTTTTGCTGATGGCCATTTGACCTGTGTGAGCTGAAACCTTTTTGGAGGTTGGATAGGCATGTGGCTAATAATTCCTTACACTGAGCTTTAGGCATCCCCTTTTTCTTCTTTTCCTTTTTTTGTTAAAGAGTGAGTACAACTTCCCTCTTCATATTGACTTCCTGAAAAATTTCTCATGTGTTGAATTTTCTTGCCTATTCCCTACCCCAGGGCCTTTTTTGAAGGCAGGTGTCATTTAGTGCCCTGCAGTCCTTGTGACTATTAAGCAACAATAGGCACTGGGTATAAAGCTGCTGTTGTGGGAAACAGCCACAAGGCGGCAGCATTATTACGTTCTCAACTCTTGTTACTAGGGCAACAGAGTCTTCCTCTAGGTAGTGTTCCGAGGTTGTGAGTTAGAGTGGAATGTGCTGGGAGAAGCCCCGAGAAGTTTATGTCTCCTTACTTCTGTTTGTTTTTTAAATTTAATTTCTATTTCTTATCGGAGTAAATTTGATTAGAGTGTTTTCATTGTCTGGCTGTACAGAATCTGCTCAATGATTCATACATATGTCTGTTCATCTTCGGATCCTGTTAGCATGTATGTGATTACACAATATATATTTTAAAGGTATTGGTGATTATATAATTCATATAGTTTATCTGTTATATGTTTACATACGTTTAACATACATTAGTATATGTATGTAAACGCCATAGTCCTAATTTACCCATCCTCCCACCTTTCAGTTTGGCTAACCATTAGTTTATTTGATAAGTCTGTGAGTGTCTTTTTTTGTGGAAATATGTTCATTGGTAGCAATCTTAGGATAACATGTATAAATGATATCATAGGATATTTGTCATACCCTTTTGACTTACTTAACCTTATATGATTATTTCTAGGCTCAACTGTAGTCCTGAAAACGGCATTGTTCATTTTGTCCCCGAGGCTTCTATTCCATTTGGTACGTATACCACTTCGTCTTTGTCCATTCATCTGTTTATGGACCTTTTTTTTGCTTCCATGTCTTGGCTATATCAATGTTGTTGCAGTTCACATTTGCCTGCCTCTGTCTTTCCGATTCTGGTGGTCTTAGGTTATAGGCCCAAAAGGTGCCCTGCCGCATCATATGGTAGCTCAATTTTTACCTTTGTAGCAGCTCCATTCAGTTTTCGTTAGTGCTGTTACCACTTTACATCCCACGAGCAGCTAGAAGGTACACATTTTTCTCAAACCCCTTAAGCATTTATAGTTTGTAGTCTTTTTGCTGATGGTCATGACTGGTGTGAGCTGAAACCTTTTTGAATTTGAATTTGCATGTGGCTAATAATTCCTTATACTGAGCTTTAAGCATGTCCTTTTTTTTCTTTTCCTTTTTTTGATAAAGAGTGAGTACAACTTCCCTCTTCATATTGACTTCTTGAAAAATTTCTCATGTGTTGAATTTTCTTGCCTATTCCCCACTCCAGGGCATTTCTTGAGGGCAGGTGTCATTTAGAGCCCTGCAATCCTTGTGACTATGAAGCAACCATTAGCAGTGTGTTTAAAGCTGCTGTTGTGGGAAACAGCCACAAGGCAGCAGCATTATTACATTCTCAATTCTTGTTACTAGGGCAACAGAGTCTTCCTGGAGGTAGTGTTCCGAGGTTGTAAACTAGAGTGGAATGTGCTGGGACAAGCCCCCAGAACTTTATGTCTCCTTACTTATGTTTGTTTTTTAAATTTAATTTCTATTTCTTATCGGAGTAAATTTGATTAGAGTGTTTTGATTGTCTGGCTGTACAGAATCTACTCAATGATTCACACATATGTCTGTTCCTCTTCGGATCATGTTAGCATGTATGGAATTACAGAATGTATATTTTAAAGGTATTGTGATTATATAATTTATATAGTTTGTATGTTTTTTGTTTATATACATTTAACAAACATTACTATATGTATGTTAACCCCATAGTCCTAATTTACCCATCCTCCCACCTTTCATTTCGGCTAACAATTAGTTTATTTGATAAGTCTGTGAGTGTCTTTTTTTGTGGAAATATGTTCATTGGTAGCAATCTTAGGATAACATGTATAAATGATATCATAGGATATTTGTCATACCTTTTTGACTTACTTAACCTTATATGATTATTTCTAGGCTCAACTGTAGTCCTGAACACGGCATTGTTTATTTTTTTTCCGAGGCTACTATTCCATGCTGTCCATATACCTCTTCTTTTTGTCCATTCATCTGTTTATGGATCTTTTTTTGCTTCCATTTCTTGGCTATTTCAATATTGCTGCAGTGCACATTTGCCTGCCTCTGTCTTTCCGATTCTGGTGGTCTTAGGTTATAGGCCCAAAAGGTGCCCTGCCGCATCATATGGTAGCTCAGGTTTTACCTTGTAAAGCAGCTCGATTCAGTTTGCGTTAGTGCTGTTACCACTTTACATCCCACCAGCAGCTAGAAGGTACACAGTTCTCTAAAACCCCTTCAGCATTTATAGTTTGTAGACTTTTTGCTGATGGTCATGACTGGTGTGAGCTGAAACCTTTTTGAATTTGAATTTGCCTATGGCTAATAATTCCTTATACTGAGCTTTAGGCATGTCCTTTTTTTTCTTTTCCTTTTTTTTAAAGCGTGAGTACAACTTCCTTCCTCTTATTGACTTCTTGAAAATTTTCTCATGTCTTGAATTTTCTTGCCTATTCCCTACCGCAGGGCATTTTTTGAGGGCAGGTGTCATTTAGAGCCCTGCAGTCCTTGTGACTATTAAGCAACAATTGGCACTGGGTATAAAGCTGCTGTTGTGGGAAACAGCCACAAGGCGGCAGCATTATTACGTTCTCAACTCTTGTTACTAGGGCAACAGAGTCTTCCTCTAGGTAGTGTTCCGAGGTTGTGAGTTAGAGTGGAATGTGCTGGGAGAAGCCCCGAGAAGTTTATGTCTCCTTACTTCTGTTTGTTTTTTAAATTTAATTTCTATTTCTTATCGGAGTAAATTTGATTAGAGTGTTTTCATTGTCTGGCTGTACAGAATCTGCTCAATGATTCATACATATGTCTGTTCATCTTCGGATCCTGTTAGCATGTATGTGATTACACAATATATATTTTAAAGGTATTGGTGATTATATAATTCATATAGTTTATCTGTTATATGTTTACATACGTTTAACATACATTAGTATATGTATGTAAACGCCATAGTCCTAATTTACCCATCCTCCCACCTTTCAGTTTGGCTAACCATTAGTTTATTTGATAAGTCTGTGAGTGTCTTTTTTTGTGGAAATATGTTCATTGGTAGCAATCTTAGGATAACATGTATAAATGATATCATAGGATATTTGTCATACCCTTTTTTTTTAATTAATAGCTACTTTATTTATTTATTTATCTATTTATTTAGCTGTGTTGGGTCTTCGTTTCGTGCGAGGGCTTTCTCTAGTTGCGGTAAGCGGGGGCCACTCTTCATTGCGGTGCGCGGGCCTCTCACTATCGTGGCCCCTTCCGTTGCGGGGCACAGGCTCCAGATGCGCAGGCTCAGCAGTTGTGGCTCACGGTCCCAGTTGCTCTGTGGCACGTGGGATCCTCCCAGACCAGGGCTCGAACCCGCGTCCCCTGCATTAGCAGGCAGATTCTCTATCACTGCGCCACCAGGGAAGCCCCTGTCATACCCTTTTGACTTACTTAACCTTATATGATTATTTCTAGGCTCAACTGTAGTCCTGAAAACGGCATTGTTCATTTTGTTCCCGAGGCTTCTATTCCATTTGGTACGTATACCACTTCGTCTTTGTCCATTCATCTGTTTATGGACCTTTTTTTTGCTTCCATGTCTTGGCTATTTCAATATTGCTGCAGTGCACATTTGCCTGCCTCTGTCTTTCCGATTCTGGTGGTCTTAGTTAATAGGCTCAAAAGGTGCCCTGTCGCATCATATGGTAGCTCAGTTTTTACCTTGTAAAGCAGCTCCATTCCGTTTTTGTTAGTGCTGTTACCACTTTAGATCCCACCAGAGCTAGGAGGTACAGAGTTCTCTAAAACCCCTTCTGCATTTATAGTTTGTGGACTTTTTGCTGATGGCCATTTGACCTGTGTGAGCTGAAACCTTTTTGGAGGTTGGATAGGCATGTGGCTAATAATTCCTTACACTGAGCTTTAGGCATCCCCTTTTTCTTCTTTTCCTTTTTTTGTTAAAGAGTGAGTACAACTTCCCTCTTCATATTGACTTCCTGAAAAATTTCTCATGTGTTGAATTTTCTTGCCTATTCCCTACCCCAGGGCCTTTTTTGAAGGCAGGTGTCATTTAGTGCCCTGCAGTCCTTGTGACTATTAAGCAACAATAGGCACTGGGTATAAAGCTGCTGTTGTGGGAAACAGCCACAAGGCGGCAGCATTATTACGTTCTCAACTCTTGTTACTAGGGCAACAGAGTCTTCCTCTAGGTAGTGTTCCGAGGTTGTGAGTTAGAGTGGAATGTGCTGGGAGAAGCCCCGAGAAGTTTATGTCTCCTTACTTCTGTTTGTTTTTTAAATTTAATTTCTATTTCTTATCGGAGTAAATTTGATTAGAGTGTTTTCATTGTCTGGCTGTACAGAATCTGCTCAATGATTCATACATATGTCTGTTCATCTTCGGATCCTGTTAGCATGTATGTGATTACACAATATATATTTTAAAGGTATTGGTGATTATATAATTCATATAGTTTATCTGTTATATGTTTACATACGTTTAACATACATTAGTATATGTATGTAAACGCCATAGTCCTAATTTACCCATCCTCCCACCTTTCAGTTTGGCTAACCATTAGTTTATTTGATAAGTCTGTGAGTGTCTTTTTTTGTGGAAATATGTTCATTGGTAGCAATCTTAGGATAACATGTATAAATGATATCATAGGATATTTGTCATACCCTTTTGACTTACTTAACCTTATATGATTATTTCTAGGCTCAACTGTAGTCCTGAAAACGGCATTGTTCATTTTGTCCCCGAGGCTTCTATTCCATTTGGTACGTATACCACTTCGTCTTTGTCCATTCATCTGTTTATGGACCTTTTTTTTGCTTCCATGTCTTGGCTATATCAATGTTGTTGCAGTTCACATTTGCCTGCCTCTGTCTTTCCGATTCTGGTGGTCTTAGGTTATAGGCCCAAAAGGTGCCCTGCCGCATCATATGGTAGCTCAATTTTTACCTTTGTAGCAGCTCCATTCAGTTTTCGTTAGTGCTGTTACCACTTTACATCCCACGAGCAGCTAGAAGGTACACATTTTTCTCAAACCCCTTAAGCATTTATAGTTTGTAGTCTTTTTGCTGATGGTCATGACTGGTGTGAGCTGAAACCTTTTTGAATTTGAATTTGCATGTGGCTAATAATTCCTTATACTGAGCTTTAAGCATGTCCTTTTTTTTCTTTTCCTTTTTTTGATAAAGAGTGAGTACAACTTCCCTCTTCATATTGACTTCTTGAAAAATTTCTCATGTGTTGAATTTTCTTGCCTATTCCCCACTCCAGGGCATTTCTTGAGGGCAGGTGTCATTTAGAGCCCTGCAATCCTTGTGACTATGAAGCAACCATTAGCAGTGTGTTTAAAGCTGCTGTTGTGGGAAACAGCCACAAGGCAGCAGCATTATTACATTCTCAATTCTTGTTACTAGGGCAACAGAGTCTTCCTGGAGGTAGTGTTCCGAGGTTGTAAACTAGAGTGGAATGTGCTGGGACAAGCCCCCAGAACTTTATGTCTCCTTACTTATGTTTGTTTTTTAAATTTAATTTCTATTTCTTATCGGAGTAAATTTGATTAGAGTGTTTTGATTGTCTGGCTGTACAGAATCTACTCAATGATTCACACATATGTCTGTTCCTCTTCGGATCATGTTAGCATGTATGGAATTACAGAATGTATATTTTAAAGGTATTGTGATTATATAATTTATATAGTTTGTATGTTTTTTGTTTATATACATTTAACAAACATTACTATATGTATGTTAACCCCATAGTCCTAATTTACCCATCCTCCCACCTTTCATTTCGGCTAACAATTAGTTTATTTGATAAGTCTGTGAGTGTCTTTTTTTGTGGAAATATGTTCATTGGTAGCAATCTTAGGATAACATGTATAAATGATATCATAGGATATTTGTCATACCTTTTTGACTTACTTAACCTTATATGATTATTTCTAGGCTCAACTGTAGTCCTGAACACGGCATTGTTTATTTTTTTTCCGAGGCTACTATTCCATGCTGTCCATATACCTCTTCTTTTTGTCCATTCATCTGTTTATGGATCTTTTTTTGCTTCCATTTCTTGGCTATTTCAATATTGCTGCAGTGCACATTTGCCTGCCTCTGTCTTTCCGATTCTGGTGGTCTTAGGTTATAGGCCCAAAAGGTGCCCTGCCGCATCATATGGTAGCTCAGGTTTTACCTTGTAAAGCAGCTCGATTCAGTTTGCGTTAGTGCTGTTACCACTTTACATCCCACCAGCAGCTAGAAGGTACACAGTTCTCTAAAACCCCTTCAGCATTTATAGTTTGTAGACTTTTTGCTGATGGTCATGACTGGTGTGAGCTGAAACCTTTTTGAATTTGAATTTGCCTATGGCTAATAATTCCTTATACTGAGCTTTAGGCATGTCCTTTTTTTTCTTTTCCTTTTTTTTAAAGCGTGAGTACAACTTCCTTCCTCTTATTGACTTCTTGAAAATTTTCTCATGTCTTGAATTTTCTTGCCTATTCCCTACCGCAGGGCATTTTTTGAGGGCAGGTGTCATTTAGAGCCCTGCAGTCCTTGTGACTATTAAGCAACAATTGGCACTGGGTATAAAGCTGCTGTTGTGGGAAACAGCCACAAGGCGGCAGCATTATTACGTTCTCAACTCTTGTTACTAGGGCAACAGAGTCTTCCTCTAGGTAGTGTTCCGAGGTTGTGAGTTAGAGTGGAATGTGCTGGGAGAAGCCCCGAGAAGTTTATGTCTCCTTACTTCTGTTTGTTTTTTAAATTTAATTTCTATTTCTTATCGGAGTAAATTTGATTAGAGTGTTTTCATTGTCTGGCTGTACAGAATCTGCTCAATGATTCATACATATGTCTGTTCATCTTCGGATCCTGTTAGCATGTATGTGATTACACAATATATATTTTAAAGGTATTGGTGATTATATAATTCATATAGTTTATCTGTTATATGTTTACATACGTTTAACATACATTAGTATATGTATGTAAACGCCATAGTCCTAATTTACCCATCCTCCCACCTTTCAGTTTGGCTAACCATTAGTTTATTTGATAAGTCTGTGAGTGTCTTTTTTTGTGGAAATATGTTCATTGGTAGCAATCTTAGGATAACATGTATAAATGATATCATAGGATATTTGTCATACCCTTTTTTTTTAATTAATAGCTACTTTATTTATTTATTTATCTATTTATTTAGCTGTGTTGGGTCTTCGTTTCGTGCGAGGGCTTTCTCTAGTTGCGGTAAGCGGGGGCCACTCTTCATTGCGGTGCGCGGGCCTCTCACTATCGTGGCCCCTTCCGTTGCGGGGCACAGGCTCCAGATGCGCAGGCTCAGCAGTTGTGGCTCACGGTCCCAGTTGCTCTGTGGCACGTGGGATCCTCCCAGACCAGGGCTCGAACCCGCGTCCCCTGCATTAGCAGGCAGATTCTCTATCACTGCGCCACCAGGGAAGCCCCTGTCATACCCTTTTGACTTACTTAACCTTATATGATTATTTCTAGGCTCAACTGTAGTCCTGAAAACGGCATTGTTCATTTTGTTCCCGAGGCTTCTATTCCATTTGGTACGTATACCACTTCGTCTTTGTCCATTCATCTGTTTATGGACCTTTTTTTTGCTTCCATGTCTTGGCTATTTCAATATTGCTGCAGTGCACATTTGCCTGCCTCTGTCTTTCCGATTCTGGTGGTCTTAGTTAATAGGCTCAAAAGGTGCCCTGTCGCATCATATGGTAGCTCAGTTTTTACCTTGTAAAGCAGCTCCATTCCGTTTTTGTTAGTGCTGTTACCACTTTAGATCCCACCAGAGCTAGGAGGTACAGAGTTCTCTAAAACCCCTTCTGCATTTATAGTTTGTGGACTTTTTGCTGATGGCCATTTGACCTGTGTGAGCTGAAACCTTTTTGGAGGTTGGATAGGCATGTGGCTAATAATTCCTTACACTGAGCTTTAGGCATCCCCTTTTTCTTCTTTTCCTTTTTTTGTTAAAGAGTGAGTACAACTTCCCTCTTCATATTGACTTCCTGAAAAATTTCTCATGTGTTGAATTTTCTTGCCTATTCCCTACCCCAGGGCCTTTTTTGAAGGCAGGTGTCATTTAGTGCCCTGCAGTCCTTGTGACTATTAAGCAACAATAGGCACTGGGTATAAAGCTGCTGTTGTGGGAAACAGCCACAAGGCGGCAGCATTATTACGTTCTCAACTCTTGTTACTAGGGCAACAGAGTCTTCCTCTAGGTAGTGTTCCGAGGTTGTGAGTTAGAGTGGAATGTGCTGGGAGAAGCCCCGAGAAGTTTATGTCTCCTTACTTCTGTTTGTTTTTTAAATTTAATTTCTATTTCTTATCGGAGTAAATTTGATTAGAGTGTTTTCATTGTCTGGCTGTACAGAATCTGCTCAATGATTCATACATATGTCTGTTCATCTTCGGATCCTGTTAGCATGTATGTGATTACACAATATATATTTTAAAGGTATTGGTGATTATATAATTCATATAGTTTATCTGTTATATGTTTACATACATTTAACATACATTAGTATATGTATGTAAACGCCATAGTCCTAATTTACCCATCCTCCCACCTTTCAGTTTGGCTAACCATTAGTTTATTTGATAAGTCTGTGAGTGTCTTTTTTTGTGGAAATATGTTCATTGGTAGCAATCTTAGGATAACATGTATAAATGATATCATAGGATATTTGTCATACCCTTTTGACTTACTTAACCTTATATGATTATTTCTAGGCTCAACTGTAGTCCTGAAAACGGCATTGTTCATTTTGTTCCCGAGGCTTCTATTCCATTTGGTACGTATACCACTTCGTCTTTGTCCATTCATCTGTTTATGGACCTTTTTTTTGCTTCCATGTCTTGGCTATATCAATGTTGTTGCAGTTCACATTTGCCTGCCTCTGTCTTTCCGATTCTGGTGGTCTTAGGTTATAGGCCCAAAAGGTGCCCTGCCGCATCATATGGTAGCTCAATTTTTACCTTTGTAGCAGCTCCATTCAGTTTTCGTTAGTGCTGTTACCACTTTACATCCCACGAGCAGCTAGAAGGTACACATTTTTCTCAAACCCCTTAAGCATTTATAGTTTGTAGTCTTTTTGCTGATGGTCATGACTGGTGTGAGCTGAAACCTTTTTGAATTTGAATTTGCATGTGGCTAATAATTCCTTATACTGAGCTTTAAGCATGTCCTTTTTTTTCTTTTCCTTTTTTTGATAAAGAGTGAGTACAACTTCCCTCTTCATATTGACTTCTTGAAAAATTTCTCATGTGTTGAATTTTCTTGCCTATTCCCCACTCCAGGGCATTTCTTGAGGGCAGGTGTCATTTAGAGCCCTGCAATCCTTGTGACTATGAAGCAACCATTAGCAGTGTGTTTAAAGCTGCTGTTGTGGGAAACAGCCACAAGGCAGCAGCATTATTACATTCTCAATTCTTGTTACTAGGGCAACAGAGTCTTCCTGGAGGTAGTGTTCCGAGGTTGTAAACTAGAGTGGAATGTGCTGGGACAAGCCCCCAGAACTTTATGTCTCCTTACTTATGTTTGTTTTTTAAATTTAATTTCTATTTCTTATCGGAGTAAATTTGATTAGAGTGTTTTGATTGTCTGGCTGTACAGAATCTACTCAATGATTCACACATATGTCTGTTCCTCTTCGGATCATGTTAGCATGTATGGAATTACAGAATGTATATTTTAAAGGTATTGTGATTATATAATTTATATAGTTTGTATGTTTTTTGTTTATATACATTTAACAAACATTACTATATGTATGTTAACCCCATAGTCCTAATTTACCCATCCTCCCACCTTTCATTTCGGCTAACAATTAGTTTATTTGATAAGTCTGTGAGTGTCTTTTTTTGTGGAAATATGTTCATTGGTAGCAATCTTAGGATAACATGTATAAATGATATCATAGGATATTTGTCATACCTTTTTGACTTACTTAACCTTATATGATTATTTCTAGGCTCAACTGTAGTCCTGAACACGGCATTGTTTATTTTTTTTCCGAGGCTACTATTCCATGCTGTCCATATACCTCTTCTTTTTGTCCATTCATCTGTTTATGGATCTTTTTTTGCTTCCATTTCTTGGCTATTTCAATATTGCTGCAGTGCACATTTGCCTGCCTCTGTCTTTCCGATTCTGGTGGTCTTAGGTTATAGGCCCAAAAGGTGCCCTGCCGCATCATATGGTAGCTCAGGTTTTACCTTGTAAAGCAGCTCGATTCAGTTTGCGTTAGTGCTGTTACCACTTTACATCCCACCAGCAGCTAGAAGGTACACAGTTCTCTAAAACCCCTTCAGCATTTATAGTTTGTAGACTTTTTGCTGATGGTCATGACTGGTGTGAGCTGAAACCTTTTTGAATTTGAATTTGCCTATGGCTAATAATTCCTTATACTGAGCTTTAGGCATGTCCTTTTTTTTCTTTTCCTTTTTTTTAAAGCGTGAGTACAACTTCCTTCCTCTTATTGACTTCTTGAAAATTTTCTCATGTCTTGAATTTTCTTGCCTATTCCCTACCGCAGGGCATTTTTTGAGGGCAGGTGTCATTTAGAGCCCTGCAGTCCTTGTGACTATTAAGCAACAATTGGCACTGGGTATAAAGCTGCTGTTGTGGGAAACAGCCACAAGGCGGCAGCATTATTACGTTCTCAACTCTTGTTACTAGGGCAACAGAGTCTTCCTGGAGGTAGTGTTCTGAGGTTGTAAACTAGAGTGGAATGTGCTGGGACAAGCCCCCAGAACTTCATGTCTCCTTACTTCTGTTTGTTTTTTCAATTTAATTTCTATTTCTTATCGGAGTAAATTTGATTAGAGTGTTTTGATTGTCTGGATGTACAGAACCTGCTCAATGATTCATACATATGTCTGTTCATCTTCGGATCCTGTTAGCATGTATGTGATTACACAATATATATTTTAAAGGTATTGGTGATTATATAATTCATATAGTTTTTCTGTTATATGTTTATATACATTTCACATACATTAGTATATGTATGTAAACACCATAGTCCTAATTTACCCATCCTCCGACCTTTCATTTTGGCTAACCATTAGTTTATTTGATAAGTCTGTGAGTGTCTTTTTTTGTGGAAATATGTTCATTGGTAGCAATCTTAGGATAACATGTATAAATGATATCATAGGATATTTGTCATACCCTTTTTTTTAATTAATAGCTACTTTATTTATTTATTTATCTATTTATTTAGCTGTGTTGGGTCTTCGTTTCGTGCGAGGGCTTTCTCTAGTTGCGGTAAGCGGGGGCCACTCTTCATTGCGGTGCGCGGGCCTCTCACTATCGTGGCCCCTTCCGTTGCGGGGCACAGGCTCCAGATGCGCAGGCTCAGCAGTTGTGGCTCACGGTCCCAGTTGCTCTGTGGCACGTGGGATCCTCCCAGACCAGGGCTCGAACCCGCGTCCCCTGCATTAGCAGGCAGATTCTCTATCACTGCGCCACCAGGGAAGCCCCTGTCATACCCTTTTGACTTACTTAACCTTATATGATTATTTCTAGGCTCAACTGTAGTCCTGAAAACGGCATTGTTCATTTTGTTCCCGAGGCTTCTATTCCATTTGGTACGTATACCACTTCGTCTTTGTCCATTCATCTGTTTATGGACCTTTTTTTTGCTTCCATGTCTTGGCTATTTCAATATTGCTGCAGTGCACATTTGCCTGCCTCTGTCTTTCCGATTCTGGTGGTCTTAGTTAATAGGCTCAAAAGGTGCCCTGTCGCATCATATGGTAGCTCAGTTTTTACCTTGTAAAGCAGCTCCATTCCGTTTTTGTTAGTGCTGTTACCACTTTAGATCCCACCAGAGCTAGGAGGTACAGAGTTCTCTAAAACCCCTTCTGCATTTATAGTTTGTGGACTTTTTGCTGATGGCCATTTGACCTGTGTGAGCTGAAACCTTTTTGGAGGTTGGATAGGCATGTGGCTAATAATTCCTTACACTGAGCTTTAGGCATCCCCTTTTTCTTCTTTTCCTTTTTTTGTTAAAGAGTGAGTACAACTTCCCTCTTCATATTGACTTCCTGAAAAATTTCTCATGTGTTGAATTTTCTTGCCTATTCCCTACCCCAGGGCCTTTTTTGAAGGCAGGTGTCATTTAGTGCCCTGCAGTCCTTGTGACTATTAAGCAACAATAGGCACTGGGTATAAAGCTGCTGTTGTGGGAAACAGCCACAAGGCGGCAGCATTATTACGTTCTCAACTCTTGTTACTAGGGCAACAGAGTCTTCCTCTAGGTAGTGTTCCGAGGTTGTGAGTTAGAGTGGAATGTGCTGGGAGAAGCCCCGAGAAGTTTATGTCTCCTTACTTCTGTTTGTTTTTTAAATTTAATTTCTATTTCTTATCGGAGTAAATTTGATTAGAGTGTTTTCATTGTCTGGCTGTACAGAATCTGCTCAATGATTCATACATATGTCTGTTCATCTTCGGATCCTGTTAGCATGTATGTGATTACACAATATATATTTTAAAGGTATTGGTGATTATATAATTCATATAGTTTATCTGTTATATGTTTACATACGTTTAACATACATTAGTATATGTATGTAAACGCCATAGTCCTAATTTACCCATCCTCCCACCTTTCAGTTTGGCTAACCATTAGTTTATTTGATAAGTCTGTGAGTGTCTTTTTTTGTGGAAATATGTTCATTGGTAGCAATCTTAGGATAACATGTATAAATGATATCATAGGATATTTGTCATACCCTTTTGACTTACTTAACCTTATATGATTATTTCTAGGCTCAACTGTAGTCCTGAAAACGGCATTGTTCATTTTGTCCCCGAGGCTTCTATTCCATTTGGTACGTATACCACTTCGTCTTTGTCCATTCATCTGTTTATGGACCTTTTTTTTGCTTCCATGTCTTGGCTATATCAATGTTGTTGCAGTTCACATTTGCCTGCCTCTGTCTTTCCGATTCTGGTGGTCTTAGGTTATAGGCCCAAAAGGTGCCCTGCCGCATCATATGGTAGCTCAATTTTTACCTTTGTAGCAGCTCCATTCAGTTTTCGTTAGTGCTGTTACCACTTTACATCCCACGAGCAGCTAGAAGGTACACATTTTTCTCAAACCCCTTAAGCATTTATAGTTTGTAGTCTTTTTGCTGATGGTCATGACTGGTGTGAGCTGAAACCTTTTTGAATTTGAATTTGCATGTGGCTAATAATTCCTTATACTGAGCTTTAAGCATGTCCTTTTTTTTCTTTTCCTTTTTTTGATAAAGAGTGAGTACAACTTCCCTCTTCATATTGACTTCTTGAAAAATTTCTCATGTGTTGAATTTTCTTGCCTATTCCCCACTCCAGGGCATTTCTTGAGGGCAGGTGTCATTTAGAGCCCTGCAATCCTTGTGACTATGAAGCAACCATTAGCAGTGTGTTTAAAGCTGCTGTTGTGGGAAACAGCCACAAGGCAGCAGCATTATTACATTCTCAATTCTTGTTACTAGGGCAACAGAGTCTTCCTGGAGGTAGTGTTCCGAGGTTGTAAACTAGAGTGGAATGTGCTGGGACAAGCCCCCAGAACTTTATGTCTCCTTACTTATGTTTGTTTTTTAAATTTAATTTCTATTTCTTATCGGAGTAAATTTGATTAGAGTGTTTTGATTGTCTGGCTGTACAGAATCTACTCAATGATTCACACATATGTCTGTTCCTCTTCGGATCATGTTAGCATGTATGGAATTACAGAATGTATATTTTAAAGGTATTGTGATTATATAATTTATATAGTTTGTATGTTTTTTGTTTATATACATTTAACAAACATTACTATATGTATGTTAACCCCATAGTCCTAATTTACCCATCCTCCCACCTTTCATTTCGGCTAACAATTAGTTTATTTGATAAGTCTGTGAGTGTCTTTTTTTGTGGAAATATGTTCATTGGTAGCAATCTTAGGATAACATGTATAAATGATATCATAGGATATTTGTCATACCTTTTTGACTTACTTAACCTTATATGATTATTTCTAGGCTCAACTGTAGTCCTGAACACGGCATTGTTTATTTTTTTTCCGAGGCTACTATTCCATGCTGTCCATATACCTCTTCTTTTTGTCCATTCATCTGTTTATGGATCTTTTTTTGCTTCCATTTCTTGGCTATTTCAATATTGCTGCAGTGCACATTTGCCTGCCTCTGTCTTTCCGATTCTGGTGGTCTTAGGTTATAGGCCCAAAAGGTGCCCTGCCGCATCATATGGTAGCTCAGGTTTTACCTTGTAAAGCAGCTCGATTCAGTTTGCGTTAGTGCTGTTACCACTTTACATCCCACCAGCAGCTAGAAGGTACACAGTTCTCTAAAACCCCTTCAGCATTTATAGTTTGTAGACTTTTTGCTGATGGTCATGACTGGTGTGAGCTGAAACCTTTTTGAATTTGAATTTGCCTATGGCTAATAATTCCTTATACTGAGCTTTAGGCATGTCCTTTTTTTTCTTTTCCTTTTTTTTAAAGCGTGAGTACAACTTCCTTCCTCTTATTGACTTCTTGAAAATTTTCTCATGTCTTGAATTTTCTTGCCTATTCCCTACCGCAGGGCATTTTTTGAGGGCAGGTGTCATTTAGAGCCCTGCAGTCCTTGTGACTATTAAGCAACAATTGGCACTGGGTATAAAGCTGCTGTTGTGGGAAACAGCCACAAGGCGGCAGCATTATTACGTTCTCAACTCTTGTTACTAGGGCAACAGAGTCTTCCTGGAGGTAGTGTTCTGAGGTTGTAAACTAGAGTGGAATGTGCTGGGACAAGCCCCCAGAACTTCATGTCTCCTTACTTCTGTTTGTTTTTTCAATTTAATTTCTATTTCTTATCGGAGTAAATTTGATTAGAATGTTTTGATTGTCTGGCTGTACAGAACCTGCTCAATGATTCATACATATGTCTGTTCATCTTCGGATCCTGTTAGCATGTATGTGATTACACAATATATATTTTAAAGGTATTGGTGATTATATAATTCATATAGTTTTTCTGTTATATGTTTATATACATTTAACATACATTAGTATATGTATGTAAACACCATAGTCCTAATTTACCCATCCTCCCACCTTTCATTTTGGCTAACCATTAGTTTATTTGATAAGTCTGTGAGTGTCTTTTTTTGTGGAAATATGTTCATTGGTAGCAATCTTAGGATAACATGTATAAATGATATCATAGGATATTTGTCATACCCTTTTTTTTTAATTAATAGCTACTTTATTTATTTATTTATCTATTTATTTAGCTGTGTTGGGTCTTCGTTTCGTGCGAGGGCTTTCTCTAGTTGCGGCAAGCGGGGGCCACTCTTCATTGCGGTGCGCGGGCCTCTCACTATCGTGGCCCCTTCCGTTGCGGGGCACAGGCTCCAGATGCGCAGGCTCAGCAGTTGTGGCTCACGGTCCCAGTTGCTCTGTGGCACGTGGGATCCTCCCAGACCAGGGCTCGAACCCGCGTCCCCTGCATTAGCAGGCAGATTCTCTATCACTGCGCCACCAGGGAAGCCCCTGTCATACCCTTTTGACTTACTTAACCTTATATGATTATTTCTAGGCTCAACTGTAGTCCTGAAAACGGCATTGTTCATTTTGTTCCCGAGGCTTCTATTCCATTTGGTACGTATACCACTTCGTCTTTGTCCATTCATCTGTTTATGGACCTTTTTTTTGCTTCCATGTCTTGGCTATTTCAATATTGCTGCAGTGCACATTTGCCTGCCTCTGTCTTTCCGATTCTGGTGGTCTTAGTTAATAGGCTCAAAAGGTGCCCTGTCGCATCATATGGTAGCTCAGTTTTTACCTTGTAAAGCAGCTCCATTCCGTTTTTGTTAGTGCTGTTACCACTTTAGATCCCACCAGAGCTAGGAGGTACAGAGTTCTCTAAAACCCCTTCTGCATTTATAGTTTGTGGACTTTTTGCTGATGGCCATTTGACCTGTGTGAGCTGAAACCTTTTTGGAGGTTGGATAGGCATGTGGCTAATAATTCCTTACACTGAGCTTTAGGCATCCCCTTTTTCTTCTTTTCCTTTTTTTGTTAAAGAGTGAGTACAACTTCCCTCTTCATATTGACTTCCTGAAAAATTTCTCATGTGTTGAATTTTCTTGCCTATTCCCTACCCCAGGGCCTTTTTTGAAGGCAGGTGTCATTTAGTGCCCTGCAGTCCTTGTGACTATTAAGCAACAATAGGCACTGGGTATAAAGCTGCTGTTGTGGGAAACAGCCACAAGGCGGCAGCATTATTACGTTCTCAACTCTTGTTACTAGGGCAACAGAGTCTTCCTCTAGGTAGTGTTCCGAGGTTGTGAGTTAGAGTGGAATGTGCTGGGAGAAGCCCCGAGAAGTTTATGTCTCCTTACTTCTGTTTGTTTTTTAAATTTAATTTCTATTTCTTATCGGAGTAAATTTGATTAGAGTGTTTTCATTGTCTGGCTGTACAGAATCTGCTCAATGATTCATACATATGTCTGTTCATCTTCGGATCCTGTTAGCATGTATGTGATTACACAATATATATTTTAAAGGTATTGGTGATTATATAATTCATATAGTTTATCTGTTATATGTTTACATACATTTAACATACATTAGTATATGTATGTAAACGCCATAGTCCTAATTTACCCATCCTCCCACCTTTCAGTTTGGCTAACCATTAGTTTATTTGATAAGTCTGTGAGTGTCTTTTTTTGTGGAAATATGTTCATTGGTAGCAATCTTAGGATAACATGTATAAATGATATCATAGGATATTTGTCATACCCTTTTGACTTACTTAACCTTATATGATTATTTCTAGGCTCAACTGTAGTCCTGAAAACGGCATTGTTCATTTTGTCCCCGAGGCTTCTATTCCATTTGGTACGTATACCACTTCGTCTTTGTCCATTCATCTGTTTATGGACCTTTTTTTTGCTTCCATGTCTTGGCTATATCAATGTTGTTGCAGTTCACATTTGCCTGCCTCTGTCTTTCCGATTCTGGTGGTCTTAGGTTATAGGCCCAAAAGGTGCCCTGCCGCATCATATGGTAGCTCAATTTTTACCTTTGTAGCAGCTCCATTCAGTTTTCGTTAGTGCTGTTACCACTTTACATCCCACGAGCAGCTAGAAGGTACACATTTTTCTCAAACCCCTTAAGCATTTATAGTTTGTAGTCTTTTTGCTGATGGTCATGACTGGTGTGAGCTGAAACCTTTTTGAATTTGAATTTGCATGTGGCTAATAATTCCTTATACTGAGCTTTAAGCATGTCCTTTTTTTTCTTTTCCTTTTTTTGATAAAGAGTGAGTACAACTTCCCTCTTCATATTGACTTCTTGAAAAATTTCTCATGTGTTGAATTTTCTTGCCTATTCCCCACTCCAGGGCATTTCTTGAGGGCAGGTGTCATTTAGAGCCCTGCAATCCTTGTGACTATGAAGCAACCATTAGCAGTGTGTTTAAAGCTGCTGTTGTGGGAAACAGCCACAAGGCAGCAGCATTATTACATTCTCAATTCTTGTTACTAGGGCAACAGAGTCTTCCTGGAGGTAGTGTTCCGAGGTTGTAAACTAGAGTGGAATGTGCTGGGACAAGCCCCCAGAACTTTATGTCTCCTTACTTATGTTTGTTTTTTAAATTTAATTTCTATTTCTTATCGGAGTAAATTTGATTAGAGTGTTTTGATTGTCTGGCTGTACAGAATCTACTCAATGATTCACACATATGTCTGTTCCTCTTCGGATCATGTTAGCATGTATGGAATTACAGAATGTATATTTTAAAGGTATTGTGATTATATAATTTATATAGTTTGTATGTTTTTTGTTTATATACATTTAACAAACATTACTATATGTATGTTAACCCCATAGTCCTAATTTACCCATCCTCCCACCTTTCATTTTGGCTAACAATTAGTTTATTTGATAAGTCTGTGAGTGTCTTTTTTTGTGGAAATATGTTCATTGGTAGCAATCTTAGGATAACATGTATAAATGATATCATAGGATATTTGTCATACCTTTTTGACTTACTTAACCTTATATGATTATTTCTAGGCTCAACTGTAGTCCTGAACACGGCATTGTTTATTTTTTTTCCGAGGCTACTATTCCATGCTGTCCATATACCTCTTCTTTTTGTCCATTCATCTGTTTATGGATCTTTTTTTGCTTCCATTTCTTGGCTATTTCAATATTGCTGCAGTGCACATTTGCCTGCCTCTGTCTTTCCGATTCTGGTGGTCTTAGGTTATAGGCCCAAAAGGTGCCCTGCCGCATCATATGGTAGCTCAGGTTTTACCTTGTAAAGCAGCTCGATTCAGTTTGCGTTAGTGCTGTTACCACTTTACATCCCACCAGCAGCTAGAAGGTACACAGTTCTCTAAAACCCCTTCAGCATTTATAGTTTGTAGACTTTTTGCTGATGGTCATGACTGGTGTGAGCTGAAACCTTTTTGAATTTGAATTTGCCTATGGCTAATAATTCCTTATACTGAGCTTTAGGCATGTCCTTTTTTTTCTTTTCCTTTTTTTTAAAGCGTGAGTACAACTTCCTTCCTCTTATTGACTTCTTGAAAATTTTCTCATGTCTTGAATTTTCTTGCCTATTCCCTACCGCAGGGCATTTTTTGAGGGCAGGTGTCATTTAGAGCCCTGCAGTCCTTGTGACTATTAAGCAACAATTGGCACTGGGTATAAAGCTGCTGTTGTGGGAAACAGCCACAAGGCGGCAGCATTATTACGTTCTCAACTCTTGTTACTAGGGCAACAGAGTCTTCCTGGAGGTAGTGTTCCGAGGTTGTAAACTAGAGTGGAATGTGCTGGGACAAGCCCCCAGAACTTCATGTCTCCTTACTTCTGTTTGTTTTTTCAATTTAATTTCTATTTCTTATCGGAGTAAATTTGATTAGAGTGTTTTGATTGTCTGGCTGTACAGAATCTGCTCAATGTTTCATACATATGTCTGTTCATCTTCGGATCCTGTTAGCATGTATGTGATTACACAATATATATTTTAAAGGTATTGGTGATTATATAATTCATATAGTTTTTCTGTTATATGTTTATATACATTTAACATACATTAGTATATGTATGTAAACACCATAGTCCTAATTTACCCATCCTCCCACCTTTCATTTTGGCTAACCATTAGTTTATTTGATAAGTCTGTGAGTGTCTTTTTTTGTGGAAATATGTTCATTGGTAGCAATCTTAGGATAACATGTATAAATGATATCATAGGATATTTGTCATACCCTTTTTTTTAAATTAATAGCTACTTTATTTATTTATTTATCTATTTATTTAGCTGTGTTGGGTCTTCGTTTCGTGCGAGGGCTTTCTCTAGTTGCGGCAAGCGGGGGCCACTCTTCATTGCGGTGCGCGGGCCTCTCTCTATCGTGGCCCCTTCCGTTGCGGGGCACAGGCTCCAGATGCGCAGGCTCAGCAGTTGTGGCTCACGGTCCCAGTTGCTCTGTGGCACGTGGGATCCTCCCAGACCAGGGCTCGAACCCGCGTCCCCTGCATTAGCAGGCAGATTCTCTATCACTGCGCCACCAGGGAAGCCCCTGTCATACCCTTTTGACTTACTTAACCTTATATGATTATTTCTAGGCTCAACTGTAGTCCTGAAAACGGCATTGTTCATTTTGTTCCCGAGGCTTCTATTCCATTTGGTACGTATACCACTTCGTCTTTGTCCATTCATCTGTTTATGGACCTTTTTTTTGCTTCCATGTCTTGGCTATTTCAATATTGCTGCAGTGCACATTTGCCTGCCTCTGTCTTTCCGATTCTGGTGGTCTTAGTTAATAGGCTCAAAAGGTGCCCTGTCGCATCATATGGTAGCTCAGTTTTTACCTTGTAAAGCAGCTCCATTCCGTTTTTGTTAGTGCTGTTACCACTTTAGATCCCACCAGAGCTAGGAGGTACAGAGTTCTCTAAAACCCCTTCTGCATTTATAGTTTGTGGACTTTTTGCTGATGGCCATTTGACCTGTGTGAGCTGAAACCTTTTTGGAGGTTGGATAGGCATGTGGCTAATAATTCCTTACACTGAGCTTTAGGCATCCCCTTTTTCTTCTTTTCCTTTTTTTGTTAAAGAGTGAGTACAACTTCCCTCTTCATATTGACTTCCTGAAAAATTTCTCATGTGTTGAATTTTCTTGCCTATTCCCTACCCCAGGGCCTTTTTTGAAGGCAGGTGTCATTTAGTGCCCTGCAGTCCTTGTGACTATTAAGCAACAATAGGCACTGGGTATAAAGCTGCTGTTGTGGGAAACAGCCACAAGGCGGCAGCATTATTACGTTCTCAACTCTTGTTACTAGGGCAACAGAGTCTTCCTCTAGGTAGTGTTCCGAGGTTGTGAGTTAGAGTGGAATGTGCTGGGAGAAGCCCCGAGAAGTTTATGTCTCCTTACTTCTGTTTGTTTTTTAAATTTAATTTCTATTTCTTATCGGAGTAAATTTGATTAGAGTGTTTTCATTGTCTGGCTGTACAGAATCTGCTCAATGATTCATACATATGTCTGTTCATCTTCGGATCCTGTTAGCATGTATGTGATTACACAATATATATTTTAAAGGTATTGGTGATTATATAATTCATATAGTTTATCTGTTATATGTTTACATACGTTTAACATACATTAGTATATGTATGTAAACGCCATAGTCCTAATTTACCCATCCTCCCACCTTTCAGTTTGGCTAACCATTAGTTTATTTGATAAGTCTGTGAGTGTCTTTTTTTGTGGAAATATGTTCATTGGTAGCAATCTTAGGATAACATGTATAAATGATATCATAGGATATTTGTCATACCCTTTTGACTTACTTAACCTTATATGATTATTTCTAGGCTCAACTGTAGTCCTGAAAACGGCATTGTTCATTTTGTTCCCGAGGCTTCTATTCCATTTGGTACGTATACCACTTCGTCTTTGTCCATTCATCTGTTTATGGACCTTTTTTTTGCTTCCATGTCTTGGCTATATCAATGTTGTTGCAGTTCACATTTGCCTGCCTCTGTCTTTCCGATTCTGGTGGTCTTAGGTTATAGGCCCAAAAGGTGCCCTGCCGCATCATATGGTAGCTCAATTTTTACCTTTGTAGCAGCTCCATTCAGTTTTCGTTAGTGCTGTTACCACTTTACATCCCACGAGCAGCTAGAAGGTACACATTTTTCTCAAACCCCTTAAGCATTTATAGTTTGTAGTCTTTTTGCTGATGGTCATGACTGGTGTGAGCTGAAACCTTTTTGAATTTGAATTTGCATGTGGCTAATAATTCCTTATACTGAACTTTAAGCATGTCCTTTTTTTTCTTTTCCTTTTTTTGATAAAGAGTGAGTACAACTTCCCTCTTCATATTGACTTCTTGAAAAATTTCTCATGTGTTGAATTTTCTTGCCTATTCCCCACTCCAGGGCATTTCTTGAGGGCAGGTGTCATTTAGAGCCCTGCAATCCTTGTGACTATGAAGCAACCATTAGCAGTGTGTTTAAAGCTGCTGTTGTGGGAAACAGCCACAAGGCAGCAGCATTATTACATTCTCAATTCTTGTTACTAGGGCAACAGAGTCTTCCTGGAGGTAGTGTTCCGAGGTTGTAAACTAGAGTGGAATGTGCTGGGACAAGCCCCCAGAACTTTATGTCTCCTTACTTATGTTTGTTTTTTAAATTTAATTTCTATTTCTTATCGGAGTAAATTTGATTAGAGTGTTTTGATTGTCTGGCTGTACAGAATCTACTCAATGATTCACACATATGTCTGTTCCTCTTCGGATCATGTTAGCATGTATGGAATTACAGAATGTATATTTTAAAGGTATTGTGATTATATAATTTATATAGTTTGTATGTTTTTTGTTTATATACATTTAACAAACATTACTATATGTATGTTAACCCCATAGTCCTAATTTACCCATCCTCCCACCTTTCATTTTGGCTAACAATTAGTTTATTTGATAAGTCTGTGAGTGTCTTTTTTTGTGGAAATATGTTCATTGGTAGCAATCTTAGGATAACATGTATAAATGATATCATAGGATATTTGTCATACCTTTTTGACTTACTTAACCTTATATGATTATTTCTAGGCTCAACTGTAGTCCTGAACACGGCATTGTTTATTTTTTTTCCGAGGCTACTATTCCATGCTGTCCATATACCTCTTCTTTTTGTCCATTCATCTGTTTATGGATCTTTTTTTGCTTCCATTTCTTGGCTATTTCAATATTGCTGCAGTGCACATTTGCCTGCCTCTGTCTTTCCGATTCTGGTGGTCTTAGGTTATAGGCCCAAAAGGTGCCCTGCCGCATCATATGGTAGCTCAGGTTTTACCTTGTAAAGCAGCTCGATTCAGTTTGCGTTAGTGCTGTTACCACTTTACATCCCACCAGCAGCTAGAAGGTACACAGTTCTCTAAAACCCCTTCAGCATTTATAGTTTGTAGACTTTTTGCTGATGGTCATGACTGGTGTGAGCTGAAACCTTTTTGAATTTGAATTTGCCTATGGCTAATAATTCCTTATACTGAGCTTTAGGCATGTCCTTTTTTTTCTTTTCCTTTTTTTTAAAGCGTGAGTACAACTTCCTTCCTCTTATTGACTTCTTGAAAATTTTCTCATGTCTTGAATTTTCTTGCCTATTCCCTACCGCAGGGCATTTTTTGAGGGCAGGTGTCATTTAGAGCCCTGCAGTCCTTGTGACTATTAAGCAACAATTGGCACTGGGTATAAAGCTGCTGTTGTGGGAAACAGCCACAAGGCGGCAGCATTATTACGTTCTCAACTCTTGTTACTAGGGCAACAGAGTCTTCCTGGAGGTAGTGTTCCGAGGTTGTAAACTAGAGTGGAATGTGCTGGGACAAGCCCCCAGAACTTCATGTCTCCTTACTTCTGTTTGTTTTTTCAATTTAATTTCTATTTCTTATCGGAGTAAATTTGATTAGAGTGTTTTGATTGTCTGGCTGTACAGAATCTGCTCAATGATTCATACATATGTCTGTTCATCTTCGGATCCTGTTAGCATGTATGTGATTACACAATATATATTTTAAAGGTATTGGTGATTATATAATTCATATAGTTTTTCTGTTATATGTTTATATACATTTAACATACATTAGTATATGTATGTAAACACCATAGTCCTAATTTACCCATCCTCCCACCTTTCATTTTGGCTAACCATTAGTTTATTTGATAAGTCTCTGAGTGTCTTTTTTTGTGGAAATATGTTCATTGGTAGCAATCTTAGGATAACATGTATAAATGATATCATAGGATATTTGTCATACCCTTTTTTTTTAATTAATAGCTACTTTATTTATTTATTTATCTATTTATTTAGCTGTGTTGGGTCTTCGTTTCGTGCGAGGGCTTTCTCTAGTTGCGGCAAGCGGGGGCCACTCTTCATTGCGGTGCGCGGGCCTCTCACTATCGTGGCCCCTTCCGTTGCGGGGCACAGGCTCCAGATGCGCAGGCTCAGCAGTTGTGGCTCACGGTCCCAGTTGCTCTGTGGCACGTGGGATCCTCCCAGACCAGGGCTCGAACCCGCGTCCCCTGCATTAGCAGGCAGATTCTCTATCACTGCGCCACCAGGGAAGCCCCTGTCATACCCTTTTGACTTACTTAACCTTATATGATTATTTCTAGGCTCAACTGTAGTCCTGAAAACGGCATTGTTCATTTTGTTCCCGAGGCTTCTATTCCATTTGGTACGTATACCACTTCGTCTTTGTCCATTCATCTGTTTATGGACCTTTTTTTTGCTTCCATGTCTTGGCTATTTCAATATTGCTGCAGTGCACATTTGCCTGCCTCTGTCTTTCCGATTCTGGTGGTCTTAGTTAATAGGCTCAAAAGGTGCCCTGTCGCATCATATGGTAGCTCAGTTTTTACCTTGTAAAGCAGCTCCATTCCGTTTTTGTTAGTGCTGTTACCACTTTAGATCCCACCAGAGCTAGGAGGTACAGAGTTCTCTAAAACCCCTTCTGCATTTATAGTTTGTGGACTTTTTGCTGATGGCCATTTGACCTGTGTGAGCTGAAACCTTTTTGGAGGTTGGATAGGCATGTGGCTAATAATTCCTTACACTGAGCTTTAGGCATCCCCTTTTTCTTCTTTTCCTTTTTTTGTTAAAGAGTGAGTACAACTTCCCTCTTCATATTGACTTCCTGAAAAATTTCTCATGTGTTGAATTTTCTTGCCTATTCCCTACCCCAGGGCCTTTTTTGAAGGCAGGTGTCATTTAGTGCCCTGCAGTCCTTGTGACTATTAAGCAACAATAGGCACTGGGTATAAAGCTGCTGTTGTGGGAAACAGCCACAAGGCGGCAGCATTATTACGTTCTCAACTCTTGTTACTAGGGCAACAGAGTCTTCCTCTAGGTAGTGTTCCGAGGTTGTGAGTTAGAGTGGAATGTGCTGGGAGAAGCCCCGAGAAGTTTATGTCTCCTTACTTCTGTTTGTTTTTTAAATTTAATTTCTATTTCTTATCGGAGTAAATTTGATTAGAGTGTTTTCATTGTCTGGCTGTACAGAATCTGCTCAATGATTCATACATATGTCTGTTCATCTTCGGATCCTGTTAGCATGTATGTGATTACACAATATATATTTTAAAGGTATTGGTGATTATATAATTCATATAGTTTATCTGTTATATGTTTACATACATTTAACATACATTAGTATATGTATGTAAACGCCATAGTCCTAATTTACCCATCCTCCCACCTTTCAGTTTGGCTAACCATTAGTTTATTTGATAAGTCTGTGAGTGTCTTTTTTTGTGGAAATATGTTCATTGGTAGCAATCTTAGGATAACATGTATAAATGATATCATAGGATATTTGTCATACCCTTTTGACTTACTTAACCTTATATGATTATTTCTAGGCTCAACTGTAGTCCTGAAAACGGCATTGTTCATTTTGTTCCCGAGGCTTCTATTCCATTTGGTACGTATACCACTTCGTCTTTGTCCATTCATCTGTTTATGGACCTTTTTTTTGCTTCCATGTCTTGGCTATATCAATGTTGTTGCAGTTCACATTTGCCTGCCTCTGTCTTTCCGATTCTGGTGGTCTTAGGTTATAGGCCCAAAAGGTGCCCTGCCGCATCATATGGTAGCTCAATTTTTACCTTTGTAGCAGCTCCATTCAGTTTTCGTTAGTGCTGTTACCACTTTACATCCCACGAGCAGCTAGAAGGTACACATTTTTCTCAAACCCCTTAAGCATTTATAGTTTGTAGTCTTTTTGCTGATGGTCATGACTGGTGTGAGCTGAAACCTTTTTGAATTTGAATTTGCATGTGGCTAATAATTCCTTATACTGAGCTTTAAGCATGTCCTTTTTTTTCTTTTCCTTTTTTTGATAAAGAGTGAGTACAACTTCCCTCTTCATATTGACTTCTTGAAAAATTTCTCATGTGTTGAATTTTCTTGCCTATTCCCCACTCCAGGGCATTTCTTGAGGGCAGGTGTCATTTAGAGCCCTGCAATCCTTGTGACTATGAAGCAACCATTAGCAGTGTGTTTAAAGCTGCTGTTGTGGGAAACAGCCACAAGGCAGCAGCATTATTACATTCTCAATTCTTGTTACTAGGGCAACAGAGTCTTCCTGGAGGTAGTGTTCCGAGGTTGTAAACTAGAGTGGAATGTGCTGGGACAAGCCCCCAGAACTTTATGTCTCCTTACTTATGTTTGTTTTTTAAATTTAATTTCTATTTCTTATCGGAGTAAATTTGATTAGAGTGTTTTGATTGTCTGGCTGTACAGAATCTACTCAATGATTCACACATATGTCTGTTCCTCTTCGGATCATGTTAGCATGTATGGAATTACAGAATGTATATTTTAAAGGTATTGTGATTATATAATTTATATAGTTTGTATGTTTTTTGTTTATATACATTTAACAAACATTACTATATGTATGTTAACCCCATAGTCCTAATTTACCCATCCTCCCACCTTTCATTTCGGCTAACAATTAGTTTATTTGATAAGTCTGTGAGTGTCTTTTTTTGTGGAAATATGTTCATTGGTAGCAATCTTAGGATAACATGTATAAATGATATCATAGGATATTTGTCATACCTTTTTGACTTACTTAACCTTATATGATTATTTCTAGGCTCAACTGTAGTCCTGAACACGGCATTGTTTATTTTTTTTCCGAGGCTACTATTCCATGCTGTCCATATACCTCTTCTTTTTGTCCATTCATCTGTTTATGGATCTTTTTTTGCTTCCATTTCTTGGCTATTTCAATATTGCTGCAGTGCACATTTGCCTGCCTCTGTCTTTCCGATTCTGGTGGTCTTAGGTTATAGGCCCAAAAGGTGCCCTGCCGCATCATATGGTAGCTCAGGTTTTACCTTGTAAAGCAGCTCGATTCAGTTTGCGTTAGTGCTGTTACCACTTTACATCCCACCAGCAGCTAGAAGGTACACAGTTCTCTAAAACCCCTTCAGCATTTATAGTTTGTAGACTTTTTGCTGATGGTCATGACTGGTGTGAGCTGAAACCTTTTTGAATTTGAATTTGCCTATGGCTAATAATTCCTTATACTGAGCTTTAGGCATGTCCTTTTTTTTCTTTTCCTTTTTTTTAAAGCGTGAGTACAACTTCCTTCCTCTTATTGACTTCTTGAAAATTTTCTCATGTCTTGAATTTTCTTGCCTATTCCCTACCGCAGGGCATTTTTTGAGGGCAGGTGTCATTTAGAGCCCTGCAGTCCTTGTGACTATTAAGCAACAATTGGCACTGGGTATAAAGCTGCTGTTGTGGGAAACAGACACAAGGCGGCAGCATTATTACGTTCTCAACTCTTGTTACTAGGGCAACAGAGTCTTCCTGGAGGTAGTGTTCCGAGGTTGTAAACTAGAGTGGAATGTGCTGGGACAAGCCCCCAGAACTTCATGTCTCCTTACTTCTGTTTGTTTTTTCAATTTAATTTCTATTTCTTATCGGAGTAAATTTGATTAGAGTGTTTTGATTGTCTGGCTGTACAGAATCTGCTCAATGATTCATACATATGTCTGTTCATCTTCGGATCCTGTTAGCATGTATGTGATTACACAATATATATTTTAAAGGTATTGGTGATTATATAATTCATATAGTTTTTCTGTTATATGTTTATATACATTTAACATACATTAGTATATGTAGGTAAACACCATAGTCCTAATTTACCCATCCTCCCACCTTTCATTTTGGCTAACCATTAGTTTATTTGATAAGTCTCTGAGTGTCTTTTTTTGTGGAAATATGTTCATTGGTAGCAATCTTAGGATAACATGTATAAATGATATCATAGGATATTTGTCATACCCTTTTTTTTTAATTAATAGCTACTTTATTTATTTATTCATCTATTTATTTAGCTGTGTTGGATCTTCGTTTCGTGCGAGGGCTTTCTCTAGTTGCGGCAAGCGGGGGCCACTCTTCATTGCGGTGCGCGGGCCTCTCACTATCGTGGCCCCTTCCGTTGCGGGGCACAGGCTCCAGATGCGCAGGCTCAGCAGTTGTGGCTCACGGTCCCAGTTGCTCTGTGGCACGTGGGATCCTCCCAGACCAGGGCTCGAACCCGCGTCCCCTGCATTAGCAGGCAGATTCTCTATCACTGCGCCACCAGGGAAGCCCCTGTCATACCCTTTTGACTTACTTAACCTTATATGATTATTTCTAGGCTCAACTGTAGTCCTGAAAACGGCATTGTTCATTTTGTTCCCGAGGCTTCTATTCCATTTGGTACGTATACCACTTCGTCTTTGTCCATTCATCTGTTTATGGACCTTTTTTTTGCTTCCATGTCTTGGCTATTTCAATATTGCTGCAGTGCACATTTGCCTGCCTCTGTCTTTCCGATTCTGGTGGTCTTAGTTAATAGGCTCAAAAGGTGCCCTGTCGCATCATATGGTAGCTCAGTTTTTACCTTGTAAAGCAGCTCCATTCCGTTTTTGTTAGTGCTGTTACCACTTTAGATCCCACCAGAGCTAGGAGGTACAGAGTTCTCTAAAACCCCTTCTGCATTTATAGTTTGTGGACTTTTTGCTGATGGCCATTTGACCTGTGTGAGCTGAAACCTTTTTGGAGGTTGGATAGGCATGTGGCTAATAATTCCTTACACTGAGCTTTAGGCATCCCCTTTTTCTTCTTTTCCTTTTTTTGTTAAAGAGTGAGTACAACTTCCCTCTTCATATTGACTTCCTGAAAAATTTCTCATGTGTTGAATTTTCTTGCCTATTCCCTACCCCAGGGCCTTTTTTGAAGGCAGGTGTCATTTAGTGCCCTGCAGTCCTTGTGACTATTAAGCAACAATAGGCACTGGGTATAAAGCTGCTGTTGTGGGAAACAGCCACAAGGCGGCAGCATTATTACGTTCTCAACTCTTGTTACTAGGGCAACAGAGTCTTCCTCTAGGTAGTGTTCCGAGGTTGTGAGTTAGAGTGGAATGTGCTGGGAGAAGCCCCGAGAAGTTTATGTCTCCTTACTTCTGTTTGTTTTTTAAATTTAATTTCTATTTCTTATCGGAGTAAATTTGATTAGAGTGTTTTCATTGTCTGGCTGTACAGAATCTGCTCAATGATTCATACATATGTCTGTTCATCTTCGGATCCTGTTAGCATGTATGTGATTACACAATATATATTTTAAAGGTATTGGTGATTATATAATTCATATAGTTTATCTGTTATATGTTTACATACGTTTAACATACATTAGTATATGTATGTAAACGCCATAGTCCTAATTTACCCATCCTCCCACCTTTCAGTTTGGCTAACCATTAGTTTATTTGATAAGTCTGTGAGTGTCTTTTTTTGTGGAAATATGTTCATTGGTAGCAATCTTAGGATAACATGTATAAATGATATCATAGGATATTTGTCATACCCTTTTGACTTACTTAACCTTATATGATTATTTCTAGGCTCAACTGTAGTCCTGAAAACGGCATTGTTCATTTTGTTCCCGAGGCTTCTATTCCATTTGGTACGTATACCACTTCGTCTTTGTCCATTCATCTGTTTATGGACCTTTTTTTTGCTTCCATGTCTTGGCTATATCAATGTTGTTGCAGTTCACATTTGCCTGCCTCTGTCTTTCCGATTTTGGTGGTCTTAGGTTATAGGCCCAAAAGGTGCCCTGCCGCATCATATGGTAGCTCAATTTTTACCTTTGTAGCAGCTCCATTCAGTTTTCGTTAGTGCTGTTACCACTTTACATCCCACGAGCAGCTAGAAGGTACACATTTTTCTCAAACCCCTTAAGCATTTATAGTTTGTAGTCTTTTTGCTGATGGTCATGACTGGTGTGAGCTGAAACCTTTTTGAATTTGAATTTGCATGTGGCTAATAATTCCTTATACTGAACTTTAAGCATGTCCTTTTTTTTCTTTTCCTTTTTTTGATAAAGAGTGAGTACAACTTCCCTCTTCATATTGACTTCTTGAAAAATTTCTCATGTGTTGAATTTTCTTGCCTATTCCCCACTCCAGGGCATTTCTTGAGGGCAGGTGTCATTTAGAGCCCTGCAATCCTTGTGACTATGAAGCAACCATTAGCAGTGTGTTTAAAGCTGCTGTTGTGGGAAACAGCCACAAGGCAGCAGTATTATTACATTCTCAATTCTTGTTACTAGGGTAACAGAGTCTTCCTGGAGGTAGTGTTCCGAGGTTGTAAACTAGAGTGGAATGTGCTGGGACAAGCCCCCAGAACTTTATGTCTCCTTACTTATGTTTGTTTTTTAAATTTAATTTCTATTTCTTATCGGAGTAAATTTGATTAGAGTGTTTTGATTGTCTGGCTGTACAGAATCTACTCAATGATTCACACATATGTCTGTTCCTCTTCGGATCATGTTAGCATGTATGGAATTACAGAATGTATATTTTAAAGGTATTGTGATTATATAATTTATATAGTTTGTATGTTTTTTGTTTATATACATTTAACAAACATTACTATATGTATGTTAACCCCATAGTCCTAATTTACCCATCCTCCCACCTTTCATTTCGGCTAACAATTAGTTTATTTGATAAGTCTGTGAGTGTCTTTTTTTGTGGAAATATGTTCATTGGTAGCAATCTTAGGATAACATGTATAAATGATATCATAGGATATTTGTCATACCTTTTTGACTTACTTAACCTTATATGATTATTTCTAGGCTCAACTGTAGTCCTGAACACGGCATTGTTTATTTTTTTTCCGAGGCTACTATTCCATGCTGTCCATATACCTCTTCTTTTTGTCCATTCATCTGTTTATGGATCTTTTTTTGCTTCCATTTCTTGGCTATTTCAATATTGCTGCAGTGCACATTTGCCTGCCTCTGTCTTTCCGATTCTGGTGGTCTTAGGTTATAGGCCCAAAAGGTGCCCTGCCGCATCATATGGTAGCTCAGGTTTTACCTTGTAAAGCAGCTCGATTCAGTTTGCGTTAGTGCTGTTACCACTTTACATCCCACCAGCAGCTAGAAGGTACACAGTTCTCTAAAACCCCTTCAGCATTTATAGTTTGTAGACTTTTTGCTGATGGTCATGACTGGTGTGAGCTGAAACCTTTTTGAATTTGAATTTGCCTATGGCTAATAATTCCTTATACTGAGCTTTAGGCATGTCCTTTTTTTTCTTTTCCTTTTTTTTAAAGCGTGAGTACAACTTCCTTCCTCTTATTGACTTCTTGAAAATTTTCTCATGTCTTGAATTTTCTTGCCTATTCCCTACCGCAGGGCATTTTTTGAGGGCAGGTGTCATTTAGAGCCCTGCAGTCCTTGTGACTATTAAGCAACAATTGGCACTGGGTATAAAGCTGCTGTTGTGGGAAACAGACACAAGGCGGCAGCATTATTACGTTCTCAACTCTTGTTACTAGGGCAACAGAGTCTTCCTGGAGGTAGTGTTCCGAGGTTGTAAACTAGAGTGGAATGTGCTGGGACAAGCCCCCAGAACTTCATGTCTCCTTACTTCTGTTTGTTTTTTCAATTTAATTTCTATTTCTTATCGGAGTAAATTTGATTAGAGTGTTTTGATTGTCTGGCTGTACAGAATCTGCTCAATGATTCATACATATGTCTGTTCATCTTCGGATCCTGTTAGCATGTATGTGATTACACAATATATATTTTAAAGGTATTGGTGATTATATAATTCATATAGTTTTTCTGTTATATGTTTATATACATTTAACATACATTAGTATATGTATGTAAACACCATAGTCCTAATTTACCCATCCTCCCACCTTTCATTTTGGCTAACCATTAGTTTATTTGATAAGTCTCTGAGTGTCTTTTTTTGTGGAAATATGTTCATTGGTAGCAATCTTAGGATAACATGTATAAATGATATCATAGGATATTTGTCATACCCTTTTTTTTTAATTAATAGCTACTTTATTTATTTATTTATCTATTTATTTAGCTGTGTTGGGTCTTCGTTTCGTGCGAGGGCTTTCTCTAGTTGCGGCAAGCGGGGGCCACTCTTCATTGCGGTGCGCGGGCCTCTCACTATCGTGGCCCCTTCCGTTGCGGGGCACAGGCTCCAGATGCGCAGGCTCAGCAGTTGTGGCTCACGGTCCCAGTTGCTCTGTGGCACGTGGGATCCTCCCAGACCAGGGCTCGAACCCGCGTCCCCTGCATTAGCAGGCAGATTCTCTATCACTGCGCCACCAGGGAAGCCCCTGTCATACCCTTTTGACTTACTTAACCTTATATGATTATTTCTAGGCTCAACTGTAGTCCTGAAAACGGCATTGTTCATTTTGTTCCCGAGGCTTCTATTCCATTTGGTACGTATACCACTTCGTCTTTGTCCATTCATCTGTTTATGGACCTTTTTTTTGCTTCCATGTCTTGGCTATTTCAATATTGCTGCAGTGCACATTTGCCTGCCTCTGTCTTTCCGATTCTGGTGGTCTTAGTTAATAGGCTCAAAAGGTGCCCTGTCGCATCATATGGTAGCTCAGTTTTTACCTTGTAAAGCAGCTCCATTCCGTTTTTGTTAGTGCTGTTACCACTTTAGATCCCACCAGAGCTAGGAGGTACAGAGTTCTCTAAAACCCCTTCTGCATTTATAGTTTGTGGACTTTTTGCTGATGGCCATTTGACCTGTGTGAGCTGAAACCTTTTTGGAGGTTGGATAGGCATGTGGCTAATAATTCCTTACACTGAGCTTTAGGCATCCCCTTTTTCTTCTTTTCCTTTTTTTGTTAAAGAGTGAGTACAACTTCCCTCTTCATATTGACTTCCTGAAAAATTTCTCATGTGTTGAATTTTCTTGCCTATTCCCTACCCCAGGGCCTTTTTTGAAGGCAGGTGTCATTTAGTGCCCTGCAGTCCTTGTGACTATTAAGCAACAATAGGCACTGGGTATAAAGCTGCTGTTGTGGGAAACAGCCACAAGGCGGCAACATTATTACGTTCTCAACTCTTGTTACTAGGGCAACAGAGTCTTCCTCTAGGTAGTGTTCCGAGGTTGTGAGTTAGAGTGGAATGTGCTGGGAGAAGCCCCGAGAAGTTTATGTCTCCTTACTTCTGTTTGTTTTTTAAATTTAATTTCTATTTCTTATCGGAGTAAATTTGATTAGAGTGTTTTCATTGTCTGGCTGTACAGAATCTGCTCAATGATTCATACATATGTCTGTTCATCTTCGGATCCTGTTAGCATGTATGTGATTACACAATATATATTTTAAAGGTATTGGTGATTATATAATTCATATAGTTTATCTGTTATATGTTTACATACATTTAACATACATTAGTATATGTATGTAAACGCCATAGTCCTAATTTACCCATCCTCCCACCTTTCAGTTTGGCTAACCATTAGTTTATTTGATAAGTCTGTGAGTGTCTTTTTTTGTGGAAATATGTTCATTGGTAGCAATCTTAGGATAACATGTATAAATGATATCATAGGATATTTGTCATACCCTTTTGACTTACTTAACCTTATATGATTATTTCTAGGCTCAACTGTAGTCCTGAAAACGGCATTGTTCATTTTGTTCCCGAGGCTTCTATTCCATTTGGTACGTATACCACTTCGTCTTTGTCCATTCATCTGTTTATGGACCTTTTTTTTGCTTCCATGTCTTGGCTATATCAATGTTGTTGCAGTTCACATTTGCCTGCCTCTGTCTTTCCGATTCTGGTGGTCTTAGGTTATAGGCCCAAAAGGTGCCCTGCCGCATCATATGGTAGCTCAATTTTTACCTTTGTAGCAGCTCCATTCAGTTTTCGTTAGTGCTGTTACCACTTTACATCCCACGAGCAACTAGAAGGTACACATTTTTCTCAAACCCCTTAAGCATTTATAGTTTGTAGTCTTTTTGCTGATGGTCATGACTGGTGTGAGCTGAAACCTTTTTGAATTTGAATTTGCATGTGGCTAATAATTCCTTATACTGAGCTTTAAGCATGTCCTTTTTTTTCTTTTCCTTTTTTTGATAAAGAGTGAGTACAACTTCCCTCTTCATATTGACTTCTTGAAAAATTTCTCATGTGTTGAATTTTCTTGCCTATTCCCCACTCCAGGGCATTTCTTGAGGGCAGGTGTCATTTAGAGCCCTGCAATCCTTGTGACTATGAAGCAACCATTAGCAGTGTGTTTAAAGCTGCTGTTGTGGGAAACAGCCACAAGGCAGCAGCATTATTACATTCTCAATTCTTGTTACTAGGGCAACAGAGTCTTCCTGGAGGTAGTGTTCCGAGGTTGTAAACTAGAGTGGAATGTGCTGGGACAAGCCCCCAGAACTTTATGTCTCCTTACTTATGTTTGTTTTTTAAATTTAATTTCTATTTCTTATCGGAGTAAATTTGATTAGAGTGTTTTGATTGTCTGGCTGTACAGAATCTACTCAATGATTCACACATATGTCTGTTCCTCTTCGGATCATGTTAGCATGTATGGAATTACAGAATGTATATTTTAAAGGTATTGTGATTATATAATTTATATAGTTTGTATGTTTTTTGTTTATATACATTTAACAAACATTACTATATGTATGTTAACCCCATAGTCCTAATTTACCCATCCTCCCACCTTTCATTTCGGCTAACAATTAGTTTATTTGATAAGTCTGTGAGTGTCTTTTTTTGTGGAAATATGTTCATTGGTAGCAATCTTAGGATAACATGTATAAATGATATCATAGGATATTTGTCATACCTTTTTGACTTACTTAACCTTATATGATTATTTCTAGGCTCAACTGTAGTCCTGAACACGGCATTGTTTATTTTTTTTCCGAGGCTACTATTCCATGCTGTCCATATACCTCTTCTTTTTGTCCATTCATCTGTTTATGGATCTTTTTTTGCTTCCATTTCTTGGCTATTTCAATATTGCTGCAGTGCACATTTGCCTGCCTCTGTCTTTCCGATTCTGGTGGTCTTAGGTTATAGGCCCAAAAGGTGCCCTGCCGCATCATATGGTAGCTCAGGTTTTACCTTGTAAAGCAGCTCGATTCAGTTTGCGTTAGTGCTGTTACCACTTTACATCCCACCAGCAGCTAGAAGGTACACAGTTCTCTAAAACCCCTTCAGCATTTATAGTTTGTAGACTTTTTGCTGATGGTCATGACTGGTGTGAGCTGAAACCTTTTTGAATTTGAATTTGCCTATGGCTAATAATTCCTTATACTGAGCTTTAGGCATGTCCTTTTTTTTCTTTTCCTTTTTTTTAAAGCGTGAGTACAACTTCCTTCCTCTTATTGACTTCTTGAAAATTTTCTCATGTCTTGAATTTTCTTGCCTATTCCCTACCGCAGGGCATTTTTTGAGGGCAGGTGTCATTTAGAGCCCTGCAGTCCTTGTGACTATTAAGCAACAATTGGCACTGGGTATAAAGCTGCTGTTGTGGGAAACAGACACAAGGCGGCAGCATTATTACGTTCTCAACTCTTGTTACTAGGGCAACAGAGTCTTCCTGGAGGTAGTGTTCCGAGGTTGTAAACTAGAGTGGAATGTGCTGGGACAAGCCCCCAGAACTTCATGTCTCCTTACTTCTGTTTGTTTTTTCAATTTAATTTCTATTTCTTATCGGAGTAAATTTGATTAGAGTGTTTTGATTGTCTGGCTGTACAGAATTTGCTCAATGATTCATACATATGTCTGTTCATCTTCGGATCCTGTTAGCATGTATGTGATTACACAATATATATTTTAAAGGTATTGGTGATTATATAATTCATATAGTTTTTCTGTTATATGTTTATATACATTTAACATACATTAGTATATGTAGGTAAACACCATAGTCCTAATTTACCCATCCTCCCACCTTTCATTTTGGCTAACCATTAGTTTATTTGATAAGTCTCTGAGTGTCTTTTTTTGTGGAAATATGTTCATTGGTAGCAATCTTAGGATAACATGTATAAATGATATCATAGGATATTTGTCATACCCTTTTTTTTTAATTAATAGCTACTTTATTTATTTATTTATCTATTTATTTAGCTGTGTTGGGTCTTCGTTTCGTGCGAGGGCTTTCTCTAGTTGCGGCAAGCGGGGGCCACTCTTCATTGCGGTGCGCGGGCCTCTCACTATCGTGGCCCCTTCCGTTGCGGGGCACAGGCTCCAGATGCGCAGGCTCAGCAGTTGTGGCTCACGGTCCCAGTTGCTCTGTGGCACGTGGGATCCTCCCAGACCAGGGCTCGAACCCGCGTCCCCTGCATTAGCAGGCAGATTCTCTATCACTGCGCCACCAGGGAAGCCCCTGTCATACCCTTTTGACTTACTTAACCTTATATGATTATTTCTAGGCTCAACTGTAGTCCTGAAAACGGCATTGTTCATTTTGTTCCCGAGGCTTCTATTCCATTTGGTACGTATACCACTTCGTCTTTGTCCATTCATCTGTTTATGGACCTTTTTTTTGCTTCCATGTCTTGGCTATTTCAATATTGCTGCAGTGCACATTTGCCTGCCTCTGTCTTTCCGATTCTGGTGGTCTTAGTTAATAGGCTCAAAAGGTGCCCTGTCGCATCATATGGTAGCTCAGTTTTTACCTTGTAAAGCAGCTCCATTCCGTTTTTGTTAGTGCTGTTACCACTTTAGATCCCACCAGAGCTAGGAGGTACAGAGTTCTCTAAAACCCCTTCTGCATTTATAGTTTGTGGACTTTTTGCTGATGGCCATTTGACCTGTGTGAGCTGAAACCTTTTTGGAGGTTGGATAGGCATGTGGCTAATAATTCCTTACACTGAGCTTTAGGCATCCCCTTTTTCTTCTTTTCCTTTTTTTGTTAAAGAGTGAGTACAACTTCCCTCTTCATATTGACTTCCTGAAAAATTTCTCATGTGTTGAATTTTCTTGCCTATTCCCTACCCCAGGGCCTTTTTTGAAGGCAGGTGTCATTTAGTGCCCTGCAGTCCTTGTGACTATTAAGCAACAATAGGCACTGGGTATAAAGCTGCTGTTGTGGGAAACAGCCACAAGGCGGCAGCATTATTACGTTCTCAACTCTTGTTACTAGGGCAACAGAGTCTTCCTCTAGGTAGTGTTCCGAGGTTGTGAGTTAGAGTGGAATGTGCTGGGAGAAGCCCCGAGAAGTTTATGTCTCCTTACTTCTGTTTGTTTTTTAAATTTAATTTCTATTTCTTATCGGAGTAAATTTGATTAGAGTGTTTTCATTGTCTGGCTGTACAGAATCTGCTCAATGATTCATACATATGTCTGTTCATCTTCGGATCCTGTTAGCATGTATGTGATTACACAATATATATTTTAAAGGTATTGGTGATTATATAATTCATATAGTTTATCTGTTATATGTTTACATACATTTAACATACATTAGTATATGTATGTAAACGCCATAGTCCTAATTTACCCATCCTCCCACCTTTCAGTTTGGCTAACCATTAGTTTATTTGATAAGTCTGTGAGTGTCTTTTTTTGTGGAAATATGTTCATTGGTAGCAATCTTAGGATAACATGTATAAATGATATCATAGGATATTTGTCATACCCTTTTGACTTACTTAACCTTATATGATTATTTCTAGGCTCAACTGTAGTCCTGAAAACGGCATTGTTCATTTTGTTCCCGAGGCTTCTATTCCATTTGGTACGTATACCACTTCGTCTTTGTCCATTCATCTGTTTATGGACCTTTTTTTTGCTTCCATGTCTTGGCTATATCAATGTTGTTGCAGTTCACATTTGCCTGCCTCTGTCTTTCCGATTCTGGTGGTCTTAGGTTATAGGCCCAAAAGGTGCCCTGCCGCATCATATGGTAGCTCAATTTTTACCTTTGTAGCAGCTCCATTCAGTTTTCGTTAGTGCTGTTACCACTTTACATCCCACGAGCAACTAGAAGGTACACATTTTTCTCAAACCCCTTAAGCATTTATAGTTTGTAGTCTTTTTGCTGATGGTCATGACTGGTGTGAGCTGAAACCTTTTTGAATTTGAATTTGCATGTGGCTAATAATTCCTTATACTGAGCTTTAAGCATGTCCTTTTTTTTCTTTTCCTTTTTTTGATAAAGAGTGAGTACAACTTCCCTCTTCATATTGACTTCTTGAAAAATTTCTCATGTGTTGAATTTTCTTGCCTATTCCCCACTCCAGGGCATTTCTTGAGGGCAGGTGTCATTTAGAGCCCTGCAATCCTTGTGACTATGAAGCAACCATTAGCAGTGTGTTTAAAGCTGCTGTTGTGGGAAACAGCCACAAGGCAGCAGCATTATTACATTCTCAATTCTTGTTACTAGGGCAACAGAGTCTTCCTGGAGGTAGTGTTCCGAGGTTGTAAACTAGAGTGGAATGTGCTGGGACAAGCCCCCAGAACTTTATGTCTCCTTACTTATGTTTGTTTTTTAAATTTAATTTCTATTTCTTATCGGAGTAAATTTGATTAGAGTGTTTTGATTGTCTGGCTGTACAGAATCTACTCAATGATTCACACATATGTCTGTTCCTCTTCGGATCATGTTAGCATGTATGGAATTACAGAATGTATATTTTAAAGGTATTGTGATTATATAATTTATATAGTTTGTATGTTTTTTGTTTATATACATTTAACAAACATTACTATATGTATGTTAACCCCATAGTCCTAATTTACCCATCCTCCCACCTTTCATTTCGGCTAACAATTAGTTTATTTGATAAGTCTGTGAGTGTCTTTTTTTGTGGAAATATGTTCATTGGTAGCAATCTTAGGATAACATGTATAAATGATATCATAGGATATTTGTCATACCTTTTTGACTTACTTAACCTTATATGATTATTTCTAGGCTCAACTGTAGTCCTGAACACGGCATTGTTTATTTTTTTTCCGAGGCTACTATTCCATGCTGTCCATATACCTCTTCTTTTTGTCCATTCATCTGTTTATGGATCTTTTTTTGCTTCCATTTCTTGGCTATTTCAATATTGCTGCAGTGCACATTTGCCTGCCTCTGTCTTTCCGATTCTGGTGGTCTTAGGTTATAGGCCCAAAAGGTGCCCTGCCGCATCATATGGTAGCTCAGGTTTTACCTTGTAAAGCAGCTCGATTCAGTTTGCGTTAGTGCTGTTACCACTTTACATCCCACCAGCAGCTAGAAGGTACACAGTTCTCTAAAACCCCTTCAGCATTTATAGTTTGTAGACTTTTTGCTGATGGTCATGACTGGTGTGAGCTGAAACCTTTTTGAATTTGAATTTGCCTATGGCTAATAATTCCTTATACTGAGCTTTAGGCATGTCCTTTTTTTTCTTTTCCTTTTTTTTAAAGCGTGAGTACAACTTCCTTCCTCTTATTGACTTCTTGAAAATTTTCTCATGTCTTGAATTTTCTTGCCTATTCCCTACCGCAGGGCATTTTTTGAGGGCAGGTGTCATTTAGAGCCCTGCAGTCCTTGTGACTATTAAGCAACAATTGGCACTGGGTATAAAGCTGCTGTTGTGGGAAACAGACACAAGGCGGCAGCATTATTACGTTCTCAACTCTTGTTACTAGGGCAACAGAGTCTTCCTGGAGGTAGTGTTCCGAGGTTGTAAACTAGAGTGGAATGTGCTGGGACAAGCCCCCAGAACTTCATGTCTCCTTACTTCTGTTTGTTTTTTCAATTTAATTTCTATTTCTTATCGGAGTAAATTTGATTAGAGTGTTTTGATTGTCTGGCTGTACAGAATCTGCTCAATGATTCATACATATGTCTGTTCATCTTCGGATCCTGTTAGCATGTATGTGATTACACAATATATATTTTAAAGGTATTGGTGATTATATAATTCATATAGTTTTTCTGTTATATGTTTATATACATTTAACATACATTAGTATATGTAGGTAAACACCATAGTCCTAATTTACCCATCCTCCCACCTTTCATTTTGGCTAACCATTAGTTTATTTGATAAGTCTCTGAGTGTCTTTTTTTGTGGAAATATGTTCATTGGTAGCAATCTTAGGATAACATGTATAAATGATATCATAGGATATTTGTCATACCCTTTTTTTTTAATTAATAGCTACTTTATTTATTTATTTATCTATTTATTTAGCTGTGTTGGGTCTTCGTTTCGTGCGAGGGCTTTCTCTAGTTGCGGCAAGCGGGGGCCACTCTTCATTGCGGTGCGCGGGCCTCTCACTATCGTGGCCCCTTCCGTTGCGGGGCACAGGCTCCAGATGCGCAGGCTCAGCAGTTGTGGCTCACGGTCCCAGTTGCTCTGTGGCACGTGGGATCCTCCCAGACCAGGGCTCGAACCCGCGTCCCCTGCATTAGCAGGCAGATTCTCTATCACTGCGCCACCAGGGAAGCCCCTGTCATACCCTTTTGACTTACTTAACCTTATATGATTATTTCTAGGCTCAACTGTAGTCCTGAAAACGGCATTGTTCATTTTGTTCCCGAGGCTTCTATTCCATTTGGTACGTATACCACTTCGTCTTTGTCCATTCATCTGTTTATGGACCTTTTTTTTGCTTCCATGTCTTGGCTATTTCAATATTGCTGCAGTGCACATTTGCCTGCCTCTGTCTTTCCGATTCTGGTGGTCTTAGTTAATAGGCTCAAAAGGTGCCCTGTCGCATCATATGGTAGCTCAGTTTTTACCTTGTAAAGCAGCTCCATTCCGTTTTTGTTAGTGCTGTTACCACTTTAGATCCCACCAGAGCTAGGAGGTACAGAGTTCTCTAAAACCCCTTCTGCATTTATAGTTTGTGGACTTTTTGCTGATGGCCATTTGACCTGTGTGAGCTGAAACCTTTTTGGAGGTTGGATAGGCATGTGGCTAATAATTCCTTACACTGAGCTTTAGGCATCCCCTTTTTCTTCTTTTCCTTTTTTTGTTAAAGAGTGAGTACAACTTCCCTCTTCATATTGACTTCCTGAAAAATTTCTCATGTGTTGAATTTTCTTGCCTATTCCCTACCCCAGGGCCTTTTTTGAAGGCAGGTGTCATTTAGTGCCCTGCAGTCCTTGTGACTATTAAGCAACAATAGGCACTGGGTATAAAGCTGCTGTTGTGGGAAACAGCCACAAGGCGGCAGCATTATTACGTTCTCAACTCTTGTTACTAGGGCAACAGAGTCTTCCTCTAGGTAGTGTTCCGAGGTTGTGAGTTAGAGTGGAATGTGCTGGGAGAAGCCCCGAGAAGTTTATGTCTCCTTACTTCTGTTTGTTTTTTAAATTTAATTTCTATTTCTTATCGGAGTAAATTTGATTAGAGTGTTTTCATTGTCTGGCTGTACAGAATCTGCTCAATGATTCATACATATGTCTGTTCATCTTCGGATCCTGTTAGCATGTATGTGATTACACAATATATATTTTAAAGGTATTGGTGATTATATAATTCATATAGTTTATCTGTTATATGTTTACATACGTTTAACATACATTAGTATATGTATGTAAACGCCATAGTCCTAATTTACCCATCCTCCCACCTTTCAGTTTGGCTAACCATTAGTTTATTTGATAAGTCTGTGAGTGTCTTTTTTTGTGGAAATATGTTCATTGGTAGCAATCTTAGGATAACATGTATAAATGATATCATAGGATATTTGTCATACCCTTTTGACTTACTTAACCTTATATGATTATTTCTAGGCTCAACTGTAGTCCTGAAAACGGCATTGTTCATTTTGTTCCCGAGGCTTCTATTCCATTTGGTACGTATACCACTTCGTCTTTGTCCATTCATCTGTTTATGGACCTTTTTTTTGCTTCCATGTCTTGGCTATATCAATGTTGTTGCAGTTCACATTTGCCTGCCTCTGTCTTTCCGATTCTGGTGGTCTTAGGTTATAGGCCCAAAAGGTGCCCTGCCGCATCATATGGTAGCTCAATTTTTACCTTTGTAGCAGCTCCATTCAGTTTTCGTTAGTGCTGTTACCACTTTACATCCCACGAGCAGCTAGAAGGTACACATTTTTCTCAAACCCCTTAAGCATTTATAGTTTGTAGTCTTTTTGCTGATGGTCATGACTGGTGTGAGCTGAAACCTTTTTGAATTTGAATTTGCATGTGGCTAATAATTCCTTATACTGAACTTTAAGCATGTCCTTTTTTTTCTTTTCCTTTTTTTGATAAAGAGTGAGTACAACTTCCCTCTTCATATTGACTTCTTGAAAAATTTCTCATGTGTTGAATTTTCTTGCCTATTCCCCACTCCAGGGCATTTCTTGAGGGCAGGTGTCATTTAGAGCCCTGCAATCCTTGTGACTATGAAGCAACCATTAGCAGTGTGTTTAAAGCTGCTGTTGTGGGAAACAGCCACAAGGCAGCAGCATTATTACATTCTCAATTCTTGTTACTAGGGCAACAGAGTCTTCCTGGAGGTAGTGTTCCGAGGTTGTAAACTAGAGTGGAATGTGCTGGGACAAGCCCCCAGAACTTTCTGTCTCCTTACTTATGTTTGTTTTTTAAATTTAATTTCTATTTCTTATCGGAGTAAATTTGATTAGAGTGTTTTGATTGTCTGGCTGTACAGAATCTACTCAATGATTCACACATATGTCTGTTCCTCTTCGGATCATGTTAGCATGTATGGAATTACAGAATGTATATTTTAAAGGTATTGTGATTATATAATTTATATAGTTTGTATGTTTTTTGTTTATATACATTTAACAAACATTACTATATGTATGTTAACCCCATAGTCCTAATTTACCCATCCTCCCACCTTTCATTTTGGCTAACAATTAGTTTATTTGATAAGTCTGTGAGTGTCTTTTTTTGTGGAAATATGTTCATTGGTAGCAATCTTAGGATAACATGTATAAATGATATCATAGGATATTTGTCATACCTTTTTGACTTACTTAACCTTATATGATTATTTCTAGGCTCAACTGTAGTCCTGAACACGGCATTGTTTATTTTTTTTCCGAGGCTACTATTCCATGCTGTCCATATACCTCTTCTTTTTGTCCATTCATCTGTTTATGGATCTTTTTTTGCTTCCATTTCTTGGCTATTTCAATATTGCTGCAGTGCACATTTGCCTGCCTCTGTCTTTCCGATTCTGGTGGTCTTAGGTTATAGGCCCAAAAGGTGCCCTGCCGCATCATATGGTAGCTCAGGTTTTACCTTGTAAAGCAGCTCGATTCAGTTTGCGTTAGTGCTGTTACCACTTTACATCCCACCAGCAGCTAGAAGGTACACAGTTCTCTAAAACCCCTTCAGCATTTATAGTTTGTAGACTTTTTGCTGATGGTCATGACTGGTGTGAGCTGAAACCTTTTTGAATTTGAATTTGCCTATGGCTAATAATTCCTTATACTGAGCTTTAGGCATGTCCTTTTTTTTCTTTTCCTTTTTTTTAAAGCGTGAGTACAACTTCCTTCCTCTTATTGACTTCTTGAAAATTTTCTCATGTCTTGAATTTTCTTGCCTATTCCCTACCGCAGGGCATTTTTTGAGGGCAGGTGTCATTTAGAGCCCTGCAGTCCTTGTGACTATTAAGCAACAATTGGCACTGGGTATAAAGCTGCTGTTGTGGGAAACAGCCACAAGGCGGCAGCATTATTACGTTCTCAACTCTTGTTACTAGGGCAACAGAGTCTTCCTGGAGGTAGTGTTCTGAGGTTGTAAACTAGAGTGGAATGTGCTGGGACAAGCCCCCAGAACTTCATGTCTCCTTACTTCTGTTTGTTTTTTCAATTTAATTTCTATTTCTTATCGGAGTAAATTTGATTAGAGTGTTTTGATTGTCTGGCTGTACAGAACCTGCTCAATGATTCATACATATGTCTGTTCATCTTCGGATCCTGTTAGCATGTATGTGATTACACAATATATATTTTAAAGGTATTGGTGATTATATAATTCATATAGTTTTTCTGTTATATGTTTATATACATTTAACATACATTAGTATATGTATGTAAACACCATAGTCCTAATTTACCCATCCTCCCACCTTTCATTTTGGCTAACCATTAGTTTATTTGATAAGTCTGTGAGTGTCTTTTTTTGTGGAAATATGTTCATTGGTAGCAATCTTAGGATAACATGTATAAATGATATCATAGGATATTTGTCATACCCTTTTTTTTTAATTAATAGCTACTTTATTTATTTATTTATCTATTTATTTAGCTGTGTTGGGTCTTCGTTTCGTGCGAGGGCTTTCTCTAGTTGCGGCAAGCGGGGGCCACTCTTCATTGCGGTGCGCGGGCCTCTCACTATCGTGGCCCCTTCCGTTGCGGGGCACAGGCTCCAGATGCGCAGGCTCAGCAGTTGTGGCTCACGGTCCCAGTTGCTCTGTGGCACGTGGGATCCTCCCAGACCAGGGCTCGAACCCGCGTCCCCTGCATTAGCAGGCAGATTCTCTATCACTGCGCCACCAGGGAAGCCCCTGTCATACCCTTTTGACTTACTTAACCTTATATGATTATTTCTAGGCTCAACTGTAGTCCTGAAAACGGCATTGTTCATTTTGTTCCCGAGGCTTCTATTCCATTTGGTACGTATACCACTTCGTCTTTGTCCATTCATCTGTTTATGGACCTTTTTTTTGCTTCCATGTCTTGGCTATTTCAATATTGCTGCAGTGCACATTTGCCTGCCTCTGTCTTTCCGATTCTGGTGGTCTTAGTTAATAGGCTCAAAAGGTGCCCTGTCGCATCATATGGTAGCTCAGTTTTTACCTTGTAAAGCAGCTCCATTCCGTTTTTGTTAGTGCTGTTACCACTTTAGATCCCACCAGAGCTAGGAGGTACAGAGTTCTCTAAAACCCCTTCTGCATTTATAGTTTGTGGACTTTTTGCTGATGGCCATTTGACCTGTGTGAGCTGAAACCTTTTTGGAGGTTGGATAGGCATGTGGCTAATAATTCCTTACACTGAGCTTTAGGCATCCCCTTTTTCTTCTTTTCCTTTTTTTGTTAAAGAGTGAGTACAACTTCCCTCTTCATATTGACTTCCTGAAAAATTTCTCATGTGTTGAATTTTCTTGCCTATTCCCTACCCCAGGGCCTTTTTTGAAGGCAGGTGTCATTTAGTGCCCTGCAGTCCTTGTGACTATTAAGCAACAATAGGCACTGGGTATAAAGCTGCTGTTGTGGGAAACAGCCACAAGGCGGCAGCATTATTACGTTCTCAACTCTTGTTACTAGGGCAACAGAGTCTTCCTCTAGGTAGTGTTCCGAGGTCGTGAGTTAGAGTGGAATGTGCTGGGAGAAGCCCCGAGAAGTTTATGTCTCCTTACTTCTGTTTGTTTTTTAAATTTAATTTCTATTTCTTATCGGAGTAAATTTGATTAGAGTGTTTTCATTGTCTGGCTGTACAGAATCTGCTCAATGATTCATACATATGTCTGTTCATCTTCGGATCCTGTTAGCATGTATGTGATTACACAATATATATTTTAAAGGTATTGGTGATTATATAATTCATATAGTTTATCTGTTATATGTTTACATACATTTAACATACATTAGTATATGTATGTAAACGCCATAGTCCTAATTTACCCATCCTCCCACCTTTCAGTTTGGCTAACCATTAGTTTATTTGATAAGTCTGTGAGTGTCTTTTTTTGTGGAAATATGTTCATTGGTAGCAATCTTAGGATAACATGTATAAATGATATCATAGGATATTTGTCATACCCTTTTGACTTACTTAACCTTATATGATTATTTCTAGGCTCAACTGTAGTCCTGAAAACGGCATTGTTCATTTTGTTCCCGAGGCTTCTATTCCATTTGGTACGTATACCACTTCGTCTTTGTCCATTCATCTGTTTATGGACCTTTTTTTTGCTTCCATGTCTTGGCTATATCAATGTTGTTGCAGTTCACATTTGCCTGCCTCTGTCTTTCCGATTCTGGTGGTCTTAGGTTATAGGCCCAAAAGGTGCCCTGCCGCATCATATGGTAGCTCAATTTTTACCTTTGTAGCAGCTCCATTCAGTTTTCGTTAGTGCTGTTACCACTTTACATCCCACGAGCAGCTAGAAGGTACACATTTTTCTCAAACCCCTTAAGCATTTATAGTTTGTAGTCTTTTTGCTGATGGTCATGACTGGTGTGAGCTGAAACCTTTTTGAATTTGAATTTGCATGTGGCTAATAATTCCTTATACTGAGCTTTAAGCATGTCCTTTTTTTTCTTTTCCTTTTTTTGATAAAGAGTGAGTACAACTTCCCTCTTCATATTGACTTCTTGAAAAATTTCTCATGTGTTGAATTTTCTTGCCTATTCCCCACTCCAGGGCATTTCTTGAGGGCAGGTGTCATTTAGAGCCCTGCAATCCTTGTGACTATGAAGCAACCATTAGCAGTGTGTTTAAAGCTGCTGTTGTGGGAAACAGCCACAAGGCAGCAGCATTATTACATTCTCAATTCTTGTTACTAGGGCAACAGAGTCTTCCTGGAGGTAGTGTTCCGAGGTTGTAAACTAGAGTGGAATGTGCTGGGACAAGCCCCCAGAACTTTATGTCTCCTTACTTATGTTTGTTTTTTAAATTTAATTTCTATTTCTTATCGGAGTAAATTTGATTAGAGTGTTTTGATTGTCTGGCTGTACAGAATCTACTCAATGATTCACACATATGTCTGTTCCTCTTCGGATCATGTTAGCATGTATGGAATTACAGAATGTATATTTTAAAGGTATTGTGATTATATAATTTATATAGTTTGTATGTTTTTTGTTTATATACATTTAACAAACATTACTATATGTATGTTAACCCCATAGTCCTAATTTACCCATCCTCCCACCTTTCATTTTGGCTAACAATTAGTTTATTTGATAAGTCTGTGAGTGTCTTTTTTTGTGGAAATATGTTCATTGGTAGCAATCTTAGGATAACATGTATAAATGATATCATAGGATATTTGTCATACCTTTTTGACTTACTTAACCTTATATGATTATTTCTAGGCTCAACTGTAGTCCTGAACACGGCATTGTTTATTTTTTTTCCGAGGCTACTATTCCATGCTGTCCATATACCTCTTCTTTTTGTCCATTCATCTGTTTATGGATCTTTTTTTGCTTCCATTTCTTGGCTATTTCAATATTGCTGCAGTGCACATTTGCCTGCCTCTGTCTTTCCGATTCTGGTGGTCTTAGGTTATAGGCCCAAAAGGTGCCCTGCCGCATCATATGGTAGCTCAGGTTTTACCTTGTAAAGCAGCTCGATTCAGTTTGCGTTAGTGCTGTTACCACTTTACATCCCACCAGCAGCTAGAAGGTACACAGTTCTCTAAAACCCCTTCAGCATTTATAGTTTGTAGACTTTTTGCTGATGGTCATGACTGGTGTGAGCTGAAACCTTTTTGAATTTGAATTTGCCTATGGCTAATAATTCCTTATACTGAGCTTTAGGCATGTCCTTTTTTTTCTTTTCCTTTTTTTTAAAGCGTGAGTACAACTTCCTTCCTCTTATTGACTTCTTGAAAATTTTCTCATGTCTTGAATTTTCTTGCCTATTCCCTACCGCAGGGCATTTTTTGAGGGCAGGTGTCATTTAGAGCCCTGCAGTCCTTGTGACTATTAAGCAACAATTGGCACTGGGTATAAAGCTGCTGTTGTGGGAAACAGACACAAGGCGGCAGCATTATTACGTTCTCAACTCTTGTTACTAGGGCAACAGAGTCTTCCTGGAGGTAGTGTTCCGAGGTTGTAAACTAGAGTGGAATGTGCTGGGACAAGCCCCCAGAACTTCATGTCTCCTTACTTCTGTTTGTTTTTTCAATTTAATTTCTATTTCTTATCGGAGTAAATTTGATTAGAGTGTTTTGATTGTCTGGCTGTACAGAATCTGCTCAATGATTCATACATATGTCTGTTCATCTTCGGATCCTGTTAGCATGTATGTGATTACACAATATATATTTTAAAGGTATTGGTGATTATATAATTCATATAGTTTTTCTGTTATATGTTTATATACATTTAACATACATTAGTATATGTATGTAAACACCATAGTCCTAATTTACCCATCCTCCGACCTTTCATTTTGGCTAACCATTAGTTTATTTGATAAGTCTGTGAGTGTCTTTTTTTGTGGAAATATGTTCATTGGTAGCAATCTTAGGATAACATGTATAAATGATATCATAGGATATTTGTCATACCCTTTTTTTTTAATTAATAGCTACTTTATTTATTTATTTATCTATTTATTTAGCTGTGTTGGGTCTTCGTTTCGTGCGAGGGCTTTCTCTAGTTGCGGCAAGCGGGGGCCACTCTTCATTGCGGTGCGCGGGCCTCTCACTATCGTGGCCCCTTCCGTTGCGGGGCACAGGCTCCAGATGCGCAGGCTCAGCAGTTGTGGCTCACGGTCCCAGTTGCTCTGTGGAACGTGGGATCCTCCCAGACCAGGGCTCGAACCCGCGTCCCCTGCATTAGCAGGCAGATTCTCTATCACTGCGCCACCAGGGAAGCCCCTGTCATACCCTTTTGACTTACTTAACCTTATATGATTATTTCTAGGCTCAACTGTAGTCCTGAAAACGGCATTGTTCATTTTGTTCCCGAGGCTTCTATTCCATTTGGTACGTATACCACTTCGTCTTTGTCCATTCATCTGTTTATGGACCTTTTTTTTGCTTCCATGTCTTGGCTATTTCAATATTGCTGCAGTGCACATTTGCCTGCCTCTGTCTTTCCGATTCTGGTGGTCTTAGTTAATAGGCTCAAAAGGTGCCCTGTCGCATCATATGGTAGCTCAGTTTTTACCTTGTAAAGCAGCTCCATTCCGTTTTTGTTAGTGCTGTTACCACTTTAGATCCCACCAGAGCTAGGAGGTACAGAGTTCTCTAAAACCCCTTCTGCATTTATAGTTTGTGGACTTTTTGCTGATGGCCATTTGACCTGTGTGAGCTGAAACCTTTTTGGAGGTTGGATAGGCATGTGGCTAATAATTCCTTACACTGAGCTTTAGGCATCCCCTTTTTCTTCTTTTCCTTTTTTTGTTAAAGAGTGAGTACAACTTCCCTCTTCATATTGACTTCCTGAAAAATTTCTCATGTGTTGAATTTTCTTGCCTATTCCCTACCCCAGGGCCTTTTTTGAAGGCAGGTGTCATTTAGTGCCCTGCAGTCCTTGTGACTATTAAGCAACAATAGGCACTGGGTATAAAGCTGCTGTTGTGGGAAACAGCCACAAGGCGGCAGCATTATTACGTTCTCAACTCTTGTTACTAGGGCAACAGAGTCTTCCTCTAGGTAGTGTTCCGAGGTTGTGAGTTAGAGTGGAATGTGCTGGGAGAAGCCCCGAGAAGTTTATGTCTCCTTACTTCTGTTTGTTTTTTAAATTTAATTTCTATTTCTTATCGGAGTAAATTTGATTAGAGTGTTTTCATTGTCTGGCTGTACAGAATCTGCTCAATGATTCATACATATGTCTGTTCATCTTCGGATCCTGTTAGCATGTATGTGATTACACAATATATATTTTAAAGGTATTGGTGATTATATAATTCATATAGTTTATCTGTTATATGTTTACATACGTTTAACATACATTAGTATATGTATGTAAACGCCATAGTCCTAATTTACCCATCCTCCCACCTTTCAGTTTGGCTAACCATTAGTTTATTTGATAAGTCTGTGAGTGTCTTTTTTTGTGGAAATATGTTCATTGGTAGCAATCTTAGGATAACATGTATAAATGATATCATAGGATATTTGTCATACCCTTTTGACTTACTTAACCTTATATGATTATTTCTAGGCTCAACTGTAGTCCTGAAAACGGCATTGTTCATTTTGTTCCCGAGGCTTCTATTCCATTTGGTACGTATACCACTTCGTCTTTGTCCATTCATCTGTTTATGGACCTTTTTTTTGCTTCCATGTCTTGGCTATATCAATGTTGTTGCAGTTCACATTTGCCTGCCTCTGTCTTTCCGATTCTGGTGGTCTTAGGTTATAGGCCCAAAAGGTGCCCTGCCGCATCATATGGTAGCTCAATTTTTACCTTTGTAGCAGCTCCATTCAGTTTTCGTTAGTGCTGTTACCACTTTACATCCCACGAGCAGCTAGAAGGTACACATTTTTCTCAAACCCCTTAAGCATTTATAGTTTGTAGTCTTTTTGCTGATGGTGATGACTGGTGTGAGCTGAAACCTTTTTGAATTTGAATTTGCATGTGGCTAATAATTCCTTATACTGAGCTTTAAGCATGTCCTTTTTTTTCTTTTCCTTTTTTTGATAAAGAGTGAGTACAACTTCCCTCTTCATATTGACTTCTTGAAAAATTTCTCATGTGTTGAATTTTCTTGCCTATTCCCCACTCCAGGGCATTTCTTGAGGGCAGGTGTCATTTAGAGCCCTGCAATCCTTGTGACTATGAAGCAACCATTAGCAGTGTGTTTAAAGCTGCTGTTGTGGGAAACAGCCACAAGGCAGCAGCATTATTACATTCTCAATTCTTGTTACTAGGGCAACAGAGTCTTCCTGGAGGTAGTGTTCCGAGGTTGTAAACTAGAGTGGAATGTGCTGGGACAAGCCCCCAGAACTTTATGTCTCCTTACTTATGTTTGTTTTTTAAATTTAATTTCTATTTCTTATCGGAGTAAATTTGATTAGAGTGTTTTGATTGTCTGGCTGTACAGAATCTACTCAATGATTCACACATATGTCTGTTCCTCTTCGGATCATGTTAGCATGTATGGAATTACAGAATGTATATTTTAAAGGTATTGTGATTATATAATTTATATAGTTTGTATGTTTTTTGTTTATATACATTTAACAAACATTACTATATGTATGTTAACCCCATAGTCCTAATTTACCCATCCTCCCACCTTTCATTTTGGCTAACAATTAGTTTATTTGATAAGTCTGTGAGTGTCTTTTTTTGTGGAAATATGTTCATTGGTAGCAATCTTAGGATAACATGTATAAATGATATCATAGGATATTTGTCATACCTTTTTGACTTACTTAACCTTATATGATTATTTCTAGGCTCAACTGTAGTCCTGAACACGGCATTGTTTATTTTTTTTCCGAGGCTACTATTCCATGCTGTCCATATACCTCTTCTTTTTGTCCATTCATCTGTTTATGGATCTTTTTTTGCTTCCATTTCTTGGCTATTTCAATATTGCTGCAGTGCACATTTGCCTGCCTCTGTCTTTCCGATTCTGGTGGTCTTAGGTTATAGGCCCAAAAGGTGCCCTGCCGCATCATATGGTAGCTCAGGTTTTACCTTGTAAAGCAGCTCGATTCAGTTTGCGTTAGTGCTGTTACCACTTTACATCCCACCAGCAGCTAGAAGGTACACAGTTCTCTAAAACCCCTTCAGCATTTATAGTTTGTAGACTTTTTGCTGATGGTCATGACTGGTGTGAGCTGAAACCTTTTTGAATTTGAATTTGCCTATGGCTAATAATTCCTTATACTGAGCTTTAGGCATGTCCTTTTTTTTCTTTTCCTTTTTTTTAAAGCGTGAGTACAACTTCCTTCCTCTTATTGACTTCTTGAAAATTTTCTCATGTCTTGAATTTTCTTGCCTATTCCCTACCGCAGGGCATTTTTTGAGGGCAGGTGTCATTTAGAGCCCTGCAGTCCTTGTGACTATTAAGCAACAATTGGCACTGGGTATAAAGCTGCTGTTGTGGGAAACAGCCACAAGGCGGCAGCATTATTACGTTCTCAACTCTTGTTACTAGGGCAACAGAGTCTTCCTGGAGGTAGTGTTCCGAGGTTGTAAACTAGAGTGGAATGTGCTGGGACAAGCCCCCAGAACTTCATGTCTCCTTACTTCTGTTTGTTTTTTCAATTTAATTTCTATTTCTTATCGGAGTAAATTTGATTAGAGTGTTTTGATTGTCTGGCTGTACAGAATCTGCTCAATGTTTCATACATATGTCTGTTCATCTTCGGATCCTGTTAGCATGTATGTGATTACACAATATATATTTTAAAGGTATTGGTGATTATATAATTCATATAGTTTTTCTGTTATATGTTTATATACATTTAACATACATTAGTATATGTATGTAAACACCATAGTCCTAATTTACCCATCCTCCGACCTTTCATTTTGGCTAACCATTAGTTTATTTGATAAGTCTGTGAGTGTCTTTTTTTGTGGAAATATGTTCATTGGTAGCAATCTTAGGATAACATGTATAAATGATATCATAGGATATTTGTCATACCCTTTTTTTTTAATTAATAGCTACTTTATTTATTTATTTATCTATTTAGCTGTGTTGGGTCTTCGTTTCGTGCGAGGGCTTTCTCTAGTTGCGGCAAGCGGGGGCCACTCTTCATTGCGGTGCGCGGGCCTCTCTCTATCGTGGCCCCTTCCGTTGCGGGGCACAGGCTCCAGATGCGCAGGCTCAGCAGTTGTGGCTCACGGTCCCAGTTGCTCTGTGGCACGTGGGATCCTCCCAGACCAGGGCTCGAACCCGCGTCCCCTGCATTAGCAGGCAGATTCTCTATCACTGCGCCACCAGGGAAGCCCCTGTCATACCCTTTTGACTTACTTAACCTTATATGATTATTTCTAGGCTCAACTGTAGTCCTGAAAACGGCATTGTTCATTTTGTTCCCGAGGCTTCTATTCCATTTGGTACGTATACCACTTCGTCTTTGTCCATTCATCTGTTTATGGACCTTTTTTTTGCTTCCATGTCTTGGCTATTTCAATATTGCTGCAGTGCACATTTGCCTGCCTCTGTCTTTCCGATTCTGGTGGTCTTAGTTAATAGGCTCAAAAGGTGCCCTGTCGCATCATATGGTAGCTCAGTTTTTACCTTGTAAAGCAGCTCCATTCCGTTTTTGTTAGTGCTGTTACCACTTTAGATCCCACCAGAGCTAGGAGGTACAGAGTTCTCTAAAACCCCTTCTGCATTTATAGTTTGTGGACTTTTTGCTGATGGCCATTTGACCTGTGTGAGCTGAAACCTTTTTGGAGGTTGGATAGGCATGTGGCTAATAATTCCTTACACTGAGCTTTAGGCATCCCCTTTTTCTTCTTTTCCTTTTTTTGTTAAAGAGTGAGTACAACTTCCCTCTTCATATTGACTTCCTGAAAAATTTCTCATGTGTTGAATTTTCTTGCCTATTCCCTACCCCAGGGCCTTTTTTGAAGGCAGGTGTCATTTAGTGCCCTGCAGTCCTTGTGACTATTAAGCAACAATAGGCACTGGGTATAAAGCTGCTGTTGTGGGAAACAGCCACAAGGCGGCAGCATTATTACGTTCTCAACTCTTGTTACTAGGGCAACAGAGTCTTCCTCTAGGTAGTGTTCCGAGGTTGTGAGTTAGAGTGGAATGTGCTGGGAGAAGCCCCGAGAAGTTTATGTCTCCTTACTTCTGTTTGTTTTTTAAATTTAATTTCTATTTCTTATCGGAGTAAATTTGATTAGAGTGTTTTCATTGTCTGGCTGTACAGAATCTGCTCAATGATTCATACATATGTCTGTTCATCTTCGGATCCTGTTAGCATGTATGTGATTACACAATATATATTTTAAAGGTATTGGTGATTATATAATTCATATAGTTTATCTGTTATATGTTTACATACATTTAACATACATTAGTATATGTATGTAAACGCCATAGTCCTAATTTACCCATCCTCCCACCTTTCAGTTTGGCTAACCATTAGTTTATTTGATAAGTCTGTGAGTGTCTTTTTTTGTGGAAATATGTTCATTGGTAGCAATCTTAGGATAACATGTATAAATGATATCATAGGATATTTGTCATACCCTTTTGACTTACTTAACCTTATATGATTATTTCTAGGCTCAACTGTAGTCCTGAAAACGGCATTGTTCATTTTGTTCCCGAGGCTTCTATTCCATTTGGTACGTATACCACTTCGTCTTTGTCCATTCATCTGTTTATGGACCTTTTTTTTGCTTCCATGTCTTGGCTATATCAATGTTGTTGCAGTTCACATTTGCCTGCCTCTGTCTTTCCGATTCTGGTGGTCTTAGGTTATAGGCCCAAAAGGTGCCCTGCCGCATCATATGGTAGCTCAATTTTTACCTTTGTAGCAGCTCCATTCAGTTTTCGTTAGTGCTGTTACCACTTTACATCCCACGAGCAGCTAGAAGGTACACATTTTTCTCAAACCCCTTAAGCATTTATAGTTTGTAGTCTTTTTGCTGATGGTCATGACTGGTGTGAGCTGAAACCTTTTTGAATTTGAATTTGCATGTGGCTAATAATTCCTTATACTGAGCTTTAAGCATGTCCTTTTTTTTCTTTTCCTTTTTTTGATAAAGAGTGAGTACAACTTCCCTCTTCATATTGACTTCTTGAAAAATTTCTCATGTGTTGAATTTTCTTGCCTATTCCCCACTCCAGGGCATTTCTTGAGGGCAGGTGTCATTTAGAGCCCTGCAATCCTTGTGACTATGAAGCAACCATTAGCAGTGTGTTTAAAGCTGCTGTTGTGGGAAACAGCCACAAGGCAGCAGCATTATTACATTCTCAATTCTTGTTACTAGGGCAACAGAGTCTTCCTGGAGGTAGTGTTCCGAGGTTGTAAACTAGAGTGGAATGTGCTGGGACAAGCCCCCAGAACTTTATGTCTCCTTACTTATGTTTGTTTTTTAAATTTAATTTCTATTTCTTATCGGAGTAAATTTGATTAGAGTGTTTTGATTGTCTGGCTGTACAGAATCTACTCAATGATTCACACATATGTCTGTTCCTCTTCGGATCATGTTAGCATGTATGGAATTACAGAATGTATATTTTAAAGGTATTGTGATTATATAATTTATATAGTTTGTATGTTTTTTGTTTATATACATTTAACAAACATTACTATATGTATGTTAACCCCATAGTCCTAATTTACCCATCCTCCCACCTTTCATTTTGGCTAACAATTAGTTTATTTGATAAGTCTGTGAGTGTCTTTTTTTGTGGAAATATGTTCATTGGTAGCAATCTTAGGATAACATGTATAAATGATATCATAGGATATTTGTCATACCTTTTTGACTTACTTAACCTTATATGATTATTTCTAGGCTCAACTGTAGTCCTGAACACGGCATTGTTTATTTTTTTTCCGAGTCTACTATTCCATGCTGTCCATATACCTCTTCTTTTTGTCCATTCATCTGTTTATGGATCTTTTTTTGCTTCCATTTCTTGGCTATTTCAATATTGCTGCAGTGCACATTTGCCTGCCTCTGTCTTTCCGATTCTGGTGGTCTTAGGTTATAGGCCCAAAAGGTGCCCTGCCGCATCATATGGTAGCTCAGGTTTTACCTTGTAAAGCAGCTCGATTCAGTTTGCGTTAGTGCTGTTACCACTTTACATCCCACCAGCAGCTAGAAGGTACACAGTTCTCTAAAACCCCTTCAGCATTTATAGTTTGTAGACTTTTTGCTGATGGTCATGACTGGTGTGAGCTGAAACCTTTTTGAATTTGAATTTGCCTATGGCTAATAATTCCTTATACTGAGCTTTAGGCATGTCCTTTTTTTTCTTTTCCTTTTTTTTAAAGCGTGAGTACAACTTCCTTCCTCTTATTGACTTCTTGAAAATTTTCTCATGTCTTGAATTTTCTTGCCTATACCCTACCGCAGGGCATTTTTTGAGGGCAGGTGTCATTTAGAGCCCTGCAGTCCTTGTGACTATTAAGCAACAATTGGCACTGGGTATAAAGCTGCTGTTGTGGGAAACAGCCACAAGGCGGCAGCATTATTACGTTCTCAACTCTTGTTACTAGGGCAACAGAGTCTTCCTGGAGGTAGTGTTCCGAGGTTGTAAACTAGAGTGGAATGTGCTGGGACAAGCCCCCAGAACTTCATGTCTCCTTACTTCTGTTTGTTTTTTCAATTTAATTTCTATTTCTTATCGGAGTAAATTTGATTAGAGTGTTTTGATTGTCTGGCTGTACAGAATCTGCTCAATGATTCATACATATGTCTGTTCATCTTCAGATCCTGTTAGCATGTATGTGATTACACAATATATATTTTAAAGGTATTGGTGATTATATAATTCATATAGTTTTTCTGTTATATGTTTATATACATTTAACATACATTAGTATATGTATGTAAACACCATAGTCCTAATTTACCCATCCTCCCACCTTTCATTTTGGCTAACCATTAGTTTATTTGATAAGTCTGTGAGTGTCTTTTTTTGTGGAAATATGTTCATTGGTAGCAATCTTAGGATAACATGTATAAATGATATCATAGGATATTTGTCATACCCTTTTTTTTTAATTAATAGCTACTTTATTTATTTATTTATCTATTTATTTAGCTGTGTTGGGTCTTCGTTTCGTGTGAGGGCTTTCTCTAGTTGCGGCAAGCGGGGGCCACTCTTCATTGCGGTGCGCGGGCCTCTCACTATCGTGGCCCCTTCCGTTGCGGGGCACAGGCTCCAGATGCGCAGGCTCAGCAGTTGTGGCTCACGGTCCCAGTTGCTCTGTGGCACGTGGGATCCTCCCAGACCAGGGCTCGAACCCGCGTCCCCTGCATTAGCAGGCAGATTCTCTATCACTGCGCCACCAGGGAAGCCCCTGTCATACCCTTTTGACTTACTTAACCTTATATGATTATTTCTAGGCTCAACTGTAGTCCTGAAAACGGCATTGTTCATTTTGTTCCCGAGGCTTCTATTCCATTTGGTACGTATACCACTTCGTCTTTGTCCATTCATCTGTTTATGGACCTTTTTTTTGCTTCCATGTCTTGGCTATTTCAATATTGCTGCAGTGCACATTTGCCTGCCTCTGTCTTTCCGATTCTGGTGGTCTTAGTTAATAGGCTCAAAAGGTGCCCTGTCGCATCATATGGTAGCTCAGTTTTTACCTTGTAAAGCAGCTCCATTCCGTTTTTGTTAGTGCTGTTACCACTTTAGATCCCACCAGAGCTAGGAGGTACAGAGTTCTCTAAAACCCCTTCTGCATTTATAGTTTGTGGACTTTTTGCTGATGGCCATTTGACCTGTGTGAGCTGAAACCTTTTTGGAGGTTGGATAGGCATGTGGCTAATAATTCCTTACACTGAGCTTTAGGCATCCCCTTTTTCTTCTTTTCCTTTTTTTGTTAAAGAGTGAGTACAACTTCCCTCTTCATATTGACTTCCTGAAAAATTTCTCATGTGTTGAATTTTCTTGCCTATTCCCTACCCCAGGGCCTTTTTTGAAGGCAGGTGTCATTTAGTGCCCTGCAGTCCTTGTGACTATTAAGCAACAATAGGCACTGGGTATAAAGCTGCTGTTGTGGGAAACAGCCACAAGGCGGCAGCATTATTACGTTCTCAACTCTTGTTACTAGGGCAACAGAGTCTTCCTCTAGGTAGTGTTCCGAGGTTGTGAGTTAGAGTGGAATGTGCTGGGAGAAGCCCCGAGAAGTTTATGTCTCCTTACTTCTGTTTGTTTTTTAAATTTAATTTCTATTTCTTATCGGAGTAAATTTGATTAGAGTGTTTTCATTGTCTGGCTGTACAGAATCTGCTCAATGATTCATACATATGTCTGTTCATCTTCGGATCCTGTTAGCATGTATGTGATTACACAATATATATTTTAAAGGTATTGGTGATTATATAATTCATATAGTTTATCTGTTATATGTTTACATACGTTTAACATACATTAGTATATGTATGTAAACGCCATAGTCCTAATTTACCCATCCTCCCACCTTTCAGTTTGGCTAACCATTAGTTTATTTGATAAGTCTGTGAGTGTCTTTTTTTGTGGAAATATGTTCATTGGTAGCAATCTTAGGATAACATGTATAAATGATATCATAGGATATTTGTCATACCCTTTTGACTTACTTAACCTTATATGATTATTTCTAGGCTCAACTGTAGTCCTGAAAACGGCATTGTTCATTTTGTTCCCGAGGCTTCTATTCCATTTGGTACGTATACCACTTCGTCTTTGTCCATTCATCTGTTTATGGACCTTTTTTTTGCTTCCATGTCTTGGCTATATCAATGTTGTTGCAGTTCACATTTGCCTGCCTCTGTCTTTCCGATTCTGGTGGTCTTAGGTTATAGGCCCAAAAGGTGCCCTGCCGCATCATATGGTAGCTCAATTTTTACCTTTGTAGCAGCTCCATTCAGTTTTCGTTAGTGCTGTTACCACTTTACATCCCACGAGCAGCTAGAAGGTACACATTTTTCTCAAACCCCTTAAGCATTTATAGTTTGTAGTCTTTTTGCTGATGGTCATGACTGGTGTGAGCTGAAACCTTTTTGAATTTGAATTTGCATGTGGCTAATAATTCCTTATACTGAGCTTTAAGCATGTCCTTTTTTTTCTTTTCCTTTTTTTGATAAAGAGTGAGTACAACTTCCCTCTTCATATTGACTTCTTGAAAAATTTCTCATGTGTTGAATTTTCTTGCCTATTCCCCACTCCAGGGCATTTCTTGAGGGCAGGTGTCATTTAGAGCCCTGCAATCCTTGTGACTATGAAGCAACCATTAGCAGTGTGTTTAAAGCTGCTGTTGTGGGAAACAGCCACAAGGCAGCAGCATTATTACATTCTCAATTCTTGTTACTAGGGCAACAGAGTCTTCCTGGAGGTAGTGTTCCGAGGTTGTAAACTAGAGTGGAATGTGCTGGGACAAGCCCCCAGAACTTTATGTCTCCTTACTTATGTTTGTTTTTTAAATTTAATTTCTATTTCTTATCGGAGTAAATTTGATTAGAGTGTTTTGATTGTCTGGCTGTACAGAATCTACTCAATGATTCACACATATGTCTGTTCCTCTTCGGATCATGTTAGCATGTATGGAATTACAGAATGTATATTTTAAAGGTATTGTGATTATATAATTTATATAGTTTGTATGTTTTTTGTTTATATACATTTAACAAACATTACTATATGTATGTTAACCCCATAGTCCTAATTTACCCATCCTCCCACCTTTCATTTTGGCTAACAATTAGTTTATTTGATAAGTCTGTGAGTGTCTTTTTTTGTGGAAATATGTTCATTGGTAGCAATCTTAGGATAACATGTATAAATGATATCATAGGATATTTGTCATACCTTTTTGACTTACTTAACCTTATATGATTATTTCTAGGCTCAACTGTAGTCCTGAACACGGCATTGTTTATTTTTTTTCCGAGGCTACTATTCCATGCTGTCCATATACCTCTTCTTTTTGTCCATTCATCTGTTTATGGATCTTTTTTTGCTTCCATTTCTTGGCTATTTCAATATTGCTGCAGTGCACATTTGCCTGCCTCTGTCTTTCCGATTCTGGTGGTCTTAGGTTATAGGCCCAAAAGGTGCCCTGCCGCATCATATGGGAGCTCAGGTTTTACCTTGTAAAGCAGCTCGATTCAGTTTGCGTTAGTGCTGTTACCACTTTACATCCCACCAGCAGCTAGAAGGTACACAGTTCTCTAAAACCCCTTCAGCATTTATAGTTTGTAGACTTTTTGCTGATGGTCATGACTGGTGTGAGCTGAAACCTTTTTGAATTTGAATTTGCCTATGGCTAATAATTCCTTATACTGAGCTTTAGGCATGTCCTTTTTTTTCTTTTCCTTTTTTTTAAAGCGTGAGTACAACTTCCTTCCTCTTATTGACTTCTTGAAAATTTTCTCATGTCTTGAATTTTCTTGCCTATTCCCTACCGCAGGGCATTTTTTGAGGGCAGGTGTCATTTAGAGCCCTGCAGTCCTTGTGACTATTAAGCAACAATTGGCACTGGGTATAAAGCTGCTGTTGTGGGAAACAGCCACAAGGCGGCAGCATTATTACGTTCTCAACTCTTGTTACTAGGGCAACAGAGTCTTCCTGGAGGTAGTGTTCCGAGGTTGTAAACTAGAGTGGAATGTGCTGGGACAAGCCCCCAGAACTTCATGTCTCCTTACTTCTGTTTGTTTTTTCAATTTAATTTCTATTTCTTATCGGAGTAAATTTGATTAGAGTGTTTTGATTGTCTGGCTGTACAGAATCCGCTCAATGTTTCATACATATGTCTGTTCATCTTCGGATCCTGTTAGCATGTATGTGATTACACAATATATATTTTAAAGGTATTGGTGATTATATAATTCATATAGTTTTTCTGTTATATGTTTATATACATTTAACATACATTAGTATATGTATGTAAACACCATAGTCCTAATTTACCCATCCTCCCACCTTTCATTTTGGCTAACCATTAGTTTATTTGATAAGTCTGTGAGTGTCTTTTTTTGTGGAAATATGTTCATTGGTAGCAATCTTAGGATAACATGTATAAATGATATCATAGGATATTTGTCATACCCTTTTTTTTAAATTAATAGCTACTTTATTTATTTATTTATCTATTTATTTAGCTGTGTTGGGTCTTCGTTTCGTGCGAGGGCTTTCTCTAGTTGCGGCAAGCGGGGGCCACTCTTCATTGCGGTGCGCGGGCCTCTCACTATCGTGGCCCCTCCCCTTGCCGGGCACAGTCTCCAGATGTGCAGGCTCAGCAGTTGTGGCTCACGGTCCCAGTTGCTCCGTGGCACGTGGGATCCTCCCAGACCAGGGCTCGAACCCGCGTCCCCTGCATTAGCAGGCAGATTCTCTATCACTGCGCCACCAGGGAAGCCCCTGTCATACCCTTTTGACTTACTTAACCTTATATGATTATTTCTAGGCTCAACTGTAGTCCTGAAAACGGCATTGTTCATTTTGTTCCCGAGGCTTCTATTCCATTTGGTACGTATACCACTTCGTCTTTGTCCATTCATCTGTTTATGGACCTTTTTTTTGCTTCCATGTCTTGGCTATTTCAATATTGCTGCAGTGCACATTTGCCTGCCTCTGTCTTTCCGATTCTGGTGGTCTTAGTTAATAGGCTCAAAAGGTGCCCTGTCGCATCATATGGTAGCTCAGTTTTTACCTTGTAAAGCAGCTCCATTCCGTTTTTGTTAGTGCTGTTACCACTTTAGATCCCACCAGAGCTAGGAGGTACAGAGTTCTCTAAAACCCCTTCTGCATTTATAGTTTGTGGACTTTTTGCTGATGGCCATTTGACCTGTGTGAGCTGAAACCTTTTTGGAGGTTGGATAGGCATGTGGCTAATAATTCCTTACACTGAGCTTCAGGCATCCCCTTTTTCTTCTTTTCCTTTTTTTGTTAAAGAGTGAGTACAACTTCCCTCTTCATATTGACTTCCTGAAAAATTTCTCATGTGTTGAATTTTCTTGCCTATTCCCTACCCCAGGGCCTTTTTTGAAGGCAGGTGTCATTTAGTGCCCTGCAGTCCTTGTGACTATTAAGCAACAATAGGCACTGGGTATAAAGCTGCTGTTGTGGGAAACAGCCACAAGGCGGCAGCATTATTACGTTCTCAACTCTTGTTACTAGGGCAACAGAGTCTTCCTCTAGGTAGTGTTCCGAGGTTGTGAGTTAGAGTGGAATGTGCTGGGAGAAGCCCCGAGAAGTTTATGTCTCCTTACTTCTGTTTGTTTTTTAAATTTAATTTCTATTTCTTATCGGAGTAAATTTGATTAGAGTGTTTTCATTGTCTGGCTGTACAGAATCTGCTCAATGATTCATACATATGTCTGTTCATCTTCGGATCCTGTTAGCATGTATGTGATTACACAATATATATTTTAAAGGTATTGGTGATTATATAATTCATATAGTTTATCTGTTATATGTTTACATACATTTAACATACATTAGTATATGTATGTAAACGCCATAGTCCTAATTTACCCATCCTCCCACCTTTCAGTTTGGCTAACCATTAGTTTATTTGATAAGTCTGTGAGTGTCTTTTTTTGTGGAAATATGTTCATTGGTAGCAATCTTAGGATAACATGTATAAATGATATCATAGGATATTTGTCATACCCTTTTGACTTACTTAACCTTATATGATTATTTCTAGGCTCAACTGTAGTCCTGAAAACGGCATTGTTCATTTTGTCCCCGAGGCTTCTATTCCATTTGGTACGTATACCACTTCGTCTTTGTCCATTCATCTGTTTATGGACCTTTTTCTTGCTTCCATGTCTTGGCTATATCAATGTTGTTGCAGTTCACATTTGCCTGCCTCTGTCTTTCCGATTCTGGTGGTCTTAGGTTATAGGCCCAAAAGGTGCCCTGCCGCATCATATGGTAGCTCAATTTTTACCTTTGTAGCAGCTCCATTCAGTTTTCGTTAGTGCTGTTACCACTTTACATCCCACGAGCAGCTAGAAGGTACACATTTTTCTCAAACCCCTTAAGCATTTATAGTTTGTAGTCTTTTTGCTGATGGTCATGACTGGTGTGAGCTGAAACCTTTTTGAATTTGAATTTGCATGTGGCTAATAATTCCTTATACTGAGCTTTAAGCATGTCCTTTTTTTTCTTTTCCTTTTTTTGATAAAGAGTGAGTACAACTTCCCTCTTCATATTGACTTCTTGAAAAATTTCTCATGTGTTGAATTTTCTTGCCTATTCCCCACTCCAGGGCATTTCTTGAGGGCAGGTGTCATTTAGAGCCCTGCAATCCTTGTGACTATGAAGCAACCATTAGCAGTGTGTTTAAAGCTGCTGTTGTGGGAAACAGCCACAAGGCAGCAGCATTATTACATTCTCAATTCTTGTTACTAGGGCAACAGAGTCTTCCTGGAGGTAGTGTTCCGAGGTTGTAAACTAGAGTGGAATGTGCTGGGACAAGCCCCCAGAACTTTATGTCTCCTTACTTATGTTTGTTTTTTAAATTTAATTTCTATTTCTTATCGGAGTAAATTTGATTAGAGTGTTTTGATTGTCTGGCTGTACAGAATCTACTCAATGATTCACACATATGTCTGTTCCTCTTCGGATCATGTTAGCATGTATGGAATTACAGAATGTATATTTTAAAGGTATTGTGATTATATAATTTATATAGTTTGTATGTTTTTTGTTTATATACATTTAACAAACATTACTATATGTATGTTAACCCCATAGTCCTAATTTACCCATCCTCCCACCTTTCATTTTGGCTAACAATTAGTTTATTTGATAAGTCTGTGAGTGTCTTTTTTTGTGGAAATATGTTCATTGGTAGCAATCTTAGGATAACATGTATAAATGATATCATAGGATATTTGTCATACCTTTTTGACTTACTTAACCTTATATGATTATTTCTAGGCTCAACTGTAGTCCTGAACACGGCATTGTTTATTTTTTTTCCGAGGCTACTATTCCATGCTGTCCATATACCTCTTCTTTTTGTCCATTCATCTGTTTATGGATCTTTTTTTGCTTCCATTTCTTGGCTATTTCAATATTGCTGCAGTGCACATTTGCCTGCCTCTGTCTTTCCGATTCTGGTGGTCTTAGGTTATAGGCCCAAAAGGTGCCCTGCCGTATCATATGGTAGCTCAGGTTTTACCTTGTAAAGCAGCTCGATTCAGTTTGCGTTAGTGCTGTTACCACTTTACATCCCACCAGCAGCTAGAAGGTACACAGTTCTCTAAAACCCCTTCAGCATTTATAGTTTGTAGACTTTTTGCTGATGGTCATGACTGGTGTGAGCTGAAACCTTTTTGAATTTGAATTTGCCTATGGCTAATAATTCCTTATACTGAGCTTTAGGCATGTCCTTTTTTTTCTTTTCCTTTTTTTTAAAGTGTGAGTACAACTTCCTTCCTCTTATTGACTTCTTGAAAATTTTCTCATGTCTTGAATTTTCTTGCCTATTCCCTACCGCAGGGCATTTTTTGAGGGCAGGTGTCATTTAGAGCCCTGCAGTCCTTGTGACTATTAAGCAACAATTGGCACTGGGTATAAAGCTGCTGTTGTGGGAAACAGCCACAAGGCGGCAGCATTATTACGTTCTCAACTCTTGTTACTAGGGCAACAGAGTCTTCCTGGAGGTAGTGTTCCGAGGTTGTAAACTAGAGTGGAATGTGCTGGGACAAGCCCCCAGAACTTCATGTCTCCTTACTTCTGTTTGTTTTTTCAATTTAATTTCTATTTCTTATCGGAGTAAATTTGATTAGAGTGTTTTGATTGTCTGGCTGTACAGAATCTGCTCAATGTTTCATACATATGTCTGTTCATCTTCGGATCCTGTTAGCATGTATGTGATTACACAATATATATTTTAAAGGTATTGGTGATTATATAATTCATATAGTTTTTCTGTTATATGTTTATATACATTTAACATACATTAGTATATGTATGTAAACACCATAGTCCTAATTTACCCATCCTCCCACCTTTCATTTTGGCTAACCATTAGTTTATTTGATAAGTCTGTGAGTGTCTTTTTTTGTGGAAATATGTTCATTGGTAGCAATCTTAGGATAACATGTATAAATGATATCATAGGATATTTGTCATACCCTTTTTTTTAAATTAATAGCTACTTTATTTATTTATTTATCTATTTATTTAGCTGTGTTGGGTCTTCGTTTCGTGCGAGGGCTTTCTCTAGTTGCGGCAAGCGGGGGCCACTCTTCATTGCGGTGCGCGGGCCTCTCTCTATCGTGGCCCCTTCCGTTGCGGGGCACAGGCTCCAGATGCGCAGGCTCAGCAGTTGTGGCTCACGGTCCCAGTTGCTCTGTGGCACGTGGGATCCTCCCAGACCAGGGCTCGAACCCGCGTCCCCTGCATTAGCAGGCAGATTCTCTATCACTGCGCCACCAGGGAAGCCCCTGTCATACCCTTTTGACTTACTTAACCTTATATGATTATTTCTAGGCTCAACTGTAGTCCTGAAAACGGCATTGTTCATTTTGTTCCCGAGGCTTCTATTCCATTTGGTACGTATACCACTTCGTCTTTGTCCATTCATCTGTTTATGGACCTTTTTTTTGCTTCCATGTCTTGGCTATTTCAATATTGCTGCAGTGCACATTTGCCTGCCTCTGTCTTTCCGATTCTGGTGGTCTTAGTTAATAGGCTCAAAAGGTGCCCTGTCGCATCATATGGTAGCTCAGTTTTTACCTTGTAAAGCAGCTCCATTCCGTTTTTGTTAGTGCTGTTACCACTTTAGATCCCACCAGAGCTAGGAGGTACAGAGTTCTCTAAAACCCCTTCTGCATTTATAGTTTGTGGACTTTTTGCTGATGGCCATTTGACCTGTGTGAGCTGAAACCTTTTTGGAGGTTGGATAGGCATGTGGCTAATAATTCCTTACACTGAGCTTTAGGCATCCCCTTTTTCTTCTTTTCCTTTTTTTGTTAAAGAGTGAGTACAACTTCCCTCTTCATATTGACTTCCTGAAAAATTTCTCATGTGTTGAATTTTCTTGCCTATTCCCTACCCCAGGGCCTTTTTTGAAGGCAGGTGTCATTTAGTGCCCTGCAGTCCTTGTGACTATTAAGCAACAATAGGCACTGGGTATAAAGCTGCTGTTGTGGGAAACAGCCACAAGGCGGCAGCATTATTACGTTCTCAACTCTTGTTACTAGGGCAACAGAGTCTTCCTCTAGGTAGTGTTCCGAGGTTGTGAGTTAGAGTGGAATGTGCTGGGAGAAGCCCCGAGAAGTTTATGTCTCCTTACTTCTGTTTGTTTTTTAAATTTAATTTCTATTTCTTATCGGAGTAAATTTGATTAGAGTGTTTTCATTGTCTGGCTGTACAGAATCTGCTCAATGATTCATACATATGTCTGTTCATCTTCGGATCCTGTTAGCATGTATGTGATTACACAATATATATTTTAAAGGTATTGGTGATTATATAATTCATATAGTTTATCTGTTATATGTTTACATACATTTAACATACATTAGTATATGTATGTAAACGCCATAGTCCTAATTTACCCATCCTCCCACCTTTCAGTTTGGCTAACCATTAGTTTATTTGATAAGTCTGTGAGTGTCTTTTTTTGTGGAAATATGTTCATTGGTAGCAATCTTAGGATAACATGTATAAATGATATCATAGGATATTTGTCATACCCTTTTGACTTACTTAACCTTATATGATTATTTCTAGGCTCAACTGTAGTCCTGAAAACGGCATTGTTCATTTTGTCCCCGAGGCTTCTATTCCATTTGGTACGTATACCACTTCGTCTTTGTCCATTCATCTGTTTATGGACCTTTTTTTTGCTTCCATGTCTTGGCTATATCAATGTTGTTGCAGTTCACATTTGCCTGCCTCTGTCTTTCCGATTCTGGTGGTCTTAGGTTATAGGCCCAAAAGGTGCCCTGCCGCATCATATGGTAGCTCAATTTTTACCTTTGTAGCAGCTCCATTCAGTTTTCGTTAGTGCTGTTACCACTTTACATCCCACGAGCAGCTAGAAGGTACACATTTTTCTCAAACCCCTTAAGCATTTATAGTTTGTAGTCTTTTTGCTGATGGTCATGACTGGTGTGAGCTGAAACCTTTTTGAATTTGAATTTGCATGTGGCTAATAATTCCTTATACTGAGCTTTAAGCATGTCCTTTTTTTTCTTTTCCTTTTTTTGATAAAGAGTGAGTACAACTTCCCTCTTCATATTGACTTCTTGAAAAATTTCTCATGTGTTGAATTTTCTTGCCTATTCCCCACTCCAGGGCATTTCTTGAGGGCAGGTGTCATTTAGAGCCCTGCAATCCTTGTGACTATGAAGCAACCATTAGCAGTGTGTTTAAAGCTGCTGTTGTGGGAAACAGCCACAAGGCAGCAGCATTATTACATTCTCAATTCTTGTTACTAGGGCAACAGAGTCTTCCTGGAGGTAGTGTTCCGAGGTTGTAAACTAGAGTGGAATGTGCTGGGACAAGCCCCCAGAACTTTATGTCTCCTTACTTATGTTTGTTTTTTAAATTTAATTTCTATTTCTTATCGGAGTAAATTTGATTAGAGTGTTTTGATTGTCTGGCTGTACAGAATCTACTCAATGATTCACACATATGTCTGTTCCTCTTCGGATCATGTTAGCATGTATGGAATTACAGAATGTATATTTTAAAGGTATTGTGATTATATAATTTATATAGTTTGTATGTTTTTTGTTTATATACATTTAACAAACATTACTATATGTATGTTAACCCCATAGTCCTAATTTACCCATCCTCCCACCTTTCATTTTGGCTAACAATTAGTTTATTTGATAAGTCTGTGAGTGTCTTTTTTTGTGGAAATATGTTCATTGGTAGCAATCTTAGGATAACATGTATAAATGATATCATAGGATATTTGTCATACCTTTTTGACTTACTTAACCTTATATGATTATTTCTAGGCTCAACTGTAGTCCTGAACACGGCATTGTTTATTTTTTTTCCGAGGCTACTATTCCATGCTGTCCATATACCTCTTCTTTTTGTCCATTCATCTGTTTATGGATCTTTTTTTGCTTCCATTTCTTGGCTATTTCAATATTGCTGCAGTGCACATTTGCCTGCCTCTGTCTTTCCGATTCTGGTGGTCTTAGGTTATAGGCCCAAAAGGTGCCCTGCCGCATCATATGGTAGCTCAGGTTTTACCTTGTAAAGCAGCTCGATTCAGTTTGCGTTAGTGCTGTTACCACTTTACATCCCACCAGCAGCTAGAAGGTACACAGTTCTCTAAAACCCCTTCAGCATTTATAGTTTGTAGACTTTTTGCTGATGGTCATGACTGGTGTGAGCTGAAACCTTTTTGAATTTGAATTTGCCTATGGCTAATAATTCCTTATACTGAGCTTTAGGCATGTCCTTTTTTTTCTTTTCCTTTTTTTTAAAGCGTGAGTACAACTTCCTTCCTCTTATTGACTTCTTGAAAATTTTCTCATGTCTTGAATTTTCTTGCCTATTCCCTACCGCAGGGCATTTTTTGAGGGCAGGTGTCATTTAGAGCCCTGCAGTCCTTGTGACTATTAAGCAACAATTGGCACTGGGTATAAAGCTGCTGTTGTGGGAAACAGCCACAAGGCGGCAGCATTATTACGTTCTCAACTCTTGTTACTAGGGCAACAGAGTCTTCCTGGAGGTAGTGTTCCGAGGTTGTAAACTAGAGTGGAATGTGCTGGGACAAGCCCCCAGAACTTCATGTCTCCTTACTTCTGTTTGTTTTTTCAATTTAATTTCTATTTCTTATCGGAGTAAATTTGATTAGAGTGTTTTGATTGTCTGGCTGTACAGAATCTGCTCAATGTTTCATACATATGTCTGTTCATCTTCGGATCCTGTTAGCATGTATGTGATTACACAATATATATTTTAAAGGTATTGGTGATTATATAATTCATATAGTTTTTCTGTTATATGTTTATATACATTTAACATACATTAGTATATGTATGTAAACACCATAGTCCTAATTTACCCATCCTCCCACCTTTCATTTTGGCTAACCATTAGTTTATTTGATAAGTCTGTGAGTGTCTTTTTTTGTGGAAATATGTTCATTGGTAGCAATCTTAGGATAACATGTATAAATGATATCATAGGATATTTGTCATACCCTTTTTTTTAAATTAATAGCTACTTTATTTATTTATTTATCTATTTATTTAGCTGTGTTGGGTCTTCGTTTCGTGCGAGGGCTTTCTCTAGTTGCGGCAAGCGGGGGCCACTCTTCATTGCGGTGCGCGGGCCTCTCTCTATCGTGGCCCCTTCCGTTGCGGGGCACAGGCTCCAGATGCGCAGGCTCAGCAGTTGTGGCTCACGGTCCCAGTTGCTCTGTGGCACGTGGGATCCTCCCAGACCAGGGCTCGAACCCGCGTCCCCTGCATTAGCAGGCAGATTCTCTATCACTGCGCCACCAGGGAAGCCCCTGTCATACCCTTTTGACTTACTTAACCTTATATGATTATTTCTAGGCTCAACTGTAGTCCTGAAAACGGCATTGTTCATTTTGTTCCCGAGGCTTCTATTCCATTTGGTACGTATACCACTTCGTCTTTGTCCATTCATCTGTTTATGGACCTTTTTTTTGCTTCCATGTCTTGGCTATTTCAATATTGCTGCAGTGCACATTTGCCTGCCTCTGTCTTTCCGATTCTGGTGGTCTTAGTTAATAGGCTCAAAAGGTGCCCTGTCGCATCATATGGTAGCTCAGTTTTTACCTTGTAAAGCAGCTCCATTCCGTTTTTGTTAGTGCTGTTACCACTTTAGATCCCACCAGAGCTAGGAGGTACAGAGTTCTCTAAAACCCCTTCTGCATTTATAGTTTGTGGACTTTTTGCTGATGGCCATTTGACCTGTGTGAGCTGAAACCTTTTTGGAGGTTGGATAGGCATGTGGCTAATAATTCCTTACACTGAGCTTTAGGCATCCCCTTTTTCTTCTTTTCCTTTTTTTGTTAAAGAGTGAGTACAACTTCCCTCTTCATATTGACTTCCTGAAAAATTTCTCATGTGTTGAATTTTCTTGCCTATTCCCTACCCCAGGGCCTTTTTTGAAGGCAGGTGTCATTTAGTGCCCTGCAGTCCTTGTGACTATTAAGCAACAATAGGCACTGGGTATAAAGCTGCTGTTGTGGGAAACAGCCACAAGGCGGCAGCATTATTACGTTCTCAACTCTTGTTACTAGGGCAACAGAGTCTTCCTCTAGGTAGTGTTCCGAGGTTGTGAGTTAGAGTGGAATGTGCTGGGAGAAGCCCCGAGAAGTTTATGTCTCCTTACTTCTGTTTGTTTTTTAAATTTAATTTCTATTTCTTATCGGAGTAAATTTGATTAGAGTGTTTTCATTGTCTGGCTGTACAGAATCTGCTCAATGATTCATACATATGTCTGTTCATCTTCGGATCCTGTTAGCATGTATGTGATTACACAATATATATTTTAAAGGTATTGGTGATTATATAATTCATATAGTTTATCTGTTATATGTTTACATACATTTAACATACATTAGTATATGTATGTAAACGCCATAGTCCTAATTTACCCATCCTCCCACCTTTCAGTTTGCTTAACCATTAGTTTATTTGATAAGTCTGTGAGTGTCTTTTTTTGTGGAAATATGTTCATTGGTAGCAATCTTAGGATAACATGTATAAATGATATCATAGGATATTTGTCATACCCTTTTGACTTACTTAACCTTATATGATTATTTCTAGGCTCAACTGTAGTCCTGAAAACGGCATTGTTCATTTTGTCCCCGAGGCTTCTATTCCATTTGGTACGTATACCACTTCGTCTTTGTCCATTCATCTGTTTATGGACCTTCTTTTTGCTTCCATGTCTTGGCTATATCAATGTTGTTGCAGTTCACATTTGCCTGCCTCTGTCTTTCCGATTCTGGTGGTCTTAGGTTATAGGCCCAAAAGGTGCCCTGCCGCATCATATGGTAGCTCAATTTTTAATTTTGTAGCAGCTCCATTCAGTTTTCGTTAGTGCTGTTACCACTTTACATCCCACGAGCAGCTAGAAGGTACACATTTTTCTCAAACCCCTTAAGCATTTATAGTTTGTAGTCTTTTTGCTGATGGTCATGACTGGTGTGAGCTGAAACCTTTTTGAATTTGAATTTGCATGTGGCTAATAATTCCTTATACTGAGCTTTAAGCATGTCCTTTTTTTTCTTTTCCTTTTTTTGATAAAGAGTGAGTACAACTTCCCTCTTCATATTGACTTCTTGAAAAATTTCTCATGTGTTGAATTTTCTTGCCTATTCCCCACTCCAGGGCATTTCTTGAGGGCAGGTGTCATTTAGAGCCCTGCAATCCTTGTGACTATGAAGCAACCATTAGCAGTGTGTTTAAAGCTGCTGTTGTGGGAAACAGCCACAAGGCAGCAGCATTATTACATTCTCAATTCTTGTTACTAGGGCAACAGAGTCTTCCTGGAGGTAGTGTTCCGAGGTTGTAAACTAGAGTGGAATGTGCTGGGACAAGCCCCCAGAACTTTATGTCTCCTTACTTATGTTTGTTTTTTAAATTTAATTTCTATTTCTTATCGGAGTAAATTTGATTAGAGTGTTTTGATTGTCTGGCTGTACAGAATCTACTCAATGATTCACACATATGTCTGTTCCTCTTCGGATCATGTTAGCATGTATGGAATTACAGAATGTATATTTTAAAGGTATTGTGATTATATAATTTATATAGTTTGTATGTTTTTTGTTTATATACATTTAACAAACATTACTATATGTATGTTAACCCCATAGTCCTAATTTACCCATCCTCCCACCTTTCATTTTGGCTAACAATTAGTTTATTTGATAAGTCTGTGAGTGTCTTTTTTTGTGGAAATATGTTCATTGGTAGCAATCTTAGGATAACATGTATAAATGATATCATAGGATATTTGTCATACCTTTTTGACTTACTTAACCTTATATGATTATTTCTAGGCTCAACTGTAGTCCTGAACACGGCATTGTTTATTTTTTTTCCGAGGCTACTATTCCATGCTGTCCATATACCTCTTCTTTTTGTCCATTCATCTGTTTATGGATCTTTTTTTGCTTCCATTTCTTGGCTATTTCAATATTGCTGCAGTGCACATTTGCCTGCCTCTGTCTTTCCGATTCTGGTGGTCTTAGGTTATAGGCCCAAAAGGTGCCCTGCCGCATCATATGGTAGCTCAGGTTTTACCTTGTAAAGCAGCTCGATTCAGTTTGCGTTAGTGCTGTTACCACTTTACATCCCACCAGCAGCTAGAAGGTACACAGTTCTTTAAAACCCCTTCAGCATTTATAGTTTGTAGACTTTTTGCTGATGGTCATGACTGGTGTGAGCTGAAACCTTTTTGAATTTGAATTTGCCTATGGCTAATAATTCCTTATACTGAGCTTTCGGCATGTCCTTTTTTTTCTTTTCCTTTTTTTTAAAGCGTGAGTACAACTTCCTTCCTCTTATTGACTTCTTGAAAATTTTCTCATGTCTTGAATTTTCTTGCCTATTCCCTACCGCAGGGCATTTTTTGAGGGCAGGTGTCATTTAGAGCCCTGCAGTCCTTGTGACTATTAAGCAACAATTGGCACTGGGTATAAAGCTGCTGTTGTGGGAAACAGCCACAAGGCGGCAGCATTATTACGTTCTCAACTCTTGTTACTAGGGCAACAGAGTCTTCCTGGAGGTAGTGTTCCGAGGTTGTAAACTAGAGTGGAATGTGCTGGGACAAGCCCCCAGAACTTCATGTCTCCTTACTTCTGTTTGTTTTTTCAATTTAATTTCTATTTCTTATCGGAGTAAATTTGATTAGAGTGTTTTGATTGTCTGGCTGTACAGAATCTGCTCAATGTTTCATACATATGTCTGTTCATCTTCGGATCCTGTTAGCATGTATGTGATTACACAATATATATTTTAAAGGTATTGGTGATTATATAATTCATATAGTTTTTCTGTTATATGTTTATATACATTTAACATACATTAGTATATGTATGTAAACACCATAGTCCTAATTTACCCATCCTCCCACCTTTCATTTTGGCTAACCATTAGTTTATTTGATAAGTCTGTGAGTGTCTTTTTTTGTGGAAATATGTTCATTGGTAGCAATCTTAGGATAACATGTATAAATGATATCATAGGATATTTGTCATACCCTTTTTTTTAAATTAATAGCTACTTTATTTATTTATTTATCTATTTATTTAGCTGTGTTGGGTCTTCGTTTCGTGCGAGGGCTTTCTCTAGTTGCGGCAAGCGGGGGCCACTCTTCATTGCGGTGCGCGGGCCTCTCTCTATCGTGGCCCCTTCCGTTGCGGGGCACAGGCTCCAGATGCGCAGGCTCAGCAGTTGTGGCTCACGGTCCCAGTTGCTCTGTGGCACGTGGGATCCTCCCAGACCAGGGCTCGAACCCGCGTCCCCTGCATTAGCAGGCAGATTCTCTATCACTGCGCCACCAGGGAAGCCCCTGTCATACCCTTTTGACTTACTTAACCTTATATGATTATTTCTAGGCTCAACTGTAGTCCTGAAAACGGCATTGTTCATTTTGTTCCCGAGGCTTCTATTCCATTTGGTACGTATACCACTTCGTCTTTGTCCATTCATCTGTTTATGGACCTTTTTTTTGCTTCCATGTCTTGGCTATTTCAATATTGCTGCAGTGCACATTTGCCTGCCTCTGTCTTTCCGATTCTGGTGGTCTTAGTTAATAGGCTCAAAAGGTGCCCTGTCGCATCATATGGTAGCTCAGTTTTTACCTTGTAAAGCAGCTCCATTCCGTTTTTGTTAGTGCTGTTACCACTTTAGATCCCACCAGAGCTAGGAGGTACAGAGTTCTCTAAAACCCCTTCTGCATTTATAGTTTGTGGACTTTTTGCTGATGGCCATTTGACCTGTGTGAGCTGAAACCTTTTTGGAGGTTGGATAGGCATGTGGCTAATAATTCCTTACACTGAGCTTTAGGCATCCCCTTTTTCTTCTTTTCCTTTTTTTGTTAAAGAGTGAGTACAACTTCCCTCTTCATATTGACTTCCTGAAAAATTTCTCATGTGTTGAATTTTCTTGCCTATTCCCTACCCCAGGGCCTTTTTTGAAGGCAGGTGTCATTTAGTGCCCTGCAGTCCTTGTGACTATTAAGCAACAATAGGCACTGGGTATAAAGCTGCTGTTGTGGGAAACAGCCACAAGGCGGCAGCATTATTACGTTCTCAACTCTTGTTACTAGGGCAACAGAGTCTTCCTCTAGGTAGTGTTCCGAGGTTGTGAGTTAGAGTGGAATGTGCTGGGAGAAGCCCCGAGAAGTTTATGTCTCCTTACTTCTGTTTGTTTTTTAAATTTAATTTCTATTTCTTATCGGAGTAAATTTGATTAGAGTGTTTTGATTGTCTGGCTGTACAGAATCTGCTCAATGTTTCATACATATGTCTGTTCATCTTCGGATCCTGTTAGCATGTATGTGATTACACAATATATATTTTAAAGGTATTGGTGATTATATAATTCATATAGTTTTTCTGTTATATGTTTATATACATTTAACATACATTAGTATATGTATGTAAACACCATAGTCCTAATTTACCCATCCTCCCACCTTTCATTTTGGCTAACCATTAGTTTATTTGATAAGTCTGTGAGTGTCTTTTTTTGTGGAAATATGTTCATTGGTAGCAATCTTAGGATAACATGTATAAATGATATCATAGGATATTTGTCATACCCTTTTTTTTAAATTAATAGCTACTTTATTTATTTATTTATCTATTTATTTAGCTGTGTTGGGTCTTCGTTTCGTGCGAGGGCTTTCTCTAGTTGCGGCAAGCGGGGGCCACTCTTCATTGCGGTGCGCGGGCCTCTCTCTATCGTGGCCCCTTCCGTTGCGGGGCACAGGCTCCAGATGCGCAGGCTCAGCAGTTGTGGCTCACGGTCCCAGTTGCTCTGTGGCACGTGGGATCCTCCCAGACCAGGGCTCGAACCCGCGTCCCCTGCATTAGCAGGCAGATTCTCTATCACTGCGCCACCAGGGAAGCCCCTGTCATACCCTTTTGACTTACTTAACCTTATATGATTATTTCTAGGCTCAACTGTAGTCCTGAAAACGGCATTGTTCATTTTGTTCCCGAGGCTTCTATTCCATTTGGTACGTATACCACTTCGTCTTTGTCCATTCATCTGTTTATGGACCTTTTTTTTGCTTCCATGTCTTGGCTATTTCAATATTGCTGCAGTGCACATTTGCCTGCCTCTGTCTTTCCGATTCTGGTGGTCTTAGTTAATAGGCTCAAAAGGTGCCCTGTCGCATCATATGGTAGCTCAGTTTTTACCTTGTAAAGCAGCTCCATTCCGTTTTTGTTAGTGCTGTTACCACTTTAGATCCCACCAGAGCTAGGAGGTACAGAGTTCTCTAAAACCCCTTCTGCATTTATAGTTTGTGGACTTTTTGCTGATGGCCATTTGACCTGTGTGAGCTGAAACCTTTTTGGAGGTTGGATAGGCATGTGGCTAATAATTCCTTACACTGAGCTTTAGGCATCCCCTTTTTCTTCTTTTCCTTTTTTTGTTAAAGAGTGAGTACAACTTCCCTCTTCATATTGACTTCCTGAAAAATTTCTCATGTGTTGAATTTTCTTGCCTATTCCCTACCCCAGGGCCTTTTTTGAAGGCAGGTGTCATTTAGTGCCCTGCAGTCCTTGTGACTATTAAGCAACAATAGGCACTGGGTATAAAGCTGCTGTTGTGGGAAACAGCCACAAGGCGGCAGCATTATTACGTTCTCAACTCTTGTTACTAGGGCAACAGAGTCTTCCTCTAGGTAGTGTTCCGAGGTTGTGAGTTAGAGTGGAATGTGCTGGGAGAAGCCCCGAGAAGTTTATGTCTCCTTACTTCTGTTTGTTTTTTAAATTTAATTTCTATTTCTTATCGGAGTAAATTTGATTAGAGTGTTTTCATTGTCTGGCTGTACAGAATCTGCTCAATGATTCATACATATGTCTGTTCATCTTTGGATCCTGTTAGCATGTATGTGATTACACAATATATATTTTAAAGGTATTGGTGATTATATAATTCATATAGTTTATCTGTTATATGTTTACATACATTTAACATACATTAGTATATGTATGTAAACGCCATAGTCCTAATTTACCCATCCTCCCACCTTTCATTTTGGCTAACCATTAGTTTATTTGATAAGTCTGTGAGTGTCTTTTTTTGTGGAAATATGTTCATTGGTAGCAATCTTAGGATAACATGTATAAATGATATCATAGGATATTTGTCATACCCTTTTGACTTACTTAACCTTATATGATTATTTCTAGGCTCAACTGTAGTCCTGAAAACGGCATTGTTCATTTTGTTCCCGAGGCTTCTATTCCATTTGGTACGTATACCACTTCGTCTTTGTCCATTCATCTGTTTATGGACCTTTTTTTTGCTTCCATGTCTTGGCTATATCAATGTTGTTGCAGTTCACATTTGCCTGCCTCTGTCTTTCCGATTCTGGTGGTCTTAGGTTATAGGCCCAAAAGGTGCCCTGCCGCATCATATGGTAGCTCAATTTTTACCTTTGTAGCAGCTCCATTCAGTTTTCGTTAGTGCTGTTACCACTTTACATCCCACGAGCAGCTAGAAGGTACACATTTTTCTCAAACCCCTTAAGCATTTATAGTTTGTAGTCTTTTTGCTGATGGTCATGACTGGTGTGAGCTGAAACCTTTTTGAATTTGAATTTGCATGTGGCTAATAATTCCTTGTACTGAGCTTTAAGCATGTCCTTTTTTTTCTTTTCCTTTTTTTGATAAAGAGTGAGTACAACTTCCCTCTTCATATTGACTTCTTGAAAAATTTCTCATGTGTTGAATTTTCTTGCCTATTCCCCACTCCAGGGCATTTCTTGAGGGCAGGTGTCATTTAGAGCCCTGCAATCCTTGTGACTATGAAGCAACCATTAGCAGTGTGTTTAAAGCTGCTGTTGTGGGAAACAGCCACAAGGCAGCAGCATTATTACATTCTCAATTCTTGTTACTAGAGCAACAGAGTCTTCCTGGAGGTAGTGTTCCGAGGTTGTAAACTAGAGTGGAATGTGCTGGGACAAGCCCCCAGAACTTTATGTCTCCTTACTTATGTTTGTTTTTTAAATTTAATTTCTATTTCTTATCGGAGTAAATTTGATTAGAGTGTTTTGATTGTCTGGCTGTACAGAATCTACTCAATGATTCACACATATGTCTGTTCCTCTTCGGATCATGTTAGCATGTATGGAATTACAGAATGTATATTTTAAAGGTATTGTGATTATATAATTTATATAGTTTGTATGTTTTTTGTTTATATACATTTAACAAACATTACTATGTGTATGTTAACCCCATAGTCCTAATTTACCCATCCTCCCACCTTTCATTTTGGCTAACAATTAGTTTATTTGATAAGTCTGTGAGTGTCTTTTTTTGTGGAAATATGTTCATTGGTAGCAATCTTAGGATAACATGTATAAATGATATCATAGGATATTTGTCATACCTTTTTGACTTACTTAACCTTATATGATTATTTCTAGGCTCAACTGTAGTCCTGAACACGGCATTGTTTATTTTTTTTCCGAGGCTACTATTCCATGCTGTCCATATACCTCTTCTTTTTGTCCATTCATCTGTTTATGGATCTTTTTTTGCTTCCATTTCTTGGCTATTTCAATATTGCTGCAGTGCACATTTGCCTGCCTGGGTCTTTCCGATTCTGGTGGTCTTAGGTTATAGGCCCAAAAGGTGCCCTGCCGCATCATATGGTAGCTCAGGTTTTACCTTGTAAAGCAGCTCGATTCAGTTTGCGTTAGTGCTGTTACCACTTTACATCCCACCAGCAGCTAGAAGGTACACGGTTCTCTAAAACCTCTTCAGCATTTATAGTTTGTAGACTTTTTGCTGATGGTCATGACTGGTGTGAGCTGAAACCTTTTTGAATTTGAATTTGCCTATGGCTAATAATTCCTTATACTGAGCTTTCGGCATGTCCTTTTTTTTTCTTTTCCTTTTTTTTAAAGCGTGAGTACAACTTCCCTCCTCTTATTGACTTCTTGAAAATTTTCTCATGTCTTGAATTTTCTTGCCTATTCCCTACCGCAGGGCATTTTTTGAGGGCAGGTGTCATTTAGAGCCCTGCAGTCCTTGTGACTATTAAGCAACAATTGGCACTGGGTATAAAGCTGCTGTTGTGGGAAACAGCCACAAGGCGGCAGCATTATTACGTTCTCAACTCTTGTTACTAGGGCAACAGAGTCTTCCTGGAGGTAGTGTTCCGAGGTTGTAAACTAGAGTGGAATGTGCTGGGACAAGCCCCCAGAACTTCATGTCTCCTTACTTCTGTTTGTTTTTTCAATTTAATTTCTATTTCTTATCGGAGTAAATTTGATTAGAGTGTTTTGATTGTCTGGCTGTACAGAATCTGCTCAATGATTCATACATATGTCTGTTCATCTTCGGATCCTGTTATCATGTATGTGATTACACAATATATATTTTAAAGGTATTGGTGATTATATAATTCATATAGTTTTTCTGTTATATGTTTATATACATTTAACATACATTAGTATATGTATATAAACACCATAGTCCTAATTTACCCATCCTCCCACCTTTCATTTTGGCTAACCATTAGTATATTTGATAAGTCTGTGAGTGTCTTTTTTTGTGGAAATATGTTCGTTGGTAGCAATCTTAGGATAACATGTATAAATGATATCATAGGATATTTGTCATACCCTTTTTTTTAAATTAATAGCTACTTTATTTATTTATTTATTTATTTATTTATCTATTTATTTAGCTGTGTTGGGTCTTCGTTTCGTGCGAGGGCTTTCTCTAGTTGCGGCAAGCGTGAGCCACTCTTCATTGCGGTGCGCGGGCCTCTCACTATCGTGGCCCCTCCCGTTGCGGGTCACAGGCTCCAGATGCGCAGGCTCAGCAGTTGTGGCTCACGGTCCCAGTTGCTCCGTGGCACGTGGGATGCTCCCAGACCAGGGCTCGAACCCGCGTCCCCTGCATTAGCAGGCAGATTCTCAACCACTGCGCCACCAGGGAAGCCCCTGTCATACCCTTTTGACTTACTTAACGTTATATGATTATTTCTAGGCTCAACTGTAGTCCTGAAAACGGCATTGTTCATTTTGTTCCCGAGGCTTCTATTCCATTTGGTACGTATACCACTTCGTCTTTGTCCATTCATCTGTTTATGGACCTTTTTTTTGCTTCCATGTCTTGGCTATTTCAATATTGCTGCAGTGCACATTTGCCTGCCTCTGTCTTTCCGATTCTGGTGGTCTTAGTTAATAGGCTCAAAAGGTGCCCTGTCGCATCATATGGTAGCTCAGTTTTTACCTTGTAAAGCAGCTCCATTCCCTTTTTGTTAGTGCTGTTACCAGTTTAGATCCCACCAGAGCTAGGAGGTACAGAGTTCTCTAAAACCCCTTCTGCATTTATAGTTTGTGGACTTTTTGCTGATGGCCATTTGAGCTGTGTGAGCTGAAACCTTTTTGGAGGTTGGATAGGCATGTGGCTAATAATTCCTTATACTGAGCTTTAGGCATCCCCTTTTTCTTCTTTTCCTTTTTTTGTTAAAGAGTGAGTACAACTTCCCTCTTCATATTGACTTCTTGAAAAATTTCTCATGTGTTGAATTTTCTTGCCTATTCCCTACCCCAGGGCCTTTCTTGAGGGCAGGTGTCATTTAGAGTCCTGCAGTCCTTGTGACTCGTAAGCAACCATTAGCACTGGGTTTAAAGCTGCTGTTGTGGGAAACAGCCACAAGGCGGCAGCATTATTACGTTCTCAACTCTTGTTACTAGGGCAACAGAGTCTTCCTGGAGATAGTGTTCTGAGGTTGTAAACTAGAGTGGAATGTGCTGGGACAAGCCCCCAGAACTTTATGTCTCCTTACTTATGTTTGTTTTTTAAATTTAATTTCTATTTCTTATCGGAGTAAATTTCATTACAGTGTTTTGTTTGTCTGGATGTACAGAATCTGCCCAATGATTCATACATATGTCTGTTCATCTTCGGATCCTGTTAGCATGTATGTGATTACAGAATGTATATTTTAAAGGTATTGGTGATTATATAATTCATATAGTTTATCTGTTATATGTTTACATACATTTAACATACATTAGTATATGTATGTAAACGCCATAGTCCTAATTTACCCATCCTCCCACCTTTCAGTTTGGCTAACCATTAGTTTATTTGATAAGTCTGTGAGTGTCTTTTTTTGTGGAAATATGTTCATTGGTAGCAATCTTAGGATAACATGTATAAATGATATCATAGGATATTTGTCATACCCTTTTGACTTACTTAACCTTATATGATTATTTCTAGGCTCAACTGTAGTCCTGAAAACGGCATTGTTCATTTTGTTCCCGAGGCTTCTATTCCATGTGGTACGTATACCACTTCGTCTTTGTCCATTCATCTGTTTATGGACCTTTTTTTTGCTTCCATGTCTTGGCTATATCAATGTTGTTGCAGTTCACATTTGCCTGCCTCTGTCTTTCTGATTCTGGTGGTCTTAGGTTATAGGCCCAAAAGGTGCCCTGCCGCATCATATGGTAGCTCAATTTTTACCTTTGTAGCAGCTCCATTCAGTTTTCGTTAGTGCTGTTACCACTTTACATCCCACGAGCAGCTAGAAGGTACACATTTTTCTCAAACCCCTTAAGCATTTATAGTTTGTAGTCTTTTTGCTGATGGTCATGACTGGTGTGAGCTGAAACCTTTTTGAATTTGAATTTGCCTATGGCTAATAATTCCTTATACTGAGCTTTCGGCATGTCCTTTTTTTTTCTTTTCCTTTTTTTTAAAGCGTGAGTACAACTTCCCTCCTCTTATTGACTTCTTGAAAATTTTCTCATGTCTTGAATTTTCTTGCCTATTCCCTACCGCAGGGCATTTTTTGAGGGCAGGTGTCATTTAGAGCCCTGCAGTCCTTGTGACTATTAAGCAACAATTGGCACTGGGTATAAAGCTGCTGTTGTGGGAAACAGCCACAAGGCGGCAGCATTATTACGTTCTCAACTCTTGTTACTAGGGCAACAGAGTCTTCCTGGAGGTAGTGTTCCGAGGTTGTAAACTAGAGTGGAATGTGCTGGGACAAGCCCCCAGAACTTCATGTCTCCTTACTTCTGTTTGTTTTTTCAATTTAATTTCTATTTCTTATCGGAGTAAATTTGATTAGAGTGTTTTGATTGTCTGGCTGTACAGAATCTGCTCAATGATTCATACATATGTCTGTTCATCTTCGGATCCTGTTAGCATGTATGTGATTACAGAATGTATATTTTAAAGGTATTGTGATTATATAATTTATATAGTTTATATGTTATATGTTTATATACGTTTAACAAACATTACTATATGTATGTTAACGCCATAGTCCTAATTTACCCATCCTCCCACCTTTCATTTTCGCTAACCATTAGTTTATTTGTTAAGTCTGTGACTGTCTTTTTTTGTGGAAATATGTTCATTGGTAGCAATCTTAGGATAACATGTATAAATGATATCATAGGATATTTGTCATACCCTTTTTTTAAAAATTAATAGCTACTTTATTTATTTATTAATTTATTTATTTATCTATTTATTTAGCTGTGTTGGATGTTCGTTTCGTGCTAGGGCTTTCTCTATTTGCGGCAAGCGGGGGCCACTCTTCATTGTGGTGCGCGGGCCTCTCACTATCGTGGCCCCTTCCGTTGCGGGTCACAGGCTCCAGATGCGCAGGCTCAGCAGTTGTGGCTCACGGTCCCAGTTGCTCCGTGGCACGTGGGATCCTCTCAGACCAGGGTTCGAACCCGCGTCCCCTGCATTAGCAGGCAGATTCTCAACCACTGCGCCACCAGGGAAGCCCCTGTCATACCCTTTTGACTTACTTAACCTTATATGATTATTTCTAGGCTCAACTGTAGTCCTGAAAACGGCATTGTTCATTTTGTTCCCGAGGCTTCTATTCCATTTGGTACGTATACCACTTCGTCTTTGTCCATTCATCTGTTTATGGATCTTTTTTTGCTTCCATGTCTTGGCTATTTCAATATTGCTGCAGTGCACATTTGCCTGCCTCTGTCTTTCCGATTCTGGTGGTCTTAGTTAATAGGCTCAAAAGGTGCCCTGTCGCATCATATGGTAGCTCAGTTTTTACCTTGTAAAGCAGCTCCATTCTGTTTTTGTTAGTGCTGTTACCACTTTAGATCCCACCAGAGCTAGGAGGTACAGAGTTCTCTAAAACCCCTTCTGCATTTATAGTTTGTGGACTTTTTGCTGATGGCCATTTTAGCTGTGTGAGCTGAAACCTTTTTGGAGGTTGGATAGGCATGTGGCTAATCATTCCTTATACTGAGCTTTAGGCATCCCCTTTTTCTTCTTTTCCTTTTTTTGTTAAAGAGTGAGTACAACTTCCCTCTTCATATTGACTTCTTGAAAAATTTCTCATGTTTTGAATTTTCTTGCCTATTCCCTACCCCAGGGCCTTATTTGAGGGCAGGTGTCATTTAGAGCCCTGCAGTCCTTGTGACTCTTAAGCAACCATTAGCACTGGGTTTAAAGCTGCTGTTGTGGGAAACAGCCACAAGGCGGCAGCATTATTACGTTCTCAACTCTTGTTACTAGGGCAACAGAGTCTTCCTGGAGGTAGTGTTCCGAGGTTGTAACCTAGAGTGGAATGTGCTGGGACAAGCCCCCAGAACTTTATGTCTCCTTACTTATGTTTGTTTTTTAAATTTAATTTCTATTTCTTATCGGAGTAAATTTGATTAGAGTGTTTTGATTGTCTGGCTGTACAGAATCTGCTCAATGATTCATACATATGTCTGTTCATCTTCGGATCCTGTTAGCATGTATGTGATTGCAGAATGTATATTTTAAAGGTATTGTGAGTATATAATTTATATAGGTATATGTTATATGTTTATATACATTTAACAAACATTACTGTATGTATGTTAACCCCATAGTCCTAATTTACCATTCTCTCACGTTTCATTTTGGCTAACCAGTAGTTTATTTGATAAGTCTGTGAGTGTCTCTTTCTGTGGAAATATGTTCATTGGTAGCAATCTTAGGATAACATGTATAAATGATATCATAGGATATTTGTCATACCCTTTTGACTTACTTAACCTTATATGATTATTTCTAGGCTCAACTGTAGTCCTGAAAACGGCATTGTTCATTTTGTTCCCGAGGCTTCTATTCCATTTGGTACGTATACCACTTCATCTTTGTCCATTCATCTGTTTATGGACCTTTTTTTTGCTTCCATTTCTTGGCTATTTCAATATTGCTGCAGTGCACATTTGCCTGCCTCTGTCTTTCCGATTCTGGTGGTCTTAGTTAATAGGCTCAAAAGGTGCCCTGTCGCATCATATGGTAGCTCAGTTTTTACCTTGTAAAGCAGCTCCATTCTGTTTTTGTTAGTGCTGTTACCACTTTAGATCCCACCAGAGCTAGGAGGTACAGAGTTCTCTAAAACCCCTTCTGCATTTATAGTTTGTGGACTTTTTGCTGATGGCCATTTGACCTGTGTGAGCTGAAACCTTTTTGGAGGTTGGATAGGCATGTGGCTAATAATTCCTTACACTGAGCTTTAGGCATCCCCTTTTTCTTCTTTTCCTTTTTTTGTTAAAGCGTGAGTAAAACTTCCCTCTTCATATTGACTTCCTGAAAAATTTCTCATGTGTTGAATTTTCTTGCCTATTCCCTACCCCAGGGCCTTTTTTGAAGGCAGGTGTCATTTAGTGCCCTGCAGTCCTTGTGACTATTAAGCAACAATAGGCACTGGGTATAAAGCTGCTGTTGTGGGAAACAGCCACAAGGCGGCAGCATTATTACGTTCTCAACTCTTGTTACTAGGGCAACAGAGTCTTCCTCTAGGTAGTGTTCCGAGGTTGTGAGTTAGAGTGGAATGTGCTGGGAGAAGCCCCGAGAAGTTTATGTCTCCTTACTTCTGTTTGTTTTTTAAATTTAATTTCTATTTCTTATCGGAGTAAATTTGATTAGAGTGTTTTCATTGTCTGGCTGTACAGAATCTGCTCAATGATTCATACATATGTCTGTTCATCTTTGGATCCTGTTAGCATGTATGTGATTACACAATATATATTTTAAAGGTATTGGTGATTATATAATTCATATAGTTTATCTGTTATATGTTTACATACATTTAACATACATTAGTATATGTATGTAAACGCCATAGTCCTAATTTACCCATCCTCCCACCTTTCATTTTGGCTAACCATTAGTTTATTTGATAAGTCTGTGAGTGTCTTTTTTTGTGGAAATATGTTCATTGGTAGCAATCTTAGGATAACATGTATAAATGATATCATAGGATATTTGTCATACCCTTTTGACTTACTTAACCTTATATGATTATTTCTAGGCTCAACTGTAGTCCTGAAAACGGCATTGTTCATTTTGTTCCCGAGGCTTCTATTCCATTTGGTACGTATACCACTTCGTCTTTGTCCATTCATCTGTTTATGGACCTTTTTTTTGCTTCCATGTCTTGGCTATATCAATGTTGTTGCAGTTCACATTTGCCTGCCTCTGTCTTTCCGATTCTGGTGGTCTTAGGTTATAGGCCCAAAAGGTGCCCTGCCGCATCATATGGTAGCTCAATTTTTACCTTTGTAGCAGCTCCATTCAGTTTTCGTTAGTGCTGTTACCACTTTACATCCCACGAGCAGCTAGAAGGTACACATTTTTCTCAAACCCCTTAAGCATTTATAGTTTGTAGTCTTTTTGCTGATGGTCATGACTGGTGTGAGCTGAAACCTTTTTGAATTTGAATTTGCATGTGGCTAATAATTCCTTGTACTGAGCTTTAAGCATGTCCTTTTTTTTCTTTTCCTTTTTTTGATAAAGAGTGAGTACAACTTCCCTCTTCATATTGACTTCTTGAAAAATTTCTCATGTGTTGAATTTTCTTGCCTATTCCCCACTCCAGGGCATTTCTTGAGGGCAGGTGTCATTTAGAGCCCTGCAATCCTTGTGACTATGAAGCAACCATTAGCAGTGTGTTTAAAGCTGCTGTTGTGGGAAACAGCCACAAGGCAGCAGCATTATTACATTCTCAATTCTTGTTACTAGAGCAACAGAGTCTTCCTGGAGGTAGTGTTCCGAGGTTGTAAACTAGAGTGGAATGTGCTGGGACAAGCCCCCAGAACTTTATGTCTCCTTACTTATGTTTGTTTTTTAAATTTAATTTCTATTTCTTATCGGAGTAAATTTGATTAGAGTGTTTTGATTGTCTGGCTGTACAGAATCTACTCAATGATTCACACATATGTCTGTTCCTCTTCGGATCATGTTAGCATGTATGGAATTACAGAATGTATATTTTAAAGGTATTGTGATTATATAATTTATATAGTTTGTATGTTTTTTGTTTATATACATTTAACAAACATTACTATGTGTATGTTAACCCCATAGTCCTAATTTACCCATCCTCCCACCTTTCATTTTGGCTAACAATTAGTTTATTTGATAAGTCTGTGAGTGTCTTTTTTTGTGGAAATATGTTCATTGGTAGCAATCTTAGGATAACATGTATAAATGATATCATAGGATATTTGTCATACCTTTTTGACTTACTTAACCTTATATGATTATTTCTAGGCTCAACTGTAGTCCTGAACACGGCATTGTTTATTTTTTTTCCGAGGCTACTATTCCATGCTGTCCATATACCTCTTCTTTTTGTCCATTCATCTGTTTATGGATCTTTTTTTGCTTCCATTTCTTGGCTATTTCAATATTGCTGCAGTGCACATTTGCCTGCCTCTGTCTTTCCGATTCTGGTGGTCTTAGGTTATAGGCCCAAAAGGTGCCCTGCCGCATCATATGGTAGCTCAGGTTTTACCTTGTAAAGCAGCTCGATTCAGTTTGCGTTAGTGCTGTTACCACTTTACATCCCACCAGCAGCTAGAAGGTACACGGTTCTCTAAAACCTCTTCAGCATTTATAGTTTGTAGACTTTTTGCTGATGGTCATGACTGGTGTGAGCTGAAACCTTTTTGAATTTGAATTTGCCTATGGCTAATAATTCCTTATACTGAGCTTTCGGCATGTCCTTTTTTTTTCTTTTCCTTTTTTTTAAAGCGTGAGTACAACTTCCCTCCTCTTATTGACTTCTTGAAAATTTTCTCATGTCTTGAATTTTCTTGCCTATTCCCTACCGCAGGGCATTTTTTGAGGGCAGGTGTCATTTAGAGCCCTGCAGTCCTTGTGACTATTAAGCAACAATTGGCACTGGGTATAAAGCTGCTGTTGTGGGAAACAGCCACAAGGCGGCAGCATTATTACGTTCTCAACTCTTGTTACTAGGGCAACAGAGTCTTCCTGGAGGTAGTGTTCCGAGGTTGTAAACTAGAGTGGAATGTGCTGGGACAAGCCCCCAGAACTTCATGTCTCCTTACTTCTGTTTGTTTTTTCAATTTAATTTCTATTTCTTATCGGAGTAAATTTGATTAGAGTGTTTTGATTGTCTGGCTGTACAGAATCTGCTCAATGATTCATACATATGTCTGTTCATCTTCGGATCCTGTTATCATGTATGTGATTACACAATATATATTTTAAAGGTATTGGTGATTATATAATTCATATAGTTTTTCTGTTATATGTTTATATACATTTAACATACATTAGTATATGTATGTAAACACCATAGTCCTAATTTACCCATCCTCCCACCTTTCATTTTGGCTAACCATTAGTTTATTTGATAAGTCTGTGAGTGTCTTTTTTTGTGGAAATATGTTCATTGGTAGCAATCTTAGGATAACATGTATAAATGATATCATAGGATATTTGTCATACACTTTTTTTAAAATTAATAGCTACTTTATTTATTTATTTATCTATTTATTTAGCTGTGTTGGGTCTTCGTTTCGTGCGAGGGCTTTCTCTAGTTGCGGCAAGCGGGGGCCACTCTTCATTGCGGTGCGCGGGCCTCTCACTATCGTGGCCCCTTCCGTTGCGGGGCACAGGCTCCAGATGCGCAGGCTCAGCAGTTGTGGCTCACGGTCCCAGTTGCTCTGTGGCACGTGGGATCCTCCCAGACCAGGGCTCGAACCCGCGTCCCCTGCATTAGCAGGCAGATTCTCTATCACTGCGCCACCAGGGAAGCCCCTGTCATACCCTTTTGACTTACTTAACCTTATATGATTATTTCTAGGCTCAACTGTAGTCCTGAAAACGGCATTGTTCATTTTGTTCCCGAGGCTCCTATTCCATTTGGTACGTATACCACTTCGTCTTTGTCCATTCATCTGTTTATGGACCTTTTTTTTGCTTCCATGTCTTGGCTATTTCAATATTGCTGCAGTGCACATTTGCCTGCCTCTGTCTTTCTGATTCTGGTGGTCTTAGTTAATAGGCTCAAAAGGTGCCCTGTCGCATCATATGGTAGCTCAGTTTTTACCTTGTAAAGCAGCTCCATTCCGTTTTTGTTAGTGCTGTTACCACTTTAGATCCCACCAGAGCTAGTAGGTACAGAGTTCTCTAAAACCCCTTCTGCATTTATAGTTTGTGGACTTTTTGCTGATGGCCATTTGACCTGTGTGAGCTGAAACCTTTTTGGAGGTTGGATAGGCATGTGGCTAATCATTCCTTACACTGAGCTTTAGGCATCCCCTTTTTCTTCTTTTCCTTTTTTTGTTAAAGAGTGAGTACAACTTCCCTCTTCATATTGACTTCCTGAAAAATTTCTCATGTGTTGAATTTTCTTGCCTATTCCCTACCCCAGGGCCTTTTTTGAAGGCAGGTGTCATTTAGTGCCCTGCAGTCCTTGTGACTATTAAGCAACAATAGGCACTGGGTATAAAGCTGCTGTTGTGGGAAACAGCCACAAGGCGGCAGCTTTATTACGTTCTCAACTCTTGTTACTAGGGCAACAGAGTCTTCCTCTAGGTAGTGTTCCGAGGTTGTGAGTTAGAGTGGAATGTGCTGGGAGAAGCCCCGAGAAGTTTATGTCTCCTTACTTCTGTTTGTTTTTTAAATTTAATTTCTATTTCTTATCGGAGTAAATTTGATTAGAGTGTTTTCATTGTCTGGCTGTACAGAATCTGCTCAATGATTCATACATATGTCTGTTCATCTTCGGATCCTGTTAGCATGTATGTGATTACACAATATATATTTTAAAGGTATTGGTGATTATATAATTCATATAGTTTATCTGTTATATGTTTACATACATTTAACATACATTAGTATATGTATGTAAACGCCATAGTCCTAATTTACCCATCCTCCCACCTTTCAGTTTGGCTAACCATTAGTTTATTTGATAAGTCTGTGAGTGTCTTTTTTTGTGGAAATATGTTCATTGGTAGCAATCTTAGGATAACATGTATAAATGATATCATAGGATATTTGTCATACCCTTTTGACTTACTTAACCTTATATGATTATTTCTAGGCTCAACTGTAGTCCTGAAAACGGCATTGTTCATTTTGTTCCCGAGGCTTCTATTCCATTTGGTACGTATACCACTTCGTCTTTGTCCATTCATCTGTTTATGGACCTTTTTTTTGCTTCCATGTCTTGGCTATATCAATGTTGTTGCAGTTCACATTTGCCTGCCTCTGTCTTTCCGATTCTGGTGGTCTTAGGTTATAGGCCCAAAAGGTGCCCTGCCGCATCATATGGTAGCTCAATTTTTACCTTTGTAGCAGCTCCATTCAGTTTTCGTTAGTGCTGTTACCACTTTACATCCCACGAGCAGCTAGAAGGTACACATTTTTCTCAAACCCCTTAAGCATTTATAGTTTGTAGTCTTTTTGCTGATGGTCATGACTGGTGTGAGCTGAAACCTTTTTGAATTTGAATTTGCATGTGGCTAATAATTCCTTATACTGAGCTTTAAGCATGTCCTTTTTTTCTTTTCCTTTTTTTGATCAAGAGTGAGTACAACTTCCCTCTTCATATTGACTTCTTGAAAAATTTCTCATGTGTTGAATTTTCTTGCCTATTCCCCACTCCAGGGCATTTCTTGAGGGCAGGTGTCATTTAGAGCCCTGCAATCCTTGTGACTATGAAGCAACCATTAGCAGTGTGTTTAAAGCTGCTGTTGTGGGAAACAGCCACAAGGCAGCAGCATTATTACATTCTCAATTCTTGTTACTAGGGCAACAGAGTCTTCCTGGAGGTAGTGTTCCGAGGTTGTAAACTAGAGTGGAATGTGCTGGGACAAGCCCCCAGAACTTTATGTCTCCTTACTTATGTTTGTTTTTTAAATTTAATTTCTATTTCTTATCGGAGTAAATTTGATTAGAGTGTTTTGATTGTCTGGCTGTACAGAATCTACTCAATGATTCACACATATGTCTGTTCCTCTTCGGATCATGTTAGCATGTATGGAATTACAGAATGTATATTTTAAAGGTATTGTGATTATATAATTTATATAGTTTGTATGTTTTTTGTTTATATACATTTAACAAACATTACTATATGTATGTTAACCCCATAGTCCTAATTTACCCATCCTCCCACCTTTCATTTTGGCTAACAATTAGTTTATTTGATAAGTCTGTGAGTGTCTTTTTTTGTGGAAATATGTTTATTGGTAGCAATCTTAGGATAACATGTATAAATGATATCATAGGATATTTGTCATACCTTTTTGACTTACTTAACCTTATATGATTATTTCTAGGCTCAACTGTAGTCCTGAACACGGCATTGTTTATTTTTTTTCCGAGGCTACTATTCCATGCTGTCCATATACCTCTTCTTTTTGTCCATTCATCTGTTTATGGATCTTTTTTTGCTTCCATTTCTTGGCTATTTCAATATTGCTGCAGTGCACATTTGCCTGCCTCTGTCTTTCCGATTCTGGTGGTCTTAGGTTATAGGCCCAAAAGGTGCCCTGCCGCATCATATGGTAGCTCAGGTTTTACCTTGTAAAGCAGCTCGATTCAGTTTGCGTTAGTGCTGTTACCACTTTACATCCCACCAGCAGCTAGAAGGTACACGGTTCTCTAAAACCTCTTCAGCATTTATAGTTTGTAGACTTTTTGCTGATGGTCATGACTGGTGTGAGCTGAAACCTTTTTGAATTTGAATTTGCCTATGGCTAATAATTCCTTATACTGAGCTTTCGGCATGTCCTTTTTTTTTCTTTTCCTTTTTTTTAAAGCGAGAGTACAACTTCCCTCCTCTTATTGACTTCTTGAAAATTTTCTCATGTCTTGAATTTTCTTGCCTATTCCCTACCGCAGGGCATTTTTTGAGGGCAGGTGTCATTTAGAGCCCTGCAGTCCTTGTGACTATTAAGCAACAATTGGCACTGGGTATAAAGCTGCTGTTGTGGGAAACAGCCACAAGGCGGCAGCATTATTACGTTCTCAACTCTTGTTACTAGGGCAACAGAGTCTTCCTGGAGGTAGTGTTCCGAGGTTGTAAACTAGAGTGGAATGTGCTGGGACAAGCCCCCAGAACTTCATGTCTCCTTACTTCTGTTTGTTTTTTCAATTTAATTTCTATTTCTTATCGGAGTAAATTTGATTAGAGTGTTTTGATTGTCTGGCTGTACAGAATCTGCTCAATGATTCATACATATGTCTGTTCATCTTCGGATCCTGTTAGCATGTATGTGATTACACAATATATATTTTAAAGGTATTGGTGATTATATAATTCATATAGTTTTTCTGTTATATGTTTATATACATTTAACATACATTAGTATATGTATGTAAACACCATAGTCCTAATTTACCCATCCTCCCACCTTTCATTTTGGCTAACCATTAGTTTATTTGATAAGTCTGTGAGTGTCTTTTTCTGTGGAAATATGTTCATTGGTAGCAATCTTAGGATAACATGTATAAATGATATCATAGGATATTTGTCATACCCTTTTTTTTAAATTAATAGCTACTTTATTTATTTATTTATCTATTTATTTAGCTGTGTTGGGTCTTCGTTTCGTGCGAGGGCTTTCTCTAGTTGCGGCAAGCGGGGGCCACTCTTCATTGCGGTGCGCGGGCCTCTCACTATCGTGGCCCCTTCCGTTGCGGGGCACAGGCTCCAGATGCGCAGGCTCAGCAGTTGTGGCTCACGGTCCCAGTTGCTCTGTGGCACGTGGGATCCTCCCAGACCAGGGCTCGAACCCGCGTCCCCTGCATTAGCAGGCAGATTCTCTATCACTGCGCCACCAGGGAAGCCCCTGTCATACCCTTTTGACTTACTTAACCTTATATGATTATTTCTAGGCTCAACTGTAGTCCTGAAAACGGCATTGTTCATTTTGTTCCCGAGGCTCCTATTCCATTTGGTACGTATACCACTTCGTCTTTGTCCATTCATCTGTTTATGGACCTTTTTTTTGCTTCCATGTCTTGGCTATTTCAATATTGCTGCAGTGCACATTTGCCTGCCTCTGTCTTTCCGATTCTGGTAGTCTTAGTTAATAGGCTCAAAAGGTGCCCTGTCGCATCATATGGTAGCTCAGTTTTTACCTTGTAAAGCAGCTCCATTCCGTTTTTGTTAGTGCTGTTACCACTTTAGATCCCACCAGAGCTAGGAGGTACAGAGTTCTCTAAAACCCCTTCTGCATTTATAGTTTGTGGACTTTTTGCTGATGGCCATTTGACCTGTGTGAGCTGAAACCTTTTTGGAGGTTGGATAGGCATGTGGCTAATAATTCCTTACACTGAGCTTTAGGCATCCCCTTTTTCTTCTTTTCCTTTTTTTGTTAAAGAGTGAGTACAACTTCCCTCTTCATATTGACTTCCTGAAACATTTCTCATGTGTTGAATTTTCTTGCCTATTCCCTACCCCAGGGCCTTTTTTGAAGGCAGGTGTCATTTAGTGCCCTGCAGTCCTTGTGACTATTAAGCAACAATAGGCACTGGGTATAAAGCTGCTGTTGTGGGAAACAGCCACAAGGCGGCAGCATTATTACGTTCTCAACTCTTGTTACTAGGGCAACAGAGTCTTCCTCTAGGTAGTGTTCCGAGGTTGTGAGTTAGAGTGGAATGTGCTGGGAGAAGCCCCGAGAAGTTTATGTCTCCTTACTTCTGTTTGTTTTTTAAATTTAATTTCTATTTCTTATCGGAGTAAATTTGATTAGAGTGTTTTGATTGTCTGGCTGTACAGAATCTGCTCAATGATTCATACATATGTCTGTTCATCTTCGGATCCTGTTAGCATGTATGTGATTACACAATATATATTTTAAAGGTATTGGTGATTATATAATTCATATAGTTTATCTGTTATATGTTTACATACATTTAACATACATTAGTATATGTATGTAAACGCCATAGTCCTAATTTACCCATCCTCCCACCTTTCAGTTTGGCTAACCATTAGTTTATTTGATAAGTCTGTGAGTGTCTTTTTTTGTGGAAATATGTTCATTGGTAGCAATCTTAGGATAACATGTATAAATGATATCATAGGATATTTGTCATACCCTTTTGACTTACTTAACCTTATATGATTATTTCTAGGCTCAACTGTAGTCCTGAAAACGGCATTGTTCATTTTGTTCCCGAGGCTTCTATTCCATTTGGTACGTATACCACTTCGTCTTTGTCCATTCATCTGTTTATGGACCTTTTTTTTGCTTCCATGTCTTGGCTATATCAATGTTGTTGCAGTTCACATTTGCCTGCCTCTGTCTTTCCGATTCTGGTGGTCTTAGGTTATAGGCCCAAAAGGTGCCCTGCCGCATCATATGGTAGCTCAATTGTTACCTTTGTAGCAGCTCCATTCAGTTTTCGTTAGTGCTGTTACCACTTTACATCCCACGAGCAGCTAGAAGGTACACATTTTTCTCAAACCCCTTAAGCATTTCTAGTTTGTAGTCTTTTTGCTGATGGTCATGACTGGTGTGAGCTGAAACCTTTTTGAATTTGAATTTGCATGTGGCTAATAATTCCTTGTACTGAGCTTTAAGCATGTCCTTTTTTTTCTTTTCCTTTTTTTGATAAAGAGTGAGTACAACTTCCCTCTTCATATTGACTTCTTGAAAAATTTCTCATGTGTTGAATTTTCTTGCCTATTCCCCACTCCAGGGCATTTCTTGAGGGCAGGTGTCATTTAGAGCCCTGCAATCCTTGTGACTATGAAGCAACCATTAGCAGTGTGTTTAAAGCTGCTGTTGTGGGAAACAGCCACAAGGCAGCAGCATTATTACATTCTCAATTCTTGTTACTAGGGCAACAGAGTCTTCCTGGAGGTAGTGTTCCGAGGTTGTAAACTAGAGTGGAATGTGCTGGGACAAGCCCCCAGAACTTTATGTCTCCTTACTTATGTTTGTTTTTTAAATTTAATTTCTATTTCTTATCGGAGTAAATTTGATTAGAGTGTTTTGATTGTCTGGCTGTACAGAATCTACTCAATGATTCACACATATGTCTGTTCCTCTTCGGATCATGTTAGCATGTATGGAATTACAGAATGTATATTTTAAAGGTATTGTGATTATATAATTTATATAGTTTGTATGTTTTTTGTTTATATACATTTAACAAACATTACTATATGTATGTTAACCCCATAGTCCTAATTTACCCATCCTCCCACCTTTCATTTTGGCTAACAATTAGTTTATTTGATAAGTCTGTGAGTGTCTTTTTTTGTGGAAATATGTTCATTGGTAGCAATCTTAGGATAACATGTATAAATGATATCATAGGATATTTGTCATACCTTTTTGACTTACTTAACCTTATATGATTATTTCTAGGCTCAACTGTAGTCCTGAACACGGCATTGTTTATTTTTTTTCCGAGGCTACTATTCCATGCTGTCCATATACCTCTTCTTTTTGTCCATTCATCTGTTTATGGATCTTTTTTTGCTTCCATTTCTTGGCTATTTCAATATTGCTGCAGTGCACATTTGCCTGCCTCTGTCTTTCCGATTCTGGTGGTCTTAGGTTATAGGCCCAAAAGGTGCCCTGCCGCATCATATGGTAGCTCAGGTTTTACCTTGTAAAGCAGCTCGATTCAGTTTGCGTTAGTGCTGTTACCACTTTACATCCCACCAGCAGCTAGAAGGTACACGGTTCTCTAAAACCTCTTCAGCATTTATAGTTTGTAGACTTTTTGCTGATGGTCATGACTGGTGTGAGCTGAAACCTTTTTGAATTTGAATTTGCCTATGGCTAATAATTCCTTATACTGAGCTTTCGGCATGTCCTTTTTTTTTCTTTTCCTTTTTTTTAAAGCGAGAGTACAACTTCCCTCCTCTTATTGACTTCTTGAAAATTTTCTCATGTCTTGAATTTTCTTGCCTATTCCCTACCGCAGGGCATTTTTTGAGGGCAGGTGTCATTTAGAGCCCTGCAGTCCTTGTGACTATTAAGCAACAATTGGCACTGGGTATAAAGCTGCTGTTGTGGGAAACAGCCACAAGGCGGCAGCATTATTACGTTCTCAACTCTTGTTACTAGGGCAACAGAGTCTTCCTGGAGGTAGTGTTCCGAGGTTGTAAACTAGAGTGGAATGTGCTGGGACAAGCCCCCAGAACTTCATGTCTCCTTACTTCTGTTTGTTTTTTCAATTTAATTTCTATTTCTTATCGGAGTAAATTTGATTAGAGTGTTTTGATTGTCTGGCTGTACAGAATCTGCTCAATGATTCATACATATGTCTGTTCATCTTCGGATCCTGTTAGCATGTATGTGATTACACAATATATATTTTAAAGGTATTGGTGATTATATAATTCATATAGTTTTTCTGTTATATGTTTATATACATTTAACATACATTAGTATATGTATGTAAACACCATAGTCCTAATTTACCCATCCTCCCACCTTTCATTTTGGCTAACCATTAGTTTATTTGATAAGTCTGTGAGTGTCTTTTTTTGTGGAAATATGTTCATTGGTAGCAATCTTAGGATAACATGTATAAATGATATCATAGGATATTTGTCATACCCTTTTTTTTAAATTAATAGCTACTTTATTTATTTATTTATCTATTTATTTAGCTGTGTTGGGTCTTCGTTTCGTGCGAGGGCTTTCTCTAGTTGCGGCAAGCGGGGGCCACTCTTCATTGCGGTGCGCGGGCCTCTCACTATCGTGGCCCCTTCCGTTGCGGGGCACAGGCTCCAGATGCGCAGGCTCAGCAGTTGTGGCTCACGGTCCCAGTTGCTCTGTGGCACGTGGGATCCTCCCAGACCAGGGCTCGAACCCGCGTCCCCTGCATTAGCAGGCAGATTCTCTATCACTGTGCCACCAGGGAAGCCCCTGTCATACCCTTTTGACTTACTTAACCTTATATGATTATTTCTAGGCTCAACTGTAGTCCTGAAAACGGCATTGTTCATTTTGTTCCCGAGGCTCCTATTCCATTTGGTACGTATACCACTTCGTCTTTGTCCATTCATCTGTTTATGGACCTTTTTTTTGCTTCCATGTCTTGGCTATTTCAATATTGCTGCAGTGCACATTTGCCTGCCTCTGTCTTTCTGATTCTGGTGGTCTTAGTTAATAGGCTCAAAAGGTGCCCTGTCGCATCATATGGTAGCTCAGTTTTTACCTTGTAAAGCAGCTCCATTCCGTTTTTGTTAGTGCTGTTACCACTTTAGATCCCACCAGAGCTAGGAGGTACAGAGTTCTCTAAAACCCCTTCTGCATTTATAGTTTGTGGACTTTTTGCTGATGGCCATTTGACCTGTGTGAGCTGAAACCTTTTTGGAGGTTGGATAGGCATGTGGCTAATAATTCCTTACACTGAGCTTTAGGCATCCCCTTTTTCTTCTTTTCCTTTTTTTGTTAAAGAGTGAGTACAACTTCCCTCTTCATATTGACTTCCTGAAAAATTTCTCATGTGTTGAATTTTCTTGCCTATTCCCTACCCCAGGGCCTTTTTTGAAGGCAGGTGTCATTTAGTGCCCTGCAGTCCTTGTGACTATTAAGCAACAATAGGCACTGGGTATAAAGCTGCTGTTGTGGGAAACAGCCACAAGGCGGCAGCTTTATTACGTTCTCAACTCTTGTTACTAGGGCAACAGAGTCTTCCTCTAGGTAGTGTTCCGAGGTTGTGAGTTAGAGTGGAATGTGCTGGGAGAAGCCCCGAGAAGTTTATGTCTCCTTACTTCTGTTTGTTTTTTAAATTTAATTTCTATTTCTTATCGGAGTAAATTTGATTAGAGTGTTTTCATTGTCTGGCTGTACAGAATCTGCTCAATGATTCATACATATGTCTGTTCATCTTCGGATCCTGTTAGCATGTATGTGATTACACAATATATATTTTAAAGGTATTGGTGATTATATAATTCATATAGTTTATCTGTTATATGTTTACATACATTTAACATACATTAGTATATGTATGTAAACGCCATAGTCCTAATTTACCCATCCTCCCACCTTTCAGTTTGGCTAACCATTAGTTTATTTGATAAGTCTGTGAGTGTCTTTTTTTGTGGAAATATGTTCATTGGTAGCAATCTTAGGATAACATGTATAAATGATATCATAGGATATTTGTCATACCCTTTTGACTTACTTAACCTTATATGATTATTTCTAGGCTCAACTGTAGTCCTGAAAACGGCATTGTTCATTTTGTTCCCGAGGCTTCTATTCCATTTGGTACGTATACCACTTCGTCTTTGTCCATTCATCTGTTTATGGACCTTTTTTTTGCTTCCATGTCTTGGCTATATCAATGTTGTTGCAGTTCACATTTGCCTGCCTCTGTCTTTCCGATTCTGGTGGTCTTAGGTTATAGGCCCAAAAGGTGCCCTGCCGCATCATATGGTAGCTCAATTGTTACCTTTGTAGCAGCTCCATTCAGTTTTCGTTAGTGCTGTTACCACTTTACATCCCACGAGCAGCTAGAAGGTACACATTTTTCTCAAACCCCTTAAGCATTTCTAGTTTGTAGTCTTTTTGCTGATGGTCATGACTGGTGTGAGCTGAAACCTTTTTGAATTTGAATTTGCATGTGGCTAATAATTCCTTATACTGAGCTTTAAGCATGTCCTTTTTTTTCTTTTCCTTTTTTTGATCAAGAGTGAGTACAACTTCCCTCTTCATATTGACTTCTTGAAAAATTTCTCATGTGTTGAATTTTCTTGCCTATTCCCCACTCCAGGGCATTTCTTGAGGGCAGGTGTCATTTAGAGCCCTGCAATCCTTGTGACTATGAAGCAACCATTAGCAGTGTGTTTAAAGCTGCTGTTGTGGGAAACAGCCACAAGGCAGCAGCATTATTACATTCTCAATTCTTGTTACTAGGGCAACAGAGTCTTCCTGGAGGTAGTGTTCCGAGGTTGTAAACTAGAGTGGAATGTGCTGGGACAAGCCCCCAGAACTTTATGTCTCCTTACTTATGTTTGTTTTTTAAATTTAATTTCTATTTCTTATCGGAGTAAATTTGATTAGAGTGTTTTGATTGTCTGGCTGTACAGAATCTACTCAATGATTCACACATATGTCTGTTCCTCTTCGGATCATGTTAGCATGTATGGAATTACAGAATGTATATTTTAAAGGTATTGTGATTATATAATTTATATAGTTTGTATGTTTTTTGTTTATATACATTTAACAAACATTACTATATGTATGTTAACCCCATAGTCCTAATTTACCCATCCTCCCACCTTTCATTTTGGCTAACAATTAGTTTATTTGATAAGTCTGTGAGTGTCTTTTTTTGTGGAAATATGTTCATTGGTAGCAATCTTAGGATAACATGTATAAATGATATCATAGGATATTTGTCATACCTTTTTGACTTACTTAAACTTATATGATTATTTCTAGGCTCAACTGTAGTCCTGAACACGGCATTGTTTATTTTTTTTCCGAGGCTACTATTCCATGCTGTCCATATACCTCTTCTTTTTGTCCATTCATCTGTTTATGGATCTTTTTTTGCTTCCATTTTTTGGCTATTTCAATATGGCTGCAGTGCACATTTGCCTGCCTCTGTCTTTCCGATTCTGGTGGTCTTAGGTTATAGGCCCAAAAGGTGCCCTGCCGCATCATATGGTAGCTCAGGTTTTACCTTGTAAAGCAGCTCGATTCAGTTTGCGTTAGTGCTGTTACCACTTTACATCCCACCAGCAGCTAGAAGGTACACAGTTCTCTAAAACCCCTTCAGCATTTATAGTTTGTAGACTTTTTGCTGATGGTCATGACTGGTGTGAGCTGAAACCTTTTTGAATTTGAATTTGCCTATGGCTAATAATTCCTTATACTGAGCTTTAGGCATGTCCTTTTTTTTCTTTTCCTTTTTTTTAAAGCGTGAGTACAACTTCCCTCCTCTTATTGACTTCTTGAAAATTTTCTCATGTCTTGAATTTTCTTGCCTATTCCCTACCGCAGGGCATTTTTTGAGGGCAGGTGTCATTTAGAGCCCTGCAGTCCTTGTGACTATTAAGCAACAATTGGCACTGGGTATAAAGCTGCTGTTGTGGGAAACAGCCACAAGGCGGCAGCATTATTACGTTCTCAACTCTTGTTACTAGGGCAACAGAGTCTTCCTGGAGGTAGTGTTCCGAGGTTGTAAACTAGAGTGGAATGTGCTGGGACAAGCCCCCAGAACTTCATGTCTCCTTACTTCTGTTTGTTTTTTCAATTTAATTTCTATTTCTTATCGGAGTAAATTTGATTAGAGTGTTTTGATTGTCTGGCTGTACAGAATCTGCTCAATGATTCATACATATGTCTGTTCATCTTCGGATCCTGTTAGCATGTATGTGATTACACAATATATATTTTAAAGGTATTGGTGATTATATAATTCATATAGTTTATCTGTTATATGTTTACATACATTTAACATACATTAGTATATGTATGTAAACGCCATAGTCCTAATTTACCCATCCTCCCACCTTTCAGTTTGGCTAACCATTAGTTTATTTGATAAGTCTGTGAGTGTCTTTTTTTGTGGAAATATGTTCATTGGTAGCAATCTTAGGATAACATGTATAAATGATATCATAGGATATTTGTCATACCCTTTTGACTTACTTAACCTTATATGATTATTTCTAGGCTCAACTGTAGTCCTGAAAACGGCATTGTTCATTTTGTTCCCGAGGCTTCTATTCCATTTGGTACGTATACCACTTCGTCTTTGTCCATTCATCTGTTTATGGACCTTTTTTTTGCTTCCATGTCTTGGCTATATCAATGTTGTTGCAGTTCACATTTGCCTGCCTCTGTCTTTCCGATTCTGGTGGTCTTAGGTTATAGGCCCAAAAGGTGCCCTGCCGCATCATATGGTAGCTCAATTGTTACCTTTGTAGCAGCTCCATTCAGTTTTCGTTAGTGCTGTTACCACTTTACATCCCACGAGCAGCTAGAAGGTACACATTTTTCTCAAACCCCTTAAGCATTTCTAGTTTGTAGTCTTTTTGCTGATGGTCATGACTGGTGTGAGCTGAAACCTTTTTGAATTTGAATTTGCATGTGGCTAATAATTCCTTGTACTGAGCTTTAAGCATGTCCTTTTTTTTCTTTTCCTTTTTTTGATCAAGAGTGAGTACAACTTCCCTCTTCATATTGACTTCTTGAAAAATTTCTCATGTGTTGAATTTTCTTGCCTATTCCCCACTCCAGGGCATTTCTTGAGGGCAGGTGTCATTTAGAGCCCTGCAATCCTTGTGACTATGAAGCAACCATTAGCAGTGTGTTTAAAGCTGCTGTTGTGGGAAACAGCCACAAGGCAGCAGCATTATTACATTCTCAATTCTTGTTACTAGGGCAACAGAGTCTTCCTGGAGGTAGTGTTCCGAGGTTGTAAACTAGAGTGGAATGTGCTGGGACAAGCCCCCAGAACTTTATGTCTCCTTACTTATGTTTGTTTTTTAAATTTAATTTCTATTTCTTATCGGAGTAAATTTGATTAGAGTGTTTTGATTGTCTGGCTGTACAGAATCTACTCAATGATTCACACATATGTCTGTTCCTCTTCGGATCATGTTAGCATGTATGGAATTACAGAATGTATATTTTAAAGGTATTGTGATTATATAATTTATATAGTTTGTATGTTTTTTGTTTATATACATTTAACAAACATTACTATATGTATGTTAACCCCATAGTCCTAATTTACCCATCCTCCCACCTTTCATTTTGGCTAACAATTAGTTTATTTGATAAGTCTGTGAGTGTCTTTTTTTGTGGAAATATGTTCATTGGTAGCAATCTTAGGATAACATGTATAAATGATATCATAGGATATTTGTCATACCTTTTTGACTTACTTAACCTTATATGATTATTTCTAGGCTCAACTGTAGTCCTGAACACGGCATTGTTTATTTTTTTTCCGAGGCTACTATTCCATGCTGTCCATATACCTCTTCTTTTTGTCCATTCATCTGTTTATGGATCTTTTTTTGCTTCCATTTCTTGGCTATTTCAATATTGCTGCAGTGCACATTTGCCTGCCTCTGTCTTTCCGATTCTGGTGGTCTTAGGTTATAGGCCCAAAAGGTGCCCTGCCGCATCATATGGTAGCTCAGGTTTTACCTTGTAAAGCAGCTCGATTCAGTTTGCGTTAGTGCTGTTACCACTTTACATCCCACCAGCAGCTAGAAGGTACACGGTTCTCTAAAACCTCTTCAGCATTTATAGTTTGTAGACTTTTTGCTGATGGTCATGACTGGTGTGAGCTGAAACCTTTTTGAATTTGAATTTGCCTATGGCTAATAATTCCTTATACTGAGCTTTCGGCATGTCCTTTTTTTTTCTTTTCCTTTTTTTTAAAGCGAGAGTACAACTTCCCTCCTCTTATTGACTTCTTGAAAATTTTCTCATGTCTTGAATTTTCTTGCCTATTCCCTACCGCAGGGCATTTTTTGAGGGCAGGTGTCATTTAGAGCCCTGCAGTCCTTGTGACTATTAAGCAACAATTGGCACTGGGTATAAAGCTGCTGTTGTGGGAAACAGCCACAAGGCGGCAGCATTATTACGTTCTCAACTCTTGTTACTAGGGCAACAGAGTCTTCCTGGAGGTAGTGTTCCGAGGTTGTAAACTAGAGTGGAATGTGCTGGGACAAGCCCCCAGAACTTCATGTCTCCTTACTTCTGTTTGTTTTTTCAATTTAATTTCTATTTCTTATCGGAGTAAATTTGATTAGAGTGTTTTGATTGTCTGGCTGTACAGAATCTGCTCAATGATTCATACATATGTCTGTTCATCTTCGGATCCTGTTAGCATGTATGTGATTACACAATATATATTTTAAAGGTATTGGTGATTATATAATTCATATAGTTTTTCTGTTATATGTTTATATACATTTAACATACATTAGTATATGTATGTAAACACCATAGTCCTAATTTACCCATCCTCCCACCTTTCATTTTGGCTAACCATTAGTTTATTTGATAAGTCTGTGAGTGTCTTTTTTTGTGGAAATATGTTCATTGGTAGCAATCTTAGGATAACATGTATAAATGATATCATAGGATATTTGTCATACCCTTTTTTTTAAATTAATAGCTACTTTATTTATTTATTTATCTATTTATTTAGCTGTGTTGGGTCTTCGTTTCGTGCGAGGGCTTTCTCTAGTTGCGGCAAGCGGGGGCCACTCTTCATTGCGGTGCGCGGGCCTCTCACTATCGTGGCCCCTTCCGTTGCGGGGCACAGGCTCCAGATGCGCAGGCTCAGCAGTTGTGGCTCACGGTCCCAGTTGCTCTGTGGCACGTGGGATCCTCCCAGACCAGGGCTCGAACCCGCGTCCCCTGCATTAGCAGGCAGATTCTCTATCACTGTGCCACCAGGGAAGCCCCTGTCATACCCTTTTGACTTACTTAACCTTATATGATTATTTCTAGGCTCAACTGTAGTCCTGAAAACGGCATTGTTCATTTTGTTCCCGAGGCTCCTATTCCATTTGGTACGTATACCACTTCGTCTTTGTCCATTCATCTGTTTATGGACCTTTTTTTTGCTTCCATGTCTTGGCTATTTCAATATTGCTGCAGTGCACATTTGCCTGCCTCTGTCTTTCTGATTCTGGTGGTCTTAGTTAATAGGCTCAAAAGGTGCCCTGTCGCATCATATGGTAGCTCAGTTTTTACCTTGTAAAGCAGCTCCATTCCGTTTTTGTTAGTGCTGTTACCACTTTAGATCCCACCAGAGCTAGGAGGTACAGAGTTCTCTAAAACCCCTTCTGCATTTATAGTTTGTGGACTTTTTGCTGATGGCCATTTGACCTGTGTGAGCTGAAACCTTTTTGGAGGTTGGATAGGCATGTGGCTAATAATTCCTTACACTGAGCTTTAGGCATCCCCTTTTTCTTCTTTTCCTTTTTTTGTTAAAGAGTGAGTACAACTTCCCTCTTCATATTGACTTCCTGAAAAATTTCTCATGTGTTGAATTTTCTTGCCTATTCCCTACCCCAGGGCCTTTTTTGAAGGCAGGTGTCATTTAGTGCCCTGCAGTCCTTGTGACTATTAAGCAACAATAGGCACTGGGTATAAAGCTGCTGTTGTGGGAAACAGCCACAAGGCGGCAGCTTTATTACGTTCTCAACTCTTGTTACTAGGGCAACAGAGTCTTCCTCTAGGTAGTGTTCCGAGGTTGTGAGTTAGAGTGGAATGTGCTGGGAGAAGCCCCGAGAAGTTTATGTCTCCTTACTTCTGTTTGTTTTTTAAATTTAATTTCTATTTCTTATCGGAGTAAATTTGATTAGAGTGTTTTCATTGTCTGGCTGTACAGAATCTGCTCAATGATTCATACATATGTCTGTTCATCTTCGGATCCTGTTAGCATGTATGTGATTACACAATATATATTTTAAAGGTATTGGTGATTATATAATTCATATAGTTTATCTGTTATATGTTTACATACATTTAACATACATTAGTATATGTATGTAAACGCCATAGTCCTAATTTACCCATCCTCCCACCTTTCAGTTTGGCTAACCATTAGTTTATTTGATAAGTCTGTGAGTGTCTTTTTTTGTGGAAATATGTTCATTGGTAGCAATCTTAGGATAACATGTATAAATGATATCATAGGATATTTGTCATACCCTTTTGACTTACTTAACCTTATATGATTATTTCTAGGCTCAACTGTAGTCCTGAAAACGGCATTGTTCATTTTGTTCCCGAGGCTTCTATTCCATTTGGTACGTATACCACTTCGTCTTTGTCCATTCATCTGTTTATGGACCTTTTTTTTGCTTCCATGTCTTGGCTATATCAATGTTGTTGCAGTTCACATTTGCCTGCCTCTGTCTTTCCGATTCTGGTGGTCTTAGGTTATAGGCCCAAAAGGTGCCCTGCCGCATCATATGGTAGCTCAATTGTTACCTTTGTAGCAGCTCCATTCAGTTTTCGTTAGTGCTGTTACCACTTTACATCCCACGAGCAGCTAGAAGGTACACATTTTTCTCAAACCCCTTAAGCATTTCTAGTTTGTAGTCTTTTTGCTGATGGTCATGACTGGTGTGAGCTGAAACCTTTTTGAATTTGAATTTGCATGTGGCTAATAATTCCTTATACTGAGCTTTAAGCATGTCCTTTTTTTTCTTTTCCTTTTTTTGATCAAGAGTGAGTACAACTTCCCTCTTCATATTGACTTCTTGAAAAATTTCTCATGTGTTGAATTTTCTTGCCTATTCCCCACTCCAGGGCATTTCTTGAGGGCAGGTGTCATTTAGAGCCCTGCAATCCTTGTGACTATGAAGCAACCATTAGCAGTGTGTTTAAAGCTGCTGTTGTGGGAAACAGCCACAAGGCAGCAGCATTATTACATTCTCAATTCTTGTTACTAGGGCAACAGAGTCTTCCTGGAGGTAGTGTTCCGAGGTTGTAAACTAGAGTGGAATGTGCTGGGACAAGCCCCCAGAACTTTATGTCTCCTTACTTATGTTTGTTTTTTAAATTTAATTTCTATTTCTTATCGGAGTAAATTTGATTAGAGTGTTTTGATTGTCTGGCTGTACAGAATCTACTCAATGATTCACACATATGTCTGTTCCTCTTCGGATCATGTTAGCATGTATGGAATTACAGAATGTATATTTTAAAGGTATTGTGATTATATAATTTATATAGTTTGTATGTTTTTTGTTTATATACATTTAACAAACATTACTATATGTATGTTAACCCCATAGTCCTAATTTACCCATCCTCCCACCTTTCATTTTGGCTAACAATTAGTTTATTTGATAAGTCTGTGAGTGTCTTTTTTTGTGGAAATATGTTCATTGGTAGCAATCTTAGGATAACATGTATAAATGATATCATAGGATATTTGTCATACCTTTTTGACTTACTTAAACTTATATGATTATTTCTAGGCTCAACTGTAGTCCTGAACACGGCATTGTTTATTTTTTTTCCGAGGCTACTATTCCATGCTGTCCATATACCTCTTCTTTTTGTCCATTCATCTGTTTATGGATCTTTTTTTGCTTCCATTTTTTGGCTATTTCAATATTGCTGCAGTGCACATTTGCCTGCCTCTGTCTTTCCGATTCTGGTGGTCTTAGGTTATAGGCCCAAAAGGTGCCCTGCCGCATCATATGGTAGCTCAGGTTTTACCTTGTAAAGCAGCTCGATTCAGTTTGCGTTAGTGCTGTTACCACTTTACATCCCACCAGCAGCTAGAAGGTACACAGTTCTCTAAAACCCCTTCAGCATTTATAGTTTGTAGACTTTTTGCTGATGGTCATGACTGGTGTGAGCTGAAACCTTTTTGAATTTGAATTTGCCTATGGCTAATAATTCCTTATACTGAGCTTTAGGCATGTCCTTTTTTTTCGTTTCCTTTTTTTTAAAGCGTGAGTACAACTTCCCTCCTCTTATTGACTTCTTGAAAATTTTCTCATGTCTTGAATTTTCTTGCCTATTCCCTACCGCAGGGCATTTTTTGAGGGCAGGTGTCATTTAGAGCCCTGCAGTCCTTGTGACTATTAAGCAACAATTGGCACTGGGTATAAAGCTGCTGTTGTGGGAAACAGCCACAAGGCGGCAGCATTATTACGTTCTCAACTCTTGTTACTAGGGCAACAGAGTCTTCCTGGAGGTAGTGTTCCGAGGTTGTAAACTAGAGTGGAATGTGCTGGGACAAGCCCCCAGAACTTCATGTCTCCTTACTTCTGTTTGTTTTTTCAATTTAATTTCTATTTCTTATCGGAGTAAATTTGATTAGAGTGTTTTGATTGTCTGGCTGTACAGAATCTGCTCAATGTTTCATACATATGTCTGTTCATCTTCGGATCCTGTTAGCATGTATGTGATTACACAATATATATTTTAAAGGTATTGGTGATTATATAATTCATATAGTTTTTCTGTTATATGTTTATATACATTTAACATACATTAGTATATGTATGTAAACACCATAGTCCTAATTTACCCATCCTCCCACCTTTCATTTTGGCTAACCATTAGTTTATTTGATAAGTCTGTGAGTGTCTTTTTTTGTGGAAATATGTTCATTGGTAGCAATCTTAGGATAACATGTATAAATGATATCATAGGATATTTGTCATACCCTTTTTTTTAAATTAATAGCTACTTTATTTATTTATTTATCTATTTATTTAGCTGTGTTGGGTCTTCGTTTCGTGCGAGGGCTTTCTCTAGTTGCGGCAAGCGGGGGCCACTCTTCATTGCGGTGCGCGGGCCTCTCACTATCGTGGCCCCTTCCGTTGCGGGGCACAGGCTCCAGATGCGCAGGCTCAGCAGTTGTGGCTCACGGTCCCAGTTGCTCTGTGGCACGTGGGATCCTCCCAGACCAGGGCTCGAACCCGCGTCCCCTGCATTAGCAGGCAGATTCTCTATCACTGTGCCACCAGGGAAGCCCCTGTCATACCCTTTTGACTTACTTAACCTTATATGATTATTTCTAGGCTCAACTGTAGTCCTGAAAACGGCATTGTTCATTTTGTTCCCGAGGCTCCTATTCCATTTGGTACGTATACCACTTCGTCTTTGTCCATTCATCTGTTTATGGACCTTTTTTTTGCTTCCATGTCTTGGCTATTTCAATATTGCTGCAGTGCACATTTGCCTGCCTCTGTCTTTCCGATTCTGGTGGTCTTAGTTAATAGGCTCAAAAGGTGCCCTGTCGCATCATATGGTACCTCAGTTTTTACCTTGTAAAGCAGCTCCATTCCGTTTTTGTTAGTGCTGTTACCACTTTAGATCCCACCAGAGCTAGGAGGTACAGAGTTCTCTAAAACCCCTTCTGCATTTATAGTTTGTGGACTTTTTGCTGATGGCCATTTGACCTGTGTGAGCTGAAACCTTTTTGGAGGTTGGATAGGCATGTGGCTAATAATTCCTTACACTGAGCTTTAGGCATCCCCTTTTTCTTCTTTTCCTTTTTTTGTTAAAGAGTGAGTACAACTTCCCTCTTCATATTGACTTCCTGAAACATTTCTCATGTGTTGAATTTTCTTGCCTATTCCCTACCCCAGGGCCTTTTTTGAAGGCAGGTGTCATTTAGTGCCCTGCAGTCCTTGTGACTATTAAGCAACAATAGGCACTGGGTATAAAGCTGCTGTTGTGGGAAACAGCCACAAGGCGGCAGCTTTATTACGTTCTCAACTCTTGTTACTAGGGCAACAGAGTCTTCCTCTAGGTAGTGTTCCGAGGTTGTGAGTTAGAGTGGAATGTGCTGGGAGAAGCCCCGAGAAGTTTATGTCTCCTTACTTCTGTTTGTTTTTTAAATTTAATTTCTATTTCTTATCGGAGTAAATTTGATTAGAGTGTTTTCATTGTCTGGCTGTACAGAATCTGCTCAATGATTCATACATATGTCTGTTCATCTTCGGATCCTGTTAGCATGTATGTGATTACACAATATATATTTTAAAGGTATTGGTGATTATATAATTCATATAGTTTATCTGTTATATGTTTACATACATTTAACATACATTAGTATATGTATGTAAACGCCATAGTCCTAATTTACCCATCCTCCCACCTTTCAGTTTGGCTAACCATTAGTTTATTTGATAAGTCTGTGAGTGTCTTTTTTTGTGGAAATATGTTCATTGGTAGCAATCTTAGGATAACATGTATAAATGATATCATAGGATATTTGTCATACCCTTTTGACTTACTTAACCTTATATGATTATTTCTAGGCTCAACTGTAGTCCTGAAAACGGCATTGTTCATTTTGTTCCCGAGGCTTCTATTCCATTTGGTACGTATACCACTTCGTCTTTGTCCATTCATCTGTTTATGGACCTTTTTTTTGCTTCCATGTCTTGGCTATATCAATGTTGTTGCAGTTCACATTTGCCTGCCTCTGTCTTTCCGATTCTGGTGGTCTTAGGTTATAGGCCCAAAAGGTGCCCTGCCGCATCATATGGTAGCTCAATTTTTACCTTTGTAGCAGCTCCATTCAGTTTTCGTTAGTGCTGTTACCACTTTACATCCCACGAGCAGCTAGAAGGTACACATTTTTCTCAAACCCCTTAAGCATTTCTAGTTTGTAGTCTTTTTGCTGATGGTCATGACTGGTGTGAGCTGAAACCTTTTTGAATTTGAATTTGCATGTGGCTAATAATTCCTTATACTGAGCTTTAAGCATGTCCTTTTTTTTCTTTTCCTTTTTTTGATCAAGAGTGAGTACAACTTCCCTCTTCATATTGACTTCTTGAAAAATTTCTCATGTGTTGAATTTTCTTGCCTATTCCCCACTCCAGGGCATTTCTTGAGGGCAGGTGTCATTTAGAGCCCTGCAATCCTTGTGACTATGAAGCAACCATTAGCAGTGTGTTTAAAGCTGCTGTTGTGGGAAACAGCCACAAGGCAGCAGCATTATTACATTCTCAATTCTTGTTACTAGGGCAACAGAGTCTTCCTGGAGGTAGTGTTCCGAGGTTGTAAACTAGAGTGGAATGTGCTGGGACAAGCCCCCAGAACTTTATGTCTCCTTACTTATGTTTGTTTTTTAAATTTAATTTCTATTTCTTATCGGAGTAAATTTGATTAGAGTGTTTTGATTGTCTGGCTGTACAGAATCTACTCAATGATTCACACATATGTCTGTTCCTCTTCGGATCATGTTAGCATGTATGGAATTACAGAATGTATATTTTAAAGGTATTGTGATTATATAATTTATATAGTTTGTATGTTTTTTGTTTATATACATTTAACAAACATTACTATATGTATGTTAACCCCATAGTCCTAATTTACCCATCCTCCCACCTTTCATTTCGGCTAACAATTAGTTTATTTGATAAGTCTGTGAGTGTCTTTTTTTGTGGAAATATGTTCATTGGTAGCAATCTTAGGATAACATGTATAAATGATATCATAGGATATTTGTCATACCTTTTTGACTTACTTAACCTTATATGATTATTTCTAGGCTCAACTGTAGTCCTGAACACGGCATTGTTTATTTTTTTTCTGAGGCTACTATTCCATGCTGTCCATATACCTCTTCTTTTTGTCCATTCATCTGTTTATGGATCTTTTTTTGCTTCCATTTCTTGGCTATTTCAATATTGCTGCAGTGCACATTTGCCTGCCTCTGTCTTTCCGATTCTGGTGGTCTTAGGTTATAGGCCCAAAAGGTGCCCTGCCGCATCATATGGTAGCTCAGGTTTTACCTTGTAAAGCAGCTCGATTCAGTTTGCGTTAGTGCTGTTACCACTTTACATCCCACCAGCAGCTAGAAGGTACACAGTTCTCTAAAACCCCTTCAGCATTTATAGTTTGTAGACTTTTTGCTGATGGTCATGACTGGTGTGAGCTGAAACCTTTTTGAATTTGAATTTGCCTATGGCTAATAATTCCTTATACTGAGCTTTAGGCATGTCCTTTTTTTTCTTTTCCTTGTTTTTAAAGCGTGAGTACAACTTCCTTCCTCTTATTGACTTCTTGAAAATTTTCTCATGTCTTGAATTTTCTTGCCTATTCCCTACCGCAGGGCATTTTTTGAGGGCAGGTGTCATTTAGAGCCCTGCAGTCCTTGTGACTATTAAGCAACAATTGGCACTGGGTATAAAGCTGCTGTTGTGGGAAACAGCCACAAGGCAGCAGCATTATTACGTTCTCAACTCTTGTTACTAGGGCAACAGAGTCTTCCTGGAGGTAGTGTTCCGAGGTTGTAAACTAGAGTGGAATGTGCTGGGACAAGCCCCCAGAACTTCATGTCTCCTTACTTCTGTTTGTTTTTTCAATTTAATTTCTATTTCTTATCGGAGTAAATTTGATTAGAGTGTTTTGATTGTCTGGCTGTACAGAATCTGCTCAATGATTCATACATATGTCTGTTCATCTTCGGATCCTGTTAGCATGTATGTGATTACACAATATATATTTTAAAGGTATTGGTGATTATATAATTCATATAGTTTTTCTGTTATATGTTTATATACATTTAACATACATTAGTATATGTATGTAAACACCATAGTCCTAATTTACCCATCCTCCGACCTTTCATTTTGGCTAACCATTAGTTTATTTGATAAGTCTGTGAGTGTCTTTTTTTGTGGAAATATGTTCATTGGTAGCAATCTTAGGATAACATGTATAAATGATATCATAGGATATTTGTCATACCCTTTTTTTTTAATTAATAGCTACTTTATTTATTTATTTATCTATTTATTTAGCTGTGTTGGGTCTTCGTTTCGTGCGAGGGCTTTCTCTAGTTGCGGCAAGCGGGGGCCACTCTTCATTGCGGTGCGCGGGCCTCTCACTATCGTGGCCCCTTCCGTTGCGGGGCACAGGCTCCAGATGCGCAGGCTCAGCAGTTGTGGCTCACGGTCCCAGTTGCTCTGTGGCACGTGGGATCCTCCCAGACCAGGGCTCGAACCCGCGTCCCCTGCATTAGCAGGCAGATTCTCTATCACTGCGCCACCAGGGAAGCCCCTGTCATACCCTTTTGACTTACTTAACCTTATATGATTATTTCTAGGCTCAACTGTAGTCCTGAAAACGGCATTGTTCATTTTGTTCCCGAGGCTTCTATTCCATTTGGTACGTATACCACTTCGTCTTTGTCCATTCATCTGTTTATGGAACTTTTTTTGCTTCCATGTCTTGGCTATTTCAATATTGCTGCAGTGCACATTTGCCTGCCTCTGTCTTTCCGATTCTGGTGGTCTTAGTTAATAGGCTCAAAAGGTGCCCTGTCGCATCATATGGTAGCTCAGTTTTTACCTTGTAAAGCAGCTCCATTCCGTTTTTGTTAGTGCTGTTACCACTTTAGATCCCACCAGAGCTAGGAGGTACAGAGTTCTCTAAAACCCCTTCTGCATTTATAGTTTGTGGACTTTTTGCTGATGGCCATTTGACCTGTGTGAGCTGAAACCTTTTTGGAGGTTGGATAGGCATGTGGCTAATAATTCCTTACACTGAGCTTTAGGCATCCCCTTTTTCTTCTTTTCCTTTTTTTGTTAAAGAGTGAGTACAACTTCCCTCTTCATATTGACTTCCTGAAAAATTTCTCATGTGTTGAATTTTCTTGCCTATTCCCTACCCCAGGGCCTTTTTTGAAGGCAGGTGTCATTTAGTGCCCTACAGTCCTTGTGACTATTAAGCAACAATAGGCACTGGGTATAAAGCTGCTGTTGTGGGAAACAGCCACAAGGCGGCAGCATTATTACGTTCTCAACTCTTGTTACTAGGGCAACAGAGTCTTCCTCTAGGTAGTGTTCCGAGGTTGTGAGTTAGAGTGGAATGTGCTGGGAGAAGCCCCGAGAAGTTTATGTCTCCTTACTTCTGTTTGTTTTTTAAATTTAATTTCTATTTCTTATCGGAGTAAATTTGATTAGAGTGTTTTCATTGTCTGGCTGTACAGAATCTGCTCAATGATTCATACATATGTCTGTTCATCTTCGGATCCTGTTAGCATGTATGTGATTACACAATATATATTTTAAAGGTATTGGTGATTATATAATTCATATAGTTTATCTGTTATATGTTTACATACATTTAACATACATTAGTATATGTATGTAAACGCCATAGTCCTAATTTACCCATCCTCCCACCTTTCAGTTTGGCTAACCATTAGTTTATTTGATAAGTCTGTGAGTGTCTTTTTTTGTGGAAATATGTTCATTGGTAGCAATCTTAGGATAACATGTATAAATGATATCATAGGATATTTGTCATACCCTTTTGACTTACTTAACCTTATATGATTATTTCTAGGCTCAACTGTAGTCCTGAAAACGGCATTGTTCATTTTGTTCCCGAGGCTTCTATTCCATTTGGTACGTATACCACTTCGTCTTTGTCCATTCATCTGTTTATGGACCTTTTTTTTGCTTCCATGTCTTGGCTATATCAATGTTGTTGCAGTTCACATTTGCCTGCCTCTGTCTTTCCGATTCTGGTGGTCTTAGGTTATAGGCCCAAAAGGTGCCCTGCCGCATCATATGGTAGCTCAATTGTTACCTTTGTAGCAGCTCCATTCAGTTTTCGTTAGTGCTGTTACCACTTTACATCCCACGAGCAGCTAGAAGGTACACATTTTTCTCAAACCCCTTAAGCATTTCTAGTTTGTAGTCTTTTTGCTGATGGTCATGACTGGTGTGAGCTGAAACCTTTTTGAATTTGAATTTGCATGTGGCTAATAATTCCTTATACTGAGCTTTAAGCATGTCCTTTTTTTTCTTTTCCTTTTTTTGATCAAGAGTGAGTACAACTTCCCTCTTCATATTGACTTCTTGAAAAATTTCTCATGTGTTGAATTTTCTTGCCTATTCCCCACTCCAGGGCATTTCTTGAGGGCAGGTGTCATTTAGAGCCCTGCAATCCTTGTGACTATGAAGCAACCATTAGCAGTGTGTTTAAAGCTGCTGTTGTGGGAAACAGCCACAAGGCAGCAGCATTATTACATTCTCAATTCTTGTTACTAGGGCAACAGAGTCTTCCTGGAGGTAGTGTTCCGAGGTTGTAAACTAGAGTGGAATGTGCTGGGACAAGCCCCCAGAACTTTATGTCTCCTTACTTATGTTTGTTTTTTAAATTTAATTTCTATTTCTTATCGGAGTAAATTTGATTAGAGTGTTTTGATTGTCTGGCTGTACAGAATCTACTCAATGATTCACACATATGTCTGTTCCTCTTCGGATCATGTTAGCATGTATGGAATTACAGAATGTATATTTTAAAGGTATTGTGATTATATAATTTATATAGTTTGTATGTTTTTGTTTATATACATTTAACAAACATTACTATATGTATGTTAACCCCATAGTCCTAATTTACCCATCCTCCCACCTTTCATTTTGGCTAACAATTAGTTTATTTGATAAGTCTGTGAGTGTCTTTTTTTGTGGAAATATGTTCATTGGTAGCAATCTTAGGATAACATGTATAAATGATATCATAGGATATTTGTCATACCTTTTTGACTTACTTAACCTTATATGATTATTTCTAGGCTCAACTGTAGTCCTGAACACGGCATTGTTTATTTTTTTTCCGAGGCTACTATTCCATGCTGTCCATATACCTCTTCTTTTTGTCCATTCATCTGTTTATGGATCTTTTTTTGCTTCCATTTCTTGGCTATTTCAATATTGCTGCAGTGCACATTTGCCTGCCTCTGTCTTTCCGATTCTGGTGGTCTTAGGTTATAGGCCCAAAAGGTGCCCTGCCGCATCATATGGTAGCTCAGGTTTTACCTTGTAAAGCAGCTCGATTCAGTTTGCGTTAGTGCTGTTACCACTTTACATCCCACCAGCAGCTAGAAGGTACACAGTTCTCTAAAACCCCTTCAGCATTTATAGTTTGTAGACTTTTTGCTGATGGTCATGACTGGTGTGAGCTGAAACCTTTTTGAATTTGAATTTGCCTATGGCTAATAATTCCTTATACTGAGCTTTAGGCATGTCCTTTTTTTTCTTTTCCTTTTTTTTAAAGCGTGAGTACAACTTCCTTCCTCTTATTGACTTCTTCAAAATTTTCTCATGTCTTGAATTTTCTTGCCTATTCCCTACCGCAGGGTATTTTTTGAGGGCAGGTGTCATTTAGAGCCCTGCAGTCCTTGTGACTATTAAGCAACAATTGGCACTGGGTATAAAGCTGCTGTTGTGGGAAACAGCCACAAGGCGGCAGCATTATTACGTTCTCAACTCTTGTTACTAGGGCAACAGAGTCTTCCTGGAGGTAGTGTTCCGAGGTTGTAAACTAGAGTGGAATGTGCTGGGACAAGCCCCCAGAACTTCATGTCTCCTTACTTCTGTTTGTTTTTTCAATTTAATTTCTATTTCTTATCGGAGTAAATTTGATTAGAGTGTTTTGATTGTCTGGCTGTACAGAATATGCTCAGTGATTCATACATATGTCTGTTCATCTTCGGATCCTGTTAGCATGTATGTGATTACACAATATATATTTTAAAGGTATTGGTGATTATATAATTCATATAGTTTTTCTGTTATATGTTTATATACATTTAACATACATTAGTATATGTATGTAAACACCATAGTCCTAATTTACCCATCCTCCGACCTTTCATTTTGGCTAACCATTAGTTTATTTGATAAGTCTGTGAGTGTCTTTTTTTGTGGAAATATGTTCATTGGTAGCAATCTTAGGATAACATGTATAAATGATATCATAGGATATTTGTCATAACCTTTTTTTTTAATTAATAGCTACTTTATTTATTTATTTATCTATTTATTTAGCTGTGTTGGGTCTTCGTTTCGTGCGAGGGCTTTCTCTAGTTGCGGCAAGCGGGGGCCACTCTTCATTGCGGTGCGCGGGCCTCTCACTATCGTGGCCCCTTCCGTTGCGGGGCACAGGCTCCAGATGCGCAGGCTCAGCAGTTGTGGCTCACGGTCCCAGTTGCTCTGTGGCACGTGGGATCCTCCCAGACCAGGGCTCGAACCCGCGTCCCCTGCATTAGCAGGCAGATTCTCTATCACTGCGCCACCAGGGAAGCCCCTGTCATACCCTTTTGACTTACTTAACCTTATATGATTATTTCTAGGCTCAACTGTAGTCCTGAAAACGGCATTGTTCATTTTGTTCCCGAGGCTTCTATTCCATTTGGTACGTATACCACTTCGTCTTTGTCCATTCATCTGTTTATGGACCTTTTTTTTGCTTCCATGTCTTGGCTATTTCAATATTGCTGCAGTGCACATTTGCCTGCCTCTGTCTTTCCGATTCTGGTGGTCTTAGTTAATAGGCTCAAAAGGTGCCCTGTCGCATCATATGGTAGCTCAGTTTTTACCTTGTAAAGCAGCTCCATTCCGTTTTTGTTAGTGCTGTTACCACTTTAGATCCCACCAGAGCTAGGAGGTACAGAGTTCTCTAAAACCCCTTCTGCATTTATAGTTTGTGGACTTTTTGCTGATGGCCATTTGACCTGTGTGAGCTGAAACCTTTTTGGAGGTTGGATAGGCATGTGGCTAATAATTCCTTACACTGAGCTTTAGGCATCCCCTTTTTCTTCTTTTCCTTTTTTTGTTAAAGAGTGAGTACAACTTCCCTCTTCATATTGACTTCCTGAAAAATTTCTCATGTGTTGAATTTTCTTGCCTATTCCCTACCCCAGGGCCTTTTTTGAAGGCAGGTGTCATTTAGTGCCCTGCAGTCCTTGTGACTATTAAGCAACAATAGGCACTGGGTATAAAGCTGCTGTTGTGGGAAACAGCCACAAGGCGGCAGCATTATTACGTTCTCAACTCTTGTTACTAGGGCAACAGAGTCTTCCTCTAGGTAGTGTTCCGAGGTTGTGAGTTAGAGTGGAATGTGCTGGGAGAAGCCCCGAGAAGTTTATGTCTCCTTACTTCTGTTTGTTTTTTAAATTTAATTTCTATTTCTTATCGGAGTAAATTTGATTAGAGTGTTTTCATTGTCTGGCTGTACAGAATCTGCTCAATGATTCATACATATGTCTGTTCATCTTCGGATCCTGTTAGCATGTATGTGATTACACAATATATATTTTAAAGGTATTGGTGATTATATAATTCATATAGTTTATCTGTTATATGTTTACATACATTTAACATACATTAGTATATGTATGTAAACGCCATAGTCCTAATTTACCCATCCTCCCACCTTTCAGTTTGGCTAACCATTAGTTTATTTGATAAGTCTGTGAGTGTCTTTTTTTGTGGAAATATGTTCATTGGTAGCAATCTTAGGATAACATGTATAAATGATATCATAGGATATTTGTCATACCCTTTTGACTTACTTAACCTTATATGATTATTTCTAGGCTCAACTGTAGTCCTGAAAACGGCATTGTTCATTTTGTTCCCGAGGCTTCTATTCCATTTGGTACGTATACCACTTCGTCTTTGTCCATTCATCTGTTTATGGACCTTTTTTTTGCTTCCATGTCTTGGCTATATCAATGTTGTTGCAGTTCACATTTGCCTGCCTCTGTCTTTCCGATTCTGGTGGTCTTCGGTTATAGGCCCAAAAGGTGCCCTGCCGCATCATATGGTAGCTCAATTTTTACCTTTGTAGCAGCTCCATTCAGTTTTCGTTAGTGCTGTTACCACTTTACATCCCACCAGCAGCTAGAAGGTACACATTTTTCTAAAACCCCTTAAGCATTTATAGTTTGTAGTCTTTTTGCTGATGGTCATGACTGGTGTGAGCTGAAACCTTTTTGAATTTGAATTTGCATGTGGCTAATAATTCCTTATACTGAGCTTTAAGCATGTCCTTTTTTTTCTTTTCCTTTTTTTGATAAAGAGTGAGTACAACTTCCCTCTTCATATTGACTTCTTGAAAAATTTCTCATGTGTTGAATTTTCTTGCCTATTCCCCACTCCAGGGCATTTCTTGAAGGCAGGTGTCATTTAGAGCCCTACAATCCTTGTGACTATGAAGCAACCATTAGCAGTGTGTTTAAAGCTGCTGTTGTGGGAAACAGCCACAAGGCAGCAGCATTATTACATTCTCAATTCTTGTTACTAGGGCAACAGAGTCTTCCTGGAGGTAGTGTTCCGAGGTTGTAAACTAGAGTGGAATGTGCTGGGACAAGCCCCCAGAACTTCATGTCTCCTTACTTATGTTTGTTTTTTAAATTTAATTTCTATTTCTTATCGGAGTAAATTTGATTAGAGTGTTTTGATTGTCTGGCTGTACAGAATCTACTCAATGATTCACACATATGTCTGTTCCTCTTCGGATCATGTTAGCATGTATGGAATTACAGAATGTATATTTTAAAGGTATTGTGATTATATAATTTATATAGTTTGTATGTTTTTTGTTTATATACATTTAACAAACATTACTATATGTATGTTAACCCCATAGTCCTAATTTACCCATCCTCCCACCTTTCATTTTGGCTAACCATTAGTTTATTTGATAAGTCTGTGAGTGTCTTTTTTTGTGGAAATATGTTCATTGGTAGCAATCTTAGGATAACATGTATAAATGATATCATAGGATATTTGTCATACCTTTTTGACTTACTTAACCTTATATGATTATTTCTAGGCTCAACTGTAGTCCTGAACACGGCATTGTTTATTTTTTTTTCCGAGGCTACTATTCCATGCTGTCCATATACCTCTTCTTTTTGTCCATTCATCTGTTTATGGATCTTTTTTTGCTTCCATTTCTTGGCTATTTCAATATTGCTGCAGTGCACATTTGCCTGCCTCTGTCTTTCCGATTCTGGTGGTCTTAGGTTATAGGCCCAAAAGGTGCCCTGCCGCATCATATGGTAGCTCAGGTTTTACCTTGTAAAGCAGCTCGATTCAGTTTGCGTTAGTGCTGTTACCACTTTACATCCCACCAGCAGCTAGAAGGTACACAGTTCTCTAAAACCCCTTCAGCATTTATAGTTTGTAGACTTTTTGCTGATGGTCATGACTGGTGTGAGCTGAAACCTTTTTGAATTTGAATTTGCCTATGGCTAATAATTCCTTATACTGAGCTTTAGGCATGTCCTTTTTTTTCTTTTCCTTTTTTTTAAAGCGTGAGTACAACTTCCTTCCTCTTATTGACTTCTTGAAAATTTTCTCATGTCTTGAATTTTCTTGCCTATTCCCTACCGCAGGGCATTTTTTGAGGGCAGGTGTCATTTAGAGCCCTGCAGTCCTTGTGACTATTAAGCAACAATTGGCACTGGGTATAAAGCTGCTGTTGTGGGAAACAGCCACAAGGCGGCAGCATTATTACGTTCTCAACTCTTGTTACTAGGGCAACAGAGTCTTCCTGGAGGTAGTGTTCCGAGGTTGTAAACTAGAGTGGAATGTGCTGGGACAAGCCCCCAGAACTTCATGTCTCCTTACTTCTGTTTGTTTTTTCAATTTAATTTCTATTTCTTATCGGAGTAAATTTGATTAGAGTGTTTTGATTGTCTGGCTGTACAGAATCTGCTCAATGTTTCATACATATGTCTGTTCATCTTCGGATCCTGTTAGCATGTATGTGATTACACAATATATATTTTAAAGGTATTGGTGATTATATAATTCATATAGTTTTTCTGTTATATGTTTATATACATTTAACATACATTAGTATATGTATGTAAACACCATAGTCCTAATTTACCCATCCTCCCACCTTTCATTTTGGCTAACCATTAGTTTATTTGATAAGTCTGTGAGTGTCTTTTTTTGTGGAAATATGTTCATTGGTAGCAATCTTAGGATAACATGTATAAATGATATCATAGGATATTTGTCATACCCTTTTTTTTTAATTAATAGCTACTTTATTTATTTATTTATCTATTTATTTAGCTGTGTTGGGTCTTCGTTTCGTGCGAGGGCTTTCTCTAGTTGCGGCAAGCGGGGGCCACTCTTCATTGCGGTGCGCGGGCCTCTCACTATCGTGGCCCCTTCCGTTGCGGGGCACAGGCTCCAGATGCGCAGGCTCAGCAGTTGTGGCTCACGGTCCCAGTTGCTCTGTGGCACGTGGGATCCTCCCAGACCAGGGCTCGAACCCGCGTCCCCTGCATTAGCAGGCAGATTCTCTATCACTGCGCCACCAGGGAAGCCCCTGTCATACCCTTTTGACTTACTTAACCTTATATGATTATTTCTAGGCTCAACTGTAGTCCTGAAAACGGCATTGTTCATTTTGTTCCTGAGGCTTCTATTCCATTTGGTACGTATACCACTTCGTCTTTGTCCATTCATCTGTTTATGGACCTTTTTTTTGCTTCCATGTCTTGGCTATTTCAATATTGCTGCAGTGCACATTTGCCTGCCTCTGTCTTTCCGATTCTGGTGGTCTTAGTTAATAGGCTCAAAAGGTGCCCTGTCGCATCATATGGTAGCTCAGTTTTTACCTTGTAAAGCAGCTCCATTCCGTTTTTGTTAGTGCTGTTACCACTTTAGATCCCACCAGAGCTAGGAGGTACAGAGTTCTCTAAAACCCCTTCTGCATTTATAGTTTGTGGACTTTTTGCTGATGGCCATTTGACCTGTGTGAGCTGAAACCTTTTTGGAGGTTGGATAGGCATGTGGCTAATAATTCCTTACACTGAGCTTTAGGCATCCCCTTTTTCTTCTTTTCCTTTTTTTGTTAAAGAGTGAGTACAACTTCCCTCTTCATATTGACTTCCTGAAAAATTTCTCATGTGTTGAATTTTCTTGCCTATTCCCTACCCCAGGGCCTTTTTTGAAGGCAGGTGTCATTTAGTGCCCTGCAGTCCTTGTGACTATTAAGCAACAATAGGCACTGGGTATAAAGCTGCTGTTGTGGGAAACAGCCACAAGGCGGCAGCATTATTACGTTCTCAACTCTTGTTACTAGGGCAACAGAGTCTTCCTCTAGGTAGTGTTCCGAGGTTGTGAGTTAGAGTGGAATGTGCTGGGAGAAGCCCCGAGAAGTTTATGTCTCCTTACTTCTGTTTGTTTTTTAAATTTAATTTCTATTTCTTATCGGAGTAAATTTGATTAGAGTGTTTTCATTGTCTGGCTGTACAGAATCTGCTCAATGATTCATACATATGTCTGTTCATCTTCGGATCCTGTTAGCATGTATGTGATTACACAATATATATTTTAAAGGTATTGGTGATTATATAATTCATATAGTTTATCTGTTATATGTTTACATACATTTAACATACATTAGTATATGTATGTAAACGCCATAGTCCTAATTTACCCATCCTCCCACCTTTCAGTTTGGCTAACCATTAGTTTATTTGATAAGTCTGTGAGTGTCTTTTTTTGTGGAAATATGTTCATTGGTAGCAATCTTAGGATAACATGTATAAATGATATCATAGGATATTTGTCATACCCTTTTGACTTACTTAACCTTATATGATTATTTCTAGGCTCAACTGTAGTCCTGAAAACGGCATTGTTCATTTTGTTCCCGAGGCTTCTATTCCATTTGGTACGTATACCACTTCGTCTTTGTCCATTCATCTGTTTATGGACCTTTTTTTTGCTTCCATGTCTTGGCTATATCAATGTTGTTGCAGTTCACATTTGCCTGCCTCTGTCTTTCCGATTCTGGTGGTCTTAGGTTATAGGCCCAAAAGGTGCCCTGCCGCATCATATGGTAGCTCAATTTTTACCTTTGTAGCAGCTCCATTCAGTTTTCGTTAGTGCTGTTACCACTTTACATCCCACGAGCAGCTAGAAGGTACACATTTTTCTCAAACCCCTTAAGCATTTATAGTTTGTAGTCTTTTTGCTGATGGTCATGACTGGTGTGAGCTGAAACCTTTTTGAATTTGAATTTGCATGTGGCTAATAATTCCTTATACTGAGCTTTAAGCATGTCCTTTTTTTTCTTTTCCTTTTTTTGATCAAGAGTGAGTACAACTTCCCTCTTCATATTGACTTCTTGAAAAATTTCTCATGTGTTGAATTTTCTTGCCTATTCCCCACTCCAGGGCATTTCTTGAGGGCAGGTGTCATTTAGAGCCCTGCAATCCTTGTGACTATGAAGCAACCATTAGCAGTGTGTTTAAAGCTGCTGTTGTGGGAAACAGCCACAAGGCAGCAGCATTATTACATTCTCAATTCTTGTTACTAGGGCAACAGAGTCTTCCTGGAGGTAGTGTTCCGAGGTTGTAAACTAGAGTGGAATGTGCTGGGACAAGCCCCCAGAACTTTATGTCTCCTTACTTATGTTTGTTTTTTAAATTTAATTTCTATTTCTTATCGGAGTAAATTTGATTAGAGTGTTTTGATTGTCTGGCTGTACAGAATCTACTCAATGATTCACACATATGTCTGTTCCTCTTCGGATCATGTTAGCATGTATGGAATTACAGAATGTATATTTTAAAGGTATTGTGATTATATAATTTATTTAGTTTGTATGTTTTTTGTTTATATACATTTAACAAACATTACTATATGTATGTTAACCCCATAGTCCTAATTTACCCGTCCTCCCACCTTTCATTTCGGCTAACAATTAGTTTATTTGATAAGTCTGTGAGTGTCTTTTTTTGTGGAAATATGTTCATTGGTAGCAATCTTAGGATAACATGTATAAATGATATCATAGGATATTTGTCATACCTTTTTGACTTACTTAACCTTATATGATTATTTCTAGGCTCAACTGTAGTCCTGAACACGGCATTGTTTATTTTTTTTCCGAGGCTACTATTCCATGCTGTCCATATACCTCTTCTTTTTGTCCATTCATCTGTTTATGGACCTTTTTATTGCTTGTATGTTTTGGCTATTTCAATATTGCTGCAGTGCACATTTGCCTGCCTCTGTCTTTCCGATTCTGGTGGTCTTAGTTAATAGGCTCAAAAGGTGCCCTGTCGCATCATATGGTAGCTGAGGTTTTACCTTGTAAAGCAGCTCCATTCCGTTTTTGTTAGTGCTGTTACCACTTTAGATCCCACCAGAGCTAGGAGGTACAGAGTTCTCTAAAACCCCTTCTGCATTTATAGTTTGTGGACTTTTTGCTGATGGCCATTTGATCTGTGTGAGCTGAAACCTTTTTGGAGGTTGGATAGGCATGTGGCTAATAATTCCTTATACTGAGCTTTAGGCATCCCCTTTTTCTTCTTGTCCTTTTTTTGTTAAAGAGTGAGTACAACTTCTCTCTTCATACTGACTTCTTGAAAAATTTCTCATGTGTTGAATTTTCTTGCCTATTCCCTACCCCAGGGCCTTTTTTGAGGGCAGGTGTCATTTAGAGCCCTGCAGTCCTTGTGACTCGTAAGCAACCATTAGCACTGGGTTTAAAGCTGCTGTTGTGGGAAACAGCCACAAGGCGGCAGCATTATTACGTTCTCAACTCTTGCTACTAGGGCAACAGAGTCTTCCAGGAGGTAGTGTTCCGAGGTTGTAAACTAGAGTGGAATGTGCTGGGACAAGCCCCCAGAACTTTATGTCTCCTTACATATGTTTGTTTTTTAAATTTAATTTCTATTTCTTATCGGAGTAAATTTGATTAGAGTGTTTTGATTGTCTGGCTGTACAGAATCTGCTCCATGATTCATACATATGTCTGTGCATCTTCGGATCCTGTTAGCATGTATGTGATTACAGAATGTATATTTTAAAGGTATTGTGATTATATAAATTATATAGTTTTTCTGTTATATGTTTATATACATTTAACAAACATTACTATATGTATGTTAGCGCCATAGTCCTAATTTACCCATCCTCCCACCTTTCATTTTGGCTAACCATTAGTTTATTTGATAAGTCTGTGAGTGTCTTTTTTTGTGGAAATATGTTCATTGGTAGCAATCTTAGGATAACATGTATAAATGATATCATAGGATATTTGTCATCCCCTTTTTTTAAAATTAATAGCTACTTTATTTATTTATTTATCTATTTATTTAGCTGTGTTGGGTCTTCGTTTCGTGCGAGGGCTTTCTCTAGTTGCGGCAAGCGGGGGCCACTCTTCATTGTGGTGCGCGGGCCTCTCTGTATCATGGCCCCTCCCGTTGCGTGGCACAGGCTCCAGATGCGCAGGCTCAGCAGTTGTGGCTCACGGTCCCAGTTGCTCCGTGGCACGTGGGATCCTCCCAGACCAGGGCTCGAACCCGCGTCCCCTGCATTAGCAGGCAGATTCTCAACCACCGCGCCACCAGGGAAGCCCCTGTCATACCCTTTTGACTTACTTAACGTTATATGATTATTTCTAGGCTCAACTGTAGTCCTGAAAATGGCATTGTTCATTTTGTTCCCGAGGCTTCTATTCCATTTGGTACGTATACCACTTCGTCTTTGTCCATTCATCTGTTTATGGACCTTTTTTTTCTTCCATGTCTTGGCTATTTCAATATTGCTGCAGTGCACATTTGCCTGCCTCTGTCTTTCCGATTCTGGTGGTCTTAGTTAATAGGCTGAAAAGGTGCCCTGTCGCATCATATGGTAGCTCAGTTTTTACGTTGTAAAGCAGCTCCATTCCGTTTTTGTTAGTGCTGTTACCACTTTAGATCCCACCAGAGCTAGGAGGTACAGAGTTCTCTAAAACCCCTTCTGCATTTATAGTTTGTGGACTTTTTGCTGATGGCCATTTGACCTGTGTGAGCTGAAACATTTTTGGAGGTTGGATAGGCATGTGGCTAATCATTCCTTATACTGAGCTTTAGGCATCCCCTTTTTCTTCTTTTCCTTTTTTTGTGAAAGAGTGAGTACAACTTCCCTCTTCATATTGACTTCTTGAAAAATTTCTCATGTGTTGAATTTTCTTGCCTATTCCCTACCCCAGGGCCTTTTTTGAGGGCAGGTGTCATTTAGAGCACTGCAGTCCTTGTGACTCGTAATCAACCATTAGCACTGGGTTTAAAGCTGCTGTTGTGGGAAACAGCCACAAGGCGGCAGCATTATTACGTTCTCAACTCTTGCTACTAGGGCAACAGAGTCTTCCTGGAGGTAGTGTTCCGAGGTTGTAAACTAGAGTGGAATGTGCTGGGACAAGCCCCCAGAACTTTATGTCTCCTTCCTTATGTTTGTTTTTTAAATTTAATTTCTATTTCTTATCGGAGTAAATTTGATTACAGTGTTTTGATTGTCTGGCTGTACAGAATCTGCTCAATGATTCATACATATGTCTGTGCATCTTCGGATCCTGTTGGCATGTATGTGATTACAGAATGTATATTTTAAAGGTATTGTGATTATATAATTTATATAGTTTATATGTTATATGTTTATATACATTTAACAAACATTACTATATGTATGTAAACGCCATAGTCCTAATTTACCCATCCTCCCACCTTTCATTTTGGCTAACCATTAGTTTATTTGATAAGTCTGTGAGTGTCTTTTTTTGTGGAAATATGTTCATTGGTAGCAATCTTAGGATAACATGTGTAAATGATATCATAGGATATTTGTCATACCTTTTTTTTTTAAATTAATAGCCAGTTTATTTATTTATTTATTTATTTATTTATCTATTTATTTAGCTGTGTTGGGTCTTCGTTTCGTGCGAGGGCTTTCTCTAGTTGTGGCAAGCGGGAGCCACTCTTCATTGCGGTGCGCAGGCCTCTCACTATCGTGGCCCCTCCCGTTACGGGTCACAGGCTCCAGATGCGCAGGCTCAGCAGTTGTGGCTCACGGTCCCAGTTGCTCTGTGGCACGTGGGATCCTCCCAGACCAGGGCTCGAACCCGCGTCCCCTGCATTAGCAGGCAGATTCTCAACCACTGTGCCACCAGGGAAGCCCCTGTCATACCCTTTTGACTTACTTAACCTTATATGATTATTTCTAGGCTCAACTGTAGTCCTGAAAACGGCATTGTTCATTTTGTTCCTGAGGCTTCTATTCCATTTGGTACGTATACCACTTCGTCTTTGTCCATTCATCTGTTTATGGACCTTTTTTTTGCTTCCATGTCTTGGCTATTTCAATATTGCTGCAGTGCACATTTGCCTGCCTCTGTCTTTCCGATTCTGGTGGTCTTAGTTAATAGGCTCAAAAGGTGCCCTGTCGCATCATATGGTAGCTCAGTTTTTACCTTGTAAAGCAGCTCCATTCCGTTTTTGTTAGTGCTGTTACCACTTTAGATCCCACCAGAGCTAGGAGGTACAGAGTTCTCTAAAACCCCTTCTGCATTTATAGTTTGTGGACTTTTTGCTGATGGCCATTTGACCTGTGTGAGCTGAAACCTTTTTGGAGGTTGGATAGGCATGTGGCTAATAATTCCTTACACTGAGCTTTAGGCATCCCCTTTTTCTTCTTTTCCTTTTTTTGTTAAAGAGTGAGTACAACTTCCCTCTTCATATTGACTTCCTGAAAAATTTCTCATGTGTTGAATTTTCTTGCCTATTCCCTACCCCAGGGCCTTTTTTGAAGGCAGGTGTCATTTAGTGCCCTGCAGTCCTTGTGACTATTAAGCAACAATAGGCACTGGGTATAAAGCTGCTGTTGTGGGAAACAGCCACAAGGCGGCAGCATTATTACGTTCTCAACTCTTGTTACTAGGGCAACAGAGTCTTCCTCTAGGTAGTGTTCCGAGGTTGTGAGTTAGAGTGGAATGTGCTGGGAGAAGCCCCGAGAAGTTTATGTCTCCTTACTTCTGTTTGTTTTTTAAATTTAATTTCTATTTCTTATCGGAGTAAATTTGATTAGAGTGTTTTCATTGTCTGGCTGTACAGAATCTGCTCAATGATTCATACATATGTCTGTTCATCTTCGGATCCTGTTAGCATGTATGTGATTACACAATATATATTTTAAAGGTATTGGTGATTATATAATTCATATAGTTTATCTGTTATATGTTTACATACATTTAACATACATTAGTATATGTATGTAAACGCCATAGTCCTAATTTACCCATCCTCCCACCTTTCAGTTTGGCTAACCATTAGTTTATTTGATAAGTCTGTGAGTGTCTTTTTTTGTGGAAATATGTTCATTGGTAGCAATCTTAGGATAACATGTATAAATGATATCATAGGATATTTGTCATACCCTTTTGACTTACTTAACCTTATATGATTATTTCTAGGCTCAACTGTAGTCCTGAAAACGGCATTGTTCATTTTGTTCCCGAGGCTTCTATTCCATTTGGTACGTATACCACTTCGTCTTTGTCCATTCATCTGTTTATGGACCTTTTTTTTGCTTCCATGTCTTGGCTATATCAATGTTGTTGCAGTTCACATTTGCCTGCCTCTGTCTTTCCGATTCTGGTGGTCTTAGGTTATAGGCCCAAAAGGTGCCCTGCCGCATCATATGGTAGCTCAATTTTTACCTTTGTAGCAGCTCCATTCAGTTTTCGTTAGTGCTGTTACCACTTTACATCCCACGAGCAGCTAGAAGGTACACATTTTTCTCAAACCCCTTAAGCATTTATAGTTTGTAGTCTTTTTGCTGATGGTCATGACTGGTGTGAGCTGAAACCTTTTTGAATTTGAATTTGCATGTGGCTAATAATTCCTTGTACTGAGCTTTAAGCATGTCCTTTTTTTTCTTTTCCTTTTTTTGATAAAGAGTGAGTACAACTTCCCTCTTCATATTGACTTCTTGAAAAATTTCTCATGTGTTGAATTTTCTTGCCTATTCCCCACTCCAGGGCATTTCTTGAGGGCAGGTGTCATTTAGAGCCCTGCAATCCTTGTGACTATGAAGCAACCATTAGCAGTGTGTTTAAAGCTGCTGTTGTGGGAAACAGCCACAAGGCAGCAGCATTATTACATTCTCAATTCTTGTTACTAGGGCAACAGAGTCTTCCTGGAGGTAGTGTTCCGAGGTTGTAAACTAGAGTGGAATGTGCTGGGACAAGCCCCCAGAACTTTATGTCTCCTTACTTATGTTTGTTTTTTAAATTTAATTTCTATTTCTTATCGGAGTAAATTTGATTAGAGTGTTTTGATTGTCTGGCTGTACAGAATCTACTCAATGATTCACACATATGTCTGTTCCTCTTCGGATCATGTTAGCATGTATGGAATTACAGAATGTATATTTTAAAGGTATTGTGATTATATAATTTATTTAGTTTGTATGTTTTTTGTTTATATACATTTAACAAACATTACTATATGTATGTTAACCCCATAGTCCTAATTTACCCGTCCTCCCACCTTTCATTTCGGCTAACAATTAGTTTATTTGATAAGTCTGTGAGTGTCTTTTTTTGTGGAAATATGTTCATTGGTAGCAATCTTAGGATAACATGTATAAATGATATCATAGGATATTTGTCATACCTTTTTGACTTACTTAACCTTATATGATTATTTCTAGGCTCAACTGTAGTCCTGAACACGGCATTGTTTATTTTTTTTCCGAGGCTACTATTCCATGCTGTCCATATACCTCTTCTTTTTGTCCATTCATCTGTTTATGGACCTTTTTATTGCTTGTATGTTTTGGCTATTTCAATATTGCTGCAGTGCACATTTGCCTGCCTCTGTCTTTCCGATTCTGGTGGTCTTAGTTAATAGGCTCAAAAGGTGCCCTGTCGCATCATATGGTAGCTGAGGTTTTACCTTGTAAAGCAGCTCCATTCCGTTTTTGTTAGTGCTGTTACCACTTTAGATCCCACCAGAGCTAGGAGGTACAGAGTTCTCTAAAACCCCTTCTGCATTTATAGTTTGTGGACTTTTTGCTGATGGCCATTTGATCTGTGTGAGCTGAAACCTTTTTGGAGGTTGGATAGGCATGTGGCTAATAATTCCTTATACTGAGCTTTAGGCATCCCCTTTTTCTTCTTGTCCTTTTTTTGTTAAAGAGTGAGTACAACTTCTCTCTTCATACTGACTTCTTGAAAAATTTCTCATGTGTTGAATTTTCTTGCCTATTCCCTACCCCAGGGCCTTTTTTGAGGGCAGGTGTCATTTAGAGCCCTGCAGTCCTTGTGACTCGTAAGCAACCATTAGCACTGGGTTTAAAGCTGCTGTTGTGGGAAACAGCCACAAGGCGGCAGCATTATTACGTTCTCAACTCTTGCTACTAGGGCAACAGAGTCTTCCAGGAGGTAGTGTTCCGAGGTTGTAAACTAGAGTGGAATGTGCTGGGACAAGCCCCCAGAACTTTATGTCTCCTTACATATGTTTGTTTTTTAAATTTAATTTCTATTTCTTATCGGAGTAAATTTGATTAGAGTGTTTTGATTGTCTGGCTGTACAGAATCTGCTCCATGATTCATACATATGTCTGTGCATCTTCGGATCCTGTTAGCATGTATGTGATTACAGAATGTATATTTTAAAGGTATTGTGATTATATAAATTATATAGTTTTTCTGTTATATGTTTATATACATTTAACAAACATTACTATATGTATGTTAGCGCCATAGTCCTAATTTACCCATCCTCCCACCTTTCATTTTGGCTAACCATTAGTTTATTTGATAAGTCTGTGAGTGTCTTTTTTTGTGGAAATATGTTCATTGGTAGCAATCTTAGGATAACATGTATAAATGATATCATAGGATATTTGTCATCCCCTTTTTTTAAAATTAATAGCTACTTTATTTATTTATTTATCTATTTATTTAGCTGTGTTGGGTCTTCGTTTCGTGCGAGGGCTTTCTCTAGTTGCGGCAAGCGGGGGCCACTCTTCATTGTGGTGCGCGGGCCTCTCTGTATCGTGGCCCCTCCCGTTGCGTGGCACAGGCTCCAGATGCGCAGGCTCAGCAGTTGTGGCTCACGGTCCCAGTTGCTCCGTGGCACGTGGGATCCTCCCAGACCAGGGCTCGAACCCGCGTCCCCTGCATTAGCAGGCAGATTCTCAACCACCGCGCCACCAGGGAAGCCCCTGTCATACCCTTTTGACTTACTTAACGTTATATGATTATTTCTAGGCTCAACTGTAGTCCTGAAAATGGCATTGTTCATTTTGTTCCCGAGGCTTCTATTCCATTTGGTACGTATACCACTTCGTCTTTGTCCATTCATCTGTTTATGGACCTTTTTTTGCTTCCATGTCTTGGCTATTTCAATATTGCTGCAGTGCACATTTGCCTGCCTCTGTCTTTCCGATTCTGGTGGTCTTAGTTAATAGGCTCAAAAGGTGCCCTGTCGCATCATATGGTAGCTCAGTTTTTACCTTGTAAAGCAGCTCCATTCCGTTTTTGTTAGTGCTGTTACCACTTTAGATCCCACCAGACCTAGGAGGTACAGAGTTCTCTAAAACCCCTTCTGCATTTATAGTTTGTGGACTTTTTGCTGATGGCCATTTGACCTGTGTGAGCTGAAACATTTTTGGAGGTTGGATAGGCATGTGGCTAATCATTCCTTATACTGAGCTTTAGGCATCCCCTTTTTCTTCTTTTCCTTTTTTTGTGAAAGAGTGAGTACAACTTCCCTCTTCATATTGACTTCTTGAAAAATTTCTCATGTGTTGAATTTTCTTGCCTATTCCCTACCCCAGGGCCTTTTTTGAGGGCAGGTGTCATTTAGAGCACTGCAGTCCTTGTGACTCGTAATCAACCATTAGCACTGGGTTTAAAGCTGCTGTTGTGGGAAACAGCCACAAGGCGGCAGCATTATTACGTTCTCAACTCTTGCTACTAGGGCAACAGAGTCTTCCTGGAGGTAGTGTTCCGAGGTTGTAAACTAGAGTGGAATGTGCTGGGACAAGCCCCCAGAACTTTATGTCTCCTTCCTTATGTTTGTTTTTTAAATTTAATTTCTACTTCTTATCGGAGTAAATTTGATTACAGTGTTTTGATTGTCTGGCTGTACAGAATCTGCTCAATGATTCATACATATGTCTGTGCATCTTCGGATCCTGTTGGCATGTATGTGATTACAGAATGTATATTTTAAAGGTATTGTGATTATATAATTTATATAGTTTATATGTTATATGTTTATATACATTTAACAAACATTACTATATGTATGTAAACGCCATAGTCCTAATTTACCCATCCTCCCACCTTTCATTTTGGCTAACCATTAGTTTATTTGATAAGTCTGTGAGTGTCTTTTTTTGTGGAAATATGTTCATTGGTAGCAATCTTAGGATAACATGTGTAAATGATATCATAGGATATTTGTCATACCTTTTTTTTTTAAATTAATAGCCAGTTTATTTATTTATTTATTTATTTATTTATCTATTTATTTAGCTGTGTTGGGTCTTCGTTTCGTGCGAGGGCTTTCTCTAGTTGTGGCAAGCGGGAGCCACTCTTTTTGCGGTGCGCAGGCCTCTCACTATCGTGGCCCCTCCCGTTACGGGTCACAGGCTCCAGATGCGCAGGCTCAGCAGTTGTGGCTCACGGTCCCAGTTGCTCTGTGGCACGTGGGATCCTCCCAGACCAGGGCTCGAACCCGCGTCCCCTGCATTAGCAGGCAGATTCTCAACCACTGTGCCACCAGGGAAGCCCCTGTCATACCCTATTGACTTACTTAACCTTATATGATTATTTCTAGGCTCAACTGTAGTCCTGAACACGGCATTGTTCATTTTGTTCCCGAGGCTACTATTCCATTCTGTCGATATACCACTTCTTCTTTGTCCATTCATCTGTTTATGGATCTTTTTTTGTTTCCATTTCTTGGCTATTTCAATATTGCTGCAGTGCACATTTGCCTGCCTCTGTCTTTCCGATTCTGGTGGTCTTAAGTTATAGGCCCAAAAGGTGCCCTGCCGCATCATATGGTAGCTCAGTTTTTACCCTGTAAAGCAGCTCGATTCAGTTTGCGTTAGAGCTGTTATCACTTTACATCCCACCAGCAGCTAGAAGGTACACAGTTCTCTAAAACCCCTTCAGCATTTATAGTTTGTAGACTTTTTGCTGATGGTCATGATTGGTGTGAGCTGAAACCTTTTTGAATTTGAATTTGCCTGTGGCTAATAATTCCTTATACTGAGCTTTAGGCATGTCCTCTTTTTTCTTTTCCTTTTTTTTAAAGAGTGAGTACAACTTCCCTCCTCTTATTGACTTCTTGAAAATTTTCTCATGTCTTGAATTTTTTTGCCTATTCCCTACCGCAGGGCATTTTTTGAGGGCAGGTGTCATTTAGAGCCCTGCAGTCCTTGTGACTATTAAGCAACAATTGGCACTGGGTATAAAGCTGCTGTTGTGGGAAACAGCCACAAGGCGGCAGCATTATTACGTTCTCAACTCTTGTTACTAGGGCAACAGAGTCTTCCTCTAGGTAGTGTTCCGAGGTTATAAATTAGAGTGGAATGTGCTGGGAGAAGCCTGGAGAAGTTTATGTCTCCTTACATATGTTTGTTTTTTAAATTTAATTTCTATTTCTTATCGGAGTAAATTTGATTAGAGTGTTTTGATTGTCTGGCTGTACAGAATCGGCTGAATGATTCATACATATGTCTGTTCATCTTCAGATCCTGTTAGCATGTATGTGATTACACAATGTATATTTTAAAGGTATTGGTGATTATATAATTCATATAGTTTATCTGTTATATGTTTATATACATTTAACATACATTAGTATATGTATGTAAACGCCATAGTCCTAATTTACCCATCCTCCCACCTTTCATTTTGGCTAACCATTAGTTTATTTGATAAGTCTGTGAGTGTCTGTTTTTGTGGAAATATGTTCATTGGTAGCAATCTTAGGATAACATGTATAAATGATATCATAGGATATTTGTCATACCCTTTTGACTTACTTAACCTTATATGATTATTTCTAGGCTCAACTGTAGTCCTGAAAACGGCATTGTTTATTTTGTTCCCGAAGCTACTATTCCATTTGGTACGTATACCATTTCGTCTTTGTCCATTCATCTGTTTATGGACCTTTTTTTTGCTTGTATGTCTTGGCTATTTCAATATTGCTGCAGTGCACATTTGCCTGTCTCTGTCTTTCCGATTATGGTGGTCTTAGTTAATAGGCTCAAAAGGTGCCCTGTCGCATCATATGGTAGCTCAGTTTTTACCTTGTAAAGCAGCTCCATTCCGTTTTTGTTAGTGCTGTTACCACTTTAGATCCCACCAGAGCTAGGAGGTACAGAGTTCTCTAAAACCCCTTCAGCATTTATAGTTTGTAGACTTTTTGCTGATGGCCATTTGACTGGTGTGAGCTGAAACCTTTTTGGAGGTTGTTTAGGCATGTGGCTAATAATTCCTTATACTGAGCTTTAGGCATCCCCTTTTTCTTCTTTTCCTTTTTTTGTTAAAGAGTGAGTACAACTTCCCTCTTCATATTGACTTCTTGAAAAATTTCTCATGTGTTGAATTTTCTTACCTATTCCCTACCCCAGGGCCTTTTTTGAGGGCAGGTGTCATTTAGAGCCCTGCAGTCCTTGTGACTCTTAAGCAACCATTAGCACTGGGGTTAAAGCTGCTGTTGTGGGAAACAGCCACAAGGCGGCAGCATTATTACGTTCTCAACTCTTGTTACTAGAGCAACAGAATCTTCCTGGAGGTAGTGATCCGAGGTTGTAAACTAGAGTGGAATGTGCTGGGACAAGCCCCCAGAACTTTATGTCTCCTTCCTTATGTTTGTTTTTTAAATTTAATTTCTATTTCTTATCGGAGTAAATTTGATTACAGTGTTTTGATTGTCTGGCTGTACAGAATCTGCTCAATGATTCATACATATATCTGTGCATCTTCGGATCCTGTTGGCATGTATGTGATTACAGAATGTATATTTTAAAGGTATTGTGATTATATAATTTATATAGTTTATATGTTATATGTTTATATACATTTAACAAACATTACTATATGTATGTAAACGCCATAGTCCTAATTTACCCATCCTCCCACCTTTCATTTTGGCTAACCATTAGTTTATTTGATAAGTCTGTGAGTGTCTTTTTTTGTGGAAATATGTTCATTGGTAGCAATCTTAGGATAACATGTGTAAATGATATCATAGGATATTTGTCATACCTTTTTTTTTTAAATTAATAGCTACTTTATTTATTTATTTATCTATTTATTTAGCTGTGTTGGGTCTTCGTTTCGTGCGAGGGCTTTCTCTAGTTGTGGCAAGCGGGAGCCACTCTTCATTGCGGTGCGCAGGCCTCTCACTATCGTGGCCCCTCCCGTTACGGGTCACAGGCTCCAGATGCGCAGGCTCAGCAGTTGTGGCTCACGGTCCCAGTTGCTCTGTGGCACGTGGGATCCTCCCAGACCAGGGCTCGAACCCGCGTCCCCTGCATTAGCAGGCAGATTCTCAACCACTGTGCCACCAGGGAAGCCCCTGTCATACCCTATTGACTTACTTAACCTTATATGATTATTTCTAGGCTCAACTGTAGTCCTGAACACGGCATTGTTCATTTTGTTCCCGAGGCTACTATTCCATTCTGTCGATATACCACTTCTTCTTTGTCCATTCATCTGTTTATGGATCTTTTTTTGTTTCCATTTCTTGGCTATTTCAATATTGCTGCAGTGCACATTTGCCTGCCTCTGTCTTTCCGATTCTGGTGGTCTTAAGTTATAGGCCCAAAAGGTGCCCTGCCGCATCATATGGTAGCTCAGTTTTTACCCTGTAAAGCAGCTCGATTCAGTTTGCGTTAGAGCTGTTATCACTTTACATCCCACCAGCAGCTAGAAGGTACACAGTTCTCTAAAACCCCTTCAGCATTTATAGTTTGTAGACTTTTTGCTGATGGTCATGATTGGTGTGAGCTGAAACCTTTTTGAATTTGAATTTGCCTGTGGCTAATAATTCCTTATACTGAGCTTTAGGCATGTCCTCTTTTTTCTTTTCCTTTTTTTTAAAGAGTGAGTACAACTTCCCTCCTCTTATTGACTTCTTGAAAATTTTCTCATGTCTTGAATTTTTTTGCCTATTCCCTACCGCAGGGCATTTTTTGAGGGCAGGTGTCATTTAGAGCCCTGCAGTCCTTGTGACTATTAAGCAACAATTGGCACTGGGTATAAAGCTGCTGTTGTGGGAAACAGCCACAAGGCGGCAGCATTATTACGTTCTCAACTCTTGTTACTAGGGCAACAGAGTCTTCCTCTAGGTAGTGTTCCGAGGTTATAAATTAGAGTGGAATGTGCTGGGAGAAGCCCGGAGAAGTTTATGTCTCCTTACATATGTTTGTTTTTTAAATTTAATTTCTATTTCTTATCGGAGTAAATTTGATTAGAGTGTTTTGATTGTCTGGCTGTACAGAATCGGCTCAATGATTCATACATATGTCTGTTCATCTTCAGATCCTGTTAGCATGTATGTGATTACACAATGTATATTTTAAAGGTATTGGTGATTATATAATTCATATAGTTTATCTGTTATATGTTTATATACATTTAACATACATTAGTATATGTATGTAAACGCCATAGTCCTAATTTACCCATCCTCCCACCTTTCATTTTGGCTAACCATTAGTTTATTTGATAAGTCTGTGAGTGTCTGTTTTTGTGGAAATATGTTCATTGGTAGCAATCTTAGGATAACATGTATAAATGATATCATAGGATATTTGTCATACCCTTTTGACTTACTTAACCTTATATGATTATTTCTAGGCTCAACTGTAGTCCTGAAAACGGCATTGTTTATTTTGTTCCCGAAGCTACTATTCCATTTGGTACGTATACCATTTAGTCTTTGTCCATTCATCTGTTTATGGACCTTTTTTTTGCTTGTATGTCTTGGCTATTTCAATATTGCTGCAGTGCACATTTGCCTGTCTCTGTCTTTCCGATTATGGTGGTCTTAGTTAATAGGCTCAAAAGGTGCCCTGTCGCATCATATGGTAGCTCAGTTTTTACCTTGTAAAGCAGCTCCATTCCGTTTTTGTTAGTGCTGTTACCACTTTAGATCCCACCAGAGCTAGGAGGTACAGAGTTCTCTAAAACCCCTTCAGCATTTATAGTTTGTAGACTTTTTGCTGATGGCCATTTGACTGGTGTGAGCTGAAACCTTTTTGGAGGTTGTTTAGGCATGTGGCTAATAATTCCTTATACTGAGCTTTAGGCATCCCCTTTTTCTTCTTTTCCTTTTTTTGTTAAAGAGTGAGTACAACTTCCCTCTTCATATTGACTTCTTGAAAAATTTCTCATGTGTTGAATTTTCTTACCTATTCCCTACCCCAGGGCCTTTTTTGAGGGCAGGTGTCATTTAGAGCCCTGCAGTCCTTGTGACTCTTAAGCAACCATTAGCACTGGGGTTAAAGCTGCTGTTGTGGGAAACAGCCACAAGGCGGCAGCATTATTACGTTCTCAACTCTTGTTACTAGAGCAACAGAGTCTTCCTGGAGGTAGTGTTCCGAGGTTGTAAACTAGAGTGGAATGTGCTGGGAGAAGCCCCCAGAACTTTATGTCTCCTTACTTCTGTTTCTTTTTTAAATTTAATTTCTATTTCTTATCGGAGTAAATTTGATTAGAGTGTTTTGATTGTCTGGCTGTACAGAATCTGCTCAATGATTCATACATATGTCTGTTCATCTTCGGATCCCGTTAGCATGTATGTGATTACAGAATGTATATTTTAAAGATATTGTGATTATATAATTTATATAGCTTATATGTTATATGTTTATATACGTTTAACAAACATTACTATATGTATGTTAACGCCATAGTCCTAATTTACCCATCCTCCCACCTTTCATTTTGGCTAACCATTAGTTTATTTGATAAGTCTGTGAGTGTCTTTTTTTGTGGAAATATGTTCATTGGTAGCAATCTTAGGATAACATGTATAAATGATATCATAGGATATTTGTCATACCCTTTTTTTTAATTAATAGCAACTTTATTTATTTATTTATTTATTTATTTATTTATCTATTTATTTAGCTGTGTTGGGTCTTCGTTTCGTGCGAGGGCTTTCTCTAGTTGCGGCAAGCGGGGGCCACTCTTCATTGCGGTGCGCGGGCCTCTCACTATCGTGGCCCCTCCCGTTGCGGGGCACAGGCTCCAGATGCGCAGGCTCAGCAGTTGTGGCTCACAGTCCCAGTTGCTCCGTGGCACCTGGGATCCTCCCAGAACAGGGCTCGAACCCGCGTCCCCTGCATTAGCAGGCAGATTCTCAATCACTGCGTCACCAGGGAAGCCCCTGTCATACCCTTTTGACTTACTCAACCTTATATGATTATTTCTAGGCTCAACTGTAGTCCTGAAAACGGCATTGTTCATTTTGTTCGCGAGGCTACTATTCCATTTGGTACGTATACCATTTCGTCTTTGTCCATTCATCTGTTTATGGAACTTTTTTTTGCTTGTATGTCTTGGCTATTTCAATATTGCTGCAGTGCACATTTGCCTGCCTCTGTCTTTCCGATTCTGGTGGTCTTAGTTAATAGGCTCAAAAGGTGCCCTGTCGCATCATATGGTAGCTCAGTTTTTACCTTGTAAAGCAGCTCCATTCCGTTTTTGTTAGTGCTGTTACCACTTTAGATCCCACCAGAGCTAGGAGGTACAGAGTTCTCTAAAACCCCTTCTGCATTTATAGTTTGTGGACTTTTTGCTGATGGCTATTTGACCTGTGTGAGCTGAAACCTTTTTGGAGGTTGGATAGGCATGTGGCTAATAATTCCTTATCCTGAGCTTTAGGCATCCCCTTTTTCTTCTTTTCCTTTTTTTGTTAAAGAGTGAGTACAACTTCTCTCTTCATATTGACTTCTTGAAAAATTTCTCATGTGTTGGATTTTCTTGCCTATTCCCTACCCCAGGGCCTTTTTTGAGGGCAGGTGTCATTTAGAGCCCTGCAGTCCTTGTGACTCATAAGCAACCATTAGCACTGGGTTTAAAGCTGCTGTTGTGGGAAACAGCCACAAGGCGGCAGCATTATTACGTTCTCAACTCTTGTTACTAGGGCAACAGAGTCTTCCTGGAGGTAGTGTTCCGCGGTTGTAAATTAGAGTGGAATGTGCTGGGAGAAGCCCCGAGAAGTTTATGTCTCCTTACTTATGTTTGTTTTTTAAATTTAATTTCTATTTCTTATCGGAGTAAATTTGATTAGAGTGTTTTGATTGTCTGGCTGTACAGAATCTGCTCAATGATTCATACATATGTCTGTTCATCTTCGGATCCTGTTAGCATGTATGTGATTACAGAATGTATATTTTAAAGGTATTGTGAGTATATAATTTATATAGCTTATATGTTATATGTTTATATACGTTTAACAAACATTACTATATGTATGTTAACGCCATAGTCCTAATTTACCCATCCTCCCACCTTTCATTTTGGCTAACCATTAGTTTATTTGATAAGTCTGTGAGTGTCTTTTTTTGTGGAAATATGTTCATTGGTAGCAATCTTAGGATAACATGTATAAATGATATCATAGGATATTTGTCATACCCTTTTTTTTTAATTAATAGCTACTTTATTTATTTATTTATCTATTTATTTAGCTGTGTTGGGTCTTCGTTTCGTGCGAGGGCTTTCTCTAGTTGCGGCAAGCGGGGGCCACTCTTCATTGCGATGCGCGGGCCTCTCACTATCGTGGCCCCTCCCGTTGCGTGGCACAGTCTCCAGATGCGCAGGCTCAGCAGTTGTGGCTCACGGTCCCAGTTGCTCCGTGGCACGTGGGATCCTCCCAGACCAGGGCTCGAACCCGCGTCCCCTGCATTAGCAGGCAGATTCTCAACCACTGCGCCACCAGGGAAGCCCCTGTCATACCCTTTTGACTTACTTAACCTTATATGATTATTTCTAGGCTCAACTGTAGTCCTGAAAACGGCATTGTTCATTTTGTTCCCGAGGCTTCTATTCCATTTGGTACGTATACCACTTCGTATTTGTCCATTCATCTGTTTACGGACCTTTTTTTTGCTTCCATGTCTTGGCTATATCAATGTTGTTGCAGTTCACATTTCCCTGCCTCTCTCTTTCCGATTCTGGTGGTCTTAGGTTATAGGCCCAAAAGGTGCCCTGCCGCATCATATGGTAGCTCAATTTTTACCTTTGTAGCAGCTCCATTCAGTTTTCGTTAGTGCTGTTACCACTTTACATCCCACCAGCAGCTAGAAGGTACACATTTTTCTAAAACCCCTTAAGCATTTATAGTTTGTAGTCTTTTTGCTGATGGTCATGACTGGTGTGAGCTGAAACCTTTTTGAATTTGAATTTGCATGTGGCTAATAATTCCTTATACTGAGCTTTAAGCATATCCTTTTTTTTCTTTTCCTTTTTTTGATAAAGAGTGAGTACAACTTCCCTCTTCATATTGACTTCTTGAAAAATTTCTCATGTGTTGAATTTTCTTGCCTATTCCCCACTCCAGGGCATTTCTTGAGGGCAGGTGTCATTTAGAGCCCTGCAGTCCTTGTGACTCTTAAGCAACCATTAGCACTGGGTTTAAAGCTGCTGTTGTGGGAAACAGCCACAAGGCGGCAGCATTATTACGTTCTCAACTCTAGCTACTAGGGCAACAGAGTCTTCCTGGAGGTAGTGTTCCGAGGTTGTAAACTAGAGTGGAATGTGCTGGGACAAGCCCCCAGAACTTTATGTCTCCTTCCTTATGTTTGTTTTTTAAATTTAATTTCTATTTCTTATCGGAGTAAATTTGATTACAGTGTTTTGATTGTCTGGCTGTACAGAATCTGCTCAATGATTCATACATATGTCTGTGCATCTTCGGATCCTGTTGGCATGTATGTGATTACAGAATGTATATTTTAAAGGTATTGTGATTATATAATTTATATAGTTTATATGTTATATGTTTATATACATTTAACAAACATTACTATATGTATGTAAACGCCATAGTCCTAATTTACCCATCCTCCCACCTTTCATTTTGGCTAACCATTAGTTTATTTGATAAGTCTGTGAGTGTCTTTTTTTGTGGAAATATGTTCATTGGTAGCAATCTTAGGATAACATGTGTAAATGATATCATAGGATATTTGTCATACCTTTTTTTTAAAATTAATAGCTACTTTATTTATTTATTTATTTATTTATTTATCTATTTATTTAGCTGTGTTGGGTCTTCGTTTCGTGCGAGGGCTTTCTCTAGTTGTGGCAAGCGGGAGCCACTCTTCATTGCGGTGCGCAGGCCTCTCACTATCGTGGCCCCTCCCGTTACGGGTCACAGGCTCCAGATGCGCAGGCTCAGCAGTTGTGGCTCACGGTCCCAGTTGCTCTGTGGCACGTGGGATCCTCCCAGAACAGGGCTCGAACCCGCGTCCCCTGCATTAGCAGGCAGATTCTCAACCACTGTGCCACCAGGGAAGCCCCTGTCATACCCTATTGACTTACTTAACCTTATATGATTATTTCTAGGCTCAACTGTAGTCCTGAACACGGCATTGTTCATTTTGTTCCCGAGGCTACTATTCCATTCTGTCGATATACCACTTCTTCTTTGTCCATTCATCTGTTTATGGATCTTTTTTTGTTTCCATTTCTTGGCTATTTCAATATTGCTGCAGTGCACATTTGCCTGCCTCTGTCTTTCCGATTCTGGTGGTCTTAAGTTATAGGCCCAAAAGGTGCCCTGCCGCATCATATGGTAGCTCAGTTTTTACCCTGTAAAGCAGCTCGATTCAGTTTGCGTTAGAGCTGTTATCACTTTACATCCCACCAGCAGCTAGAAGGTACACAGTTCTCTAAAACCCCTTCAGCATTTATAGTTTGTAGACTTTTTGCTGATGGTCATGATTGGTGTGAGCTGAAACCTTTTTAATTTGAATTTGCCTGTGGCTAATAATTCCTTATACTGAGCTTTAGGCATGTCCTCTTTTTTCTTTTCCTTTTTTTTAAAGAGTGAGTACAACTTCCCTCCTCTTATTGACTTCTTGAAAATTTTCTCATGTCTTGAATTTTTTTGCCTATTCCCTACCGCAGGGCATTTTTTGAGGGCAGGTGTCATTTAGAGCCCTGCAGTCCTTGTGACTATTAAGCAACAATTGGCACTGGGTATAAAGCTGCTGTTGTGGGAAACAGCCACAAGGTGGCAGCATTATTACGTTCTCAACTCTTGTTACTAGGGCAACAGAGTCTTCCTCTAGGTAGTGTTCCGAGGTTATAAATTAGAGTGGAATGTGCTGGGAGAAGCCCGGAGAAGTTTATGTCTCCTTACATATGTTTGTTTTTTAAATTTAATTTCTATTTCTTATCGGAGTAAATTTGATTAGAGTGTTTTGATTGTCTGGCTGTACAGAATCGGCTCAATGATTCATACATATGTCTGTTCATCTTCAGATCCTGTTAGCATGTATGTGATTACACAATGTATATTTTAAAGGTATTGGTGATTATATAATTCATATAGTTTATCTGTTATATGTTTATATACATTTAACATACATTAGTATATGTATGTAAACGCCATAGTCCTAATTTACCCATCCTCCCACCTTTCATTTTGGCTAACCATTAGTTTATTTGATAAGTCTGTGAGTGTCTGTTTTTGTGGAAATATGTTCATTGGTAGCAATCTTAGGATAACATGTATAAATGATATCATAGGATATTTGTCATACCCTTTTGACTTACTTAACCTTATATGATTATTTCTAGGCTCAACTGTAGTCCTGAAAACGGCATTGTTTATTTTGTTCCCGAAGCTACTATTCCATTTGGTACGTATACCATTTCATCTTTGTCCATTCATCTGTTTATGGACCTTTTTTTTGCTTGTATGTCTTGGCTATTTCAATATTGCTGCAGTGCACATTTGCCTGTCTCTGTCTTTCCGATTATGGTGGTCTTAGTTAATAGGCTCAAAAGGTGCCCTGTCGCATCATATGGTAGCTCAGTTTTTACCTTGTAAAGCAGCTCCATTCCGTTTTTGTTAGTGCTGTTACCACTTTAGATCCCACCAGAGCTAGGAGGTACAGAGTTCTCTAAAACCCCTTCAGCATTTATAGTTTGTAGACTTTTTGCTGATGGCCATTTGACTGGTGTGAGCTGAAACCTTTTTGGAGGTTGTTTAGGCATGTGGCTAATAATTCCTTATACTGAGCTTTAGGCATCCCCTTTTTCTTCTTTTCCTTTTTTTGTTAAAGAGTGAGTACAACTTCCCTCTTCATATTGACTTCTTGAAAAATTTCTCATGTGTTGAATTTTCTTACCTATTCCCTACCCCAGGGCCTTTTTTGAGGGCAGGTGTCATTTAGAGCCCTGCAGTCCTTGTGACTCTTAAGCAACCATTAGCACTGGGGTTAAAGCTGCTGTTGTGGGAAACAGCCACAAGGCGGCAGCATTATTACGTTCTCAACTCTTGTTACTAGAGCAACAGAGTCTTCCTGGAGGTAGTGTTCCGAGGTTGTAAACTAGAGTGGAATGTGCTGGGAGAAGCCCCCAGAACTTTATGTCTCCTTACTTCTGTTTCTTTTTTAAATTTAATTTCTATTTCTTATCGGAGTAAATTTGATTAGAGTGTTTTGATTGTCTGGCTGTACAGAATCTGCTCAATGATTCATACATATGTCTGTTCATCTTCGGATCCTGTTAGCATGTATGTGATTACACAATATATATTTTAAAGGTATTGGTGATTATATAATTCATATAGTTTATCTGTTATATGTTTACATACATTTAACATACATTAGTATATGTATGTAAACGCCATAGTCCTAATTTACCCATCCTCCCACCTTTAATTTTGGCTAACCATTAGTTTATTTGATAAGTCTGTGAGTGTCTTTTTTTGTGGAAATATGTTCATTGGTAGCAATCTTAGGATAACATGTATAAATGATATCATAGGATATTTGTCATACCCTTTTTTTTTAATTAATAGCAACTTTATTTATTTATTTATTTATTTATTTATTTATCTATTTATTTAGCTGTGTTGGGTCTTCGTTTCGTGCGAGGACTTTCTCTAGTTGCGGCAAGCGGGGGCCACTCTTCATTGCGGTGCGCGGGCCTCTAACTATCGTGGACCCTCCCGTTGCGGGGCACAGGCTCCAGATGCGCAGACTCAGCAGTTGTGGCTCACGGTCCCAGTTGCTCCGTGGCACGTGGGATCCTCCCAGACCAGGGCTCGAACCCGCGTCCCCTGCATTAGCAGGCAGATTCTCAATCACTGCGTCACCAGGGAAGCCCCTGTCATACCCTTTTGACTTACTCAACCTTATATGATTATTTCTAGGCTCAACTGTAGTCCTGAAAACGGCATTGTTCATTTTGTTCGCGAGGCTACTATTCCATTTGGTACGTATACCATTTCGTCTTTGTCCATTCATCTGTTTATGGAACTTTTTTTTGCTTGTATGTCTTGGCTATTTCAATATTGCTGCAGTGCACATTTGCCTGCCTCTGTCTTTCCGATTCTGGTGGTCTTAGTTAATAGGCTCAAAAGGTGCCCTGTCGCATCATATGGTAGCTCAGTTTTTACCTTGTAAAGCAGCTCCATTCCGTTTTTGTTAGTGCTGTTACCACTTTAGATCCCACCAGACCTAGGAGGTACAGAGTTCTCTAAAACCCCTTCTGCATTTATAGTTTGTGGACTTTTTGCTGATGGCCATTTGACCTGTGTGAGCTGAAACCTTTTTGGAGGTTGGATAGGCATGTGGCTAATAATTCCTTATCCTGAGCTTTAGGCATCCCCTTTTTCTTCTTTTCCTTTTTTTGTTAAAGAGTGAGTACAACTTCTCTCTTCATATTGACTTCTTGAAAAATTTCTCATGTGTTGGATTTTCTTGCCTATTCCCTACCCCAGGGCCTTTTTTGAGGGCAGGTGTCATTTAGAGCCCTGCAGTCCTTGTGACTCATAAGCAACCATTAGCACTGGGTTTAAAGCTGCTGTTGTGGGAAACAGCCACAAGGCGGCAGCATTATTACGTTCTCAACTCTTGTTACTAGGGCAACAGAGTCTTCCTGGAGGTAGTGTTCCGCGGTTGTAAATTAGAGTGGAATGTGCTGGGAGAAGCCCCGAGAAGTTTATGTCTCCTTACTTATGTTTGTTTTTTAAATTTAATTTCTATTTCTTATCGGAGTAAATTTGATTAGAGTGTTTTGATTGTCTGGCTGTACAGAATCTGCTCAATGATTCATACATATGTCTGTTCATCTTCGGATCCTGTTAGCATGTATGTGATTACAGAATGTATATTTTAAAGGTATTGTGAGTATATAATTTATATAGCTTATATGTTATATGTTTATATACGTTTAACAAACATTACTATATGTATGTTAACGCCATAGTCCTAATTTACCCATCCTCCCACCTTTCATTTTGGCTAACCATTAGTTTATTTGATAAGTCTGTGAGTGTCTTTTTTTGTGGAAATATGTTCATTGGTAGCAATCTTAGGATAACATGTATAAATGATATCATAGGATATTTGTCATACCCTTTTTTTTTAATTAATAGCTACTTTATTTATTTATTTATCTATTTATTTAGCTGTGTTGGGTCTTCGTTTCGTGCGAGGGCTTTCTCTAGTTGCGGCAAGCGGGGGCCACTCTTCATTGCGATGCGCGGGCCTCTCACTATCGTGGCCCCTCCCGTTGCGCGGCACAGTCTCCAGATGCGCAGGCTCAGCAGTTGTGGCTCACGGTCCCAGTTGCTCCGTGGCACGTGGGATCCTCCCAGACCAGGGCTCGAACCCGCGTCCCCTGCATTAGCAGGCAGATTCTCAACCACTGCGCCACCAGGGAAGCCCCTGTCATACCCTATTGACTTACTTAACCTTATATGATTATTTCTAGTCTCAACTGTAGTCCTGAACACGGCATTGTTCATTTTGTTCCCGAGGCTACTATTCCATTCTGTCGATATACCACTTCTTCTTTGTCCATTCATCTGTTTATGGATCTTTTTTTGTTTCCATTTCTTGGCTATTTCAATATTGCTGCAGTGCACATTTGCCTGCCTCTGTCTTTCCGATTCTGGTGGTCTTAAGTTATAGGCCCAAAAGGTGCCCTGCCGCATCATATGGTAGCTCAGTTTTTACCCTGTAAAGCAGCTCGATTCAGTTTGCGTTAGAGCTGTTATCACTTTACATCCCACCAGCAGCTAGAAGGTACACAGTTCTCTAAAACCCCTTCAGCATTTATAGTTTGTAGACTTTTTGCTGATGGTCATGATTGGTGTGAGCTGAAACCTTTTTAATTTGAATTTGCCTGTGGCTAATAATTCCTTATACTGAGCTTTAGGCATGTCCTCTTTTTTCTTTTCCTTTTTTTTAAAGAGTGAGTACAACTTCCCTCCTCTTATTGACTTCTTGAAAATTTTCTCATGTCTTGAATTTTTTTGCCTATTCCCTACCGCAGGGCATTTTTTGAGGGCAGGTGTCATTTAGAGCCCTGCAGTCCTTGTGACTATTAAGCAACAATTGGCACTGGGTATAAAGCTGCTGTTGTGGGAAACAGCCACAAGGTGGCAGCATTATTACGTTCTCAACTCTTGTTACTAGGGCAACAGAGTCTTCCTCTAGGTAGTGTTCCGAGGTTATAAATTAGAGTGGAATGTGCTGGGAGAAGCCCGGAGAAGTTTATGTCTCCCTACATATGTTTGTTTTTTAAATTTAATTTCTATTTCTTATCGGAGTAAATTTGATTAGAGTGTTTTGATTGTCTGGCTGTACAGAATCGGCTCAATGATTCATACATATGTCTGTTCATCTTTAGATCCTGTTAGCATGTATGTGATTACACAATGTATATTTTAAAGGTATTGGTGATTATATAATTCATATAGTTTATCTGTTATATGTTTATATACATTTAACATACATTAGTATATGTATGTAAACGCCATAGTCCTAATTTACCCATCCTCCCACCTTTCATTTTGGCTAACCATTAGTTTATTTGATAAGTCTGTGAGTGTCTGTTTTTGTGGAAATATGTTCATTGGTAGCAATCTTAGGATAACATGTATAAATGATATCATAGGATATTTGTCATACCCTTTTGACTTACTTAACCTTATATGATTATTTCTAGGCTCAACTGTAGTCCTGAAAACGGCATTGTTTATTTTGTTCCCGAAGCTACTATTCCATTTGGTACGTATACCATTTCGTCTTTGTCCATTCATCTGTTTATGGACCTTTTTTTTGCTTGTATGTCTTGGCTATTTCAATATTGCTGCAGTGCACATTTGCCTGTCTCTGTCTTTCCGATTATGGTGGTCTTAGTTAATAGGCTCAAAAGGTGCCCTGTCGCATCATATGGTAGCTCAGTTTTTACCTTGTAAAGCAGCTCCATTCCGTTTTTGTTAGTGCTGTTACCACTTTAGATCCCACCAGAGCTAGGAGGTACAGAGTTCTCTAAAACCCCTTCAGCATTTATAGTTTGTAGACTTTTTGCTGATGGCCATTTGACTGGTGTGAGCTGAAACCTTTTTGGAGGTTGTTTAGGCATGTGGCTAATAATTCCTTATACTGAGCTTTAGGCATCCCCTTTTTCTTCTTTTCCTTTTTTTGTTAAAGAGTGAGTACAACTTCCCTCTTCATATTGACTTCTTGAAAAATTTCTCATGTGTTGAATTTTCTTACCTATTCCCTACCCCAGGGCCTTTTTTGAGGGCAGGTGTCATTTAGAGCCCTGCAGTCCTTGTGACTCTTAAGCAACCATTAGCACTGGGGTTAAAGCTGCTGTTGTGGGAAACAGCCACAAGGCGGCAGCATTATTACGTTCTCAACTCTTGTTACTAGAGCAACAGAGTCTTCCTGGAGGTAGTGTTCCGAGGTTGTAAACTAGAGTGGAATGTGCTGGGAGAAGCCCCCAGAACTTTATGTCTCCTTACTTCTGTTTCTTTTTTAAATTTAATTTCTATTTCTTATCGGAGTAAATTTGATTAGAGTGTTTTGATTGTCTGGCTGTACAGAATCTGCTCAATGATTCATACATATGTCTGTTCATCTTCGGATCCTGTTAGCATGTATGTGATTACAGAATGTATATTTTAAAGGTATTGGTGATTATATAATTCATATAGTTTATCTGTTATATGTTTACATGCATTTAACATACATTAGTATATGTATGTAAACGCCATAGTCCTAATTTACCCATCCTCCCACCTTTCATTTTGGCTAACCATTAGTTTATTTGATAAGTCTGTGAGTGTCTTTTTTTGTGGAAATATGTTCATTGGTAGCAATCTTAGGATAACATGTATAAATGATATCATAGGATATTTGTCATACCCTTTTTTTTTAATTAATAGCAACTTTATTTATTTATTTATTTATTTATTTATTTATCTATTTATTTAGCTGTGTTGGGTCTTCGTTTCGTGCGAGGACTTTCTGTAGTTGCGGCAAGCGGGGGCCACTCTTCATTGCGGTGCGCGGACCTCTCACTATCGTGGCCCCTCCCGTTGCGGGGCACAGGCTCCAGATGCGCAGGCTCAGCAGTTGTGGCTCACGGTCCCAGTTGCTCCGTGGCACGTGGGATCCTCCCAGACCAGGGCTCGAACCCGCGTCCCCTGCATTAGCAGGCAGATTCTCAATCACTGCGTCACCAGGGAAGCCCCTGTCATACCCTTTTGACTTACTCAACCTTATATGATTATTTCTAGGCTCAACTGTAGTCCTGAAAACGGCATTGTTCATTTTGTTCGCGAGGCTACTATTCCATTTGGTACGTATACCATTTCGTCTTTGTCCATTCATCTGTTTATGGAACTTTTTTTTGCTTGTATGTCTTGGCTATTTCAATATTGCTGCAGTGCACATTTGCCTGCCTCTGTCTTTCCGATTCTGGTGGTCTTAGTTAATAGGCTCAAAAGGTGCCCTGTCGCATCATATGGTAGCTCAGTTTTTACCTTGTAAAGCAGCTCCATTCCGTTTTTGTTAGTGCTGTTACCACTTTAGATCCCACCAGACCTAGGAGGTACAGAGTTCTCTAAAACCCCTTCTGCATTTATAGTTTGTGGACATTTTGCTGATGGCCATTTGACCTGTGTGAGCTGAAACCTTTTTGGAGGTTGGATAGGCATGTGGCTAATAATTCCTTATCCTGAGCTTTAGGCATCCCCTTTTTCTTCTTTTCCTTTTTTTGTTAAAGAGTGAGTACAACTTCTCTCTTCATATTGACTTCTTGAAAAATTTCTCATGTGTTGGATTTTCTTGCCTATTCCCTACCCCAGGGCCTTTTTTGAGGGCAGGTGTCATTTAGAGCCCTGCAGTCCTTGTGACTCATAAGCAACCATTAGCACTGGGTTTAAAGCTGCTGTTGTGGGAAACAGCCACAAGGCGGCAGCATTATTACGTTCTCAACTCTTGTTACTAGGGCAACAGAGTCTTCCTGGAGGTAGTGTTCCGCGGTTGTAAATTAGAGTGGAATGTGCTGGGAGAAGCCCCGAGAAGTTTATGTCTCCTTACTTATGTTTGTTTTTTAAATTTAATTTCTATTTCTTATCGGAGTAAATTTGATTAGAGTGTTTTGATTGTCTGGCTGTACAGAATCTGCTCAATGATTCATACATATGTCTGTTCATCTTCGGATCCTGTTAGCATGTATGTGATTACAGAATGTATATTTTAAAGGTATTGTGAGTATATAATTTATATAGCTTATATGTTATATGTTTATATACGTTTAACAAACATTACTATATGTATGTTAACGCCATAGTCCTAATTTACCCATCCTCCCACCTTTCATTTTGGCTAACCATTAGTTTATTTGATAAGTCTGTGAGTGTCTTTTTTTGTGGAAATATGTTCATTGGTAGCAATCTTAGGATAACATGTATAAATGATATCATAGGATATTTGTCATACCCTTTTTTTTAAATTAATAGCTACTTTATTTATTTATTTATCTATTTATTTAGCTGTGTTGGGTCTTCGTTTCGTGCGAGGGCTTTCTCTAGTTGCGGCAAGCGGGGGCCACTCTTCATTGCGATGCGCGGGCCTCTCACTATCGTGGCCCCTCCCGTTGCGCGGCACAGTCTCCAGATGCGCAGGCTCAGCAGTTGTGGCTCACGGTCCCAGTTGCTCCGTGGCACGTGGGATCCTCCCAGACCAGGGCTCGAACCCGCGTCTCCTGCATTAGCAGGCAGATTCTCAACCACTGCGCCACCAGGGAAGCCCCTGTCATACCCTTTTGACTTACTTAACCTTATATGATTATTTCTAGGCTCAACTGTAGTCCTGAAAACGGCATTGTTCATTTTGTTCCCGAGGCTTCTATTCCATTTGGTACGTATACCACTTCGTATTTGTCCATTCATCTGTTTACGGACCTTTTTTTTGCTTCCATGTCTTGGCTATATCAATGTTGTTGCAGTTCACATTTCCCTGCCTCTCTCTTTCCGATTCTGGTGGTCTTAGGTTATAGGCCCAAAAGGTGCCCTGCCGCATCATATGGTAGCTCAATTTTTACCTTTGTAGCAGCTCCATTCAGTTTTCGTTAGTGCTGTTACCACTTTACATCCCACCAGCAGCTAGAAGGTACACATTTTTCTAAAACCCCTTAAGCATTTATAGTTTGTAGTCTTTTTGCTGATGGTCATGACTGGTGTGAGCTGAAACCTTTTTGAATTTGAATTTGCATGTGGCTAATAATTCCTTATACTGAGCTTTAAGCATATCCTTTTTTTTCTTTTCCTTTTTTTGATAAAGAGTGAGTACAACTTCCCTCTTCATTTTGACTTCTTGAAAAATTTCTCATGTGTTGAATTTTCTTGCCTATTCCCCACTCCAGGGCATTTCTTGAGGGCAGGTGTCATTTAGAGCCCTGCAGTCCTTGTGACTCTTAAGCAACCATTAGCACTGGGTTTAAAGCTGCTGTTGTGGGAAACAGCCACAAGGCGGCAGCATTATTACGTTCTCAACTCTTGCTACTAGGGCAACAGAGTCTTCCTGGAGGTAGTGTTCCGAGGTTGTAAACTAGAGTGGAATGTGCTGGGACAAGCCCCCAGAACTTTATGTCTCCTTCCTTATGTTTGTTTTTTAAATTTAATTTCTATTTCTTATCGGAGTAAATTTGATTACAGTGTTTTGATTGTCTGGCTGTACAGAATCTGCTCAATGATTCATACATATGTCTGTGCATCTTCGGATCCTGTTGGCATGTATGTGATTACAGAATGTATATTTTAAAGGTATTGTGATTATATAATTTATATAGTTTATATGTTATATGTTTATATACATTTAACAAACATTACTATATGTATGTAAACGCCATAGTCCTAATTTACCCATCCTCCCACCTTTCATTTTGGCTAACCATTAGTTTATTTGATAAGTCTGTGAGTGTCTTTTTTTGTGGAAATATGTTCATTGGTAGCAATCTTAGGATAACATGTGTAAATGATATCATAGGATATTTGTCATACCTTTTTTTTTTAAATTAATAGCTACTTTATTTATTTATTTATTTATTTATTTATCTATTTATTTAGCTGTGTTGGGTCTTCGTTTCGTGCGAGGGCTTTCTCTAGTTGTGGCAAGCGGGAGCCACTCTTCATTGCAGTGCGCAGGCCTCTCACTATCGTGGCCCCTCCCGTTACGGGTCACAGGCTCCAGATGCGCAGGCTCAGCAGTTGTGGCTCACGGTCCCAGTTGCTCCGTGGCACATGGGATCCTCCCAGACCAGGGCTCGAACCCGCGTCCCCTGCATTAGCAGGCAGATTCTCAACCACTGTGCCACCAGGGAAGCCCCTGTCATACCCTATTGACTTACTTAACCTTATATGATTATTTCTAGGCTCAACTGTAGTCCTGAACACGGCATTGTTCATTTTGTTCCCGAGGCTACTATTCCATTCTGTCGATATACCACTTCTTCTTTGTCCATTCATCTGTTTATGGATCTTTTTTTGTTTCCATTTCTTGGCTATTTCAATATTGCTGCAGTGCACATTTGCCTGCCTCTGTCTTTCCGATTCTGGTGGTCTTAAGTTATAGGCCCAAAAGGTGCCCTGCCGCATCATATGGTAGCTCAGTTTTTACCCTGTAAAGCAGCTCGATTCAGTTTGCGTTAGAGCTGTTATCACTTTACATCCCACCAGCAGCTAGAAGGTACACAGTTCTCTAAAACCCCTTCAGCATTTATAGTTTGTAGACTTTTTGCTGATGGTCATGATTGGTGTGAGCTGAAACCTTTTTGAATTTGAATTTGCCTGTGGCTAATAATTCCTTATACTGAGCTTTAGGCATGTCCTCTTTTTTCTTTTCCTTTTTTTAAAGAGTGAGTACAACTTCCCTCCTCTTATTGACTTCTTGAAAATTTTCTCATGTCTTGAATTTTTTTGCCTATTCCCTACCGCAGGGCATTTTTTGAGGGCAGGTGTCATTTAGAGCCCTGCAGTCCTTGTGACTATTAAGCAACAATTGGCACTGGGTATAAAGCTGCTGTTGTGGGAAACAGCCACAAGGCGGCAGCATTATTACGTTCTCAACTCTTGTTACTAGGGCAACAGAGTCTTCCTCTAGGTAGTGTTCCGAGGTTATAAATTAGAGTGGAATGTGCTGGGAGAAGCCCGGAGAAGTTTATGTCTCCTTACATATGTTTGTTTTTTAAATTTAATTTCTATTTCTTATCGGAGTAAATTTGATTAGAGTGTTTTGATTGTCTGGCTGTACAGAATCGGCTCAATGATTCATACATATGTCTGTTCATCTTCAGATCCTGTTAGCATGTATGTGATTACACAATGTATATTTTAAAGGTATTGGTGATTATATAATTCATATAGTTTATCTGTTATATGTTTATATACATTTAACATACATTAGTATATGTATGTAAACGCCATAGTCCTAATTTACCCATCCTCCCACCTTTCATTTTGGCTAACCATTAGTTTATTTGATAAGTCTGTGAGTGTCTGTTTTTGTGGAAATATGTTCATTGGTAGCAATCTTAGGATAACATGTATAAATGATATCATAGGATATTTGTCATACCCTTTTGACTTACTTAACCTTATATGATTATTTCTAGGCTCAACTGTAGTCCTGAAAACGGCATTGTTTATTTTGTTCCCGAAGCTACTATTCCATTTGGTACGTATACCATTTCGTCTTTGTCCATTCATCTGTTTATGGACCTTTTTTTTGCTTGTATGTCTTGGCTATTTCAATATTGCTGCAGTGCACATTTGCCTGTCTCTGTCTTTCCGATTATGGTGGTCTTAGTTAATAGGCTTAAAAGGTGCCCTGTCGCATCATATGGTAGCTCAGTTTTTACCTTGTAAAGCAGCTCCATTCCGTTTTTGTTAGTGCTGTTACCACTTTAGATCCCACCAGAGCTAGGAGGTACAGAGTTCTCTAAAACCCCTTCAGCATTTATAGTTTGTAGACTTTTTGCTGATGGCCATTTGACTGGTGTGAGCTGAAACCTTTTTGGAGGTTGTTTAGGCATGTGGCTAATAATTCCTTATACTGAGCTTTAGGCATCCCCTTTTTCTTCTTTTCCTTTTTTTGTTAAAGAGTGAGTACAACTTCCCTCTTCATATTGACTTCTTGAAAAATTTCTCATGTGTTGAATTTTCTTACCTATTCCCTACCCCAGGGCCTTTTTTGAGGGCAGGTGTCATTTAGAGCCCTGCAGTCCTTGTGACTCTTAAGCAACCATTAGCACTGGGGTTAAAGCTGCTGTTGTGGGAAACAGCCACAAGGCGGCAGCATTATTACGTTCTCAACTCTTGTTACTAGAGCAACAGAGTCTTCCTGGAGGTAGTGTTCTGAGGTTGTAAACTAGAGTGGAATGTGCTGGGAGAAGCCCCCAGAACTTTATGTCTCCTTACTTCTGTTTCTTTTTTAAATTTAATTTCTATTTCTTATCGGAGTAAATTTGATTAGAGTGTTTTGATTGTCTGGCTGTACAGAATCTGCTCAATGATTCATACATATGTCTGTTCATCTTCGGATCCCGTTAGCATGTATGTGATTACAGAATGTATATTTTAAAGATATTGTGATTATATAATTTATATAGCTTATATGTTATATGTTTATATACGTTTAACAAACATTACTATATGTATGTTAACGCCATAGTCCTAATTTACCCATCCTCCCACCTTTCATTTTGGCTAACCATTAGTTTATTTGATAAGTCTGTGAGTGTCTTTTTTTGTGGAAATATGTTCATTGGTAGCAATCTTAGGATAACATGTATAAATGATATCATAGGATATTTGTCATACCCTTTTTTTTAATTAATAGCAACTTTATTTATTTATTTATTTATTTATTTATTTATCTATTTATTTAGCTGTGTTGGGTCTTCGTTTCGTGCGAGGGCTTTCTCTAGTTGCGGCAAGCGGGGGCCACTCTTCATTGCGGTGCGCGGGCCTCTCACTATCGTGACCCCTCCCGTTGCGGGGCACAGGCTCCAGATGCGCAGGCTCAGCAGTTGTGGCTCACAGTCCCAGTTGCTCCGTGGCACCTGGGATCCTCCCAGAACAGGGCTCGAACCCGCGTCCCCTGCATTAGCAGGCAGATTCTCAATCACTGCGTCACCAGGGAAGCCCCTGTCATACCCTTTTGACTTACTCAACCTTATATGATTATTTCTAGGCTCAACTGTAGTCCTGAAAACGGCATTGTTCATTTTGTTCGCGAGGCTACTATTCCATTTGGTACGTATACCATTTCGTCTTTGTCCATTCATCTGTTTATGGAACTTTTTTTTGCTTGTATGTCTTGGCGATTTCAATATTGCTGCAGTGCACATTTGCCTGCCTCTGTCTTTCCGATTCTGGTGGTCTTAGTTAATAGGCTCAAAAGGTGCCCTGTCGCATCATATGGTAGCTCAGTTTTTACCTTGTAAAGCAGCTCCATTCCGTTTTTGTTAGTGCTGTTACCACTTTAGATCCCACCAGACCTAGGAGGTACAGAGTTCTCTAAAACCCCTTCTGCATTTATAGTTTGTGGACTTTTTGCTGATGGCCATTTGACCTGTGTGAGCTGAAACCTTTTTGGAGGTTGGATAGGCATGTGGCTAATAATTCCTTATCCTGAGCTTTAGGCATCCCCTTTTTCTTCTTTTCCTTTTTTTGTTAAAGAGTGAGTACAACTTCTCTCTTCATATTGACTTCTTGAAAAATTTCTCATGTGTTGGATTTTCTTGCCTATTCCCTACCCCAGGGCCTTTTTTGAGGGCAGGTGTCATTTAGAGCCCTGCAGTCCTTGTGACTCATAAGCAACCATTAGCACTGGGTTTAAAGCTGCTGTTGTGGGAAACAGCCACAAGGCGGCAGCATTATTACGTTCTCAACTCTTGTTACTAGGGCAACAGAGTCTTCCTGGAGGTAGTGTTCCGCGGTTGTAAATTAGAGTGGAATGTGCTGGGAGAAGCCCCGAGAAGTTTATGTCTCCTTACTTATGTTTGTTTTTTAAATTTAATTTCTATTTCTTATCGGAGTAAATTTGATTAGAGTGTTTTGATTGTCTGGCTGTACAGAATCTGCTCAATGATTCATACATATGTCTGTTCATCTTCGGATCCTGTTAGCATGTATGTGATTACAGAATGTATATTTTAAAGGTATTGTGAGTATATAATTTATATAGCTTATATGTTATATGTTTATATACGTTTAACAAACATTACTATATGTATGTTAACGCCATAGTCCTAATTTACCCATCCTCCCACCTTTCATTTTGGCTAACCATTAGTTTATTTGATAAGTCTGTGAGTGTCTTTTTTTGTGGAAATATGTTCATTGGTAGCAATCTTAGGATAACATGTATAAATGATATCATAGGATATTTGTCATACCCTTTTTTTTTAATTAATAGCTACTTTATTTATTTATTTATCTATTTATTTAGCTGTGTTGGGTCTTCGTTTCGTGCGAGGGCTTTCTCTAGTTGCGGCAAGCGGGGGCCACTCTTCATTGCGATGCGCGGGCCTCTCACTATCGTGGCCCCTCCCATTGCGCGGCACAGTCTCCAGATGCGCAGGCTCAGCAGTTGTGGCTCACGGTCCCAGTTGCTCCGTGGCACGTGGGATCCTCCCAGACCAGGGCTCGAACCCGCGTCCCCTGCATTAGCAGGCAGATTCTCAAGCACTGCGCCACCAGGGAAGCCCCTGTCATACCCTTTTGACTTACTTAACCTTATATGATTATTTCTAGGCTCAACTGTAGTCCTGAAAACGGCATTGTTCATTTTGTTCCCGAGGCTTCTATTCCATTTGGTACGTATACCACTTCGTATTTGTCCATTCATCTGTTTACGGACCTTTTTTTTGCTTCCATGTCTTGGCTATATCAATGTTGTTGCAGTTCACATTTCCCTGCCTCTCTCTTTCCGATTCTGGTGGTCTTAGGTTATAGGCCCAAAAGGTGCCCTGCCGCATCATATGGTAGCTCAATTTTTACCTTTGTAGCAGCTCCATTCAGTTTTCGTTAGTGCTGTTACCACTTTACATCCCACCAGCAGCTAGAAGGTACACATTTTTCTAAAACCCCTTAAGCATTTATAGTTTGTAGTCTTTTTGCTGATGGTCATGACTGGTGTGAGCTGAAACCTTTTTGAATTTGAATTTGCATGTGGCTAATAATTCCTTATACTGAGCTTTAAGCATATCCTTTTTTTTCTTTTCCTTTTTTTGATAAAGAGTGAGTACAACTTCCCTCTTCATATTGACTTCTTGAAAAATTTCTCATGTGTTGAATTTTCTTGCCTATTCCCCACTCCAGGGCATTTCTTGAGGGCAGGTGTCATTTAGAGCCCTGCAGTCCTTGTGACTCTTAAGCAACCATTAGCACTGGGTTTAAAGCTGCTGTTGTGGGAAACAGCCACAAGGCGGCAGCATTATTACGTTCTCAACTCTTGCTACTAGGGCAACAGAGTCTTCCTGGAGGTAGTGTTCCGAGGTTGTAAACTAGAGTGGAATGTGCTGGGACAAGCCCCCAGAACTTTATGTCTCCTTCCTTATGTTTGTTTTTTAAATTTAATTTCTATTTCTTATCGGAGTAAATTTGATTACAGTGTTTTGATTGTCTGGCTGTACAGAATCTGCTCAATGATTCATACATATGTCTGTGCATCTTCGGATCCTGTTGGCATGTATGTGATTACAGAATGTATATTTTAAAGGTATTGTGATTATATAATTTATATAGTTTATATGTTATATGTTTATATACATTTAACAAACATTACTATATGTATGTAAACGCCATAGTCCTAATTTACCCATCCTCCCACCTTTCATTTTGGCTAACCATTAGTTTATTTGATAAGTCTGTGAGTGTCTTTTTTTGTGGAAATATGTTCATTGGTAGCAATCTTAGGATAACATGTGTAAATGATATCATAGGATACTTGTCATACCTTTTTTTTTTAAATTAATAGCTACTTTATTTATTTATTTATTTATTTATTTATCTATTTATTTAGCTGTGTTGGGTCTTCGTTTCGTGCGAGGGCTTTCTCTAGTTGTGGCAAGCGGGAGCCACTCTTCATTGCGGTGCGCAGGCCTCTCACTATCGTGGCCCCTCCCGTTACGGGTCACAGGCTCCAGATGCGCAGGCTCAGCAGTTGTGGCTCACGGTCCCAGTTGCTCCGTGGCACATGGGATCCTCCCAGACCAGGGCTCGAACCCGCGTCCCCTGCATTAGCAGGCAGATTCTCAACCACTGTGCCACCAGGGAAGCCCCTGTCATACCCTATTGACTTACTTAACCTTATATGATTATTTCTAGTCTCAACTGTAGTCCTGAACACGGCATTGTTCATTTTGTTCCCGAGGCTACTATTCCATTCTGTCGATATACCACTTCTTCTTTGTCCATTCATCTGTTTATGGATCTTTTTTTGTTTCCATTTCTTGGCTATTTCAATATTGCTGCAGTGCACATTTGCCTGCCTCTGTCTTTCCGATTCTGGTGGTCTTAAGTTATAGGCCCAAAAGGTGCCCTGCCGCATCATATGGTAGCTCAGTTTTTACCCTGTAAAGCAGCTCGATTCAGTTTGCGTTAGAGCTGTTATCACTTTACATCCCACCAGCAGCTAGAAGGTACACAGTTCTCTAAAACCCCTTCAGCATTTATAGTTTGTAGACTTTTTGCTGATGGTCATGATTGGTGTGAGCTGAAACCTTTTTAATTTGAATTTGCCTGTGGCTAATAATTCCTTATACTGAGCTTTAGGCATGTCCTCTTTTTTCTTTTCCTTTTTTTTAAAGAGTGAGTACAACTTCCCTCCTCTTATTGACTTCTTGAAAATTTTCTCATGTCTTGAATTTTTTTGCCTATTCCCTACCGCAGGGCATTTTTTGAGGGCAGGTGTCATTTAGAGCCCTGCAGTCCTTGTGACTATTAAGCAACAATTGGCACTGGGTATAAAGCTGCTGTTGTGGGAAACAGCCACAAGGTGGCAGCATTATTACGTTCTCAACTCTTGTTACTAGGGCAACAGAGTCTTCCTCTAGGTAGTGTTCCGAGGTTATAAATTAGAGTGGAATGTGCTGGGAGAAGCCCGGAGAAGTTTATGTCTCCTTACATATGTTTGTTTTTTAAATTTAATTTCTATTTCTTATCGGAGTAAATTTGATTAGAGTGTTTTGATTGTCTGGCTGTACAGAATCGGCTCAATGATTCATACATATGTCTGTTCATCTTCAGATCCTGTTAGCATGTATGTGATTACACAATGTATATTTTAAAGGTATTGGTGATTATATAATTCATATAGTTTATCTGTTATATGTTTATATACATTTAACATACATTAGTATATGTATGTAAACGCCATAGTCCTAATTTACCCATCCTCCCACCTTTCATTTTGGCTAACCATTAGTTTATTTGATAAGTCTGTGAGTGTCTGTTTTTGTGGAAATATGTTCATTGGTAGCAATCTTAGGATAACATGTATAAATGATATCATAGGATATTTGTCATACCCTTTTGACTTACTTAACCTTATATGATTATTTCTAGGCTCAACTGTAGTCCTGAAAACGGCATTGTTTATTTTGTTCCCGAAGCTACTATTCCATTTGGTACGTATACCATTTCGTCTTTGTCCATTCATCTGTTTATGGACCTTTTTTTTGCTTGTATGTCTTGGCTATTTCAATATTGCTGCAGTGCACATTTGCCTGTCTCTGTCTTTCCGATTATGGTGGTCTTAGTTAATAGGCTCAAAAGGTGCCCTGTCGCATCATATGGTAGCTCAGTTTTTACCTTGTAAAGCAGCTCCATTCCGTTTTTGTTAGTGCTGTTACCACTTTAGATCCCACCAGAGCTAGGAGGTACAGAGTTCTCTAAAACCCCTTCAGCATTTATAGTTTGTAGACTTTTTGCTGATGGCCATTTGACTGGTGTGAGCTGAAACCTTTTTGGAGGTTGTTTAGGCATGTGGCTAATAATTCCTTATACTGAGCTTTAGGCATCCCCTTTTTCTTCTTTTCCTTTTTTTGTTAAAGAGTGAGTACAACTTCCCTCTTCATATTGACTTCTTGAAAAATTTCTCATGTGTTGAATTTTCTTACCTATTCCCTACCCCAGAGCCTTTTTTGAGGGCAGGTGTCATTTAGAGCCCTGCAGTCCTTGTGACTCTTAAGCAACCATTAGCACTGGGGTTAAAGCTGCTGTTGTGGGAAACAGCCACAAGGCGGCAGCATTATTACGTTCTCAACTCTTGTTACTAGAGCAACAGAGTCTTCCTGGAGGTAGTGTTCCGAGGTTGTAAACTAGAGTGGAATGTGCTGGGAGAAGCCCCCAGAACTTTATGTCTCCTTACTTCTGTTTCTTTTTTAAATTTAATTTCTATTTCTTATCGGAGTAAATTTGATTAGAGTGTTTTGATTGTCTGGCTGTACAGAATCTGCTCAATGATTCATACATATGTCTGTTCATCTTCGGATCCTGTTAGCATGTATGTGATTACAGAATGTATATTTTAAAGGTATTGGTGATTATATAATTCATATAGTTTATCTGTTATATGTTTACATGCATTTAACATACATTAGTATATGTATGTAAACGCCATAGTCCTAATTTACCCATCCTCCCACCTTTCATTTTGGCTAACCATTAGTTTATTTGATAAGTCTGTGAGTGTCTTTTTTTGTGGAAATATGTTCATTGGTAGCAATCTTAGGATAACATGTATAAATGATATCATAGGATATTTGTCATACCCTTTTTTTTTAATTAATAGCAACTTTATTTATTTATTTATTTATTTATTTATTTATCTATTTATTTAGCTGTGTTGGGTCTTCGTTTCGTGCGAGGACTTTCTGTAGTTGCGGCAAGCGGGGGCCACTCTTCATTGCGGTGCGCGGACCTCTCACTATCGTGGCCCCTCCCGTTGCGGGGCACAGGCTCCAGATGCGCAGGCTCAGCAGTTGTGGCTCACGGTCCCAGTTGCTCCGTGGCACGTGGGATCCTCCCAGACCAGGGCTCGAACCCGCGTCCCCTGCATTAGCAGGCAGATTCTCAATCACTGCGTCACCAGGGAAGCCCCTGTCATACCCTTTTGACTTACTCAACCTTATATGATTATTTCTAGGCTCAACTGTAGTCCTGAAAACGGCATTGTTCATTTTGTTCGCGAGGCTACTATTCCATTTGGTACGTATACCATTTCGTCTTTGTCCATTCATCTGTTTATGGAACTTTTTTTTGCTTGTATGTCTTGGCTATTTCAATATTGCTGCAGTGCACATTTGCCTGCCTCTGTCTTTCCGATTCTGGTGGTCTTAGTTAATAGGCTCAAAAGGTGCCCTGTCGCATCATATGGTAGCTCAGTTTTTACCTTGTAAAGCAGCTCCATTCCGTTTTTGTTAGTGCTGTTACCACTTTAGATCCCACCAGACCTAGGAGGTACAGAGTTCTCTAAAACCCCTTCTGCATTTATAGTTTGTGGACTTTTTGCTGATGGCCATTTGACCTGTGTGAGCTGAAACCTTTTTGGAGGTTGGATAGGCATGTGGCTAATAATTCCTTATCCTGAGCTTTAGGCATCCCCTTTTTCTTCTTTTCCTTTTTTTGTTAAAGAGTGAGTACAACTTCTCTCTTCATATTGACTTCTTGAAAAATTTCTCATGTGTTGGATTTTCTTGCCTATTCCCTACCCCAGGGCCTTTTTTGAGGGCAGGTGTCATTTAGAGCCCTGCAGTCCTTGTGACTCATAAGCAACCATTAGCACTGGGTTTAAAGCTGCTGTTGTGGGAAACAGCCACAAGGCGGCAGCATTATTACGTTCTCAACTCTTGTTACTAGGGCAACAGAGTCTTCCTGGAGGTAGTGTTCCGCGGTTGTAAATTAGAGTGGAATGTGCTGGGAGAAGCCCCGAGAAGTTTATGTCTCCTTACTTATGTTTGTTTTTTAAATTTAATTTCTATTTCTTATCGGAGTAAATTTGATTAGAGTGTTTTGATTGTCTGGCTGTACAGAATCTGCTCAATGATTCATACATATGTCTGTTCATCTTCGGATCCTGTTAGCATGTATGTGATTACAGAATGTATATTTTAAAGGTATTGTGAGTATATAATTTATATAGCTTATATGTTATATGTTTATATACGTTTAACAAACATTACTATATGTATGTTAACGCCATAGTCCTAATTTACCCATCCTCCCACCTTTCATTTTGGCTAACCATTAGTTTATTTGATAAGTCTGTGAGTGTCTTTTTTTGTGGAAATATGTTCATTGGTAGCAATCTTAGGATAACATGTATAAATGATATCATAGGATATTTGTCATACCCTTTTTTTTAAATTAATAGCTACTTTATTTATTTATTTATCTATTTATTTAGCTGTGTTGGGTCTTCGTTTCGTGCGAGGGCTTTCTCTAGTTGCGGCAAGCGGGGGCCACTCTTCATTGCGATGCGCGGGCCTCTCACTATCGTGGCCCCTCCCGTTGCGCGGCACAGTCTCCAGATGCGCAGGCTCAGCAGTTGTGGCTCACGGTCCCAGTTGCTCCGTGGCACGTGGGATCCTCCCAGACCAGGGCTCGAACCCGCGTCTCCTGCATTAGCAGGCAGATTCTCAACCACTGCGCCACCAGGGAAGCCCCTGTCATACCCTTTTGACTTACTTAACCTTATATGATTATTTCTAGGCTCAACTGTAGTCCTGAAAACGGCATTGTTCATTTTGTTCCCGAGGCTTCTATTCCATTTGGTACGTATACCACTTCGTATTTGTCCATTCATCTGTTTACGGACCTTTTTTTTGCTTCCATGTCTTGGCTATATCAATGTTGTTGCAGTTCACATTTCCCTGCCTCTCTCTTTCCGATTCTGGTGGTCTTAGGTTATAGGCCCAAAAGGTGCCCTGCCGCATCATATGGTAGCTCAATTTTTACCTTTGTAGCAGCTCCATTCAGTTTTCGTTAGTGCTGTTACCACTTTACATCCCACCAGCAGCTAGAAGGTACACATTTTTCTAAAACCCCTTAAGCATTTATAGTTTGTAGTCTTTTTGCTGATGGTCATGACTGGTGTGAGCTGAAACCTTTTTGAATTTGAATTTGCATGTGGCTAATAATTCCTTATACTGAGCTTTAAGCATATCCTTTTTTTTCTTTTCCTTTTTTTGATAAAGAGTGAGTACAACTTCCCTCTTCATTTTGACTTCTTGAAAAATTTCTCATGTGTTGAATTTTCTTGCCTATTCCCCACTCCAGGGCATTTCTTGAGGGCAGGTGTCATTTAGAGCCCTGCAGTCCTTGTGACTCTTAAGCAACCATTAGCACTGGGTTTAAAGCTGCTGTTGTGGGAAACAGCCACAAGGCGGCAGCATTATTACGTTCTCAACTCTTGCTACTAGGGCAACAGAGTCTTCCTGGAGGTAGTGTTCCGAGGTTGTAAACTAGAGTGGAATGTGCTGGGACAAGCCCCCAGAACTTTATGTCTCCTTCCTTATGTTTGTTTTTTAAATTTAATTTCTATTTCTTATCGGAGTAAATTTGATTACAGTGTTTTGATTGTCTGGCTGTACAGAATCTGCTCAATGATTCATACATATGTCTGTGCATCTTCGGATCCTGTTGGCATGTATGTGATTACAGAATGTATATTTTAAAGGTATTGTGATTATATAATTTATATAGTTTATATGTTATATGTTTATATACATTTAACAAACATTACTATATGTATGTAAACGCCATAGTCCTAATTTACCCATCCTCCCACCTTTCATTTTGGCTAACCATTAGTTTATTTGATAAGTCTGTGAGTGTCTTTTTTTGTGGAAATATGTTCATTGGTAGCAATCTTAGGATAACATGTGTAAATGATATCATAGGATATTTGTCATACCTTTTTTTTTTAAATTAATAGCTACTTTATTTATTTATTTATTTATTTATTTATCTATTTATTTAGCTGTGTTGGGTCTTCGTTTCGTGCGAGGGCTTTCTCTAGTTGTGGCAAGCGGGAGCCACTCTTCATTGCAGTGCGCAGGCCTCTCACTATCGTGGCCCCTCCCGTTACGGGTCACAGGCTCCAGATGCGCAGGCTCAGCAGTTGTGGCTCACGGTCCCAGTTGCTCCGTGGCACATGGGATCCTCCCAGACCAGGGCTCGAACCCGCGTCCCCTGCATTAGCAGGCAGATTCTCAACCACTGTGCCACCAGGGAAGCCCCTGTCATACCCTATTGACTTACTTAACCTTATATGATTATTTCTAGGCTCAACTGTAGTCCTGAACACGGCATTGTTCATTTTGTTCCCGAGGCTACTATTCCATTCTGTCGATATACCACTTCTTCTTTGTCCATTCATCTGTTTATGGATCTTTTTTTGTTTCCATTTCTTGGCTATTTCAATATTGCTGCAGTGCACATTTGCCTGCCTCTGTCTTTCCGATTCTGGTGGTCTTAAGTTATAGGCCCAAAAGGTGCCCTGCCGCATCATATGGTAGCTCAGTTTTTACCCTGTAAAGCAGCTCGATTCAGTTTGCGTTAGAGCTGTTATCACTTTACATCCCACCAGCAGCTAGAAGGTACACAGTTCTCTAAAACCCCTTCAGCATTTATAGTTTGTAGACTTTTTGCTGATGGTCATGATTGGTGTGAGCTGAAACCTTTTTGAATTTGAATTTGCCTGTGGCTAATAATTCCTTATACTGAGCTTTAGGCATGTCCTCTTTTTTCTTTTCCTTTTTTTAAAGAGTGAGTACAACTTCCCTCCTCTTATTGACTTCTTGAAAATTTTCTCATGTCTTGAATTTTTTTGCCTATTCCCTACCGCAGGGCATTTTTTGAGGGCAGGTGTCATTTAGAGCCCTGCAGTCCTTGTGACTATTAAGCAACAATTGGCACTGGGTATAAAGCTGCTGTTGTGGGAAACAGCCACAAGGCGGCAGCATTATTACGTTCTCAACTCTTGTTACTAGGGCAACAGAGTCTTCCTCTAGGTAGTGTTCCGAGGTTATAAATTAGAGTGGAATGTGCTGGGAGAAGCCCGGAGAAGTTTATGTCTCCTTACATATGTTTGTTTTTTAAATTTAATTTCTATTTCTTATCGGAGTAAATTTGATTAGAGTGTTTTGATTGTCTGGCTGTACAGAATCGGCTCAATGATTCATACATATGTCTGTTCATCTTCAGATCCTGTTAGCATGTATGTGATTACACAATGTATATTTTAAAGGTATTGGTGATTATATAATTCATATAGTTTATCTGTTATATGTTTATATACATTTAACATACATTAGTATATGTATGTAAACGCCATAGTCCTAATTTACCCATCCTCCCACCTTTCATTTTGGCTAACCATTAGTTTATTTGATAAGTCTGTGAGTGTCTGTTTTTGTGGAAATATGTTCATTGGTAGCAATCTTAGGATAACATGTATAAATGATATCATAGGATATTTGTCATACCCTTTTGACTTACTTAACCTTATATGATTATTTCTAGGCTCAACTGTAGTCCTGAAAACGGCATTGTTTATTTTGTTCCCGAAGCTACTATTCCATTTGGTACGTATACCATTTCGTCTTTGTCCATTCATCTGTTTATGGACCTTTTTTTTGCTTGTATGTCTTGGCTATTTCAATATTGCTGCAGTGCACATTTGCCTGTCTCTGTCTTTCCGATTATGGTGGTCTTAGTTAATAGGCTTAAAAGGTGCCCTGTCGCATCATATGGTAGCTCAGTTTTTACCTTGTAAAGCAGCTCCATTCCGTTTTTGTTAGTGCTGTTACCACTTTAGATCCCACCAGAGCTAGGAGGTACAGAGTTCTCTAAAACCCCTTCAGCATTTATAGTTTGTAGACTTTTTGCTGATGGCCATTTGACTGGTGTGAGCTGAAACCTTTTTGGAGGTTGTTTAGGCATGTGGCTAATAATTCCTTATACTGAGCTTTAGGCATCCCCTTTTTCTTCTTTTCCTTTTTTTGTTAAAGAGTGAGTACAACTTCCCTCTTCATATTGACTTCTTGAAAAATTTCTCATGTGTTGAATTTTCTTACCTATTCCCTACCCCAGGGCCTTTTTTGAGGGCAGGTGTCATTTAGAGCCCTGCAGTCCTTGTGACTCTTAAGCAACCATTAGCACTGGGGTTAAAGCTGCTGTTGTGGGAAACAGCCACAAGGCGGCAGCATTATTACGTTCTCAACTCTTGTTACTAGAGCAACAGAGTCTTCCTGGAGGTAGTGTTCTGAGGTTGTAAACTAGAGTGGAATGTGCTGGGAGAAGCCCCCAGAACTTTATGTCTCCTTACTTCTGTTTCTTTTTTAAATTTAATTTCTATTTCTTATCGGAGTAAATTTGATTAGAGTGTTTTGATTGTCTGGCTGTACAGAATCTGCTCAATGATTCATACATATGTCTGTTCATCTTCGGATCCCGTTAGCATGTATGTGATTACAGAATGTATATTTTAAAGATATTGTGATTATATAATTTATATAGCTTATATGTTATATGTTTATATACGTTTAACAAACATTACTATATGTATGTTAACGCCATAGTCCTAATTTACCCATCCTCCCACCTTTCATTTTGGCTAACCATTAGTTTATTTGATAAGTCTGTGAGTGTCTTTTTTTGTGGAAATATGTTCATTGGTAGCAATCTTAGGATAACATGTATAAATGATATCATAGGATATTTGTCATACCCTTTTTTTTAATTAATAGCAACTTTATTTATTTATTTATTTATTTATTTATTTATCTATTTATTTAGCTGTGTTGGGTCTTCGTTTCGTGCGAGGGCTTTCTCTAGTTGCGGCAAGCGGGGGCCACTCTTCATTGCGGTGCGCGGGCCTCTCACTATCGTGACCCCTCCCGTTGCGGGGCACAGGCTCCAGATGCGCAGGCTCAGCAGTTGTGGCTCACAGTCCCAGTTGCTCCGTGGCACCTGGGATCCTCCCAGAACAGGGCTCGAACCCGCGTCCCCTGCATTAGCAGGCAGATTCTCAATCACTGCGTCACCAGGGAAGCCCCTGTCATACCCTTTTGACTTACTCAACCTTATATGATTATTTCTAGGCTCAACTGTAGTCCTGAAAACGGCATTGTTCATTTTGTTCGCGAGGCTACTATTCCATTTGGTACGTATACCATTTCGTGTTTGTCCATTCATCTGTTTATGGAACTTTTTTTTGCTTGTATGTCTTGGCTATTTCAATATTGCTGCAGTGCACATTTGCCTGCCTCTGTCTTTCCGATTCTGGTGGTCTTAGTTAATAGGCTCAAAAGGTGCCCTGTCGCATCATATGGTAGCTCAGTTTTTACCTTGTAAAGCAGCTCCATTCCGTTTTTGTTAGTGCTGTTACCACTTTAGATCCCACCAGAGCTAGGAGGTACAGAGTTCTCTAAAACCCCTTCTGCATTTATAGTTTGTGGACTTTTTGCTGATGGCCATTTGACCTGTGTGAGCTGAAACCTTTTTGGAGGTTGGATAGGCATGTGGCTAATAATTCCTTATCCTGAGCTTTAGGCATCCCCTTTTTCTTCTTTTCCTTTTTTTGTTAAAGAGTGAGTACAACTTCTCTCTTCATATTGACTTCTTGAAAAATTTCTCATGTGTTGGATTTTCTTGCCTATTCCCTACCCCAGGGCCTTTTTTGAGGGCAGGTGTCATTTAGAGCCCTGCAGTCCTTGTGACTCATAAGCAACCATTAGCACTGGGTTTAAAGCTGCTGTTGTGGGAAACAGCCACAAGGCGGCAGCATTATTACGTTCTCAACTCTTGTTACTAGGGCAACAGAGTCTTCCTGGAGGTAGTGTTCCGCGGTTGTAAATTAGAGTGGAATGTGCTGGGAGAAGCCCCGAGAAGTTTATGTCTCCTTACTTATGTTTGTTTTTTAAATTTAATTTCTATTTCTTATCGGAGTAAATTTGATTAGAGTGTTTTGATTGTCTGGCTGTACAGAATCTGCTCAATGATTCATACATATGTCTGTTCATCTTCGGATCCTGTTAGCATGTATGTGATTACAGAATGTATATTTTAAAGGTATTGTGAGTATATAATTTATATAGCTTATATGTTATATGTTTATATACGTTTAACAAACATTACTATATGTATGTTAACGCCATAGTCCTAATTTACCCATCCTCCCACCTTTCATTTTGGCTAACCATTAGTTTATTTGATAAGTCTGTGAGTGTCTTTTTTTGTGGAAATATGTTCATTGGTAGCAATCTTAGGATAACATGTATAAATGATATCATAGGATATTTGTCATACCCTTTTTTTTTAATTAATAGCTACTTTATTTATTTATTTATCTATTTATTTAGCTGTGTTGGGTCTTCGTTTCGTGCGAGGGCTTTCTCTAGTTGCGGCAAGCGGGGGCCACTCTTCATTGCGATGCGCGGGCCTCTCACTATCGTGGCCCCTCCCGTTGCGCGGCACAGTCTCCAGATGCGCAGGCTCAGCAGTTGTGGCTCACGGTCCCAGTTGCTCCGTGGCACGTGGGATCCTCCCAGACCAGGGCTCGAACCCGCGTCCCCTGCATTAGCAGGCAGATTCTCAAGCACTGCGCCACCAGGGAAGCCCCTGTCATACCCTTTTGACTTACTTAACCTTATATGATTATTTCTAGGCTCAACTGTAGTCCTGAAAACGGCATTGTTCATTTTGTTCCCGAGGCTTCTATTCCATTTGGTACGTATACCACTTCGTATTTGTCCATTCATCTGTTTACGGACCTCTTTTTTGCTTCCATGTCTTGGCTATATCAATGTTGTTGCAGTTCACATTTCCCTGCCTCTCTCTTTCCGATTCTGGTGGTCTTAGGTTATAGGCCCAAAAGGTGCCCTGCCGCATCATATGGTAGCTCAATTTTTACCTTTGTAGCAGCTCCATTCAGTTTTCGTTAGTGCTGTTACCACTTTACATCCCACCAGCAGCTAGAAGGTACACATTTTTCTAAAACCCCTTAAGCATTTATAGTTTGTAGTCTTTTTGCTGATGGTCATGACTGGTGTGAGCTGAAACCTTTTTGAATTTGAATTTGCATGTGGCTAATAATTCCTTATACTGAGCTTTAAGCATATCCTTTTTTTTCTTTTCCTTTTTTTGATAAAGAGTGAGTACAACTTCCCTCTTCATATTGACTTCTTGAAAAATTTCTCATGTGTTGAATTTTCTTGCCTATTCCCCACTCCAGGGCATTTCTTGAGGGCAGGTGTCATTTAGAGCCCTGCAGTCCTTGTGACTCTTAAGCAACCATTAGCACTGGGTTTAAAGCTGCTGTTGTGGGAAACAGCCACAAGGCGGCAGCATTATTACGTTCTCAACTCTTGCTACTAGGGCAACAGAGTCTTCCTGGAGGTAGTGTTCCGAGGTTGTAAACTAGAGTGGAATGTGCTGGGACAAGCCCCCAGAACTTTATGTCTCCTTCCTTATGTTTGTTTTTTAAATTTAATTTCTATTTCTTATCGGAGTAAATTTGATTACAGTGTTTTGATTGTCTGGCTGTACAGAATCTGCTCAATGATTCATACATATGTCTGTGCATCTTCGGATCCTGTTGGCATGTATGTGATTACAGAATGTATATTTTAAAGGTATTGTGATTATATAATTTATATAGTTTATATGTTATATGTTTATATACATTTAACAAACATTACTATATGTATGTAAACGCCATAGTCCTAATTTACCCATCCTCCCACCTTTCATTTTGGCTAACCATTAGTTTATTTGATAAGTCTGTGAGTGTCTTTTTTTGTGGAAATATGTTCATTGGTAGCAATCTTAGGATAACATGTGTAAATGATATCATAGGATACTTGTCATACCTTTTTTTTTTAAATTAATAGCTACTTTATTTATTTATTTATTTATTTATTTATCTATTTATTTAGCTGTGTTGGGTCTTCGTTTCGTGCGAGGGCTTTCTCTAGTTGTGGCAAGCGGGAGCCACTCTTCATTGCGGTGCGCAGGCCTCTCACTATCGTGGCCCCTCCCGTTACGGGTCACAGGCTCCAGATGCGCAGGCTCAGCAGTTGTGGCTCACGGTCCCAGTTGCTCCGTGGCACGTGGGATCCTCCCAGACCAGGGCTCGAACCCGCGTCCCCTGCATTAGCAGGCAGATTCTCAACCACTGTGCCACCAGGGAAGCCCCTGTCATACCCTATTGACTTACTTAACCTTATATGATTATTTCTAGTCTCAACTGTAGTCCTGAACACGGCATTGTTCATTTTGTTCCCGAGGCTACTATTCCATTCTGTCGATATACCACTTCTTCTTTGTCCATTCATCTGTTTATGGATCTTTTTTTGTTTCCATTTCTTGGCTATTTCAATATTGCTGCAGTGCACATTTGCCTGCCTCTGTCTTTCCGATTCTGGTGGTCTTAAGTTATAGGCCCAAAAGGTGCCCTGCCGCATCATATGGTAGCTCAGTTTTTACCCTGTAAAGCAGCTCGATTCAGTTTGCGTTAGAGCTGTTATCACTTTACATCCCACCAGCAGCTAGAAGGTACACAGTTCTCTAAAACCCCTTCAGCATTTATAGTTTGTAGACTTTTTGCTGATGGTCATGATTGGTGTGAGCTGAAACCTTTTTAATTTGAATTTGCCTGTGGCTAATAATTCCTTATACTGAGCTTTAGGCATGTCCTCTTTTTTCTTTTCCTTTTTTTTAAAGAGTGAGTACAACTTCCCTCCTCTTATTGACTTCTTGAAAATTTTCTCATGTCTTGAATTTTTTTGCCTATTCCCTACCGCAGGGCATTTTTTGAGGGCAGGTGTCATTTAGAGCCCTGCAGTCCTTGTGACTATTAAGCAACAATTGGCACTGGGTATAAAGCTGCTGTTGTGGGAAACAGCCACAAGGTGGCAGCATTATTACGTTCTCAACTCTTGTTACTAGGGCAACAGAGTCTTCCTCTAGGTAGTGTTCCGAGGTTATAAATTAGAGTGGAATGTGCTGGGAGAAGCCCGGAGAAGTTTATGTCTCCTTACATATGTTTGTTTTTTAAATTTAATTTCTATTTCTTATCGGAGTAAATTTGATTAGAGTGTTTTGATTGTCTGGCTGTACAGAATCGGCTCAATGATTCATACATATGTCTGTTCATCTTCAGATCCTGTTAGCATGTATGTGATTACACAATGTATATTTTAAAGGTATTGGTGATTATATAATTCATATAGTTTATCTGTTATATGTTTATATACATTTAACATACATTAGTATATGTATGTAAACGCCATAGTCCTAATTTACCCATCCTCCCACCTTTCATTTTGGCTAACCATTAGTTTATTTGATAAGTCTGTGAGTGTCTGTTTTTGTGGAAATATGTTCATTGGTAGCAATCTTAGGATAACATGTATAAATGATATCATAGGATATTTGTCATACCCTTTTGACTTACTTAACCTTATATGATTATTTCTAGGCTCAACTGTAGTCCTGAAAACGGCATTGTTTATTTTGTTCCCGAAGCTACTATTCCATTTGGTACGTATACCATTTCGTCTTTGTCCATTCATCTGTTTATGGACCTTTTTTTTGCTTGTATGTCTTGGCTATTTCAATATTGCTGCAGTGCACATTTGCCTGTCTCTGTCTTTCCGATTATGGTGGTCTTAGTTAATAGGCTCAAAAGGTGCCCTGTCGCATCATATGGTAGCTCAGTTTTTACCTTGTAAAGCAGCTCCATTCCGTTTTGTTAGTGCTGTTACCACTTTAGATCCCACCAGAGCTAGGAGGTACAGAGTTCTCTAAAACCCCTTCAGCATTTATAGTTTGTAGACTTTTTGCTGATGGCCATTTGACTGGTGTGAGCTGAAACCTTTTTGGAGGTTGTTTAGGCATGTGGCTAATAATTCCTTATACTGAGCTTTAGGCATCCCCTTTTTCTTCTTTTCCTTTTTTTGTTAAAGAGTGAGTACAACTTCCCTCTTCATATTGACTTCTTGAAAAATTTCTCATGTGTTGAATTTTCTTACCTATTCCCTACCCCAGGGCCTTTTTTGAGGGCAGGTGTCATTTAGAGCCCTGCAGTCCTTGTGACTCTTAAGCAACCATTAGCACTGGGGTTAAAGCTGCTGTTGTGGGAAACAGCCACAAGGCGGCAGCATTATTACGTTCTCAACTCTTGTTACTAGAGCAACAGAGTCTTCCTGGAGGTAGTGTTCCGAGGTTGTAAACTAGAGTGGAATGTGCTGGGAGAAGCCCCCAGAACTTTATGTCTCCTTACTTCTGTTTCTTTTTTAAATTTAATTTCTATTTCTTATCGGAGTAAATTTGATTAGAGTGTTTTGATTGTCTGGCTGTACAGAATCTGCTCAATGATTCATACATATGTCTGTTCATCTTCGGATCCTGTTAGCATGTATGTGATTACACAATATATATTTTAAAGGTATTGTTGATTATATAATTCATATAGTTTATCTGTTATATGTTTACATACATTTAACATACATTAGTATATGTATGTAAACGCCATAGTCCTAATTTACCCATCCTCCCACCTTTCATTTTGGCTAACCATTAGTTTATTTGATAAGTCTGTGAGTGTCTTTTTTTGTGGAAATATGTTCATTGGTAGCAATCTTAGGATAACATGTATAAATGATATCATAGGATATTTGTCATACCCTTTTTTTTTAATTAATAGCAACTTTATTTATTTATTTATTTATTTATTTATTTATCTATTTATTTAGCTGTGTTGGGTCTTCGTTTCGTGCGAGGACTTTCTGTAGTTGCGGCAAGCGGGGGCCACTCTTCATTGCGGTGCGCGGACCTCTCACTATCGTGGCCCCTCCCGTTGCGGGGCACAGGCTCCAGATGCGCAGGCTCAGCAGTTGTGGCTCACGGTCCCAGTTGCTCCGTGGCACCTGGGATCCTCCCAGAACAGGGCTCGAACCCGCGTCCCCTGCATTAGCAGGCAGATTCTCAATCACTGCGTCACCAGGGAAGCCCCTGTCATACCCTTTTGACTTACTCAACCTTATATGATTATTTCTAGGCTCAACTGTAGTCCTGAAAACGGCATTGTTCATTTTGTTCGCGAGGCTACTATTCCATTTGGTACGTATACCATTTCGTCTTTGTCCATTCATCTGTTTATGGAACTTTTTTTTGCTTGTATGTCTTGGCTATTTCAATATTGCTGCAGTGCACATTTGCCTGCCTCTGTCTTTCCGATTCTGGTGGTCTTAGTTAATAGGCTCAAAAGGTGCCCTGTCGCATCATATGGTAGCTCAGTTTTTACCTTGTAAAGCAGCTCCATTCCGTTTTTGTTAGTGCTGTTACCACTTTAGATCCCACCAGACCTAGGAGGTACAGAGTTCTCTAAAACCCCTTCTGCATTTATAGTTTGTGGACTTTTTGCTGATGGCCATTTGACCTGTGTGAGCTGAAACCTTTTTGGAGGTTGGATAGGCATGTGGCTAATAATTCCTTATCCTGAGCTTTAGGCATCCCCTTTTTCTTCTTTTCCTTTTTTTGTTAAAGAGTGAGTACAACTTCTCTCTTCATATTGACTTCTTGAAAAATTTCTCATGTGTTGGATTTTCTTGCCTATTCCCTACCCCAGGGCCTTTTTTGAGGGCAGGTGTCATTTAGAGCCCTGCAGTCCTTGTGACTCATAAGCAACCATTAGCACTGGGTTTAAAGCTGCTGTTGTGGGAAACAGCCACAAGGCGGCAGCATTATTACGTTCTCAACTCTTGTTACTAGGGCAACAGAGTCTTCCTGGAGGTAGTGTTCCGCGGTTGTAAATTAGAGTGGAATGTGCTGGGAGAAGCCCCGAGAAGTTTATGTCTCCTTACTTATGTTTGTTTTTTAAATTTAATTTCTATTTCTTATCGGAGTAAATTTGATTAGAGTGTTTTGATTGTCTGGCTGTACAGAATCTGCTCAATGATTCATACATATGTCTGTTCATCTTCGGATCCTGTTAGCATGTATGTGATTACAGAATGTATATTTTAAAGGTATTGTGAGTATATAATTTATATAGCTTATATGTTATATGTTTATATACGTTTAACAAACATTACTATATGTATGTTAACGCCATAGTCCTAATTTACCCATCCTCCCACCTTTCATTTTGGCTAACCATTAGTTTATTTGATAAGTCTGTGAGTGTCTTTTTTTGTGGAAATATGTTCATTGGTAGCAATCTTAGGATAACATGTATAAATGATATCATAGGATATTTGTCATACCCTTTTTTTTAAATTAATAGCTACTTTATTTATTTATTTATCTATTTATTTAGCTGTGTTGGGTCTTCGTTTCGTGCGAGGGCTTTCTCTAGTTGCGGCAAGCGGGGGCCACTCTTCATTGCGATGCGCGGGCCTCTCACTATCGTGGCCCCTCCCGTTGCGCGGCACAGTCTCCAGATGCGCAGGCTCAGCAGTTGTGGCTCACGGTCCCAGTTGCTCCGTGGCACGTGGGATCCTCCCAGACCAGGGCTCGAACCCGCGTCCCCTGCATTAGCAGGCAGATTCTCAACCACTGCGCCACCAGGGAAGCCCCTGTCATACCCTTTTGACTTACTTAACCTTATATGATTATTTCTAGGCTCAACTGTAGTCCTGAAAACGGCATTGTTCATTTTGTTCCCGAGGCTTCTATTCCATTTGGTACGTATACCACTTCGTATTTGTCCATTCATCTGTTTACGGACCTTTTTTTTGCTTCCATGTCTTGGCTATATCAATGTTGTTGCAGTTCACATTTCCCTGCCTCTCTCTTTCCGATTCTGGTGGTCTTAGGTTATAGGCCCAAAAGGTGCCCTGCCGCATCATATGGTAGCTCAATTTTTACCTTTGTAGCAGCTCCATTCAGTTTTCGTTAGTGCTGTTACCACTTTACATCCCACCAGCAGCTAGAAGGTACACATTTTTCTAAAACCCCTTAAGCATTTATAGTTTGTAGTCTTTTTGCTGATGGTCATGACTGGTGTGAGCTGAAACCTTTTTGAATTTGAATTTGCATGTGGCTAATAATTCCTTATACTGAGCTTTAAGCATATCCTTTTTTTTCTTTTCCTTTTTTTGATAAAGAGTGAGTACAACTTCCCTCTTCATTTTGACTTCTTGAAAAATTTCTCATGTGTTGAATTTTCTTGCCTATTCCCCACTCCAGGGCATTTCTTGAGGGCAGGTGTCATTTAGAGCCCTGCAGTCCTTGTGACTCTTAAGCAACCATTAGCACTGGGTTTAAAGCTGCTGTTGTGGGAAACAGCCACAAGGCGGCAGCATTATTACGTTCTCAACTCTTGCTACTAGGGCAACAGAGTCTTCCTGGAGGTAGTGTTCCGAGGTTGTAAACTAGAGTGGAATGTGCTGGGACAAGCCCCCAGAACTTTATGTCTCCTTCCTTATGTTTGTTTTTTAAATTTAATTTCTATTTCTTATCGGAGTAAATTTGATTACAGTGTTTTGATTGTCTGGCTGTACAGAATCTGCTCAATGATTCATACATATGTCTGTGCATCTTCGGATCCTGTTGGCATGTATGTGATTACAGAATGTATATTTTAAAGGTATTGTGATTATATAATTTATATAGTTTATATGTTATATGTTTATATACATTTAACAAACATTACTATATGTATGTAAACGCCATAGTCCTAATTTACCCATCCTCCCACCTTTCATTTTGGCTAACCATTAGTTTATTTGATAAGTCTGTGAGTGTCTTTTTTTGTGGAAATATGTTCATTGGTAGCAATCTTAGGATAACATGTGTAAATGATATCATAGGATATTTGTCATACCTTTTTTTTTTAAATTAATAGCTACTTTATTTATTTATTTATTTATTTATTTATCTATTTATTTAGCTGTGTTGGGTCTTCGTTTCGTGCGAGGGCTTTCTCTAGTTGTGGCAAGCGGGAGCCACTCTTCATTGCAGTGCGCAGGCCTCTCACTATCGTGGCCCCTCCCGTTACGGGTCACAGGCTCCAGATGCGCAGGCTCAGCAGTTGTGGCTCACGGTCCCAGTTGCTCCGTGGCACATGGGATCCTCCCAGACCAGGGCTCGAACCCGCGTCCCCTGCATTAGCAGGCAGATTCTCAACCACTGTGCCACCAGGGAAGCCCCTGTCATACCCTATTGACTTACTTAACCTTATATGATTATTTCTAGGCTCAACTGTAGTCCTGAACACGGCATTGTTCATTTTGTTCCCGAGGCTACTATTCCATTCTGTCGATATACCACTTCTTCTTTGTCCATTCATCTGTTTATGGATCTTTTTTTGTTTCCATTTCTTGGCTATTTCAATATTGCTGCAGTGCACATTTGCCTGCCTCTGTCTTTCCGATTCTGGTGGTCTTAAGTTATAGGCCCAAAAGGTGCCCTGCCGCATCATATGGTAGCTCAGTTTTTACCCTGTAAAGCAGCTCGATTCAGTTTGCGTTAGAGCTGTTATCACTTTACATCCCACCAGCAGCTAGAAGGTACACAGTTCTCTAAAACCCCTTCAGCATTTATAGTTTGTAGACTTTTTGCTGATGGTCATGATTGGTGTGAGCTGAAACCTTTTTGAATTTGAATTTGCCTGTGGCTAATAATTCCTTATACTGAGCTTTAGGCATGTCCTCTTTTTTCTTTTCCTTTTTTTAAAGAGTGAGTACAACTTCCCTCCTCTTATTGACTTCTTGAAAATTTTCTCATGTCTTGAATTTTTTTGCCTATTCCCTACCGCAGGGCATTTTTTGAGGGCAGGTGTCATTTAGAGCCCTGCAGTCCTTGTGACTATTAAGCAACAATTGGCACTGGGTATAAAGCTGCTGTTGTGGGAAACAGCCACAAGGCGGCAGCATTATTACGTTCTCAACTCTTGTTACTAGGGCAACAGAGTCTTCCTCTAGGTAGTGTTCCGAGGTTATAAATTAGAGTGGAATGTGCTGGGAGAAGCCCGGAGAAGTTTATGTCTCCTTACATATGTTTGTTTTTTAAATTTAATTTCTATTTCTTATCGGAGTAAATTTGATTAGAGTGTTTTGATTGTCTGGCTGTACAGAATCGGCTCAATGATTCATACATATGTCTGTTCATCTTCAGATCCTGTTAGCATGTATGTGATTACACAATGTATATTTTAAAGGTATTGGTGATTATATAATTCATATAGTTTATCTGTTATATGTTTATATACATTTAACATACATTAGTATATGTATGTAAACGCCATAGTCCTAATTTACCCATCCTCCCACCTTTCATTTTGGCTAACCATTAGTTTATTTGATAAGTCTGTGAGTGTCTGTTTTTGTGGAAATATGTTCATTGGTAGCAATCTTAGGATAACATGTATAAATGATATCATAGGATATTTGTCATACCCTTTTGACTTACTTAACCTTATATGATTATTTCTAGGCTCAACTGTAGTCCTGAAAACGGCATTGTTTATTTTGTTCCCGAAGCTACTATTCCATTTGGTACGTATACCATTTCGTCTTTGTCCATTCATCTGTTTATGGACCTTTTTTTTGCTTGTATGTCTTGGCTATTTCAATATTGCTGCAGTGCACATTTGCCTGTCTCTGTCTTTCCGATTATGGTGGTCTTAGTTAATAGGCTCAAAAGGTGCCCTGTCGCATCATATGGTAGCTCAGTTTTTACCTTGTAAAGCAGCTCCATTCCGTTTTTGTTAGTGCTGTTACCACTTTAGATCCCACCAGAGCTAGGAGGTACAGAGTTCTCTAAAACCCCTTCTGCATTTATAGTTTGTAGACTTTTTGCTGATGGCCATTTGACTGGTGTGAGCTGAAACCTTTTTGGAGGTTGTTTAGGCATGTGGCTAATAATTCCTTATACTGAGCTTTAGGCATCCCCTTTTTCTTCTTTTCCTTTTTTTGTTAAAGAGTGAGTACAACTTCCCTCTTCATATTGACTTCTTGAAAAATTTCTCATGTGTTGAATTTTCTTACCTATTCCCTACCCCAGGGCCTTTTTTGAGGGCAGGTGTCATTTAGAGCCCTGCAGTCCTTGTGACTCTTAAGCAACCATTAGCACTGGGGTTAAAGCTGCTGTTGTGGGAAACAGCCACAAGGCGGCAGCATTATTACGTTCTCAACTCTTGTTACTAGAGCAACAGAGTCTTCCTGGAGGTAGTGTTCTGAGGTTGTAAACTAGAGTGGAATGTGCTGGGAGAAGCCCCCAGAACTTTATGTCTCCTTACTTCTGTTTCTTTTTTAAATTTAATTTCTATTTCTTATCGGAGTAAATTTGATTAGAGTGTTTTGATTGTCTGGCTGTACAGAATCTGCTCAATGATTCATACATATGTCTGTTCATCTTCGGATCCCGTTAGCATGTATGTGATTACAGAATGTATATTTTAAAGATATTGTGATTATATAATTTATATAGCTTATATGTTATATGTTTATATACGTTTAACAAACATTACTATATGTATGTTAACGCCATAGTCCTAATTTACCCATCCTCCCACCTTTCATTTTGGCTAACCATTAGTTTATTTGATAATCTGTGAGTGTCTTTTTTTGTGGAAATATGTTCATTGGTAGCAATCTTAGGATAACATGTATAAATGATATCATAGGATATTTGTCATACCCTTTTTTTTAATTAATAGCAACTTTATTTATTTATTTATTTATTTATTTATTTATCTATTTATTTAGCTGTGTTGGGTCTTCGTTTCGTGCGAGGGCTTTCTCTAGTTGCGGCAAGCGGGGGCCACTCTTCATTGCGGTGCGCGGGCCTCTCACTATCGTGACCCCTCCCGTTGCGGGGCACAGGCTCCAGATGCGCAGGCTCAGCAGTTGTGGCTCACAGTCCCAGTTGCTCCGTGGCACCTGGGATCCTCCCAGAACAGGGCTCGAACCCGCGTCCCCTGCATTAGCAGGCAGATTCTCAATCACTGCGTCACCAGGGAAGCCCCTGTCATACCCTTTTGACTTACTCAACCTTATATGATTATTTCTAGGCTCAACTGTAGTCCTGAAAACGGCATTGTTCATTTTGTTCGCGAGGCTACTATTCCATTTGGTACGTATACCATTTCGTGTTTGTCCATTCATCTGTTTATGGAACTTTTTTTTGCTTGTATGTCTTGGCTATTTCAATATTGCTGCAGTGCACATTTGCCTGCCTCTGTCTTTCCGATTCTGGTGGTCTTAGTTAATAGGCTCAAAAGGTGCCCTGTCGCATCATATGGTAGCTCAGTTTTTACCTTGTAAAGCAGCTCCATTCCGTTTTTGTTAGTGCTGTTACCACTTTAGATCCCACCAGAGCTAGGAGGTACAGAGTTCTCTAAAACCCCTTCTGCATTTATAGTTTGTGGACTTTTTGCTGATGGCCATTTGACCTGTGTGAGCTGAAACCTTTTTGGAGGTTGGATAGGCATGTGGCTAATAATTCCTTATCCTGAGCTTTAGGCATCCCCTTTTTCTTCTTTTCCTTTTTTTGTTAAAGAGTGAGTACAACTTCTCTCTTCATATTGACTTCTTGAAAAATTTCTCATGTGTTGGATTTTCTTGCCTATTCCCTATCCCAGGGCCTTTTTTGAGGGCAGGTGTCATTTAGAGCCCTGCAGTCCTTGTGACTCATAAGCAACCATTAGCACTGGGTTTAAAGCTGCTGTTGTGGGAAACAGCCACAAGGCGGCAGCATTATTACGTTCTCAACTCTTGTTACTAGGGCAACAGAGTCTTCCTGGAGGTAGTGTTCCGCGGTTGTAAATTAGAGTGGAATGTGCTGGGAGAAGCCCCGAGAAGTTTATGTCTCCTTACTTATGTTTGTTTTTTAAATTTAATTTCTATTTCTTATCGGAGTAAATTTGATTAGAGTGTTTTGATTGTCTGGCTGTACAGAATCTGCTCAATGATTCATACATATGTCTGTTCATCTTCGGATCCTGTTAGCATGTATGTGATTACAGAATGTATATTTTAAAGGTATTGTGAGTATATAATTTATATAGCTTATATGTTATATGTTTATATACGTTTAACAAACATTACTATATGTATGTTAACGCCATAGTCCTAATTTACCCATCCTCCCACCTTTCATTTTGGCTAACCATTAGTTTATTTGATAAGTCTGTGAGTGTCTTTTTTTGTGGAAATATGTTCATTGGTAGCAATCTTAGGATAACATGTATAAATGATATCATAGGATATTTGTCATACCCTTTTTTTTTAATTAATAGCTACTTTATTTATTTATTTATCTATTTATTTAGCTGTGTTGGGTCTTCGTTTCGTGCGAGGGCTTTCTCTAGTTGCGGCAAGCGGGGGCCACTCTTCATTGCGATGCGCGGGCCTCTCACTATCGTGGCCCCTCCCGTTGCGCGGCACAGTCTCCAGATGCGCAGGCTCAGCAGTTGTGGCTCACGGTCCCAGTTGCTCCGTGGCACGTGGGATCCTCCCAGACCAGGGCTCGAACCCGCGTCCCCTGCATTAGCAGGCAGATTCTCAAGCACTGCGCCACCAGGGAAGCCCCTGTCATACCCTTTTGACTTACTTAACCTTATATGATTATTTCTAGGCTCAACTGTAGTCCTGAAAACGGCATTGTTCATTTTGTTCCCGAGGCTTCTATTCCATTTGGTACGTATACCACTTCGTATTTGTCCATTCATCTGTTTACGGACCTTTTTTTTGCTTCCATGTCTTGGCTATATCAATGTTGTTGCAGTTCACATTTCCCTGCCTCTCTCTTTCCGATTCTGGTGGTCTTAGGTTATAGGCCCAAAAGGTGCCCTGCCGCATCATATGGTAGCTCAATTTTTACCTTTGTAGCAGCTCCATTCAGTTTTCGTTAGTGCTGTTACCACTTTACATCCCACCAGCAGCTAGAAGGTACACATTTTTCTAAAACCCCTTAAGCATTTATAGTTTGTAGTCTTTTTGCTGATGGTCATGACTGGTGTGAGCTGAAACCTTTTTGAATTTGAATTTGCATGTGGCTAATAATTCCTTATACTGAGCTTTAAGCATATCCTTTTTTTTCTTTTCCTTTTTTTGATAAAGAGTGAGTACAACTTCCCTCTTCATATTGACTTCTTGAAAAATTTCTCATGTGTTGAATTTTCTTGCCTATTCCCCACTCCAGGGCATTTCTTGAGGGCAGGTGTCATTTAGAGCCCTGCAGTCCTTGTGACTCTTAAGCAACCATTAGCACTGGGTTTAAAGCTGCTGTTGTGGGAAACAGCCACAAGGCGGCAGCATTATTACGTTCTCAACTCTTGCTACTAGGGCAACAGAGTCTTCCTGGAGGTAGTGTTCCGAGGTTGTAAACTAGAGTGGAATGTGCTGGGACAAGCCCCCAGAACTTTATGTCTCCTTCCTTATGTTTGTTTTTTAAATTTAATTTCTATTTCTTATCGGAGTAAATTTGATTACAGTGTTTTGATTGTCTGGCTGTACAGAATCTGCTCAATGATTCATACATATGTCTGTGCATCTTCGGATCCTGTTGGCATGTATGTGATTACAGAATGTATATTTTAAAGGTATTGTGATTATATAATTTATATAGTTTATATGTTATATGTTTATATACATTTAACAAACATTACTATATGTATGTAAACGCCATAGTCCTAATTTACCCATCCTCCCACCTTTCATTTTGGCTAACCATTAGTTTATTTGATAAGTCTGTGAGTGTCTTTTTTTGTGGAAATATGTTCATTGGTAGCAATCTTAGGATAACATGTGTAAATGATATCATAGGATACTTGTCATACCTTTTTTTTTTAAATTAATAGCTACTTTATTTATTTATTTATTTATTTATTTATCTATTTATTTAGCTGTGTTGGGTCTTCGTTTCGTGCGAGGGCTTTCTCTAGTTGTGGCAAGCGGGAGCCACTCTTCATTGCGGTGCGCAGGCCTCTCACTATCGTGGCCCCTCCCGTTACGGGTCACAGGCTCCAGATGCGCAGGCTCAGCAGTTGTGGCTCACGGTCCCAGTTGCTCCGTGGCACATGGGATCCTCCCAGACCAGGGCTCGAACCCGCGTCCCCTGCATTAGCAGGCAGATTCTCAACCACTGTGCCACCAGGGAAGCCCCTGTCATACCCTATTGACTTACTTAACCTTATATGATTATTTCTAGTCTCAACTGTAGTCCTGAACACGGCATTGTTCATTTTGTTCCCGAGGCTACTATTCCATTCTGTCGATATACCACTTCTTCTTTGTCCATTCATCTGTTTATGGATCTTTTTTTGTTTCCATTTCTTGGCTATTTCAATATTGCTGCAGTGCACATTTGCCTGCCTCTGTCTTTCCGATTCTGGTGGTCTTAAGTTATAGGCCCAAAAGGTGCCCTGCCGCATCATATGGTAGCTCAGTTTTTACCCTGTAAAGCAGCTCGATTCAGTTTGCGTTAGAGCTGTTATCACTTTACATCCCACCAGCAGCTAGAAGGTACACAGTTCTCTAAAACCCCTTCAGCATTTATAGTTTGTAGACTTTTTGCTGATGGTCATGATTGGTGTGAGCTGAAACCTTTTTAATTTGAATTTGCCTGTGGCTAATAATTCCTTATACTGAGCTTTAGGCATGTCCTCTTTTTTCTTTTCCTTTTTTTTAAAGAGTGAGTACAACTTCCCTCCTCTTATTGACTTCTTGAAAATTTTCTCATGTCTTGAATTTTTTTGCCTATTCCCTACCGCAGGGCATTTTTTGAGGGCAGGTGTCATTTAGAGCCCTGCAGTCCTTGTGACTATTAAGCAACAATTGGCACTGGGTATAAAGCTGCTGTTGTGGGAAACAGCCACAAGGTGGCAGCATTATTACGTTCTCAACTCTTGTTACTAGGGCAACAGAGTCTTCCTCTAGGTAGTGTTCCGAGGTTATAAATTAGAGTGGAATGTGCTGGGAGAAGCCCGGAGAAGTTTATGTCTCCTTACATATGTTTGTTTTTTAAATTTAATTTCTATTTCTTATCGGAGTAAATTTGATTAGAGTGTTTTGATTGTCTGGCTGTACAGAATCGGCTCAATGATTCATACATATGTCTGTTCATCTTCAGATCCTGTTAGCATGTATGTGATTACACAATGTATATTTTAAAGGTATTGGTGATTATATAATTCATATAGTTTATCTGTTATATGTTTATATACATTTAACATACATTAGTATATGTATGTAAACGCCATAGTCCTAATTTACCCATCCTCCCACCTTTCATTTTGGCTAACCATTAGTTTATTTGATAAGTCTGTGAGTGTCTGTTTTTGTGGAAATATGTTCATTGGTAGCAATCTTAGGATAACATGTATAAATGATATCATAGGATATTTGTCATACCCTTTTGACTTACTTAACCTTATATGATTATTTCTAGGCTCAACTGTAGTCCTGAAAACGGCATTGTTTATTTTGTTCCCGAAGCTACTATTCCATTTGGTACGTATACCATTTCGTCTTTGTCCATTCATCTGTTTATGGACCTTTTTTTTGCTTGTATGTCTTGGCTATTTCAATATTGCTGCAGTGCACATTTGCCTGTCTCTGTCTTTCCGATTATGGTGGTCTTAGTTAATAGGCTCAAAAGGTGCCCTGTCGCATCATATGGTAGCTCAGTTTTTACCTTGTAAAGCAGCTCCATTCCGTTTTTGTTAGTGCTGTTACCACTTTAGATCCCACCAGAGCTAGGAGGTACAGAGTTCTCTAAAACCCCTTCAGCATTTATAGTTTGTAGACTTTTTGCTGATGGCCATTTGACTGGTGTGAGCTGAAACCTTTTTGGAGGTTGTTTAGGCATGTGGCTAATAATTCCTTATACTGAGCTTTAGGCATCCCCTTTTTCTTCTTTTCCTTTTTTTGTTAAAGAGTGAGTACAACTTCCCTCTTCATATTGACTTCTTGAAAAATTTCTCATGTGTTGAATTTTCTTACCTATTCCCTACCCCAGGGCCTTTTTTGAGGGCAGGTGTCATTTAGAGCCCTGCAGTCCTTGTGACTCTTAAGCAACCATTAGCACTGGGGTTAAAGTTGCTGTTGTGGGAAACAGCCACAAGGCGGCAGCATTATTACGTTCTCAACTCTTGTTACTAGAGCAACAGAGTCTTCCTGGAGGTAGTGTTCCGAGGTTGTAAACTAGAGTGGAATGTGCTGGGAGAAGCCCCCAGAACTTTATGTCTCCTTACTTCTCTTTCTTTTTTAAATTTAATTTCTATTTCTTATCGGAGTAAATTTGATTAGAGTGTTTTGATTGTCTGGCTGTACAGAATCTGCTCAATGATTCATACATATGTCTGTTCATCTTCGGATCCTGTTAGCATGTATGTGATTACACAATATATATTTTAAAGGTATTGTTGATTATATAATTCATATAGTTTATCTGTTATATGTTTACATACATTTAACATACATTAGTATATGTATGTAAACGCCATAGTCCTAATTTACCCATCCTCCCACCTTTCATTTTGGCTAACCATTAGTTTATTTGATAAGTCTGTGAGTGTCTTTTTTTGTGGAAATATGTTCATTGGTAGCAATCTTAGGATAACATGTATAAATGATATCATAGGATATTTGTCATACCCTTTTTTTTTAATTAATAGCAACTTTATTTATTTATTTATTTATTTATTTATTTATCTATTTATTTAGCTGTGTTGGGTCTTCGTTTCGTGCGAGGGCTTTCTCTAGTTGCGGCAAGCGGGGGCCACTCTTCATTGCGGTGCGCGGGCCTCTCACTATCGTGGCCCCTCCCGTTGCGGGGCACAGGCTCCAGATGCGCAGGCTCAGCAGTTGTGGCTCACAGTCCCAGTTGCTCCGTGGCACCTGGGATCCTCCCAGAACAGGGCTCGAACCCGCGTCCCCTGCATTAGCAGGCAGATTCTCAATCACTGCGTCACCAGGGAAGCCCCTGTCATACCCTTTTGACTTACTCAACCTTATATGATTATTTCTAGGCTCAACTGTAGTCCTGAAAACGGCATTGTTCATTTTGTTCGCGAGGCTACTATTCCATTTGGTACGTATACCATTTCGTCTTTGTCCATTCATCTGTTTATGGAACTTTTTTTTGCTTGTATGTCTTGGCTATTTCAATATTGCTGCAGTGCACATTTGCCTGCCTCTGTCTTTCCGATTCTGGTGGTCTTAGTTAATAGGCTCAAAAGGTGCCCTGTCGCATCATATGGTAGCTCAGTTTTTACCTTGTAAAGCAGCTCCATTCCGTTTTTGTTAGTGCTGTTACCACTTTAGATCCCACCAGACCTAGGAGGTACAGAGTTCTCTAAAACCCCTTCTGCATTTATAGTTTGTGGACTTTTGCTGATGGCCATTTGACCTGTGTGAGCTGAAACCTTTTTGGAGGTTGGATAGGCATGTGGCTAATAATTCCTTATCCTGAGCTTTAGGCATCCCCTTTTTCTTCTTTTCCTTTTTTTGTTAAAGAGTGAGTACAACTTCTCTCTTCATATTGACTTCTTGAAAAATTTCTCATGTGTTGGATTTTCTTGCCTATTCCCTACCCCAGGGCCTTTTTTGAGGGCAGGTGTCATTTAGAGCCCTGCAGTCCTTGTGACTCATAAGCAACCATTAGCACTGGGTTTAAAGCTGCTGTTGTGGGAAACAGCCACAAGGCGGCAGCATTATTACGTTCTCAACTCTTGTTACTAGGGCAACAGAGTCTTCCTGGAGGTAGTGTTCCGCGGTTGTAAATTAGAGTGGAATGTGCTGGGAGAAGCCCCGAGAAGTTTATGTCTCCTTACTTATGTTTGTTTTTTAAATTTAATTTCTATTTCTTATCGGAGTAAATTTGATTAGAGTGTTTTGATTGTCTGGCTGTACAGAATCTGCTCAATGATTCATACATATGTCTGTTCATCTTCGGATCCTGTTAGCATGTATGTGATTACAGAATGTATATTTTAAAGGTATTGTGAGTATATAATTTATATAGCTTATATGTTATATGTTTATATACGTTTAACAAACATTACTATATGTATGTTAACGCCATAGTCCTAATTTACCCATCCTCCCACCTTTCATTTTGGCTAACCATTAGTTTATTTGATAAGTCTGTGAGTGTCTTTTTTTGTGGAAATATGTTCATTGGTAGCAATCTTAGGATAACATGTATAAATGATATCATAGGATATTTGTTATACCCTTTTTTTTTAATTAATAGCTACTTTATTTATTTATTTATCTATTTATTTAGCTGTGTTGGGTCTTCGTTTCGTGCGAGGGCTTTCTCTAGTTGCGGCAAGCGGGGGCCACTCTTCATTGCGATGCGCGGGCCTCTCCCTATCGTGGCCCCTCCCGTTGCGCGGCACAGTCTCCAGATGCGCAGGCTCAGCAGTTGTGGCTCACGGTCCCAGTTGCTCCGTGGCACGTGGGATCCTCCCAGACCAGGGCTCGAACCCGCGTCCCCTGCATTAGCAGGCAGATTCTCAACCACTGCGCCACCAGGGAAGCCCCTGTCATACCCTTTTGACTTACTTAACCTTATATGATTATTTCTAGGCTCAACTGTAGTCCTGAAAACGGCATTGTTCATTTTGTTCCCGAGGCTTCTATTCCATTTGGTACGTATACCACTTCGTATTTGTCCATTCATCTGTTTACGGACCTTTTTTTTGCTTCCATGTCTTGGCTATATCAATGTTGTTGCAGTTCACATTTCCCTGCCTCTCTCTTTCCGATTCTGGTGGTCTTAGGTTATAGGCCCAAAAGGTGCCCTGCCGCATCATATGGTAGCTCAATTTTTACCTTTGTAGCAGCTCCATTCAGTTTTCGTTAGTACTGTTACCACTTTACATCCCACCAGCAGCTAGAAGGTACACATTTTTCTAAAACCCCTTAAGCATTTATAGTTTGTAGTCTTTTTGCTGATGGTCATGACTGGTGTGAGCTGAAACCTTTTTGAATTTGAATTTGCATGTGGCTAATAATTCCTTATACTGAGCTTTAAGCATATCCTTTTTTTTCTTTTCCTTTTTTTGATAAAGAGTGAGTACAACTTCCCTCTTCATATTGACTTCTTGAAAAATTTCTCATGTGTTGAATTTTCTTGCCTATTCCCCACTCCAGGGCATTTCTTGAGGGCAGGTGTCATTTAGAGCCCTGCAGTCCTTGTGACTCTTAAGCAACCATTAGCAGTGAGTTTAAAGCTGCTGTTGTGGGAAACAGCCACAAGGCAGCAGCATTATTACCTTCTCAATTCTTGTTACTAGGGCAACAGTGTTTTCCTGGAGGTAGTGTTCCGAGGTTGTAAACTAGAGTGGAATGTGCTGGGAGAAGCCCCAAGAAGTTTATGTCTCCTTACTTCTGTTTGTTTTTTAAATTTAATTTCTATTTCTTATCGGAGTAAATTTGATTAGAGTGTTTTGATTGTCTGGCTGTACAGAATCTGCGCAATGATTCATACATATGTCTTGTTCATCTTCGGATCCTGTTAGCATGTATGGAATTACAGAATGTATATTTTAAAGGTATTGTGATTATATAATTTATATAGTTTATATGGTATTTGTTTATATACATTTAACAAACATTACTATATGTATGTTAACGCCATAGTCCTAATTTACCCATCCTCCCACCTTTCATTTTGGCTAACCATTAGTTTATTTGATAAGTCTGTGAGTGTCTTTTTTTGTGGAAATATGTTCATTGGTAGCAATCTTAGGATAACATGTATAAATGATATCATAGGATATTTGTCATACCCTTTTGACTTACTTAACCTTATATGATGATTTCTAGGCTCAACTGTAGTCCTGAACACGGCATTGTTTAATTTTTTTCCGAAGCTACTATTCCATTCTGTCCATATAACACTTCTTCTTTGTCCATTCATCTGGTTATGGATCTTTTTTTGCTTCCATTTCTTCGCTATTTCAATATTGCTGCAGTGCACATTTGCCTGCCTCTGTCTTTCCGATTCTGGTGGTCTTAGGTTATAGGCCGAAAAGGTGCCCTGCCGCATCATATGGTAGCTCAGTTTTTACCTTGTAAAGCAGCTCGATTCAGTTTGCGTTAGTGCTGTTACCACTTTACATCCCACCAGCAGCTAGAAGGTACACAGTTCTCTAAAACCCCTTCAGCATTTATAGTTTGTAAACTTTTTGCTGGTGGTCATGACTGGTGTGAGCTGAAACCTTTTTGAATTTGAATTTGCCTGTGGCTTATAATTCCTTATACTGAGCTTTAGGCATGTCCTTTTTTTTCTTTTCCTTTTTTTTAAAGAGTGAGTACAACTTCCCTCCTCCTATTGACTTCTTGAAAATTTTCTCATGTCTTGAATTTTCTTGCCTATTCCCTACCGCAGGGCATTTTTTGAGGGCAGGTGTCATTTAGAGCCCTGCAGTCCTTGTGACTATTAAGCAACAATTGGCACTGGGTATAAAGCTGCTGTTGTGGGAAACAGCCACAAGGTGGCAGCATTATTACGTTCTCAACTCTTGTTACTAGGGCAACAGAGTCTTCCTCTAGGTAGTGTTCCGAGGTTATAAATTAGAGTGGAATGTGCTGGGAGAAGCCCGGAGAAGTTTATGTCTCCTTACATATGTTTGTTTTTTAAATTTAATTTCTATTTCTTATCGGAGTAAATTTGATTAGAGTGTTTTGATTGTCTGGCTGTACAGAATCGGCTCAATGATTCATACATATGTCTGTTCATCTTCAGATCCTGTTAGCATGTATGTGATTACACAATGTATATTTTAAAGGTATTGGTGATTATATAATTCATATAGTTTATCTGTTATATGTTTATATACATTTAACATACATTAGTATATGTATGTAAACGCCATAGTCCTAATTTACCCATCCTCCCACCTTTCATTTTGGCTATCCATTAGTTTATTTGATAAGTCTGTGAGTGTCTGTTTTTGTGGAAATATGTTCATTGGTAGCAATCTTAGGATAACATGTATAAATGATATCATAGGATATTTGTCATACCCTTTTGACTTACTTAACCTTATATGATTATTTCTAGGCTCAACTGTAGTCCTGAAAACGGCATTGTTTATTTTGTTCCCGAAGCTACTATTCCATTTGGTACGTATACCATTTCGTCTTTGTCCATTCATCTGTTTATGGACCTTTTTTTTGCTTGTATGTCTTGGCTATTTCAATATTGCTGCAGTGCACATTTGCCTGTCTCTGTCTTTCCGATTATGGTGGTCTTAGTTAATAGGCTCAAAAGGTGCCCTGTCGCATCATATGGTAGCTCAGTTTTTACCTTGTAAAGCAGCTCCATTCCGTTTTTGTTAGTGCTGTTACCACTTTAGATCCCACCAGAGCTAGGAGGTACAGAGTTCTCTAAAACCCCTTCAGCATTTATAGTTTGTAGACTTTTTGCTGATGGCCATTTGACTGGTGTGAGCTGAAACCTTTTTGGAGGTTGTTTAGGCATGTGGCTAATAATTCCTTATACTGAGCTTTAGGCATCCCCTTTTTCTTCTTTTCCTTTTTTTGTTAAAGAGTGAGTACAACTTCCCTCTTCATATTGACTTCTTGAAAAATTTCTCATGTGTTGAATTTTCTTACCTATTCCCTACCCCAGGGCCTTTTTTGAGGGCAGGTGTCATTTAGAGCCCTGCAGTCCTTGTGACTCTTAAGCAACCATTAGCACTGGGGTTAAAGCTGCTGTTGTGGGAAACAGCCACAAGGCGGCAGCATTATTACGTTCTCAACTCTTGTTACTAGAGCAACAGAGTCTTCCTGGAGGTAGTGTTCCGAGGTTGTAAACTAGAGTGGAATGTGCTGGGAGAAGCCCCCAGAACTTTATGTCTCCTTACTTCTGTTTCTTTTTTAAATTTAATTTCTATTTCTTATCGGAGTAAATTTGATTAGAGTGTTTTGATTGTCTGGCTGTACAGAATCTGCTCAATGATTCATACATATGTCTGTTCATCTTCGGATCCCGTTAGCATGTATGTGATTACAGAATGTATATTTTAAAGATATTGTGATTATATAATTTATATAGCTTATATGTTATATGTTTATATACGTTTAACAAACATTACTATATGTATGTTAACGCCATAGTCCTAATTTACCCATCCTCCCACCTTTCATTTTGGCTAACCATTAGTTTATTTGATAAGTCTGTGAGTGTCTTTTTTTGTGGAAATATGTTCATTGGTAGCAATCTTAGGATAACATGTATAAATGATATCATAGGATATTTGTCATACCCTTTTTTTTAATTAATAGCAACTTTATTTATTTATTTATTTATTTATTTATTTATCTATTTATTTAGCTGTGTTGGGTCTTCGTTTCGTGCGAGGGCTTTCTCTAGTTGCGGCAAGCGGGGGCCACTCTTCATTGCGGTGCGCGGGCCTCTCACTATCGTGACCCCTCCCGTTGCGGGGCACAGGCTCCAGATGCGCAGGCTCAGCAGTTGTGGCTCACAGTCCCAGTTGCTCCGTGGCACCTGGGATCCTCCCAGAACAGGGCTCGAACCCGCGTCCCCTGCATTAGCAGGCAGATTCTCAATCACTGCGTCACCAGGGAAGCCCCTGTCATACCCTTTTGACTTACTCAACCTTATATGATTATTTCTAGGCTCAACTGTAGTCCTGAAAACGGCATTGTTCATTTTGTTCGCGAGGCTACTATTCCATTTGGTACGTATACCATTTCGTGTTTGTCCATTCATCTGTTTATGGAACTTTTTTTTGCTTGTATGTCTTGGCTATTTCAATATTGCTGCAGTGCACATTTGCCTGCCTCTGTCTTTCCGATTCTGGTGGTCTTAGTTAATAGGCTCAAAAGGTGCCCTGTCGCATCATATGGTAGCTCAGTTTTTACCTTGTAAAGCAGCTCCATTCCGTTTTTGTTAGTGCTGTTACCACTTTAGATCCCACCAGAGCTAGGAGGTACAGAGTTCTCTAAAACCCCTTCTGCATTTATAGTTTGTGGACTTTTTGCTGATGGCCATTTGACCTGTGTGAGCTGAAACCTTTTTGGAGGTTGGATAGGCATGTGGCTAATAATTCCTTATCCTGAGCTTTAGGCATCCCCTTTTTCTTCTTTTCCTTTTTTTGTTAAAGAGTGAGTACAACTTCTCTCTTCATATTGACTTCTTGAAAAATTTCTCATGTGTTGGATTTTCTTGCCTATTCCCTACCCCAGGGCCTTTTTTGAGGGCAGGTGTCATTTAGAGCCCTGCAGTCCTTGTGACTCATAAGCAACCATTAGCACTGGGTTTAAAGCTGCTGTTGTGGGAAACAGCCACAAGGCGGCAGCATTATTACGTTCTCAACTCTTGTTACTAGGGCAACAGAGTCTTCCTGGAGGTAGTGTTCCGCGGTTGTAAATTAGAGTGGAATGTGCTGGGAGAAGCCCCGAGAAGTTTATGTCTCCTTACTTATGTTTGTTTTTTAAATTTAATTTCTATTTCTTATCGGAGTAAATTTGATTAGAGTGTTTTGATTGTCTGGCTGTACAGAATCTGCTCAATGATTCATACATATGTCTGTTCATCTTCGGATCCTGTTAGCATGTATGTGATTACAGAATGTATATTTTAAAGGTATTGTGAGTATATAATTTTTATAGCTTATATGTTATATGTTTATATACGTTTAACAAACATTACTATATGTATGTTAACGCCATAGTCCTAATTTACCCATCCTCCCACCTTTCATTTTGGCTAACCATTAGTTTATTTGATAAGTCTGTGAGTGTCTTTTTTTGTGGAAATATGTTCATTGGTAGCAATCTTAGGATAACATGTATAAATGATATCATAGGATATTTGTTATACCCTTTTTTTTTAATTAATAGCTACTTTATTTATTTATTTATCTATTTATTTAGCTGTGTTGGGTCTTCGTTTCGTGCGAGGGCTTTCTCTAGTTGCGGCAAGTGGGGGCCACTCTTCATTGCGATGCGCGGGCCTCTCCCTATCGTGGCCCCTCCCGTTGCGCGGCACAGTCTCCAGATGCGCAGGCTCAGCAGTTGTGGCTCACGGTCCCAGTTGCTCCGTGGCACGTGGGATCCTCCCAGACCAGGGCTCGAACCCGCGTCCCCTGCATTAGCAGGCAGATTCTCAACCACTGCGCCACCAGGGAAGCCCCTGTCATACCCTTTTGACTTACTTAACCTTATATGATTATTTCTAGGCTCAACTGTAGTCCTGAAAACGGCATTGTTCATTTTGTTCCCGAGGCTTCTATTCCATTTGGTACATATACCACTTCGTATTTCTCCATTCATCTGTTTACGGACCTTTTTTTTGCTTCCATGTCTTGGCTATATCAATGTTGTTGCAGTTCACATTTCCCTGCCTCTCTCTTTCCGATTCTGGTGGTCTTAGGTTATAGGCCCAAAAGGTGCCCTGCCGCATCATATGGTAGCTCAATTTTTACCTTTGTAGCAGCTCCATTCAGTTTTCGTTAGTGCTGTTACCACTTTACATCCCACCAGCAGCTAGAAGGTACACATTTTTCTAAAACCCCTTAAGCATTTATAGTTTGTAGTCTTTTTGCTGATGGTCATGACTGGTGTGAGCTGAAACCTTTTTGAATTTGAATTTGCATGTGGCTAATAATTCCTTATACTGAGCTTTAAGCATATCCTTTTTTTTCTTTTCCTTTTTTTGATAAAGAGTGAGTACAACTTCCCTCTTCATATTGACTTCTTGAAAAATTTCTCATGTGTTGAATTTTCTTGCCTATTCCCCACTCCAGGGCATTTCTTGAGGGCAGGTGTCATTTAGAGCCCTGCAGTCCTTGTGACTCTTAAGCAACCATTAGCACTGGGTTTAAAGCTGCTGTTGTGGGAAACAGCCACAAGGCGGCAGCATTATTACGTTCTCAACTCTTGCTACTAGGGCAACAGAGTCTTCCTGGAGGTAGTGTTCCGAGGTTGTAAACTAGAGTGGAATGTGCTGGGACAAGCCCCCAGAACTTTATGTCTCCTTACTTCTGTTTGTTTTTTAAATTTAATTTCTATTTCTTATCGGAGTAAATTTGATTAGAGTGTTTTGATTGTCTGGCTGTACAGAATCTGCGCAATGATTCATACATATGTCTTGTTCATCTTCGGATCCTGTTAGCATGTATGGAATTACAGAATGTATATTTTAAAGGTATTATGATTATATAATTTATATAGTTTATATGGTATTTGTTTATATACATTTAACAAACATTACTATATGTATGTTAACGCCATAGTCCTAATTTACCCATCCTCCCACCTTTCATTTTGGCTAACCATTAGTTTATTTGATAAGTCTGTGAGTGTCTTTTTTTGTGGAAATATGTTCATTGGTAGCAATCTTAGGATAACATGTATAAATGATATCATAGGATATTTGTCATACCCTTTTGACTTACTTAACCTTATATGATGATTTCTAGGCTCAACTGTAGTCCTGAACACGGCATTGTTTAATTTTTTTCCGAAGCTACTATTCCATTCTGTCCATATAACACTTCTTCTTTGTCCATTCATCTGGTTATGGATCTTTTTTTGCTTCCATTTCTTCGCTATTTCAATATTGCTGCAGTGCACATTTGCCTGCCTCTGTCTTTCCGATTCTGGTGGTCTTAGGTTATAGGCCGAAAAGGTGCCCTGCCGCATCATATGGTAGCTCAGTTTTTACCTTGTAAAGCAGCTCGATTCAGTTTGCGTTAGTGCTGTTACCACTTTACATCCCACCAGCAGCTAGAAGGTACACAGTTCTCTAAAACCCCTTCAGCATTTATAGTTTGTAAACTTTTTGCTGGTGGTCATGACTGGTGTGAGCTGAAACCTTTTTGAATTTGAATTTGCCTGTGGCTTATAATTACTTATACTGAGCTTTAGGCATGTCCTTTTTTTTCTTTTCCTTTTTTTTAAAGAGTGAGTACAACTTCCCTCCTCCTATTGACTTCTTGAAAATTTTCTCATGTCTTGAATTTTCTTGCCTATTCCCTACCGCAGGGCATTTTTTGAGGGCAGGTGTCATTTAGAGCCCTGCAGTCCTTGTGACTATTAAGCAACAATTGGCACTGGGTATAAAGCTGCTGTTGTGGGAAACAGCCACAAGGTGGCAGCATTATTACGTTCTCAACTCTTGTTACTAGGGCAACAGAGTCTTCCTCTAGGTAGTGTTCCGAGGTTATAAATTAGAGTGGAATGTGCTGGGAGAAGCCCGGAGAAGTTTATGTCTCCTTACATATGTTTGTTTTTTAAATTTAATTTCTATTTCTTATCGGAGTAAATTTGATTAGAGTGTTTTGATTGTCTGGCTGTACAGAATCGGCTCAATGATTCATACATATGTCTGTTCATCTTCAGATCCTGTTAGCATGTATGTGATTACACAATGTATATTTTAAAGGTATTGGTGATTATATAATTCATATAGTTTATCTGTTATATGTTTATATACATTTAACATACATTAGTATATGTATGTAAACGCCATAGTCCTAATTTACCCATCCTCCCACCTTTCATTTTGGCTAACCATTAGTTTATTTGATAAGTCTGTGAGTGTCTGTTTTTGTGGAAATATGTTCATTGGTAGCAATCTTAGGATAACATGTATAAATGATATCATAGGATATTTGTCATACCCTTTTGACTTACTTAACCTTATATGATTATTTCTAGGCTCAACTGTAGTCCTGAAAACGGCATTGTTTATTTTGTTCCCGAAGCTACTATTCCATTTGGTACGTATACCATTTCGTCTTTGTCCATTCATCTGTTTATGGACCTTTTTTTTGCTTGTATGTCTTGGCTATTTCAATATTGCTGCAGTGCACATTTGCCTGTCTCTGTCTTTCCGATTATGGTGGTCTTAGTTAATAGGCTCAAAAGGTGCCCTGTCGCATCATATGGTAGCTCAGTTTTTACCTTGTAAAGCAGCTCCATTCCGTTTTTGTTAGTGCTGTTACCACTTTAGATCCCACCAGAGCTAGGAGGTACAGAGTTCTCTAAAACCCCTTCAGCATTTATAGTTTGTAGACTTTTTGCTGATGGCCATTTGACTGGTGTGAGCTGAAACCTTTTTGGAGGTTGTTTAGGCATGTGGCTAATAATTCCTTATACTGAGCTTTAGGCATCCCCTTTTTCTTCTTTTCCTTTTTTTGTTAAAGAGTGAGTACAACTTCCCTCTTCATATTGACTTCTTGAAAAATTTCTCATGTGTTGAATTTTCTTACCTATTCCCTACCCCAGGGCCTTTTTTGAGGGCAGGTGTCATTTAGAGCCCTGCAGTCCTTGTGACTCTTAAGCAACCATTAGCACTGGGGTTAAAGCTGCTGTTGTGGGAAACAGCCACAAGGCGGCAGCATTATTACGTTCTCAACTCTTGTTACTAGAGCAACAGAGTCTTCCTGGAGGTAGTGTTCCGAGGTTGTAAACTAGAGTGGAATGTGCTGGGAGAAGCCCCCAGAACTTTATGTCTCCTTACTTCTGTTTCTTTTTTAAATTTAATTTCTATTTCTTATCGGAGTAAATTTGATTAGAGTGTTTTGATTGTCTGGCTGTACAGAATCTGCTCAATGATTCATACATATGTCTGTTCATCTTCGGATCCCGTTAGCATGTATGTGATTACACAATATATATTTTAAAGGTATTGGTGATTATATAATTCATATAGTTTATCTGTTATATGTTTACATACATTTAACATACATTAGTATATGTATGTAAACGCCATAGTCCTAATTTACCCATCCTCCCACCTTTCATTTTGGCTAACCATTAGTTTATTTGATAAGTCTGTGAGTGTCTTTTTTTGTGGAAATATGTTTATTGGTAGCAATCTTAGGATAACATGTATAAATGATATCATAGGATATTTGTCATACCCTTTTTTTTTAATTAATAGCAACTTTATTTATTTATTTATTTATTTATTTATTTATCTATTTATTTAGCTGTGTTGGGTCTTCGTTTCGTGCGAGGGCTTTCTCTAGTTGCGGCAAGCGGGGGCCACTCTTCATTGCGGTGCGCGGGCCTCTCACTATCGTGGCCCCTCCCGTTGCGGGGCACAGGCTCCAGATGCGCAGGCTCAGCAGTTGTGGCTCACAGTCCCAGTTGCTCCGTGGCACCTGGGATCCTCCCAGAACAGGGCTCGAACCCGCGTCCCCTGCATTAGCAGGCAGATTCTCAATCACTGCGTCACCAGGGAAGCCCCTGTCATACCCTTTTGACTTACTCAACCTTATATGATTATTTCTAGGCTCAACTGTAGTCCTGAAAACGGCATTGTTCATTTTGTTCGCGAGGCTACTATTCCATTTGGTACGTATACCATTTCGTCTTTGTCCATTCATCTGTTTATGGAACTTTTTTTTGCTTGTATGTCTTGGCTATTTCAATATTGCTGCAGTGCACATTTGCCTGCCTCTGTCTTTCCGATTCTGGTGGTCTTAGTTAATAGGCTCAAAAGGTGCCCTGTCGCATCATATGGTAGCTCAGTTTTTACCTTGTAAAGCAGCTCCATTCCGTTTTTGTTAGTGCTGTTACCACTTTAGATCCCACCAGAGCTAGGAGGTACAGAGTTCTCTAAAACCCCTTCTGCATTTATAGTTTGTGGACTTTTTGCTGATGGCCATTTGACCTGTGTGAGCTGAAACCTTTTTGGAGGTTGGATAGGCATGTGGCTAATAATTCCTTATCCTGAGCTTTAGGCATCCCCTTTTTCTTCTTTTCCTTTTTTTGTTAAAGAGTGAGTACAACTTCTCTCTTCATATTGACTTCTTGAAAAATTTCTCATGTGTTGGATTTTCTTGCCTATTCCCTACCCCAGGGCCTTTTTTGAGGGCAGGTGTCATTTAGAGCCCTGCAGTCCTTGTGACTCATAAGCAACCATTAGCACTGGGTTTAAAGCTGCTGTTGTGGGAAACAGCCACAAGGCGGCAGCATTATTACGTTCTCAACTCTTGTTACTAGGGCAACAGAGTCTTCCTGGAGGTAGTGTTCCGCGGTTGTAAATTAGAGTGGAATGTGCTGGGAGAAGCCCCGAGAAGTTTATGTCTCCTTACTTATGTTTGTTTTTTAAATTTAATTTCTATTTCTTATCGGAGTAAATTTGATTAGAGTGTTTTGATTGTCTGGCTGTACAGAATCTGCTCAATGATTCATACATATGTCTGTTCATCTTCGGATCCTGTTAGCATGTATGTGATTACAGAATGTATATTTTAAAGGTATTGTGAGTATATAATTTATATAGCTTATATGTTATATGTTTATATACGTTTAACAAACATTACTATATGTATGTTAACGCCATAGTCCTAATTTACCCATCCTCCCACCTTTCATTTTGGCTAACCATTAGTTTATTTGATAAGTCTGTGAGTGTCTTTTTTTGTGGAAATATGTTCATTGGTAGCAATCTTAGGATAACATGTATAAATGATATCATAGGATATTTGTCATACCCTTTTTTTTAAATTAATAGCTACTTTATTTATTTATTTATCTATTTATTTAGCTGTGTTGGGTCTTCGTTTCGTGCAAGGGCTTTCTCTAGTTGCGGCAAGCGGGGGCCACTCTTCATTGCGATGCGCGGGCCTCTCAGTATCGTGGCCCCTCCCATTGCGCGGCACAGTCTCCAGATGCGCAGGCTCAGCAGTTGTGGCTCACGGTCCCAGTTGCTCCGTGGCACGTGGGATCCTCCCAGACCAGGGCTCGAACCCGCGTCCCCTGCATTAGCAGGCAGATTCTCAACCACTGCGCCACCAGGGAAGCCCCTGTCATACCCTTTTGACTTACTTAACCTTATATGATTATTTCTAGGCTCAACTGTAGTCCTGAAAACGGCATTGTTCATTTTGTTCCCGAGGCTTCTATTCCATTTGGTACGTATACCACTTCGTATTTGTCCATTCATCTGTTTACGGACCTTTTTTTTGCTTCCATGTCTTGGCTATATCAATGTTGTTGCAGTTCACATTTCCCTGCCTCTCTCTTTCCGATTCTGGTGGTCTTAGGTTATAGGCCCAAAAGGTGCCCTGCCGCATCATATGGTAGCTCAATTTTTACCTGTGTAGCAGCTCCATTCAGTTTTCGTTAGTACTGTTACCACTTTACATCCCACCAGCAGCTAGAAGGTACACATTTTTCTAAAACCCCTTAAGCATTTATAGTTTGTAGTCTTTTTGCTGATGGTCATGACTGGTGTGAGCTGAAACCTTTTTGAATTTGAATTTGCATGTGGCTAATAATTCCTTATACTGAGCTTTAAGCATATCCTTTTTTTTCTTTTCCTTTTTTTGATAAAGAGTGAGTACAACTTCCCTCTTCATTTTGACTTCTTGAAAAATTTCTCATGTGTTGAATTTTCTTGCCTATTCCCCACTCCAGGGCATTTCTTGAGGGCAGGTGTCATTTAGAGCCCTGCAGTCCTTGTGACTCTTAAGCAACCATTAGCACTGGGTTTAAAGCTGCTGTTGTGGGAAACAGCCACAAGGCGGCAGCATTATTACGTTCTCAACTCTTGCTACTAGGGCAACAGAGTCTTCCTGGAGGTAGTGTTCCGAGGTTGTAAACTAGAGTGGAATGTGCTGGGACAAGCCCCCAGAACTTTATGTCTCCTTCCTTATGTTTGTTTTTTAAATTTAATTTCTATTTCTTATCGGAGTAAATTTGATTACAGTGTTTTGATTGTCTGGCTGTACAGAATCTGCTCAATGATTCATACATATGTCTGTGCATCTTCGGATCCTGTTGGCATGTATGTGATTACAGAATGTATATTTTAAAGGTATTGTGATTATATAATTTATATAGTTTATATGTTATATGTTTATATACATTTAACAAACATTACTATATGTATGTAAACGCCATAGTCCTAATTTACCCATCCTCCCACCTTTCATTTTGGCTAACCATTAGTTTATTTGATAAGTCTGTGAGTGTCTTTTTTTGTGGAAATATGTTCATTGGTAGCAATCTTAGGATAACATGTGTAAATGATATCATAGGATATTTGTCATACCTTTTTTTTTTAAATTAATAGCTACTTTATTTATTTATTTATTTATTCATTTATCTATTTATTTAGCTGTGTTGCGTCTTCGTTTCGTGCAAGGGCTTTCTCTAGTTGTGGCAAGCGGGAGCCACTCTTCATTGCGGTTCGCAGGCCTCTCACTATCGTGGCCCCTCCCGTTACGGGTCACAGGCTCCAGATGCGCAGGCTCAGCAGTTGTGGCTCACGGTCCCAGTTGCTCCGTGGCACGTGGGATCCTCCCAGACCAGGGCTCGAACCCGCGTCCCCTGCATTAGCAGGCAGATTCTCAACCACTGTGCCACCAGGGAAGCCCCTGTCATACCCTATTGACTTACTTAACCTTATATGATTATTTCTAGGCTCAACTGTAGTCCTGAACACGGCATTGTTCATTTTGTTCCCGAGGCTACTATTCCATTCTGTCGATATACCACTTCTTCTTTGTCCATTCATCTGTTTATGGATCTTTTTTTGTTTCCATTTCTTGGCTATTTCAATATTGCTGCAGTGCACATTTGCCTGCCTCTGTCTTTCCGATTCTGGTGGTCTTAAGTTATAGGCCCAAAAGGTGCCCTGCCGCATCATATGGTAGCTCAGTTTTTACCCTGTAAAGCAGCTCGATTCAGTTTGCGTTAGAGCTGTTATCACTTTACATCCCACCAGCAGCTAGAAGGTACACAGTTCTCTAAAACCCCTTCAGCATTTATAGTTTGTAGACTTTTTGCTGATGGTCATGATTGGTGTGAGCTGAAACCTTTTTGAATTTGAATTTGCCTGTGGCTAATAATTCCTTATACTGAGCTTTAGGCATGTCCTCTTTTTTCTTTTCCTTTTTTTTAAAGAGTGAGTACAACTTCCCTCCTCTTATTGACTTCTTGAAAATTTTCTCATGTCTTGAATTTTTTTGCCTATTCCCTACCGCAGGGCATTTTTTGAGGGCAGGTGTCATTTAGAGCCCTGCAGTCCTTGTGACTATTAAGCAACAATTGGCACTGGGTATAAAGCTGCTGTTGTGGGAAACAGCCACAAGGTGGCAGCATTATTACGTTCTCAACTCTTGTTACTAGGGCAACAGAGTCTTCCTCTAGGTAGTGTTCCGAGGTTATAAATTAGAGTGGAATGTGCTGGGAGAAGCCCGGAGAAGTTTATGTCTCCTTACATATGTTTGTTTTTTAAATTTAATTTCTATTTCTTATCGGAGTAAATTTGATTAGAGTGTTTTGATTGTCTGGCTGTACAGAATCGGCTCAATGATTCATACATATGTCTGTTCATCTTCAGATCCTGTTAGCATGTATGTGATTACACAATGTATATTTTAAAGGTATTGGTGATTATATAATTCATATAGTTTATCTGTTATATGTTTATATACATTTAACATACATTAGTATATGTATGTAAACGCCATAGTCCTAATTTACCCATCCTCCCACCTTTCATTTTGGCTAACCATTAGTTTATTTGATAAGTCTGTGAGTGTCTGTTTTTGTGGAAATATGTTCATTGGTAGCAATCTTAGGATAACATGTATAAATGATATCATAGGATATTTGTCATACCCTTTTGACTTACTTAACCTTATATGATTATTTCTAGGCTCAACTGTAGTCCTGAAAACGGCATTGTTTATTTTGTTCCCGAAGCTACTATTCCATTTGGTACGTATACCATTTCGTCTTTGTCCATTCATCTGTTTATGGACCTTTTTTTTGCTTGTATGTCTTGGCTATTTCAATATTGCTGCAGTGCACATTTGCCTGTCTCTGTCTTTCCGATTATGGTGGTCTTAGTTAATAGGCTCAAAAGGTGCCCTGTCGCATCATATGGTAGCTCAGTTTTTACCTTGTAAAGCAGCTCCATTCCGTTTTTGTTAGTGCTGTTACCACTTTAGATCCCACCAGAGCTAGGAGGTACAGAGTTCTCTAAAACCCCTTCAGCATTTATAGTTTGTAGACTTTTTGCTGATGGCCATTTGACTGGTGTGAGCTGAAACCTTTTTGGAGGTTGTTTAGGCATGTGGCTAATAATTCCTTATACTGAGCTTTAGGCATCCCCTTTTTCTTCTTTTCCTTTTTTTGTTAAAGAGTGAGTACAACTTCCCTCTTCATATTGACTTCTTGAAAAATTTCTCATGTGTTGAATTTTCTTACCTATTCCCTACCCCAGGGCCTTTTTTGAGGGCAGGTGTCATTTAGAGCCCTGCAGTCCTTGTGACTCTTAAGCAACCATTAGCACTGGGGTTAAAGCTGCTGTTGTGGGAAACAGCCACAAGGCGGCAGCATTATTACGTTCTCAACTCTTGTTACTAGAGCAACAGAGTCTTCCTGGAGGTAGTGTTCCGAGGTTGTAAACTAGAGTGGAATGTGCTGGGAGAAGCCCCCAGAACTTTATGTCTCCTTACTTCTGTTTCTCTTTTAAATTTAATTTCTATTTCTTATCGGAGTAAATTTGATTAGAGTGTTTTGATTGTCTGGCTGTACAGAATCTGCTCAATGATTCATACATATGTCTGTTCATCTTCGGATCCTGTTAGCATGTATGTGATTACACAATATATATTTTAAAGGTATTGGTGATTATATAATTCATATAGTTTATCTGTTATATGTTTACATACATTTAACATACATTAGTATATGTATGTAAACGCCATAGTCCTAATTTACCCATCCTCCCACCTTTCATTTTGGCTAACCATTAGTTTATTTGATAAGTCTGTGAGTGTCTTTTTTTGTGGAAATATGTTCATTGGTAGCAATCTTAGGATAACATGTATAAATGATATCATAGGATATTTGTCATACCCTTTTTTTTTAATTAATAGCAACTTTATTTATTTATTTATTTATTTATCTATTTATTTAGCTGTGTTGGGTCTTCGTTTCGTGCGAGGGCTTTCTCTAGTTGCGGCAAGCGGGGGCCACTCTTCATTGCGGTGCGCGGGCCTCTCACTATCGTGGCCCCTCCCGTTGCGGGGCACAGGCTCCAGATGCGCAGGCTCAGCAGTTGTGGCTCACGGTCCCAGTTGCTCCGTGGCACCTGGGATCCTCCCAGAACAGGGCTCGAACCCGCGTCCCCTGCATTAGCAGGCAGATTCTCAATCACTGCGTCACCAGGGAAGCCCCAGTCATACCCTTTTGACTTACTCAACCTTATATGATTATTTCTAGGCTCAACTGTAGTCCTGAAAACGGCATTGTTCATTTTGTTCGCGAGGCTACTATTCCATTTGGTACGTATACCATTTCGTCTTTGTCCATTCATCTGTTTATGGAACTTTTTTTTGCTTGTATGTCTTGGCTATTTCAATATTGCTGCAGTGCACATTTGACTGCCTCTGTCTTTCCGATTCTGGTGGTCTTAGTTAATAGGCTCAAAAGGTGCCCTGTCGCATCATATGGTAGCTCAGTTTTTACCTTGTAAAGCAGCTCCATTCCGTTTTTGTTAGTGCTGTTACCACTTTAGATCCCACCAGACCTAGGAGGTACAGAGTTCTCTAAAACCCCTTCTGCATTTATAGTTTGTGGACTTTTTGCTGATGGCCATTTGACCTGTGTGAGCTGAAACCTTTTTGGAGGTTGGATAGGCATGTGGCTAATAATTCCTTATCCTGAGCTTTAGGCATCCCCTTTTTCTTCTTTTCCTTTTTTTGTTAAAGAGTGAGTACAACTTCTCTCTTCATATTGACTTCGTGAAAAATTTCTCATGTGTTGGATTTTCTTGCCTATTCCCTACCCCAGGGCCTTTTTTGAGGGCAGGTGTCATTTAGAGCCCTGCAGTCCTTGTGACTCATAAGCAACCATTAGCACTGGGTTTAAAGCTGCTGTTGTGGGAAACAGCCACAAGTCGGCAGCATTATTACGTTCTCAACTCTTGTTACTAGGGCAACAGAGTCTTCCTGGAGGTAGTGTTCCGCGGTTGTAAATTAGAGTGGAATGTGCTGGGAGAAGCCCCGAGAAGTTTATGTCTCCTTACTTATGTTTGTTTTTTAAATTTAATTTCTATTTCTTATCGGAGTAAATTTGATTAGAGTGTTTTGATTGTCTGGCTGTACAGAATCTGCTCAATGATTCATACATATGTCTGTTCATCTTCGGATCCTGTTAGCATGTATGTGATTACAGAATGTATATTTTAAAGGTATTGTGAGTATATAATTTATATAGCTTATATGTTATATGTTTATATACGTTTAACAAACATTACTATATGTATGTTAACGCCATAGTCCTAATTTACCCATCCTCCCACCTTTCATTTTGGCTAACCATTAGTTTATTTGATAAGTCTGTGAGTGTCTTTTTTTGTGGAAATATGTTCATTGGTAGCAATCTTAGGATAACATGTATAAATGATATCATAGGATATTTGTTATACCCTTTTTTTTTAATTAATAGCTACTTTATTTATTTATTTATCTATTTATTTAGCTGTGTTGGGTCTTCGTTTCGTGCGAGGGCTTTCTCTAGTTGCGGCAAGCGGGGGCCACTCTTCATTGCGATGCGCGGGCCTCTCCCTATCGTGGCCCCTCCCGTTGCGCGGCACAGTCTCCAGATGCGCAGGCTCAGCAGTTGTGGCTCACGGTCCCAGTTGCTCCGTGGCACGTGGGATCCTCCCAGACCAGGGCTCGAACCCGCGTCCCCTGCATTAGCAGGCAGATTCTCAACCACTGCGCCACCAGGGAAGCCCCTGTCATACCCTTTTGACTTACTTAACCTTATATGATTATTTCTAGGCTCAACTGTAGTCCTGAAAACGGCATTGTTCATTTTGTTCCCGAGGCTTCTATTCCATTTGGTACGTATACCACTTCGTATTTGTCCATTCATCTGTTTACGGACCTTTTTTTTGCTTCCATGTCTTGGCTATATCAATGTTGTTGCAGTTCACATTTCCCTGCCTCTCTCTTTCCGATTCTGGTGGTCTTAGGTTATAGGCCCAAAAGGTGCCCTGCCGCATCATATGGTAGCTCAATTTTTACCTTTGTAGCAGCTCCATTCAGTTTTCGTTAGTACTGTTACCACTTTACATCCCACCAGCAGCTAGAAGGTACACATTTTTCTAAAACCCCTTAAGCATTTATAGTTTGTAGTCTTTTTGCTGATGGTCATGACTGGTGTGAGCTGAAACCTTTTTGAATTTGAATTTGCATGTGGCTAATAATTCCTTATACTGAGCTTTAAGCATATCCTTTTTTTTCTTTTCCTTTTTTTGATAAAGAGTGAGTACAACTTCCCTCTTCATATTGACTTGTTGAAAAATTTCTCATGTGTTGAATTTTCTTGCCTATTCCCCACTCCAGGGCATTTCTTGAGGGCAGGTGTCATTTAGAGCCCTGCAGTCCTTGTGACTCTTAAGCAACCATTAGCAGTGAGTTTAAAGCTGCTGTTGTGGGAAACAGCCACAAGGCAGCAGCATTATTACCTTCTCAATTCTTGTTACTAGGGCAACAGTGTTTTCCTGGAGGTAGTGTTCCGAGGTTGTAAACTAGAGTGGAATGTGCTGGGAGAAGCCCCAAGAAGTTTATGTCTCCTTACTTCTGTTTGTTTTTTAAATTTAATTTCTATTTCTTATCGGAGTAAATTTGATTAGAGTGTTTTGATTGTCTGGCTGTACAGAATCTGCGCAATGATTCATACATATGTCTTGTTCATCTTCGGATCCTGTTAGCATGTATGGAATTACAGAATGTATATTTTAAAGGTATTGTGATTATATAATTTATATAGTTTATATGGTATTTGTTTATATACATTTAACAAACATTACTATATGTATGTTAACGCCATAGTCCTAATTTACCCATCCTCCCACCTTTCATTTTGGCTAACCATTAGTTTATTTGATAAGTCTGTGAGTGTCTTTTTTTGTGGAAATATGTTCATTGGTAGCAATCTTAGGATAACATGTATAAATGATATCATAGGATATTTGTCATACCCTTTTGACTTACTTAACCTTATATGATGATTTCTAGGCTCAACTGTAGTCCTGAACACGGCATTGTTTAATTTTTTTCCGAAGCTACTATTCCATTCTGTCCATATAACACTTCTTCTTTGTCCATTCATCTGGTTATGGATCTTTTTTTGCTTCCATTTCTTCGCTATTTCAATATTGCTGCAGTGCACATTTGCCTGCCTCTGTCTTTCCGATTCTGGTGGTCTTAGGTTATAGGCCGAAAAGGTGCCCTGCCGCATCATATGGTAGCTCAGTTTTTACCTTGTAAAGCAGCTCGATTCAGTTTGCGTTAGTGCTGTTACCACTTTACATCCCACCAGCAGCTAGAAGGTACACAGTTCTCTAAAACCCCTTCAGCATTTATAGTTTGTAAACTTTTTGCTGGTGGTCATGACTGGTGTGAGCTGAAACCTTTTTGAATTTGAATTTGCCTGTGGCTTATAATTCCTTATACTGAGCTTTAGGCATGTCCTTTTTTTTCTTTTCCTTTTTTTTAAAGAGTGAGTACAACTTCCCTCCTCCTATTGACTTCTTGAAAATTTTCTCATGTCTTGAATTTTCTTGCCTATTCCCTACCGCAGGGCATTTTTTGAGGGCAGGTGTCATTTAGAGCCCTGCAGTCCTTGTGACTATTAAGCAACAATTGGCACTGGGTATAAAGCTGCTGTTGTGGGAAACAGCCACAAGGTGGCAGCATTATTACGTTCTCAACTCTTGTTACTAGGGCAACAGAGTCTTCCTCTAGGTAGTGTTCCGAGGTTATAAATTAGAGTGGAATGTGCTGGGAGAAGCCCGGAGAAGTTTATGTCTCCTTACATATGTTTGTTTTTTAAATTTAATTTCTATTTCTTATCGGAGTAAATTTGATTAGAGTGTTTTGATTGTCTGGCTGTACAGAATCGGCTCAATGATTCATACATATGTCTGTTCATCTTCAGATCCTGTTAGCATGTATGTGATTACACAATGTATATTTTAAAGGTATTGGTGATTATATAATTCATATAGTTTATCTGTTATATGTTTATATACATTTAACATACATTAGTATATGTATGTAAACGCCATAGTCCTAATTTACCCATCCTCCCACCTTTCATTTTGGCTATCCATTAGTTTATTTGATAAGTCTGTGAGTGTCTGTTTTTGTGGAAATATGTTCATTGGTAGCAATCTTAGGATAACATGTATAAATGATATCATAGGATATTTGTCATACCCTTTTGACTTACTTAACCTTATATGATTATTTCTAGGCTCAACTGTAGTCCTGAAAACGGCATTGTTTATTTTGTTCCCGAAGCTACTATTCCATTTGGTACGTATACCATTTCGTCTTTGTCCATTCATCTGTTTATGGACCTTTTTTTTGCTTGTATGTCTTGGCTATTTCAATATTGCTGCAGTGCACATTTGCCTGTCTCTGTCTTTCCGATTATGGTGGTCTTAGTTAATAGGCTCAAAAGGTGCCCTGTCGCATCATATGGTAGCTCAGTTTTTACCTTGTAAAGCAGCTCCATTCCGTTTTTGTTAGTGCTGTTACCACTTTAGATCCCACCAGAGCTAGGAGGTACAGAGTTCTCTAAAACCCCTTCAGCATTTATAGTTTGTAGACTTTTTGCTGATGGCCATTTGACTGGTGTGAGCTGAAACCTTTTTGGAGGTTGTTTAGGCATGTGGCTAATAATTCCTTATACTGAGCTTTAGGCATCCCCTTTTTCTTCTTTTCCTTTTTTTGTTAAAGAGTGAGTACAACTTCCCTCTTCATATTGACTTCTTGAAAAATTTCTCATGTGTTGAATTTTCTTACCTATTCCCTACCCCAGGGCCTTTTTTGAGGGCAGGTGTCATTTAGAGCCCTGCAGTCCTTGTGACTCTTAAGCAACCATTAGCACTGGGGTTAAAGCTGCTGTTGTGGGAAACAGCCACAAGGCGGCAGCATTATTACGTTCTCAACTCTTGTTACTAGAGCAACAGAGTCTTCCTGGAGGTAGTGTTCCGAGGTTGTAAACTAGAGTGGAATGTGCTGGGAGAAGCCCCCAGAACTTTATGTCTCCTTACTTCTGTTTCTTTTTTAAATTTAATTTCTATTTCTTATCGGAGTAAATTTGATTAGAGTGTTTTGATTGTCTGGCTGTACAGAATCTGCTCAATGATTCATACATATGTCTGTTCATCTTCGGATCCCGTTAGCATGTATGTGATTACAGAATGTATATTTTAAAGATATTGTGATTATATAATTTATATAGCTTATATGTTATATGTTTATATACGTTTAACAAACATTACTATATGTATGTTAACGCCATAGTCCTAATTTACCCATCCTCCCACCTTTCATTTTGGCTAACCATTAGTTTATTTGATAAGTCTGTGAGTGTCTTTTTTTGTGGAAATATGTTCATTGGTAGCAATCTTAGGATAACATGTATAAATGATATCATAGGATATTTGTCATACCCTTTTTTTTAATTAATAGCAACTTTATTTATTTATTTATTTATTTATTTATTTATCTATTTATTTAGCTGTGTTGGGTCTTCGTTTCGTGCGAGGGCTTTCTCTAGTTGCGGCAAGCGGGGGCCACTCTTCATTGCGGTGCGCGGGCCTCTCCCTATCGTGACCCCTCCCGTTGCGGGGCACAGGCTCCAGATGCGCAGGCTCAGCAGTTGTGGCTCACAGTCCCAGTTGCTCCGTGGCACCTGGGATCCTACCAGAACAGGGCTCGAACCCGCGTCCCCTGCATTAGCAGGCAGATTCTCAATCACTGCGTCACCAGGGAAGCCCCTGTCATACCCTTTTGACTTACTCAACCTTATATGATTATTTCTAGGCTCAACTGTAGTCCTGAAAACGGCATTGTTCATTTTGTTCGCGAGGCTACTATTCCATTTGGTACGTATACCATTTCGTGTTTGTCCATTCATCTGTTTATGGAACTTTTTTTTGCTTGTATGTCTTGGCTATTTCAATATTGCTGCAGTGCACATTTGCCTGCCTCTGTCTTTCCAATTCTGGTGGTCTTAGTTAATAGGCTCAAAAGGTGCCCTGTCGCATCATATGGTAGCTCAGTTTTTACCTTGTAAAGCAGCTCCATTCCGTTTTTGTTAGTGCTGTTACCACTTTAGATCCCACCAGAGCTAGGAGGTACAGAGTTCTCTAAAACCCCTTCTGCATTTATAGTTTGTGGACTTTTTGCTGATGGCCATTTGACCTGTGTGAGCTGAAACCTTTTTGGAGGTTGGATAGGCATGTGGCTAATAATTCCTTATCCTGAGCTTTAGGCATCCCCTTTTTCTTCTTTTCCTTTTTTTGTTAAAGAGTGAGTACAACTTCTCTCTTCATATTGACTTCTTGAAAAATTTCTCATGTGTTGGATTTTCTTGCCTATTCCCTACCCCAGGGCCTTTTTTGAGGGCAGGTGTCATTTAGAGCCCTGCAGTCCTTGTGACTCATAAGCAACCATTAGCACTGGGTTTAAAGCTGCTGTTGTGGGAAACAGCCACAAGGCGGCAGCATTATTACGTTCTCAACTCTTGTTACTAGGGCAACAGAGTCTTCCTGGAGGTAGTGTTCCGCGGTTGTAAATTAGAGTGGAATGTGCTGGGAGAAGCCCCGAGAAGTTTATGTCTCCTTACTTATGTTTGTTTTTTAAATTTAATTTCTATTTCTTATCGGAGTAAATTTGATTAGAGTGTTTTGATTGTCTGGCTGTACAGAATCTGCTCAATGATTCATACATATGTCTGTTCATCTTTGGATCCTGTTAGCATGTATGTGATTACAGAATGTATATTTTAAAGGTATTGTGAGTATATAATTTATATAGCTTATATGTTATATGTTTATATACGTTTAACAAACATTACTATATGTATGTTAACGCCATAGTCCTAATTTACCCATCCTCCCACCTTTCATTTTGGCTAACCATTAGTTTATTTGATAAGTCTGTGAGTGTCTTTTTTTGTGGAAATATGTTCATTGGTAGCAATCTTAGGATAACATGTATAAATGATATCATAGGATATTTGTTATACCCTTTTTTTTTAATTAATAGCTACTTTATTTATTTATTTATCTATTTATTTAGCTGTGTTGGGTCTTCGTTTCGTGCGAGGGCTTTCTCTAGTTGCGGCAAGCGGGGGCCACTCTTCATTGCGATGCGCGGGCCTCTCCCTATCGTGGCCCCTCCCGTTGCGCGGCACAGTCTCCAGATGCGCAGGCTCAGCAGTTGTGGCTCACGGTCCCAGTTGCTCCGTGGCACGTGGGATCCTCCCAGACCAGGGCTCGAACCCGCGTCCCCTGCATTAGCAGGCAGATTCTCAACCACTGCGCCACCAGGGAAGCCCCTGTCATACCCTTTTGACTTACTTAACCTTATATGATTATTTCTAGGCTCAACTGTAGTCCTGAAAACGGCATTGTTCATTTTGTTCCCGAGGCTTCTATTCCATTTGGTACGTATACCACTTCGTATTTGTCCATTCATCTGTTTACGGACCTTTTTTTTGCTTCCATGTCTTGGCTATATCAATGTTGTTGCAGTTCACATTTCCCTGCCTCTCTCTTTCCGATTCTGGTGGTCTTAGGTTATAGGCCCAAAAGGTGCCCTGCCGCATCATATGGTAGCTCAATTTTTACCTTTGTAGCAGCTCCATTCAGTTTTCGTTAGTACTGTTACCACTTTACATCCCACCAGCAGCTAGAAGGTACACATTTTTCTAAAACCCCTTAAGCATTTATAGTTTGTAGTCTTTTTGCTGATGGTCATGACTGGTGTGAGCTGAAACCTTTTTGAATTTGAATTTGCATGTGGCTAATAATTCCTTATACTGAGCTTTAAGCATATCCTTTTTTTTCTTTTCCTTTTTTTGATAAAGAGTGAGTACAACTTCCCTCTTCATATTGACTTGTTGAAAAATTTCTCATGTGTTGAATTTTCTTGCCTATTCCCCACTCCAGGGCATTTCTTGAGGGCAGGTGTCATTTAGAGCCCTGCAGTCCTTGTGACTCTTAAGCAACCATTAGCAGTGAGTTTAAAGCTGCTGTTGTGGGAAACAGCCACAAGGCAGCAGCATTATTACCTTCTCAATTCTTGTTACTAGGGCAACAGTGTTTTCCTGGAGGTAGTGTTCCGAGGTTGTAAACTAGAGTGGAATGTGCTGGGAGAAGCCCCAAGAAGTTTATGTCTCCTTACTTCTGTTTGTTTTTTAAATTTAATTTCTATTTCTTATCGGAGTAAATTTGATTAGAGTGTTTTGATTGTCTGGCTGTACAGAATCTGCGCAATGATTCATACATATGTCTTGTTCATCTTCGGATCCTGTTAGCATGTATGGAATTACAGAATGTATATTTTAAAGGTATTGTGATTATATAATTTATATAGTTTATATGGTATTTGTTTATATACATTTAACAAACATTACTATATGTATGTTAACGCCATAGTCCTAATTTACCCATCCTCCCACCTTTCATTTTGGCTAACCATTAGTTTATTTGATAAGTCTGTGAGTGTCTTTTTTTGTGGAAATATGTTCATTGGTAGCAATCTTAGGATAACATGTATAAATGATATCATAGGATATTTGTCATACCCTTTTGACTTACTTAACCTTATATGATGATTTCTAGGCTCAACTGTAGTCCTGAACACGGCATTGTTTAATTTTTTTCCGAAGCTACTATTCCATTCTGTCCATATAACACTTCTTCTTTGTCCATTCATCTGGTTATGGATCTTTTTTTGCTTCCATTTCTTCGCTATTTCAATATTGCTGCAGTGCACATTTGCCTGCCTCTGTCTTTCCGATTCTGGTGGTCTTAGGTTATAGGCCGAAAAGGTGCCCTGCCGCATCATATGGTAGCTCAGTTTTTACCTTGTAAAGCAGCTCGATTCAGTTTGCGTTAGTGCTGTTACCACTTTACATCCCACCAGCAGCTAGAAGGTACACAGTTCTCTAAAACCCCTTCAGCATTTATAGTTTGTAAACTTTTTGCTGGTGGTCATGACTGGTGTGAGCTGAAACCTTTTTGAATTTGAATTTGCCTGTGGCTTATAATTCCTTATACTGAGCTTTAGACATGTCCTTTTTTTTCTTTTCCTTTTTTTTAAAGAGTGAGTACAACTTCCCTCCTCCTATTGACTTCTTGAAAATTTTCTCATGTCTTGAATTTTCTTGCCTATTCCCTACCGCAGGGCATTTTTTGAGGGCAGGTGTCATTTAGAGCCCTGCAGTCCTTGTGACTATTAAGCAACAATTGGCACTGGGTATAAAGCTGCTGTTGTGGGAAACAGCCACAAGGTGGCAGCATTATTACGTTCTCAACTCTTGTTACTAGGGCAACAGAGTCTTCCTCTAGGTAGTGTTCCGAGGTTATAAATTAGAGTGGAATGTGCTGGGAGAAGCCCGGAGAAGTTTATGTCTCCTTACATATGTTTGTTTTTTAAATTTAATTTCTATTTCTTATCGGAGTAAATTTGATTAGAGTGTTTTGATTGTCTGGCTGTACAGAATCGGCTCAATGATTCATACATATGTCTGTTCATCTTCAGATCCTGTTAGCATGTATGTGATTACACAATGTATATTTTAAAGGTATTGGTGATTATATAATTCATATAGTTTATCTGTTATATGTTTATATACATTTAACATACATTAGTATATGTATGTAAACGCCATAGTCCTAATTTACCCATCCTCCCACCTTTCATTTTGGCTATCCATTAGTTTATTTGATAAGTCTGTGAGTGTCTGTTTTTGTGGAAATATGTTCATTGGTAGCAATCTTAGGATAACATGTATAAATGATATCATAGGATATTTGTCATACCCTTTTGACTTACTTAACCTTATATGATTATTTCTAGGCTCAACTGTAGTCCTGAAAACGGCATTGTTTATTTTGTTCCCGAAGCTACTATTCCATTTGGTACGTATACCATTTCGTCTTTGTCCATTCATCTGTTTATGGACCTTTTTTTTGCTTGTATGTCTTGGCTATTTCAATATTGCTGCAGTGCACATTTGCCTGTCTCTGTCTTTCCGATTATGGTGGTCTTAGTTAATAGGCTCAAAAGGTGCCCTGTCGCATCATATGGTAGCTCAGTTTTTACCTTGTAAAGCAGCTCCATTCCGTTTTTGTTAGTGCTGTTACCACTTTAGATCCCACCAGAGCTAGGAGGTACAGAGTTCTCTAAAACCCCTTCAGCATTTATAGTTTGTAGACTTTTTGCTGATGGCCATTTGACTGGTGTGAGCTGAAACCTTTTTGGAGGTTGTTTAGGCATGTGGCTAATAATTCCTTATACTGAGCTTTAGGCATCCCCTTTTTCTTCTTTTCCTTTTTTTGTTAAAGAGTGAGTACAACTTCCCTCTTCATATTGACTTCTTGAAAAATTTCTCATGTGTTGAATTTTCTTACCTATTCCCTACCCCAGGGCCTTTTTTGAGGGCAGGTGTCATTTAGAGCCCTGCAGTCCTTGTGACTCTTAAGCAACCATTAGCACTGGGGTTAAAGCTGCTGTTGTGGGAAACAGCCACAAGGCGGCAGCATTATTACGTTCTCAACTCTTGTTACTAGAGCAACAGAGTCTTCCTGGAGGTAGTGTTCCGAGGTTGTAAACTAGAGTGGAATGTGCTGGGAGAAGCCCCCAGAACTTTATGTCTCCTTACTTCTGTTTCTTTTTTAAATTTAATTTCTATTTCTTATCGGAGTAAATTTGATTAGAGTGTTTTGATTGTCTGGCTGTACAGAATCTGCTCAATGATTCATACATATGTCTGTTCATCTTCGGATCCCGTTAGCATGTATGTGATTACACAATATATATTTTAAAGGTATTGGTGATTATATAATTCATATAGTTTATCTGTTATATGTTTACATACATTTAACATACATTAGTATATGTATGTAAACGCCATAGTCCTAATTTACCCATCCTCCCACCTTTCATTTTGGCTAACCATTAGTTTATTTGATAAGTCTGTGAGTGTCTTTTTTTGTGGAAATATGTTTATTGGTAGCAATCTTAGGATAACATGTATAAATGATATCATAGGATATTTGTCATACCCTTTTTTTTTAATTAATAGCAACTTTATTTATTTATTTATTTATTTATTTATTTATCTATTTATTTAGCTGTGTTGGGTCTTCGTTTCGTGCGAGGGCTTTCTCTAGTTGCGGCAAGCGGGGGCCACTCTTCATTGCGGTGCGCGGGCCTCTCACTATCGTGGCCCCTCCCGTTGCGGGGCACAGGCTCCAGATGCGCAGGCTCAGCAGTTGTGGCTCACAGTCCCAGTTGCTCCGTGGCACCTGGGATCCTCCCAGAACAGGGCTCGAACCCGCGTCCCCTGCATTAGCAGGCAGATTCTCAATCACTGCGTCACCAGGGAAGCCCCTGTCATACCCTTTTGACTTACTCAACCTTATATGATTATTTCTAGGCTCAACTGTAGTCCTGAAAACGGCATTGTTCATTTTGTTCGCGAGGCTACTATTCCATTTGGTACGTATACCATTTCGTCTTTGTCCATTCATCTGTTTATGGAACTTTTTTTTGCTTGTATGTCTTGGCTATTTCAATATTGCTGCAGTGCACATTTGCCTGCCTCTGTCTTTCCGATTCTGGTGGTCTTAGTTAATAGGCTCAAAAGGTGCCCTGTCGCATCATATGGTAGCTCAGTTTTTACCTTGTAAAGCAGCTCCATTCCGTTTTTGTTAGTGCTGTTACCACTTTAGATCCCACCAGAGCTAGGAGGTACAGAGTTCTCTAAAACCCCTTCTGCATTTATAGTTTGTGGACTTTTTGCTGATGGCCATTTGACCTGTGTGAGCTGAAACCTTTTTGGAGGTTGGATAGGCATGTGGCTAATAATTCCTTATCCTGAGCTTTAGGCATCCCCTTTTTCTTCTTTTCCTTTTTTTGTTAAAGAGTGAGTACAACTTCTCTCTTCATATTGACTTCTTGAAAAATTTCTCATGTGTTGGATTTTCTTGCCTATTCCCTACCCCAGGGCCTTTTTTGAGGGCAGGTGTCATTTAGAGCCCTGCAGTCCTTGTGACTCATAAGCAACCATTAGCACTGGGTTTAAAGCTGCTGTTGTGGGAAACAGCCACAAGGCGGCAGCATTATTACGTTCTCAACTCTTGTTACTAGGGCAACAGAGTCTTCCTGGAGGTAGTGTTCCGTGGTTGTAAATTAGAGTGGAATGTGCTGGGAGAAGCCCCGAGAAGTTTATGTCTCCTTACTTATGTTTGTTTTTCAAATTTAATTTCTATTTCTTATCGGAGTAAATTTGATTAGAGTGTTTTGATTGTCTGGCTGTACAGAATCTGCTCAATGATTCATACATATGTCTGTTCATCTTCGGATCCTGTTAGCATGTATGTGATTACAGAATGTATATTTTAAAGGTATTGTGAGTATATAATTTATATAGCTTATATGTTATATGTTTATATACGTTTAACAAACATTACTATATGTATGTTAACGCCATAGTCCTAATTTACCCATCCTCCCACCTTTCATTTTGGCTAACCATTAGTTTATTTGATAAGTCTGTGAGTGTCTTTTTTTGTGGAAATATGTTCATTGGTAGCAATCTTAGGATAACATGTATAAATGATATCATAGGATATTTGTCATACCCTTTTTTTTTAATTAATAGCTACTTTATTTATTTATTTATCTATTTATTTAGCTGTGTTGGGTCTTCGTTTCGTGCGAGGGCTTTCTCTAGTTGCGGCAAGCGGGGGCCACTCTTCATTGCGATGCGCGGGCCTCTCAGTATCGTGGCCCCTCCCGTTGCGCGGCACAGTCTCCAGATGCGCAGGCTCAGCAGTTGTGGCTCACGGTCCCAGTTGCTCCGTGGCACGTGGGATCCTCCCAGACCAGGGCTCGAACCCGCGTCCCCTGCATTAGCAGGCAGATTCTCAACCACTGCGCCACCAGGGAAGCCCCTGTCATACCCTTTTGACTTACTTAACCTTATATGATTATTTCTAGGCTCAACTGTAGTCCTGAAAACGGCATTGTTCATTTTGTTCCCGAGGCTTCTATTCCATTTGGTACGTATACCACTTCGTATTTGTCCATTCATCTGTTTACGGACCTTTTTTTTGCTTCCATGTCTTGGCTATATCAATGTTGTTGCAGTTCACATTTCCCTGCCTCTCTCTTTCCGATTCTGGTGGTCTTAGGTTATAGGCCCAAAAGGTGCCCTGCCGCATCATATGGTAGCTCAATTTTTACCTTTGTAGCAGCTCCATTCAGTTTTCGTTAGTGCTGTTACCACTTTACATCCCACCAGCAGCTAGAAGGTACACATTTTTCTAAAACCCCTTAAGCATTTATAGTTTGTAGTCTTTTTGCTGATGGTCATGACTGGTGTGAGCTGAAACCTTTTTGAATTTGAATTTGCATGTGGCTAATAATTCCTTATACTGAGCTTTAAGCATATCCTTTTTTTTCTTTTCCTTTTTTTGATAAAGAGTGAGTACAACTTCCCTCTTCATTTTGACTTCTTGAAAAATTTCTCATGTGTTGAATTTTCTTGCCTATTCCCCACTCCAGGGCATTTCTTGAGGGCAGGTGTCATTTAGAGCCCTGCAGTCCTTGTGACTCTTAAGCAACCATTAGCACTGGGTTTAAAGCTGCTGTTGTGGGAAACAGCCACAAGGCGGCAGCATTATTACGTTCTCAACTCTTGCTACTAGGGCAACAGAGTCTTCCTGGAGGTAGTGTTCCGAGGTTGTAAACTAGAGTGGAATGTGCTGGGACAAGCCCCCAGAACTTTATGTCTCCTTCCTTATGTTTGTTTTTTAAATTTAATTTCTATTTCTTATCGGAGTAAATTTGATTACAGTGTTTTGATTGTCTGGCTGTACAGAATCTGCTCAATGATTCATACATATGTCTGTGCATCTTCGGATCCTGTTGGCATGTATGTGATTACAGAATGTATATTTTAAAGGTATTGTGATTATATAATTTATATAGTTTATATGTTATATGTTTATATACATTTAACAAACATTACTATATGTATGTAAACGCCATAGTCCTAATTTACCCATCCTCCCACCTTTCATTTTGGCTAACCATTAGTTTATTTGATAAGTCTGTGAGTGTCTTTTTTTGTGGAAATATGTTCATTGGTAGCAATCTTAGGATAACATGTGTAAATGATATCATAGGATACTTGTCATACCTTTTTTTTTTAAATTAATAGCTACTTTATTTATTTATTTATTTATTTATTTATCTATTTATTTAGCTGTGTTGGGTCTTCGTTTCGTGCGAGGGCTTTCTCTAGTTGTGGCAAGCGGGAGCCACTCTTCATTGCGGTGCGCAGGCCTCTCACTATCGTGGCCCCTCCCGTTACGGGTCACAGGCTCCAGATGCGCAGGCTCAGCAGTTGTGGCTCACGGTCCCAGTTGCTCCGTGGCACATGGGATCCTCCCAGACCAGGGCTCGAACCCGCGTCCCCTGCATTAGCAGGCAGATTCTCAACCACTGTGCCACCAGGGAAGCCCCTGTCATACCCTATTGACTTACTTAACCTTATATGATTATTTCTAGTCTCAACTGTAGTCCTGAACACGGCATTGTTCATTTTGTTCCCGAGGCTACTATTCCATTCTGTCGATATACCACTTCTTCTTTGTCCATTCATCTGTTTATGGATCTTTTTTTGTTTCCATTTCTTGGCTATTTCAATATTGCTGCAGTGCACATTTGCCTGCCTCTGTCTTTCCGATTCTGGTGGTCTTAAGTTATAGGCCCAAAAGGTGCCCTGCCGCATCATATGGTAGCTCAGTTTTTACCCTGTAAAGCAGCTCGATTCAGTTTGCGTTAGAGCTGTTATCACTTTACATCCCACCAGCAGCTAGAAGGTACACAGTTCTCTAAAACCCCTTCAGCATTTATAGTTTGCAGACTTTTTGCTGATGGTCATGATTGGTGTGAGCTGAAACCTTTTTAATTTGAATTTGCCTGTGGCTAATAATTCCTTATACTGAGCTTTAGGCATGTCCTCTTTTTTCTTTTCCTTTTTTTTAAAGAGTGAGTACAACTTCCCTCCTCTTATTGACTTCTTGAAAATTTTCTCATGTCTTGAATTTTTTTGCCTATTCCCTACCGCAGGGCATTTTTTGAGGGCAGGTGTCATTTAGAGCCCTGCAGTCCTTGTGACTATTAAGCAACAATTGGCACTGGGTATAAAGCTGCTGTTGTGGGAAACAGCCACAAGGTGGCAGCATTATTACGTTCTCAACTCTTGTTACTAGGGCAACAGAGTCTTCCTCTAGGTAGTGTTCCGAGGTTATAAATTAGAGTGGAATGTGCTGGGAGAAGCCCGGAGAAGTTTATGTCTCCTTACATATGTTTGTTTTTTAAATTTAATTTCTATTTCTTATCGGAGTAAATTTGATTAGAGTGTTTTGATTGTCTGGCTGTACAGAATCGGCTCAATGATTCATACATATGTCTGTTCATCTTCAGATCCTGTTAGCATGTATGTGATTACACAATGTATATTTTAAAGGTATTGGTGATTATATAATTCATATAGTTTATCTGTTATATGTTTATATACATTTAACATACATTAGTATATGTATGTAAACGCCATAGTCCTAATTTACCCATCCTCCCACCTTTCATTTTGGCTAACCATTAGTTTATTTGATAAGTCTGTGAGTGTCTGTTTTTGTGGAAATATGTTCATTGGTAGCAATCTTAGGATAACATGTATAAATGATATCATAGGATATTTGTCATACCCTTTTGACTTACTTAACCTTATATGATTATTTCTAGGCTCAACTGTAGTCCTGAAAACGGCATTGTTTATTTTGTTCCCGAAGCTACTATTCCATTTGGTACGTATACCATTTCGTCTTTGTCCATTCATCTGTTTATGGACCTTTTTTTTGCTTGTATGTCTTGGCTATTTCAATATTGCTGCAGTGCACATTTGCCTGTCTCTGTCTTTCCGATTATGGTGGTCTTAGTTAATAGGCTCAAAAGGTGCCCTGTCGCATCATATGGTAGCTCAGTTTTTACCTTGTAAAGCAGCTCCATTCCGTTTTTGTTAGTGCTGTTACCACTTTAGATCCCACCAGAGCTAGGAGGTACAGAGTTCTCTAAAACCCCTTCAGCATTTATAGTTTGTAGACTTTTTGCTGATGGCCATTTGACTGGTGTGAGCTGAAACCTTTTTGGAGGTTGTTTAGGCATGTGGCTAATAATTCCTTATACTGAGCTTTAGGCATCCCCTTTTTCTTCTTTTCCTTTTTTTGTTAAAGAGTGAGTACAACTTCCCTCTTCATATTGACTTCTTGAAAAATTTCTCATGTGTTGAATTTTCTTACCTATTCCCTACCCCAGGGCCTTTTTTGAGGGCAGGTGTCATTTAGAGCCCTGCAGTCCTTGTGACTCTTAAGCAACCATTAGCACTGGGGTTAAAGCTGCTGTTGTGGGAAACAGCCACAAGGCGGCAGCATTATTACGTTCTCAACTCTTGTTACTAGAGCAACAGAGTCTTCCTGGAGGTAGTGTTCCGAGGTTGTAAACTAGAGTGGAATGTGCTGGGAGAAGCCCCCAGAACTTTATGTCTCCTTACTTCTGTTTCTTTTTTAAATTTAATTTCTATTTCTTATCGGAGTAAATTTGATTAGAGTGTTTTGATTGTCTGGCTGTACAGAATCTGCTCAATGATTCATACATATGTCTGTTCATCTTCGGATCCTGTTAGCATGTATGTGATTACACAATATATATTTTAAAGGTATTGGTGATTATATAATTCATATAGTTTATCTGTTATATGTTTACATACATTTAACATACATTAGTATATGTATGTAAACGCCATAGTCCTAATTTACCCATCCTCCCACCTTTCATTTTGGCTAACCATTAGTTTATTTGATAAGTCTGTGAGTGTCTTTTTTTGTGGAAATATGTTCATTGGTAGCAATCTTAGGATAACATGTATAAATGATATCATAGGATATTTGTCATACCCTTTTTTTTTAATTAATAGCAACTTTATTTATTTATTTATTTATTTATTTATTTATTTATCTATTTATTTAGCTGTGTTGGGTCTTCGTTTCGTGCGAGGGCTTTCTCTAGTTGCGGCAAGCGGGGGCCTCTCTTCATTGCGGTGCGCGGGCCTCTCACTATCGTGGCCCCTCCCGTTGCGGGGCACAGGCTCCAGATGCGCAGGCTCAGCAGTTGTGGCTCACAGTCCCAGTTGCTCCGTGGCACCTGGGATCCTCCCAGAACAGGGCTCGAACCCGCGTCCCCTGCATTAGCAGGCAGATTCTCAATCACTGCGTCACCAGGGAAGCCCCTGTCATACCCTTTTGACTTACTCAACCTTATATGATTATTTCTAGGCTCAACTGTAGTCCTGAAAACGGCATTGTTCATTTTGTTCGCAAGGCTACTATTCCATTTGGTACGTATACCATTTCGTCTTTGTCCATTCATCTGTTTATGGAACTTTTTTTTGCTTGTATGTCTTGGCTATTTCAATATTGCTGCAGTGCACATTTGCCTGCCTCTGTCTTTCCGATTCTGGTGGTCTTAGTTAATAGGTTCAAAAGGTGCCCTGTCGCATCATATGGTAGCTCAGTTTTTACCTTGTAAAGCAGCTCCATTCCGTTTTTGTTAGTGCTGTTACCACTTTAGATCCCACCAGACCTAGGAGGTACAGAGTTCTCTAAAACCCCTTCTGCATTTATAGTTTGTGGACTTTTTGCTGATGGCCATTTGACCTGTGTGAGCTGAAACCTTTTTGGAGGTTGGATAGGCATGTGGCTAATAATTCCTTATCCTGAGCTTTAGGCATCCCCTTTTTCTTCTTTTCCTTTTTTTGTTAAAGAGTGAGTACAACTTCTCTCTTCATATTGACTTCTTGAAAAATTTCTCATGTGTTGGATTTTCTTGCCTATTCCCTACCCCAGGGCCTTTTTTGAGGGCAGGTGTCATTTAGAGCCCTGCAGTCCTTGTGACTCATAAGCAACCATTAGCACTGGGTTTAAAGCTGCTGTTGTGGGAAACAGCCACAAGGCGGCAGCATTATTACGTTCTCAACTCTTGTTACTAGGGCAACAGAGTCTTCCTGGAGGTAGTGTTCCGTGGTTGTAAATTAGAGTGGAATGTGCTGGGAGAAGCCCCGAGAAGTTTATGTCTCCTTACTTATGTTTGTTTTTCAAATTTAATTTCTATTTCTTATCGGAGTAAATTTGATTAGAGTGTTTTGATTGTCTGGCTGTACAGAATCTGCTCAATGATTCATACATATGTCTGTTCATCTTCGGATCCTGTTAGCATGTATGTGATTACAGAATGTATATTTTAAAGGTATTGTGAGTATATAATTTATATAGCTTATATGTTATATGTTTATATACGTTTAACAAACATTACTATATGTATGTTAACGCCATAGTCCTAATTTACCCATCCTCCCACCTTTCATTTTGGCTAACCATTAGTTTATTTGATAAGTCTGTGAGTGTCTTTTTTTGTGGAAATATGTTCATTGGTAGCAATCTTAGGATAACATGTATAAATGATATCATAGGATATTTGTCATACCCTTTTTTTTTAATTAATAGCTACTTTATTTATTTATTTATCTATTTATTTAGCTGTGTTGGGTCTTCGTTTCGTGCAAGGGCTTTCTCTAGTTGCGGCAAGCGGGGGCCACTCTTCATTGCGATGCGCGGGCCTCTCAGTATCGTGGCCCCTCCCGTTGCGCGGCACAGTCTCCAGATGCGCAGGCTCAGCAGTTGTGGCTCACGGTCCCAGTTGCTCCGTGGCACGTGGGATCCTCCCAGACCAGGGCTCGAACCCGCGTCCCCTGCATTAGCAGGCAGATTCTCAACCACTGCGCCACCAGGGAAGCCCCTGTCATACCCTTTTGACTTACTTAACCTTATATGATTATTTCTAGGCTCAACTGTAGTCCTGAAAACGGCATTGTTCATTTTGTTCCCGAGGCTTCTATTCCATTTGGTACGTATACCACTTCGTATTTGTCCATTCATCTGTTTACGGACCTTTTTTTTGCTTCCATGTCTTGGCTATATCAATGTTGTTGCAGTTCACATTTCCCTGCCTCTCTCTTTCCGATTCTGGTGGTCTTAGGTTATAGGCCCAAAAGGTGCCCTGCCGCATCATATGGTAGCTCAATTTTTACCTTTGTAGCAGCTCCATTCAGTTTTCGTTAGTGCTGTTACCACTTTACATCCCACCAGCAGCTAGAAGGTACACATTTTTCTAAAACCCCTTAAGCATTTATAGTTTGTAGTCTTTTTGCTGATGGTCATGACTGGTGTGAGCTGAAACCTTTTTGAATTTGAATTTGCATGTGGCTAATAATTCCTTATACTGAGCTTTAAGCATATCCTTTTTTTTCTTTTCCTTTTTTTGATAAAGAGTGAGTACAACTTCCCTCTTCATTTTGACTTCTTGAAAAATTTCTCATGTGTTGAATTTTCTTGCCTATTCCCCACTCCAGGGCATTTCTTGAGGGCAGGTGTCATTTAGAGCCCTGCAGTCCTTGTGACTCTTAAGCAACCATTAGCACTGGGTTTAAAGCTGCTGTTGTGGGAAACAGCCACAAGGCGGCAGCATTATTACGTTCTCAACTCTTGCTACTAGGGCAACAGAGTCTTCCTGGAGGTAGTGTTCCGAGGTTGTAAACTAGAGTGGAATGTGCTGGGACAAGCCCCCAGAACTTTATGTCTCCTTCCTTATGTTTGTTTTTTAAATTTAATTTCTATTTCTTATCGGAGTAAATTTGATTACAGTGTTTTGATTGTCTGGCTGTACAGAATCTGCTCAATGATTCATACATATGTCTGTGCATCTTCGGATCCTGTTGGCATGTATGTGATTACAGAATGTATATTTTAAAGGTATTGTGATTATATAATTTATATAGTTTATATGTTATATGTTTATATACATTTAACAAACATTACTATATGTATGTAAACGCCATAGTCCTAATTTACCCATCCTCCCACCTTTCATTTTGGCTAACCATTAGTTTATTTGATAAGTCTGTGAGTGTCTTTTTTTGTGGAAATATGTTCATTGGTAGCAATCTTAGGATAACATGTGTAAATGATATCATAGGATACTTGTCATACCTTTTTTTTTTAAATTAATAGCTACTTTATTTATTTATTTATTTATTTATTTATCTATTTATTTAGCTGTGTTGGGTCTTCGTTTCGTGCGAGGGCTTTCTCTAGTTGTGGCAAGCGGGAGCCACTCTTCATTGCGGTGCGCAGGCCTCTCACTATCGTGGCCCCTCCCGTTACGGGTCACAGGCTCCAGATGCGCAGGCTCAGCAGTTGTGGCTCACGGTCCCAGTTGCTCCGTGGCACATGGGATCCTCCCAGACCAGGGCTCGAACCCGCGTCCCCTGCATTAGCAGGCAGATTCTCAACCACTGTGCCACCAGGGAAGCCCCTGTCATACCCTATTGACTTACTTAACCTTATATGATTATTTCTAGTCTCAACTGTAGTCCTGAACACGGCATTGTTCATTTTGTTCCCGAGGCTACTATTCCATTCTGTCGATATACCACTTCTTCTTTGTCCATTCATCTGTTTATGGATCTTTTTTTGTTTCCATTTCTTGGCTATTTCAATATTGCTGCAGTGCACATTTGCCTGCCTCTGTCTTTCCGATTCTGGTGGTCTTAAGTTATAGGCCCAAAAGGTGCCCTGCCGCATCATATGGTAGCTCAGTTTTTACCCTGTAAAGCAGCTCGATTCAGTTTGCGTTAGAGCTGTTATCACTTTACATCCCACCAGCAGCTAGAAGGTACACAGTTCTCTAAAACCCCTTCAGCATTTATAGTTTGCAGACTTTTTGCTGATGGTCATGATTGGTGTGAGCTGAAACCTTTTTAATTTGAATTTGCCTGTGGCTAATAATTCCTTATACTGAGCTTTAGGCATGTCCTCTTTTTTCTTTTCCTTTTTTTTAAAGAGTGAGTACAACTTCCCTCCTCTTATTGACTTCTTGAAAATTTTCTCATGTCTTGAATTTTTTTGCCTATTCCCTACCGCAGGGCATTTTTTGAGGGCAGGTGTCATTTAGAGCCCTGCAGTCCTTGTGACTATTAAGCAACAATTGGCACTGGGTATAAAGCTGCTGTTGTGGGAAACAGCCACAAGGTGGCAGCATTATTACGTTCTCAACTCTTGTTACTAGGGCAACAGAGTCTTCCTCTAGGTAGTGTTCCGAGGTTATAAATTAGAGTGGAATGTGCTGGGAGAAGCCCGGAGAAGTTTATGTCTCCTTACATATGTTTGTTTTTTAAATTTAATTTCTATTTCTTATCGGAGTAAATTTGATTAGAGTGTTTTGATTGTCTGGCTGTACAGAATCGGCTCAATGATTCATACATATGTCTGTTCATCTTCAGATCCTGTTAGCATGTATGTGATTACACAATGTATATTTTAAAGGTATTGGTGATTATATAATTCATATAGTTTATCTGTTATATGTTTATATACATTTAACATACATTAGTATATGTATGTAAACGCCATAGTCCTAATTTACCCATCCTCCCACCTTTCATTTTGGCTAACCATTAGTTTATTTGATAAGTCTGTGAGTGTCTGTTTTTGTGGAAATATGTTCATTGGTAGCAATCTTAGGATAACATGTATAAATGATATCATAGGATATTTGTCATACCCTTTTGACTTACTTAACCTTATATGATTATTTCTAGGCTCAACTGTAGTCCTGAAAACGGCATTGTTTATTTTGTTCCCGAAGCTACTATTCCATTTGGTACGTATACCATTTCGTCTTTGTCCATTCATCTGTTTATGGACCTTTTTTTTGCTTGTATGTCTTGGCTATTTCAATATTGCTGCAGTGCACATTTGCCTGTCTCTGTCTTTCCGATTATGGTGGTCTTAGTTAATAGGCTCAAAAGGTGCCCTGTCGCATCATATGGTAGCTCAGTTTTTACCTTGTAAAGCAGCTCCATTCCGTTTTTGTTAGTGCTGTTACCACTTTAGATCCCACCAGAGCTAGGAGGTACAGAGTTCTCTAAAACCCCTTCAGCATTTATAGTTTGTAGACTTTTTGCTGATGGCCATTTGACTGGTGTGAGCTGAAACCTTTTTGGAGGTTGTTTAGGCATGTGGCTAATAATTCCTTATACTGAGCTTTAGGCATCCCCTTTTTCTTCTTTTCCTTTTTTTGTTAAAGAGTGAGTACAACTTCCCTCTTCATATTGACTTCTTGAAAAATTTCTCATGTGTTGAATTTTCTTACCTATTCCCTACCCCAGGGCCTTTTTTGAGGGCAGGTGTCATTTAGAGCCCTGCAGTCCTTGTGACTCTTAAGCAACCATTAGCACTGGGGTTAAAGCTGCTGTTGTGGGAAACAGCCACAAGGCGGCAGCATTATTACGTTCTCAACTCTTGTTACTAGAGCAACAGAGTCTTCCTGGAGGTAGTGTTCCGAGGTTGTAAACTAGAGTGGAATGTGCTGGGAGAAGCCCCCAGAACTTTATGTCTCCTTACTTCTGTTTCTTTTTTAAATTTAATTTCTATTTCTTATCGGAGTAAATTTGATTAGAGTGTTTTGATTGTCTGGCTGTACAGAATCTGCTCAATGATTCATACATATGTCTGTTCATCTTCGGATCCTGTTAGCATGTATGTGATTACACAATATATATTTTAAAGGTATTGGTGATTATATAATTCATATAGTTTATCTGTTATATGTTTACATACATTTAACATACATTAGTATATGTATGTAAACGCCATAGTCCTAATTTACCCATCCTCCCACCTTTCATTTTGGCTAACCATTAGTTTATTTGATAAGTCTGTGAGTGTCTTTTTTTGTGGAAATATGTTCATTGGTAGCAATCTTAGGATAACATGTATAAATGATATCATAGGATATTTGTCATACCCTTTTTTTTTAATTAATAGCAACTTTATTTATTTATTTATTTATTTATTTATTTATTTATCTATTTATTTAGCTGTGTTGGGTCTTCGTTTCGTGCGAGGGCTTTCTCTAGTTGCGGCAAGCGGGGGCCTCTCTTCATTGCGGTGCGCGGGCCTCTCACTATCGTGGCCCCTCCCGTTGCGGGGCACAGGCTCCAGATGCGCAGGCTCAGCAGTTGTGGCTCACAGTCCCAGTTGCTCCGTGGCACCTGGGATCCTCCCAGAACAGGGCTCGAACCCGCGTCCCCTGCATTAGCAGGCAGATTCTCAATCACTGCGTCACCAGGGAAGCCCCTGTCATACCCTTTTGACTTACTCAACCTTATATGATTATTTCTAGGCTCAACTGTAGTCCTGAAAACGGCATTGTTCATTTTGTTCGCAAGGCTACTATTCCATTTGGTACGTATACCATTTCGTCTTTGTCCATTCATCTGTTTATGGAACTTTTTTTTGCTTGTATGTCTTGGCTATTTCAATATTGCTGCAGTGCACATTTGCCTGCCTCTGTCTTTCCGATTCTGGTGGTCTTAGTTAATAGGTTCAAAAGGTGCCCTGTCGCATCATATGGTAGCTCAGTTTTTACCTTGTAAAGCAGCTCCATTCCGTTTTTGTTAGTGCTGTTACCACTTTAGATCCCACCAGACCTAGGAGGTACAGAGTTCTCTAAAACCCCTTCTGCATTTATAGTTTGTGGACTTTTTGCTGATGGCCATTTGACCTGTGTGAGCTGAAACCTTTTTGGAGGTTGGATAGGCATGTGGCTAATAATTCCTTATCCTGAGCTTTAGGCATCCCCTTTTTCTTCTTTTCCTTTTTTTGTTAAAGAGTGAGTACAACTTCTCTCTTCATATTGACTTCTTGAAAAATTTCTCATGTGTTGGATTTTCTTGCCTATTCCCTACCCCAGGGCCTTTTTTGAGGGCAGGTGTCATTTAGAGCCCTGCAGTCCTTGTGACTCATAAGCAACCATTAGCACTGGGTTTAAAGCTGCTGTTGTGGGAAACAGCCACAAGGCGGCAGCATTATTACGTTCTCAACTCTTGTTACTAGGGCAACAGAGTCTTCCTGGAGGTAGTGTTCCGCGGTTGTAAATTAGAGTGGAATGTGCTGGGAGAAGCCCCGAGAAGTTTATGTCTCCTTACTTATGTTTGTTTTTCAAATTTAATTTCTATTTCTTATCGGAGTAAATTTGATTAGAGTGTTTTGATTGTCTGGCTGTACAGAATCTGCTCAATGATTCATACATATGTCTGTTCATCTTCGGATCCTGTTAGCATGTATGTGATTACAGAATGTATATTTTAAAGGTATTGTGAGTATATAATTTATATAGCTTATATGTTATATGTTTATATACGTTTAACAAACATTACTATATGTATGTTAACGCCATAGTCCTAATTTACCCATCCTCCCACCTTTCATTTTGGCTAACCATTAGTTTATTTGATAAGTCTGTGAGTGTCTTTTTTTGTGGAAATATGTTCATTGGTAGCAATCTTAGGATAACATGTATAAATGATATCATAGGATATTTGTCATACCCTTTTTTTTTAATTAATAGCTACTTTATTTATTTATTTATCTATTTATTTAGCTGTGTTGGGTCTTCGTTTCGTGCAAGGGCTTTCTCTAGTTGCGGCAAGCGGGGGCCACTCTTCATTGCGATGCGCGGGCCTCTCAGTATCGTGGCCCCTCCCGTTGCGCGGCACAGTCTCCAGATGCGCAGGCTCAGCAGTTGTGGCTCACGGTCCCAGTTGCTCCGTGGCACGTGGGATCCTCCCAGACCAGGGCTCGAACCCGCGTCCCCTGCATTAGCAGGCAGATTCTCAACCACTGCGCCACCAGGGAAGCCCCTGTCATACCCTTTTGACTTACTTAACCTTATATGATTATTTCTAGGCTCAACTGTAGTCCTGAAAACGGCATTGTTCATTTTGTTCCCGAGGCTTCTATTCCATTTGGTACGTATACCACTTCGTATTTGTCCATTCATCTGTTTACGGACCTTTTTTTTGCTTCCATGTCTTGGCTATATCAATGTTGTTGCAGTTCACATTTCCCTGCCTCTCTCTTTCCGATTCTGGTGGTCTTAGGTTATAGGCCCAAAAGGTGCCCTGCCGCATCATATGGTAGCTCAATTTTTACCTTTGTAGCAGCTCCATTCAGTTTTCGTTAGTGCTGTTACCACTTTACATCCCACCAGCAGCTAGAAGGTACACATTTTTCTAAAACCCCTTAAGCATTTATAGTTTGTAGTCTTTTTGCTGATGGTCATGACTGGTGTGAGCTGAAACCTTTTTGAATTTGAATTTGCATGTGGCTAATAATTCCTTATACTGAGCTTTAAGCATATCCTTTTTTTTCTTTTCCTTTTTTTGATAAAGAGTGAGTACAACTTCCCTCTTCATTTTGACTTCTTGAAAAATTTCTCATGTGTTGAATTTTCTTGCCTATTCCCCACTCCAGGGCATTTCTTGAGGGCAGGTGTCATTTAGAGCCCTGCAGTCCTTGTGACTCTTAAGCAACCATTAGCACTGGGTTTAAAGCTGCTGTTGTGGGAAACAGCCACAAGGCGGCAGCATTATTACGTTCTCAACTCTTGCTACTAGGGCAACAGAGTCTTCCTGGAGGTAGTGTTCCGAGGTTGTAAACTAGAGTGGAATGTGCTGGGACAAGCCCCCAGAACTTTATGTCTCCTTCCTTATGTTTGTTTTTTAAATTTAATTTCTATTTCTTATCGGAGTAAATTTGATTACAGTGTTTTGATTGTCTGGCTGTACAGAATCTGCTCAATGATTCATACATATGTCTGTGCATCTTCGGATCCTGTTGGCATGTATGTGATTACAGAATGTATATTTTAAAGGTATTGTGATTATATAATTTATATAGTTTATATGTTATATGTTTATATACATTTAACAAACATTACTATATGTATGTAAACGCCATAGTCCTAATTTACCCATCCTCCCACCTTTCATTTTGGCTAACCATTAGTTTATTTGATAAGTCTGTGAGTGTCTTTTTTTGTGGAAATATGTTCATTGGTAGCAATCTTAGGATAACATGTGTAAATGATATCATAGGATACTTGTCATACCTTTTTTTTTTAAATTAATAGCTACTTTATTTATTTATTTATTTATTTATTTATCTATTTATTTAGCTGTGTTGGGTCTTCGTTTCGTGCGAGGGCTTTCTCTAGTTGTGGCAAGCGGGAGCCACTCTTCATTGCGGTGCGCAGGCCTCTCACTATCGTGGCCCCTCCCGTTACGGGTCACAGGCTCCAGATGCGCAGGCTCAGCAGTTGTGGCTCACGGTCCCAGTTGCTCCGTGGCACATGGGATCCTCCCAGACCAGGGCTCGAACCCGCGTCCCCTGCATTAGCAGGCAGATTCTCAACCACTGTGCCACCAGGGAAGCCCCTGTCATACCCTATTGACTTACTTAACCTTATATGATTATTTCTAGTCTCAACTGTAGTCCTGAACACGGCATTGTTCATTTTGTTCCCGAGGCTACTATTCCATTCTGTCGATATACCACTTCTTCTTTGTCCATTCATCTGTTTATGGATCTTTTTTTGTTTCCATTTCTTGGCTATTTCAATATTGCTGCAGTGCACATTTGCCTGCCTCTGTCTTTCCGATTCTGGTGGTCTTAAGTTATAGGCCCAAAAGGTGCCCTGCCGCATCATATGGTAGCTCAGTTTTTACCCTGTAAAGCAGCTCGATTCAGTTTGCGTTAGAGCTGTTATCACTTTACATCCCACCAGCAGCTAGAAGGTACACAGTTCTCTAAAACCCCTTCAGCATTTATAGTTTGCAGACTTTTTGCTGATGGTCATGATTGGTGTGAGCTGAAACCTTTTTAATTTGAATTTGCCTGTGGCTAATAATTCCTTATACTGAGCTTTAGGCATGTCCTCTTTTTTCTTTTCCTTTTTTTTAAAGAGTGAGTACAACTTCCCTCCTCTTATTGACTTCTTGAAAATTTTCTCATGTCTTGAATTTTTTTGCCTATTCCCTACCGCAGGGCATTTTTTGAGGGCAGGTGTCATTTAGAGCCCTGCAGTCCTTGTGACTATTAAGCAACAATTGGCACTGGGTATAAAGCTGCTGTTGTGGGAAACAGCCACAAGGTGGCAGCATTATTACGTTCTCAACTCTTGTTACTAGGGCAACAGAGTCTTCCTCTAGGTAGTGTTCCGAGGTTATAAATTAGAGTGGAATGTGCTGGGAGAAGCCCGGAGAAGTTTATGTCTCCTTACATATGTTTGTTTTTTAAATTTAATTTCTATTTCTTATCGGAGTAAATTTGATTAGAGTGTTTTGATTGTCTGGCTGTACAGAATCGGCTCAATGATTCATACATATGTCTGTTCATCTTCAGATCCTGTTAGCATGTATGTGATTACACAATGTATATTTTAAAGGTATTGGTGATTATATAATTCATATAGTTTATCTGTTATATGTTTATATACATTTAACATACATTAGTATATGTATGTAAACGCCATAGTCCTAATTTACCCATCCTCCCACCTTTCATTTTGGCTAACCATTAGTTTATTTGATAAGTCTGTGAGTGTCTGTTTTTGTGGAAATATGTTCATTGGTAGCAATCTTAGGATAACATGTATAAATGATATCATAGGATATTTGTCATACCCTTTTGACTTACTTAACCTTATATGATTATTTCTAGGCTCAACTGTAGTCCTGAAAACGGCATTGTTTATTTTGTTCCCGAAGCTACTATTCCATTTGGTACGTATACCATTTCGTCTTTGTCCATTCATCTGTTTATGGACCTTTTTTTTGCTTGTATGTCTTGGCTATTTCAATATTGCTGCAGTGCACATTTGCCTGTCTCTGTCTTTCCGATTATGGTGGTCTTAGTTAATAGGCTCAAAAGGTGCCCTGTCGCATCATATGGTAGCTCAGTTTTTACCTTGTAAAGCAGCTCCATTCCGTTTTTGTTAGTGCTGTTACCACTTTAGATCCCGCCAGAGCTAGGAGGTACAGAGTTCTCTAAAACCCCTTCAGCATTTATAGTTTGTAGACTTTTTGCTGATGGCCATTTGACTGGTGTGAGCTGAAACCTTTTTGGAGGTTGTTTAGGCATGTGGCTAATAATTCCTTATACTGAGCTTTAGGCATCCCCTTTTTCTTCTTTTCCTTTTTTTGTTAAAGAGTGAGTACAACTTCCCTCTTCATATTGACTTCTTGAAAAATTTCTCATGTGTTGAATTTTCTTACCTATTCCCTACCCCAGGGCCTTTTTTGAGGGCAGGTGTCATTTAGAGCCCTGCAGTCCTTGTGACTCTTAAGCAACCATTAGCACTGGGGTTAAAGCTGCTGTTGTGGGAAACAGCCACAAGGCGGCAGCATTATTACGTTCTCAACTCTTGTTACTAGAGCAACAGAGTCTTCCTGGAGGTAGTGTTCCGAGGTTGTAAACTAGAGTGGAATGTGCTGGGAGAAGCCCCCAGAACTTTATGTCTCCTTACTTCTGTTTCTTTTTTAAATTTAATTTCTATTTCTTATCGGAGTAAATTTGATTAGAGTGTTTTGATTGTCTGGCTGTACAGAATCTGCTCAATGATTCATACATATGTCTGTTCATCTTCGGATCCCGTTAGCATGTATGTGATTACACAATATATATTTTAAAGGTATTGGTGATTATATAATTCATATAGTTTATCTGTTATATGTTTACATACATTTAACATACATTAGTATATGTATGTAAACGCCATAGTCCTAATTTACCCATCCTCCCACCTTTCATTTTGGCTAACCATTAGTTTATTTGATAAGTCTGTGAGTGTCTTTTTTTGTGGAAATATGTTTATTGGTAGCAATCTTAGGATAACATGTATAAATGATATCATAGGATATTTGTCATACCCTTTTTTTTTAATTAATAGCAACTTTATTTATTTATTTATTTATTTATTTATTTATCTATTTATTTAGCTGTGTTGGGTCTTCGTTTCGTGCGAGGGCTTTCTCTAGTTGCGGCAAGCGGGGGCCACTCTTCATTGCGGTGCGCGGGCCTCTCACTATCGTGGCCCCTCCCGTTGCGGGGCACAGGCTCCAGATGCGCAGGCTCAGCAGTTGTGGCTCACAGTCCCAGTTGCTCCGTGGCACCTGGGATCCTCCCAGAACAGGGCTCGAACCCGCGTCCCCTGCATTAGCAGGCAGATTCTCAATCACTGCGTCACCAGGGAAGCCCCTGTCATACCCTTTTGACTTACTCAACCTTATATGATTATTTCTAGGCTCAACTGTAGTCCTGAAAACGGCATTGTTCATTTTGTTCGCGAGGCTACTATTCCATTTGGTACGTATACCATTTCGTCTTTGTCCATTCATCTGTTTATGGAACTTTTTTTTGCTTGTATGTCTTGGCTATTTCAATATTGCTGCAGTGCACATTTGCCTGCCTCTGTCTTTCCGATTCTGGTGGTCTTAGTTAATAGGCTCAAAAGGTGCCCTGTCGCATCATATGGTAGCTCAGTTTTTACCTTGTAAAGCAGCTCCATTCCGTTTTTGTTAGTGCTGTTACCACTTTAGATCCCACCAGAGCTAGGAGGTACAGAGTTCTCTAAAACCCCTTCTGCATTTATAGTTTGTGGACTTTTTGCTGATGGCCATTTGACCTGTGTGAGCTGAAACCTTTTTGGAGGTTGGATAGGCATGTGGCTAATAATTCCTTATCCTGAGCTTTAGGCATCCCCTTTTTCTTCTTTTCCTTTTTTTGTTAAAGAGTGAGTACAACTTCTCTCTTCATATTGACTTCTTGAAAAATTTCTCATGTGTTGGATTTTCTTGCCTATTCCCTACCCCAGGGCCTTTTTTGAGGGCAGGTGTCATTTAGAGCCCTGCAGTCCTTGTGACTCATAAGCAACCATTAGCACTGGGTTTAAAGCTGCTGTTGTGGGAAACAGCCACAAGGCGGCAGCATTATTACGTTCTCAACTCTTGTTACTAGGGCAACAGAGTCTTCCTGGAGGTAGTGTTCCGCGGTTGTAAATTAGAGTGGAATGTGCTGGGAGAAGCCCCGAGAAGTTTATGTCTCCTTACTTATGTTTGTTTTTCAAATTTAATTTCTATTTCTTATCGGAGTAAATTTGATTAGAGTGTTTTGATTGTCTGGCTGTACAGAATCTGCTCAATGATTCATACATATGTCTGTTCATCTTCGGATCCTGTTAGCATGTATGTGATTACAGAATGTATATTTTAAAGGTATTGTGAGTATATAATTTATATAGCTTATATGTTATATGTTTATATACGTTTAACAAACATTACTATATGTATGTTAACGCCATAGTCCTAATTTACCCATCCTCCCACCTTTCATTTTGGCTAACCATTAGTTTATTTGATAAGTCTGTGAGTGTCTTTTTTTGTGGAAATATGTTCATTGGTAGCAATCTTAGGATAACATGTATAAATGATATCATAGGATATTTGTCATACCCTTTTTTTTTAATTAATAGCTACTTTATTTATTTATTTATCTATTTATTTAGCTGTGTTGGGTCTTCGTTTCGTGCAAGGGCTTTCTCTAGTTGCGGCAAGCGGGGGCCACTCTTCATTGCGATGCGCGGGCCTCTCAGTATCGTGGCCCCTCCCGTTGCGCGGCACAGTCTCCAGATGCGCAGGCTCAGCAGTTGTGGCTCACGGTCCCAGTTGCTCCGTGGCACGTGGGATCCTCCCAGACCAGGGCTCGAACCCGCGTCCCCTGCATTAGCAGGCAGATTCTCAACCACTGCGCCACCAGGGAAGCCCCTGTCATACCCTTTTGACTTACTTAACCTTATATGATTATTTCTAGGCTCAACTGTAGTCCTGAAAACGGCATTGTTCATTTTGTTCCCGAGGCTTCTATTCCATTTGGTACGTATACCACTTCGTATTTGTCCATTCATCTGTTTACGGACCTTTTTTTTGCTTCCATGTCTTGGCTATATCAATGTTGTTGCAGTTCACATTTCCCTGCCTCTCTCTTTCCGATTCTGGTGGTCTTAGGTTATAGGCCCAAAAGGTGCCCTGCCGCATCATATGGTAGCTCAATTTTTACCTTTGTAGCAGCTCCATTCAGTTTTCGTTAGTGCTGTTACCACTTTACATCCCACCAGCAGCTAGAAGGTACACATTTTTCTAAAACCCCTTAAGCATTTATAGTTTGTAGTCTTTTTGCTGATGGTCATGACTGGTGTGAGCTGAAACCTTTTTGAATTTGAATTTGCATGTGGCTAATAATTCCTTATACTGAGCTTTAAGCATATCCTTTTTTTTCTTTTCCTTTTTTTGATAAAGAGTGAGTACAACTTCCCTCTTCATTTTGACTTCTTGAAAAATTTCTCATGTGTTGAATTTTCTTGCCTATTCCCCACTCCAGGGCATTTCTTGAGGGCAGGTGTCATTTAGAGCCCTGCAGTCCTTGTGACTCTTAAGCAACCATTAGCACTGGGTTTAAAGCTGCTGTTGTGGGAAACAGCCACAAGGCGGCAGCATTATTACGTTCTCAACTCTTGCTACTAGGGCAACAGAGTCTTCCTGGAGGTAGTGTTCCGAGGTTGTAAACTAGAGTGGAATGTGCTGGGACAAGCCCCCAGAACTTTATGTCTCCTTCCTTATGTTTGTTTTTTAAATTTAATTTCTATTTCTTATCGGAGTAAATTTGATTACAGTGTTTTGATTGTCTGGCTGTACAGAATCTGCTCAATGATTCATACATATGTCTGTGCATCTTCGGATCCTGTTGGCATGTATGTGATTACAGAATGTATATTTTAAAGGTATTGTGATTATATAATTTATATAGTTTATATGTTATATGTTTATATACATTTAACAAACATTACTATATGTATGTAAACGCCATAGTCCTAATTTACCCATCCTCCCACCTTTCATTTTGGCTAACCATTAGTTTATTTGATAAGTCTGTGAGTGTCTTTTTTTGTGGAAATATGTTCATTGGTAGCAATCTTAGGATAACATGTGTAAATGATATCATAGGATACTTGTCATACCTTTTTTTTTTAAATTAATAGCTACTTTATTTATTTATTTATTTATTTATTTATCTATTTATTTAGCTGTGTTGGGTCTTCGTTTCGTGCGAGGGCTTTCTCTAGTTGTGGCAAGCGGGAGCCACTCTTCATTGCGGTGCGCAGGCCTCTCACTATCGTGGCCCCTCCCGTTACGGGTCACAGGCTCCAGATGCGCAGGCTCAGCAGTTGTGGCTCACGGTCCCAGTTGCTCCGTGGCACATGGGATCCTCCCAGACCAGGGCTCGAACCCGCGTCCCCTGCATTAGCAGGCAGATTCTCAACCACTGTGCCACCAGGGAAGCCCCTGTCATACCCTATTGACTTACTTAACCTTATATGATTATTTCTAGTCTCAACTGTAGTCCTGAACACGGCATTGTTCATTTTGTTCCCGAGGCTACTATTCCATTCTGTCGATATACCACTTCTTCTTTGTCCATTCATCTGTTTATGGATCTTTTTTTGTTTCCATTTCTTGGCTATTTCAATATTGCTGCAGTGCACATTTGCCTGCCTCTGTCTTTCCGATTCTGGTGGTCTTAAGTTATAGGCCCAAAAGGTGCCCTGCCGCATCATATGGTAGCTCAGTTTTTACCCTGTAAAGCAGCTCGATTCAGTTTGCGTTAGAGCTGTTATCACTTTACATCCCACCAGCAGCTAGAAGGTACACAGTTCTCTAAAACCCCTTCAGCATTTATAGTTTGTAGACTTTTTGCTGATGGTCATGATTGGTGTGAGCTGAAACCTTTTTGAATTTGAATTTGCCTGTGGCTAATAATTCCTTATACTGAGCTTTAGGCATGTCCTCTTTTTTCTTTTCCTTTTTTTTAAAGAGTGAGTACAACTTCCCTCCTCTTATTGACTTCTTGAAAATTTTCTCATGTCTTGAATTTTTTTGCCTATTCCCTACCGCAGGGCATTTTTTGAGGGCAGGTGTCATTTAGAGCCCTGCAGTCCTTGTGACTATTAAGCAACAATTGGCACTGGGTATAAAGCTGCTGTTGTGGGAAACAGCCACAAGGTGGCAGCATTATTACGTTCTCAACTCTTGTTACTAGGGCAACAGAGTCTTCCTCTAGGTAGTGTTCCGAGGTTATAAATTAGAGTGGAATGTGCTGGGAGAAGCCCGGAGAAGTTTATGTCTCCTTACATATGTTTGTTTTTTAAATTTAATTTCTATTTCTTATCGGAGTAAATTTGATTAGAGTGTTTTGATTGTCTGGCTGTACAGAATCGGCTCAATGATTCATACATATGTCTGTTCATCTTCAGATCCTGTTAGCATGTATGTGATTACACAATGTATATTTTAAAGGTATTGGTGATTATATAATTCATATAGTTTATCTGTTATATGTTTATATACATTTAACATACATTAGTATATGTATGTAAACGCCATAGTCCTAATTTACCCATCCTCCCACCTTTCATTTTGGCTAACCATTAGTTTATTTGATAAGTCTGTGAGTGTCTGTTTTTGTGGAAATATGTTCATTGGTAGCAATCTTAGGATAACATGTATAAATGATATCATAGGATATTTGTCATACCCTTTTGACTTACTTAACCTTATATGATTATTTCTAGGCTCAACTGTAGTCCTGAAAACGGCATTGTTTATTTTGTTCCCGAAGCTACTATTCCATTTGGTACGTATACCATTTCGTCTTTGTCCATTCATCTGTTTATGGACCTTTTTTTTGCTTGTATGTCTTGGCTATTTCAATATTGCTGCAGTGCACATTTGCCTGTCTCTGTCTTTCCGATTATGGTGGTCTTAGTTAATAGGCTCAAAAGGTGCCCTGTCGCATCATATGGTAGCTCAGTTTTTACCTTGTAAAGCAGCTCCATTCCGTTTTTGTTAGTGCTGTTACCACTTTAGATCCCACCAGAGCTAGGAGGTACAGAGTTCTCTAAAACCCCTTCAGCATTTATAGTTTGTAGACTTTTTGCTGATGGCCATTTGACTGGTGTGAGCTGAAACCTTTTTGGAGGTTGTTTAGGCATGTGGCTAATAATTCCTTATACTGAGCTTTAGGCATCCCCTTTTTCTTCTTTTCCTTTTTTTGTTAAAGAGTGAGTACAACTTCCCTCTTCATATTGACTTCTTGAAAAATTTCTCATGTGTTGAATTTTCTTACCTATTCCCTACCCCAGGGCCTTTTTTGAGGGCAGGTGTCATTTAGAGCCCTGCAGTCCTTGTGACTCTTAAGCAACCATTAGCACTGGGGTTAAAGCTGCTGTTGTGGGAAACAGCCACAAGGCGGCAGCATTATTACGTTCTCAACTCTTGTTACTAGAGCAACAGAGTCTTCCTGGAGGTAGTGTTCCGAGGTTGTAAACTAGAGTGGAATGTGCTGGGAGAAGCCCCCAGAACTTTATGTCTCCTTACTTCTGTTTCTTTTTTAAATTTAATTTCTATTTCTTATCGGAGTAAATTTGATTAGAGTGTTTTGATTGTCTGGCTGTACAGAATCTGCTCAATGATTCATACATATGTCTGTTCATCTTCGGATCCCGTTAGCATGTATGTGATTACAGAATGTATATTTTAAAGATATTGTGATTATATAATTTATATAGCTTATATGTTATATGTTTATATACGTTTAACAAACATTACTATATGTATGTTAACGCCATAGTCCTAATTTACCCATCCTCCCACCTTTCATTTTGGCTAACCATTAGTTTATTTGATAAGTCTGTGAGTGTCTTTTTTTGTGGAAATATGTTCATTGGTAGCAATCTTAGGATAACATGTATAAATGATATCATAGGATATTTGTCATACCCTTTTTTTTAATTAATAGCAACTTTATTTATTTATTTATTTATTTATTTATTTATCTATTTATTTAGCTGTGTTGGGTCTTCGTTTCGTGCGAGGGCTTTCTCTAGTTGCGGCAAGCGGGGGCCACTCTTCATTGCGGTGCGCGGGCCTCTCCCTATCGTGACCCCTCCCGTTGCGGGGCACAGGCTCCAGATGCGCAGGCTCAGCAGTTGTGGCTCACAGTCCCAGTTGCTCCGTGGCACCTGGGATCCTACCAGAACAGGGCTCGAACCCGCGTCCCCTGCATTAGCAGGCAGATTCTCAATCACTGCGTCACCAGGGAAGCCCCTGTCATACCCTTTTGACTTACTCAACCTTATATGATTATTTCTAGGCTCAACTGTAGTCCTGAAAACGGCATTGTTCATTTTGTTCGCGAGGCTACTATTCCATTTGGTACGTATACCATTTCGTGTTTGTCCATTCATCTGTTTATGGAACTTTTTTTTGCTTGTATGTCTTGGCTATTTCAATATTGCTGCAGTGCACATTTGCCTGCCTCTGTCTTTCCAATTCTGGTGGTCTTAGTTAATAGGCTCAAAAGGTGCCCTGTCGCATCATATGGTAGCTCAGTTTTTACCTTGTAAAGCAGCTCCATTCCGTTTTTGTTAGTGCTGTTACCACTTTAGATCCCACCAGAGCTAGGAGGTACAGAGTTCTCTAAAACCCCTTCTGCATTTATAGTTTGTGGACTTTTTGCTGATGGCCATTTGACCTGTGTGAGCTGAAACCTTTTTGGAGGTTGGATAGGCATGTGGCTAATAATTCCTTATCCTGAGCTTTAGGCATCCCCTTTTTCTTCTTTTCCTTTTTTTGTTAAAGAGTGAGTACAACTTCTCTCTTCATATTGACTTCTTGAAAAATTTCTCATGTGTTGGATTTTCTTGCCTATTCCCTACCCCAGGGCCTTTTTTGAGGGCAGGTGTCATTTAGAGCCCTGCAGTCCTTGTGACTCATAAGCAACCATTAGCACTGGGTTTAAAGCTGCTGTTGTGGGAAACAGCCACAAGGCGGCAGCATTATTACGTTCTCAACTCTTGTTACTAGGGCAACAGAGTCTTCCTGGAGGTAGTGTTCCGCGGTTGTAAATTAGAGTGGAATGTGCTGGGAGAAGCCCCGAGAAGTTTATGTCTCCTTACTTATGTTTGTTTTTTAAATTTAATTTCTATTTCTTATCGGAGTAAATTTGATTAGAGTGTTTTGATTGTCTGGCTGTACAGAATCTGCTCAATGATTCATACATATGTCTGTTCATCTTTGGATCCTGTTAGCATGTATGTGATTACAGAATGTATATTTTAAAGGTATTGTGAGTATATAATTTATATAGCTTATATGTTATATGTTTATATACGTTTAACAAACATTACTATATGTATGTTAACGCCATAGTCCTAATTTACCCATCCTCCCACCTTTCATTTTGGCTAACCATTAGTTTATTTGATAAGTCTGTGAGTGTCTTTTTTTGTGGAAATATGTTCATTGGTAGCAATCTTAGGATAACATGTATAAATGATATCATAGGATATTTGTTATACCCTTTTTTTTTAATTAATAGCTACTTTATTTATTTATTTATCTATTTATTTAGCTGTGTTGGGTCTTCGTTTCGTGCGAGGGCTTTCTCTAGTTGCGGCAAGCGGGGGCCACTCTTCATTGCGATGCGCGGGCCTCTCCCTATCGTGGCCCCTCCCGTTGCGCGGCACAGTCTCCAGATGCGCAGGCTCAGCAGTTGTGGCTCACGGTCCCAGTTGCTCCGTGGCACGTGGGATCCTCCCAGACCAGGGCTCGAACCCGCGTCCCCTGCATTAGCAGGCAGATTCTCAACCACTGCGCCACCAGGGAAGCCCCTGTCATACCCTTTTGACTTACTTAACCTTATATGATTATTTCTAGGCTCAACTGTAGTCCTGAAAACGGCATTGTTCATTTTGTTCCCGAGGCTTCTATTCCATTTGGTACGTATACCACTTCGTATTTGTCCATTCATCTGTTTACGGACCTTTTTTTTGCTTCCATGTCTTGGCTATATCAATGTTGTTGCAGTTCACATTTCCCTGCCTCTCTCTTTCCGATTCTGGTGGTCTTAGGTTATAGGCCCAAAAGGTGCCCTGCCGCATCATATGGTAGCTCAATTTTTACCTTTGTAGCAGCTCCATTCAGTTTTCGTTAGTACTGTTACCACTTTACATCCCACCAGCAGCTAGAAGGTACACATTTTTCTAAAACCCCTTAAGCATTTATAGTTTGTAGTCTTTTTGCTGATGGTCATGACTGGTGTGAGCTGAAACCTTTTTGAATTTGAATTTGCATGTGGCTAATAATTCCTTATACTGAGCTTTAAGCATATCCTTTTTTTTCTTTTCCTTTTTTTGATAAAGAGTGAGTACAACTTCCCTCTTCATATTGACTTGTTGAAAAATTTCTCATGTGTTGAATTTTCTTGCCTATTCCCCACTCCAGGGCATTTCTTGAGGGCAGGTGTCATTTAGAGCCCTGCAGTCCTTGTGACTCTTAAGCAACCATTAGCAGTGAGTTTAAAGCTGCTGTTGTGGGAAACAGCCACAAGGCAGCAGCATTATTACCTTCTCAATTCTTGTTACTAGGGCAACAGTGTTTTCCTGGAGGTAGTGTTCCGAGGTTGTAAACTAGAGTGGAATGTGCTGGGAGAAGCCCCAAGAAGTTTATGTCTCCTTACTTCTGTTTGTTTTTTAAATTTAATTTCTATTTCTTATCGGAGTAAATTTGATTAGAGTGTTTTGATTGTCTGGCTGTACAGAATCTGCGCAATGATTCATACATATGTCTTGTTCATCTTCGGATCCTGTTAGCATGTATGGAATTACAGAATGTATATTTTAAAGGTATTGTGATTATATAATTTATATAGTTTATATGGTATTTGTTTATATACATTTAACAAACATTACTATATGTATGTTAACGCCATAGTCCTAATTTACCCATCCTCCCACCTTTCATTTTGGCTAACCATTAGTTTATTTGATAAGTCTGTGAGTGTCTTTTTTTGTGGAAATATGTTCATTGGTAGCAATCTTAGGATAACATGTATAAATGATATCATAGGATATTTGTCATACCCTTTTGACTTACTTAACCTTATATGATGATTTCTAGGCTCAACTGTAGTCCTGAACACGGCATTGTTTAATTTTTTTCCGAAGCTACTATTCCATTCTGTCCATATAACACTTCTTCTTTGTCCATTCATCTGGTTATGGATCTTTTTTTGCTTCCATTTCTTCGCTATTTCAATATTGCTGCAGTGCACATTTGCCTGCCTCTGTCTTTCCGATTCTGGTGGTCTTAGGTTATAGGCCGAAAAGGTGCCCTGCCGCATCATATGGTAGCTCAGTTTTTACCTTGTAAAGCAGCTCGATTCAGTTTGCGTTAGTGCTGTTACCACTTTACATCCCACCAGCAGCTAGAAGGTACACAGTTCTCTAAAACCCCTTCAGCATTTATAGTTTGTAAACTTTTTGCTGGTGGTCATGACTGGTGTGAGCTGAAACCTTTTTGAATTTGAATTTGCCTGTGGCTTATAATTCCTTATACTGAGCTTTAGGCATGTCCTTTTTTTTCTTTTCCTTTTTTTTAAAGAGTGAGTACAACTTCCCTCCTCCTATTGACTTCTTGAAAATTTTCTCATGTCTTGAATTTTCTTGCCTATTCCCTACCGCAGGGCATTTTTTGAGGGCAGGTGTCATTTAGAGCCCTGCAGTCCTTGTGACTATTAAGCAACAATTGGCACTGGGTATAAAGCTGCTGTTGTGGGAAACAGCCACAAGGTGGCAGCATTATTACGTTCTCAACTCTTGTTACTAGGGCAACAGAGTCTTCCTCTAGGTAGTGTTCCGAGGTTATAAATTAGAGTGGAATGTGCTGGGAGAAGCCCGGAGAAGTTTATGTCTCCTTACATATGTTTGTTTTTTAAATTTAATTTCTATTTCTTATCGGAGTAAATTTGATTAGAGTGTTTTGATTGTCTGGCTGTACAGAATCGGCTCAATGATTCATACATATGTCTGTTCATCTTCAGATCCTGTTAGCATGTATGTGATTACACAATGTATATTTTAAAGGTATTGGTGATTATATAATTCATATAGTTTATCTGTTATATGTTTATATACATTTAACATACATTAGTATATGTATGTAAACGCCATAGTCCTAATTTACCCATCCTCCCACCTTTCATTTTGGCTATCCATTAGTTTATTTGATAAGTCTGTGAGTGTCTGTTTTTGTGGAAATATGTTCATTGGTAGCAATCTTAGGATAACATGTATAAATGATATCATAGGATATTTGTCATACCCTTTTGACTTACTTAACCTTATATGATTATTTCTAGGCTCAACTGTAGTCCTGAAAACGGCATTGTTTATTTTGTTCCCGAAGCTACTATTCCATTTGGTACGTATACCATTTCGTCTTTGTCCATTCATCTGTTTATGGACCTTTTTTTTGCTTGTATGTCTTGGCTATTTCAATATTGCTGCAGTGCACATTTGCCTGTCTCTGTCTTTCCGATTATGGTGGTCTTAGTTAATAGGCTCAAAAGGTGCCCTGTCGCATCATATGGTAGCTCAGTTTTTACCTTGTAAAGCAGCTCCATTCCGTTTTTGTTAGTGCTGTTACCACTTTAGATCCCACCAGAGCTAGGAGGTACAGAGTTCTCTAAAACCCCTTCAGCATTTATAGTTTGTAGACTTTTTGCTGATGGCCATTTGACTGGTGTGAGCTGAAACCTTTTTGGAGGTTGTTTAGGCATGTGGCTAATAATTCCTTATACTGAGCTTTAGGCATCCCCTTTTTCTTCTTTTCCTTTTTTTGTTAAAGAGTGAGTACAACTTCCCTCTTCATATTGACTTCTTGAAAAATTTCTCATGTGTTGAATTTTCTTACCTATTCCCTACCCCAGGGCCTTTTTTGAGGGCAGGTGTCATTTAGAGCCCTGCAGTCCTTGTGACTCTTAAGCAACCATTAGCACTGGGGTTAAAGCTGCTGTTGTGGGAAACAGCCACAAGGCGGCAGCATTATTACGTTCTCAACTCTTGTTACTAGAGCAACAGAGTCTTCCTGGAGGTAGTGTTCCGAGGTTGTAAACTAGAGTGGAATGTGCTGGGAGAAGCCCCCAGAACTTTATGTCTCCTTACTTCTGTTTCTTTTTTAAATTTAATTTCTATTTCTTATCGGAGTAAATTTGATTAGAGTGTTTTGATTGTCTGGCTGTACAGAATCTGCTCAATGATTCATACATATGTCTGTTCATCTTCGGATCCCGTTAGCATGTATGTGATTACAGAATGTATATTTTAAAGATATTGTGATTATATAATTTATATAGCTTATATGTTATATGTTTATATACGTTTAACAAACATTACTATATGTATGTTAACGCCATAGTCCTAATTTACCCATCCTCCCACCTTTCATTTTGGCTAACCATTAGTTTATTTGATAAGTCTGTGAGTGTCTTTTTTTGTGGAAATATGTTCATTGGTAGCAATCTTAGGATAACATGTATAAATGATATCATAGGATATTTGTCATACCCTTTTTTTTAATTAATAGCAACTTTATTTATTTATTTATTTATTTATTTATTTATTTATCTATTTATTTAGCTGTGTTGGGTCTTCGTTTCGTGCGAGGGCTTTCTCTAGTTGCGGCAAGCGGGGGCCACTCTTCATTGCGGTGCGCGGGCCTCTCCCTATCGTGACCCCTCCCGTTGCGGGGCACAGGCTCCAGATGCGCAGGCTCAGCAGTTGTGGCTCACAGTCCCAGTTGCTCCGTGGCACCTGGGATCCTACCAGAACAGGGCTCGAACCCGCGTCCCCTGCATTAGCAGGCAGATTCTCAATCACTGCGTCACCAGGGAAGCCCCTGTCATACCCTTTTGACTTACTCAACCTTATATGATTATTTCTAGGCTCAACTGTAGTCCTGAAAACGGCATTGTTCATTTTGTTCGCGAGGCTACTATTCCATTTGGTACGTATACCATTTCGTGTTTGTCCATTCATCTGTTTATGGAACTTTTTTTTGCTTGTATGTCTTGGCTATTTCAATATTGCTGCAGTGCACATTTGCCTGCCTCTGTCTTTCCGATTCTGGTGGTCTTAGTTAATAGGCTCAAAAGGTGCCCTGTCGCATCATATGGTAGCTCAGTTTTTACCTTGTAAAGCAGCTCCATTCCGTTTTTGTTAGTGCTGTTACCACTTTAGATCCCACCAGAGCTAGGAGGTACAGAGTTCTCTAAAACCCCTTCTGCATTTATAGTTTGTGGACTTTTTGCTGATGGCCATTTGACCTGTGTGAGCTGAAACCTTTTTGGAGGTTGGATAGGCATGTGGCTAATAATTCCTTATCCTGAGCTTTAGGCATCCCCTTTTTCTTCTTTTCCTTTTTTTGTTAAAGAGTGAGTACAACTTCTCTCTTCATATTGACTTCTTGAAAAATTTCTCATGTGTTGGATTTTCTTGCCTATTCCCTACCCCAGGGCCTTTTTTGAGGGCAGGTGTCATTTAGAGCCCTGCAGTCCTTGTGACTCATAAGCAACCATTAGCACTGGGTTTAAAGCTGCTGTTGTGGGAAACAGCCACAAGGCGGCAGCATTATTACGTTCTCAACTCTTGTTACTAGGGCAACAGAGTCTTCCTGGAGGTAGTGTTCCGCGGTTGTAAATTAGAGTGGAATGTGCTGGGAGAAGCCCCGAGAAGTTTATGTCTCCTTACTTATGTTTGTTTTTTAAATTTAATTTCTATTTCTTATCGGAGTAAATTTGATTAGAGTGTTTTGATTGTCTGGCTGTACAGAATCTGCTCAATGATTCATACATATGTCTGTTCATCTTCGGATCCTGTTAGCATGTATGTGATTACAGAATGTATATTTTAAAGGTATTGTGAGTATATAATTTATATAGCTTATATGTTATATGTTTATATACGTTTAACAAACATTACTATATGTATGTTAACGCCATAGTCCTAATTTACCCATCCTCCCACCTTTCATTTTGGCTAACCATTAGTTTATTTGATAAGTCTGTGAGTGTCTTTTTTTGTGGAAATATGTTCATTGGTAGCAATCTTAGGATAACATGTATAAATGATATCATAGGATATTTGTTATACCCTTTTTTTTAAATTAATAGCTACTTTATTTATTTATTTATCTATTTATTTAGCTGTGTTGGGTCTTCGTTTCGTGCGAGGGCTTTCTCTAGTTGCGGCAAGCGGGGGCCACTCTTCATTGCGATGCGCGGGCCTCTCCCTATCGTGGCCCCTCCCGTTGCGCGGCACAGTCTCCAGATGCGCAGGCTCAGCAGTTGTGGCTCACGGTCCCAGTTGCTCCGTGGCACGTGGGATCCTCCCAGACCAGGGCTCGAACCCGCGTCCCCTGCATTAGCAGGCAGATTCTCAACCACTGCGCCACCAGGGAAGCCCCTGTCATACCCTTTTGACTTACTTAACCTTATATGATTATTTCTAGGCTCAACTGTAGTCCTGAAAACGGCATTGTTCATTTTGTTCCCGAGGCTTCTATTCCATTTGGTACGTATACCACTTCGTATTTGTCCATTCATCTGTTTACGGACCTTTTTTTTGCTTCCATGTCTTGGCTATATCAATGTTGTTGCAGTTCACATTTCCCTGCCTCTCTCTTTCCGATTCTGGTGGTCTTAGGTTATAGGCCCAAAAGGTGCCCTGCCGCATCATATGGTAGCTCAATTTTTACCTTTGTAGCAGCTCCATTCAGTTTTCGTTAGTGCTGTTACCACTTTACATCCCACCAGCAGCTAGAAGGTACACATTTTTCTAAAACCCCTTAAGCATTTATAGTTTGTAGTCTTTTTGCTGATGGTCATGACTGGTGTGAGCTGAAACCTTTTTGAATTTGAATTTGCATGTGGCTAATAATTCCTTATACTGAGCTTTAAGCATATCCTTTTTTTTCTTTTCCTTTTTTTGATAAAGAGTGAGTACAACTTCCCTCTTCATATTGACTTCTTGAAAAATTTCTCATGTGTTGAATTTTCTTGCCTATTCCCCACTCCAGGGCATTTCTTGAGGGCAGGTGTCATTTAGAGCCCTGCAGTCCTTGTGACTCTTAAGCAACCATTAGCACTGGGTTTAAAGCTGCTGTTGTGGGAAACAGCCACAAGGCGGCAGCATTATTACGTTCTCAACTCTTGCTACTAGGGCAACAGAGTCTTCCTGGAGGTAGTGTTCCGAGGTTGTAAACTAGAGTGGAATGTGCTGGGACAAGCCCCCAGAACTTTATGTCTCCTTACTTCTGTTTGTTTTTTAAATTTAATTTCTATTTCTTATCGGAGTAAATTTGATTAGAGTGTTTTGATTGTCTGGCTGTACAGAATCTGCGCAATGATTCATACATATGTCTTGTTCATCTTCGGATCCTGTTAGCATGTATGGAATTACAGAATGTATATTTTAAAGGTATTGTGATTATATAATTTATATAGTTTATATGGTATTTGTTTATATACATTTAACAAACATTACTATATGTATGTTAACGCCATAGTCCTAATTTACCCATCCTCCCACCTTTCATTTTGGCTAACCATTAGTTTATTTGATAAGTCTGTGAGTGTCTTTTTTTGTGGAAATATGTTCATTGGTAGCAATCTTAGGATAACATGTATAAATGATATCATAGGATATTTGTCATACCCTTTTGACTTACTTAACCTTATATGATGATTTCTAGGCTCAACTGTAGTCCTGAACACGGCATTGTTTAATTTTTTTCCGAAGCTACTATTCCATTCTGTCCATATAACACTTCTTCTTTGTCCATTCATCTGGTTATGGATCTTTTTTTGCTTCCATTTCTTCGCTATTTCAATATTGCTGCAGTGCACATTTGCCTGCCTCTGTCTTTCCGATTCTGGTGGTCTTAGGTTATAGGCCGAAAAGGTGCCCTGCCGCATCATATGGTAGCTCAGTTTTTACCTTGTAAAGCAGCTCGATTCAGTTTGCGTTAGTGCTGTTACCACTTTACATCCCACCAGCAGCTAGAAGGTACACAGTTCTCTAAAACCCCTTCAGCATTTATAGTTTGTAAACTTTTTGCTGGTGGTCATGACTGGTGTGAGCTGAAACCTTTTTGAATTTGAATTTGCCTGTGGCTTATAATTCCTTATACTGAGCTTTAGGCATGTCCTTTTTTTTCTTTTCCTTTTTTTTAAAGAGTGAGTACAACTTCCCTCCTCCTATTGACTTCTTGAAAATTTTCTCATGTCTTGAATTTTCTTGCCTATTCCCTACCGCAGGGCATTTTTTGAGGGCAGGTGTCATTTAGAGCCCTGCAGTCCTTGTGACTATTAAGCAACAATTGGCACTGGGTATAAAGCTGCTGTTGTGGGAAACAGCCACAAGGTGGCAGCATTATTACGTTCTCAACTCTTGTTACTAGGGCAACAGAGTCTTCCTCTAGGTAGTGTTCCGAGGTTATAAATTAGAGTGGAATGTGCTGGGAGAAGCCCGGAGAAGTTTATGTCTCCTTACATATGTTTGTTTTTTAAATTTAATTTCTATTTCTTATCGGAGTAAATTTGATTAGAGTGTTTTGATTGTCTGGCTGTACAGAATCGGCTCAATGATTCATACATATGTCTGTTCATCTTCAGATCCTGTTAGCATGTATGTGATTACACAATGTATATTTTAAAGGTATTGGTGATTATATAATTCATATAGTTTATCTGTTATATGTTTATATACATTTAACATACATTAGTATATGTATGTAAACGCCATAGTCCTAATTTACCCATCCTCCCACCTTTCATTTTGGCTAACCATTAGTTTATTTGATAAGTCTGTGAGTGTCTGTTTTTGTGGAAATATGTTCATTGGTAGCAATCTTAGGATAACATGTATAAATGATATCATAGGATATTTGTCATACCCTTTTGACTTACTTAACCTTATATGATTATTTCTAGGCTCAACTGTAGTCCTGAAAACGGCATTGTTTATTTTGTTCCCGAAGCTACTATTCCATTTGGTACGTATACCATTTCGTCTTTGTCCATTCATCTGTTTATGGACCTTTTTTTTGCTTGTATGTCTTGGCTATTTCAATATTGCTGCAGTGCACATTTGCCTGTCTCTGTCTTTCCGATTATGGTGGTCTTAGTTAATAGGCTCAAAAGGTGCCCTGTCGCATCATATGGTAGCTCAGTTTTTACCTTGTAAAGCAGCTCCATTCCGTTTTTGTTAGTGCTGTTACCACTTTAGATCCCACCAGAGCTAGGAGGTACAGAGTTCTCTAAAACCCCTTCAGCATTTATAGTTTGTAGACTTTTTGCTGATGGCCATTTGACTGGTGTGAGCTGAAACCTTTTTGGAGGTTGTTTAGGCATGTGGCTAATAATTCCTTATACTGAGCTTTAGGCATCCCCTTTTTCTTCTTTTCCTTTTTTTGTTAAAGAGTGAGTACAACTTCCCTCTTCATATTGACTTCTTGAAAAATTTCTCATGTGTTGAATTTTCTTACCTATTCCCTACCCCAGGGCCTTTTTTGAGGGCAGGTGTCATTTAGAGCCCTGCAGTCCTTGTGACTCTTAAGCAACCATTAGCACTGGGGTTAAAGCTGCTGTTGTGGGAAACAGCCACAAGGCGGCAGCATTATTACGTTCTCAACTCTTGTTACTAGAGCAACAGAGTCTTCCTGGAGGTAGTGTTCCGAGGTTGTAAACTAGAGTGGAATGTGCTGGGAGAAGCCCCCAGAACTTTATGTCTCCTTACTTCTGTTTCTTTTTTAAATTTAATTTCTATTTCTTATCGGAGTAAATTTGATTAGAGTGTTTTGATTGTCTGGCTGTACAGAATCTGCTCAATGATTCATACATATGTCTGTTCATCTTCGGATCCCGTTAGCATGTATGTGATTACACAATATATATTTTAAAGGTATTGGTGATTATATAATTCATATAGTTTATCTGTTATATGTTTACATACATTTAACATACATTAGTATATGTATGTAAACGCCATAGTCCTAATTTACCCATCCTCCCACCTTTCATTTTGGCTAACCATTAGTTTATTTGATAAGTCTGTGAGTGTCTTTTTTTGTGGAAATATGTTTATTGGTAGCAATCTTAGGATAACATGTATAAATGATATCATAGGATATTTGTCATACCCTTTTTTTTTAATTAATAGCAACTTTATTTATTTATTTATTTATTTATTTATTTATCTATTTATTTAGCTGTGTTGGGTCTTCGTTTCGTGCGAGGGCTTTCTCTAGTTGCGGCAAGCGGGGGCCACTCTTCATTGCGGTGCGCGGGCCTCTCACTATCGTGGCCCCTCCCGTTGCGGGGCACAGGCTCCAGATGCGCAGGCTCAGCAGTTGTGGCTCACAGTCCCAGTTGCTCCGTGGCACCTGGGATCCTCCCAGAACAGGGCTCGAACCCGCGTCCCCTGCATTAGCAGGCAGATTCTCAATCACTGCGTCACCAGGGAAGCCCCTGTCATACCCTTTTGACTTACTCAACCTTATATGATTATTTCTAGGCTCAACTGTAGTCCTGAAAACGGCATTGTTCATTTTGTTCGCGAGGCTACTATTCCATTTGGTACGTATACCATTTCGTCTTTGTCCATTCATCTGTTTATGGAACTTTTTTTTGCTTGTATGTCTTGGCTATTTCAATATTGCTGCAGTGCACATTTGCCTGCCTCTGTCTTTCCGATTCTGGTGGTCTTAGTTAATAGGCTCAAAAGGTGCCCTGTCGCATCATATGGTAGCTCAGTTTTTACCTTGTAAAGCAGCTCCATTCCGTTTTTGTTAGTGCTGTTACCACTTTAGATCCCACCAGAGCTAGGAGGTACAGAGTTCTCTAAAACCCCTTCTGCATTTATAGTTTGTGGACTTTTTGCTGATGGCCATTTGACCTGTGTGAGCTGAAACCTTTTTGGAGGTTGGATAGGCATGTGGCTAATAATTCCTTATCCTGAGCTTTAGGCATCCCCTTTTTCTTCTTTTCCTTTTTTTGTTAAAGAGTGAGTACAACTTCTCTCTTCATATTGACTTCTTGAAAAATTTCTCATGTGTTGGATTTTCTTGCCTATTCCCTACCCCAGGGCCTTTTTTGAGGGCAGGTGTCATTTAGAGCCCTGCAGTCCTTGTGACTCATAAGCAACCATTAGCACTGGGTTTAAAGCTGCTGTTGTGGGAAACAGCCACAAGGCGGCAGCATTATTACGTTCTCAACTCTTGTTACTAGGGCAACAGAGTCTTCCTGGAGGTAGTGTTCCGTGGTTGTAAATTAGAGTGGAATGTGCTGGGAGAAGCCCCGAGAAGTTTATGTCTCCTTACTTATGTTTGTTTTTCAAATTTAATTTCTATTTCTTATCGGAGTAAATTTGATTAGAGTGTTTTGATTGTCTGGCTGTACAGAATCTGCTCAATGATTCATACATATGTCTGTTCATCTTCGGATCCTGTTAGCATGTATGTGATTACAGAATGTATATTTTAAAGGTATTGTGAGTATATAATTTATATAGCTTATATGTTATATGTTTATATACGTTTAACAAACATTACTATATGTATGTTAACGCCATAGTCCTAATTTACCCATCCTCCCACCTTTCATTTTGGCTAACCATTAGTTTATTTGATAAGTCTGTGAGTGTCTTTTTTTGTGGAAATATGTTCATTGGTAGCAATCTTAGGATAACATGTATAAATGATATCATAGGATATTTGTCATACCCTTTTTTTTTAATTAATAGCTACTTTATTTATTTATTTATCTATTTATTTAGCTGTGTTGGGTCTTCGTTTCGTGCGAGGGCTTTCTCTAGTTGCGGCAAGCGGGGGCCACTCTTCATTGCGATGCGCGGGCCTCTCAGTATCGTGGCCCCTCCCGTTGCGCGGCACAGTCTCCAGATGCGCAGGCTCAGCAGTTGTGGCTCACGGTCCCAGTTGCTCCGTGGCACGTGGGATCCTCCCAGACCAGGGCTCGAACCCGCGTCCCCTGCATTAGCAGGCAGATTCTCAACCACTGCGCCACCAGGGAAGCCCCTGTCATACCCTTTTGACTTACTTAACCTTATATGATTATTTCTAGGCTCAACTGTAGTCCTGAAAACGGCATTGTTCATTTTGTTCCCGAGGCTTCTATTCCATTTGGTACGTATACCACTTCGTATTTGTCCATTCATCTGTTTACGGACCTTTTTTTTGCTTCCATGTCTTGGCTATATCAATGTTGTTGCAGTTCACATTTCCCTGCCTCTCTCTTTCCGATTCTGGTGGTCTTAGGTTATAGGCCCAAAAGGTGCCCTGCCGCATCATATGGTAGCTCAATTTTTACCTTTGTAGCAGCTCCATTCAGTTTTCGTTAGTGCTGTTACCACTTTACATCCCACCAGCAGCTAGAAGGTACACATTTTTCTAAAACCCCTTAAGCATTTATAGTTTGTAGTCTTTTTGCTGATGGTCATGACTGGTGTGAGCTGAAACCTTTTTGAATTTGAATTTGCATGTGGCTAATAATTCCTTATACTGAGCTTTAAGCATATCCTTTTTTTTCTTTTCCTTTTTTTGATAAAGAGTGAGTACAACTTCCCTCTTCATTTTGACTTCTTGAAAAATTTCTCATGTGTTGAATTTTCTTGCCTATTCCCCACTCCAGGGCATTTCTTGAGGGCAGGTGTCATTTAGAGCCCTGCAGTCCTTGTGACTCTTAAGCAACCATTAGCACTGGGTTTAAAGCTGCTGTTGTGGGAAACAGCCACAAGGCGGCAGCATTATTACGTTCTCAACTCTTGCTACTAGGGCAACAGAGTCTTCCTGGAGGTAGTGTTCCGAGGTTGTAAACTAGAGTGGAATGTGCTGGGACAAGCCCCCAGAACTTTATGTCTCCTTCCTTATGTTTGTTTTTTAAATTTAATTTCTATTTCTTATCGGAGTAAATTTGATTACAGTGTTTTGATTGTCTGGCTGTACAGAATCTGCTCAATGATTCATACATATGTCTGTGCATCTTCGGATCCTGTTGGCATGTATGTGATTACAGAATGTATATTTTAAAGGTATTGTGATTATATAATTTATATAGTTTATATGTTATATGTTTATATACATTTAACAAACATTACTATATGTATGTAAACGCCATAGTCCTAATTTACCCATCCTCCCACCTTTCATTTTGGCTAACCATTAGTTTATTTGATAAGTCTGTGAGTGTCTTTTTTTGTGGAAATATGTTCATTGGTAGCAATCTTAGGATAACATGTGTAAATGATATCATAGGATACTTGTCATACCTTTTTTTTTTAAATTAATAGCTACTTTATTTATTTATTTATTTATTTATTTATCTATTTATTTAGCTGTGTTGGGTCTTCGTTTCGTGCGAGGGCTTTCTCTAGTTGTGGCAAGCGGGAGCCACTCTTCATTGCGGTGCGCAGGCCTCTCACTATCGTGGCCCCTCCCGTTACGGGTCACAGGCTCCAGATGCGCAGGCTCAGCAGTTGTGGCTCACGGTCCCAGTTGCTCCGTGGCACATGGGATCCTCCCAGACCAGGGCTCGAACCCGCGTCCCCTGCATTAGCAGGCAGATTCTCAACCACTGTGCCACCAGGGAAGCCCCTGTCATACCCTATTGACTTACTTAACCTTATATGATTATTTCTAGTCTCAACTGTAGTCCTGAACACGGCATTGTTCATTTTGTTCCCGAGGCTACTATTCCATTCTGTCGATATACCACTTCTTCTTTGTCCATTCATCTGTTTATGGATCTTTTTTTGTTTCCATTTCTTGGCTATTTCAATATTGCTGCAGTGCACATTTGCCTGCCTCTGTCTTTCCGATTCTGGTGGTCTTAAGTTATAGGCCCAAAAGGTGCCCTGCCGCATCATATGGTAGCTCAGTTTTTACCCTGTAAAGCAGCTCGATTCAGTTTGCGTTAGAGCTGTTATCACTTTACATCCCACCAGCAGCTAGAAGGTACACAGTTCTCTAAAACCCCTTCAGCATTTATAGTTTGCAGACTTTTTGCTGATGGTCATGATTGGTGTGAGCTGAAACCTTTTTAATTTGAATTTGCCTGTGGCTAATAATTCCTTATACTGAGCTTTAGGCATGTCCTCTTTTTTCTTTTCCTTTTTTTTAAAGAGTGAGTACAACTTCCCTCCTCTTATTGACTTCTTGAAAATTTTCTCATGTCTTGAATTTTTTTGCCTATTCCCTACCGCAGGGCATTTTTTGAGGGCAGGTGTCATTTAGAGCCCTGCAGTCCTTGTGACTATTAAGCAACAATTGGCACTGGGTATAAAGCTGCTGTTGTGGGAAACAGCCACAAGGTGGCAGCATTATTACGTTCTCAACTCTTGTTACTAGGGCAACAGAGTCTTCCTCTAGGTAGTGTTCCGAGGTTATAAATTAGAGTGGAATGTGCTGGGAGAAGCCCGGAGAAGTTTATGTCTCCTTACATATGTTTGTTTTTTAAATTTAATTTCTATTTCTTATCGGAGTAAATTTGATTAGAGTGTTTTGATTGTCTGGCTGTACAGAATCGGCTCAATGATTCATACATATGTCTGTTCATCTTCAGATCCTGTTAGCATGTATGTGATTACACAATGTATATTTTAAAGGTATTGGTGATTATATAATTCATATAGTTTATCTGTTATATGTTTATATACATTTAACATACATTAGTATATGTATGTAAACGCCATAGTCCTAATTTACCCATCCTCCCACCTTTCATTTTGGCTAACCATTAGTTTATTTGATAAGTCTGTGAGTGTCTGTTTTTGTGGAAATATGTTCATTGGTAGCAATCTTAGGATAACATGTATAAATGATATCATAGGATATTTGTCATACCCTTTTGACTTACTTAACCTTATATGATTATTTCTAGGCTCAACTGTAGTCCTGAAAACGGCATTGTTTATTTTGTTCCCGAAGCTACTATTCCATTTGGTACGTATACCATTTCGTCTTTGTCCATTCATCTGTTTATGGACCTTTTTTTTGCTTGTATGTCTTGGCTATTTCAATATTGCTGCAGTGCACATTTGCCTGTCTCTGTCTTTCCGATTATGGTGGTCTTAGTTAATAGGCTCAAAAGGTGCCCTGTCGCATCATATGGTAGCTCAGTTTTTACCTTGTAAAGCAGCTCCATTCCGTTTTTGTTAGTGCTGTTACCACTTTAGATCCCACCAGAGCTAGGAGGTACAGAGTTCTCTAAAACCCCTTCAGCATTTATAGTTTGTAGACTTTTTGCTGATGGCCATTTGACTGGTGTGAGCTGAAACCTTTTTGGAGGTTGTTTAGGCATGTGGCTAATAATTCCTTATACTGAGCTTTAGGCATCCCCTTTTTCTTCTTTTCCTTTTTTTGTTAAAGAGTGAGTACAACTTCCCTCTTCATATTGACTTCTTGAAAAATTTCTCATGTGTTGAATTTTCTTACCTATTCCCTACCCCAGGGCCTTTTTTGAGGGCAGGTGTCATTTAGAGCCCTGCAGTCCTTGTGACTCTTAAGCAACCATTAGCACTGGGGTTAAAGCTGCTGTTGTGGGAAACAGCCACAAGGCGGCAGCATTATTACGTTCTCAACTCTTGTTACTAGAGCAACAGAGTCTTCCTGGAGGTAGTGTTCCGAGGTTGTAAACTAGAGTGGAATGTGCTGGGAGAAGCCCCCAGAACTTTATGTCTCCTTACTTCTGTTTCTTTTTTAAATTTAATTTCTATTTCTTATCGGAGTAAATTTGATTAGAGTGTTTTGATTGTCTGGCTGTACAGAATCTGCTCAATGATTCATACATATGTCTGTTCATCTTCGGATCCTGTTAGCATGTATGTGATTACACAATATATATTTTAAAGGTATTGGTGATTATATAATTCATATAGTTTATCTGTTATATGTTTACATACATTTAACATACATTAGTATATGTATGTAAACGCCATAGTCCTAATTTACCCATCCTCCCACCTTTCATTTTGGCTAACCATTAGTTTATTTGATAAGTCTGTGAGTGTCTTTTTTTGTGGAAATATGTTCATTGGTAGCAATCTTAGGATAACATGTATAAATGATATCATAGGATATTTGTCATACCCTTTTTTTTTAATTAATAGCAACTTTATTTATTTATTTATTTATTTATTTATTTATTTATCTATTTATTTAGCTGTGTTGGGTCTTCGTTTCGTGCGAGGGCTTTCTCTAGTTGCGGCAAGCGGGGGCCTCTCTTCATTGCGGTGCGCGGGCCTCTCACTATCGTGGCCCCTCCCGTTGCGGGGCACAGGCTCCAGATGCGCAGGCTCAGCAGTTGTGGCTCACAGTCCCAGTTGCTCCGTGGCACCTGGGATCCTCCCAGAACAGGGCTCGAACCCGCGTCCCCTGCATTAGCAGGCAGATTCTCAATCACTGCGTCACCAGGGAAGCCCCTGTCATACCCTTTTGACTTACTCAACCTTATATGATTATTTCTAGGCTCAACTGTAGTCCTGAAAACGGCATTGTTCATTTTGTTCGCAAGGCTACTATTCCATTTGGTACGTATACCATTTCGTCTTTGTCCATTCATCTGTTTATGGAACTTTTTTTTGCTTGTATGTCTTGGCTATTTCAATATTGCTGCAGTGCACATTTGCCTGCCTCTGTCTTTCCGATTCTGGTGGTCTTAGTTAATAGGTTCAAAAGGTGCCCTGTCGCATCATATGGTAGCTCAGTTTTTACCTTGTAAAGCAGCTCCATTCCGTTTTTGTTAGTGCTGTTACCACTTTAGATCCCACCAGACCTAGGAGGTACAGAGTTCTCTAAAACCCCTTCTGCATTTATAGTTTGTGGACTTTTTGCTGATGGCCATTTGACCTGTGTGAGCTGAAACCTTTTTGGAGGTTGGATAGGCATGTGGCTAATAATTCCTTATCCTGAGCTTTAGGCATCCCCTTTTTCTTCTTTTCCTTTTTTTGTTAAAGAGTGAGTACAACTTCTCTCTTCATATTGACTTCTTGAAAAATTTCTCATGTGTTGGATTTTCTTGCCTATTCCCTACCCCAGGGCCTTTTTTGAGGGCAGGTGTCATTTAGAGCCCTGCAGTCCTTGTGACTCATAAGCAACCATTAGCACTGGGTTTAAAGCTGCTGTTGTGGGAAACAGCCACAAGGCGGCAGCATTATTACGTTCTCAACTCTTGTTACTAGGGCAACAGAGTCTTCCTGGAGGTAGTGTTCCGTGGTTGTAAATTAGAGTGGAATGTGCTGGGAGAAGCCCCGAGAAGTTTATGTCTCCTTACTTATGTTTGTTTTTCAAATTTAATTTCTATTTCTTATCGGAGTAAATTTGATTAGAGTGTTTTGATTGTCTGGCTGTACAGAATCTGCTCAATGATTCATACATATGTCTGTTCATCTTCGGATCCTGTTAGCATGTATGTGATTACAGAATGTATATTTTAAAGGTATTGTGAGTATATAATTTATATAGCTTATATGTTATATGTTTATATACGTTTAACAAACATTACTATATGTATGTTAACGCCATAGTCCTAATTTACCCATCCTCCCACCTTTCATTTTGGCTAACCATTAGTTTATTTGATAAGTCTGTGAGTGTCTTTTTTTGTGGAAATATGTTCATTGGTAGCAATCTTAGGATAACATGTATAAATGATATCATAGGATATTTGTCATACCCTTTTTTTTTAATTAATAGCTACTTTATTTATTTATTTATCTATTTATTTAGCTGTGTTGGGTCTTCGTTTCGTGCAAGGGCTTTCTCTAGTTGCGGCAAGCGGGGGCCACTCTTCATTGCGATGCGCGGGCCTCTCAGTATCGTGGCCCCTCCCGTTGCGCGGCACAGTCTCCAGATGCGCAGGCTCAGCAGTTGTGGCTCACGGTCCCAGTTGCTCCGTGGCACGTGGGATCCTCCCAGACCAGGGCTCGAACCCGCGTCCCCTGCATTAGCAGGCAGATTCTCAACCACTGCGCCACCAGGGAAGCCCCTGTCATACCCTTTTGACTTACTTAACCTTATATGATTATTTCTAGGCTCAACTGTAGTCCTGAAAACGGCATTGTTCATTTTGTTCCCGAGGCTTCTATTCCATTTGGTACGTATACCACTTCGTATTTGTCCATTCATCTGTTTACGGACCTTTTTTTTGCTTCCATGTCTTGGCTATATCAATGTTGTTGCAGTTCACATTTCCCTGCCTCTCTCTTTCCGATTCTGGTGGTCTTAGGTTATAGGCCCAAAAGGTGCCCTGCCGCATCATATGGTAGCTCAATTTTTACCTTTGTAGCAGCTCCATTCAGTTTTCGTTAGTGCTGTTACCACTTTACATCCCACCAGCAGCTAGAAGGTACACATTTTTCTAAAACCCCTTAAGCATTTATAGTTTGTAGTCTTTTTGCTGATGGTCATGACTGGTGTGAGCTGAAACCTTTTTGAATTTGAATTTGCATGTGGCTAATAATTCCTTATACTGAGCTTTAAGCATATCCTTTTTTTTCTTTTCCTTTTTTTGATAAAGAGTGAGTACAACTTCCCTCTTCATTTTGACTTCTTGAAAAATTTCTCATGTGTTGAATTTTCTTGCCTATTCCCCACTCCAGGGCATTTCTTGAGGGCAGGTGTCATTTAGAGCCCTGCAGTCCTTGTGACTCTTAAGCAACCATTAGCACTGGGTTTAAAGCTGCTGTTGTGGGAAACAGCCACAAGGCGGCAGCATTATTACGTTCTCAACTCTTGCTACTAGGGCAACAGAGTCTTCCTGGAGGTAGTGTTCCGAGGTTGTAAACTAGAGTGGAATGTGCTGGGACAAGCCCCCAGAACTTTATGTCTCCTTCCTTATGTTTGTTTTTTAAATTTAATTTCTATTTCTTATCGGAGTAAATTTGATTACAGTGTTTTGATTGTCTGGCTGTACAGAATCTGCTCAATGATTCATACATATGTCTGTGCATCTTCGGATCCTGTTGGCATGTATGTGATTACAGAATGTATATTTTAAAGGTATTGTGATTATATAATTTATATAGTTTATATGTTATATGTTTATATACATTTAACAAACATTACTATATGTATGTAAACGCCATAGTCCTAATTTACCCATCCTCCCACCTTTCATTTTGGCTAACCATTAGTTTATTTGATAAGTCTGTGAGTGTCTTTTTTTGTGGAAATATGTTCATTGGTAGCAATCTTAGGATAACATGTGTAAATGATATCATAGGATACTTGTCATACCTTTTTTTTTTAAATTAATAGCTACTTTATTTATTTATTTATTTATTTATTTATCTATTTATTTAGCTGTGTTGGGTCTTCGTTTCGTGCGAGGGCTTTCTCTAGTTGTGGCAAGCGGGAGCCACTCTTCATTGCGGTGCGCAGGCCTCTCACTATCGTGGCCCCTCCCGTTACGGGTCACAGGCTCCAGATGCGCAGGCTCAGCAGTTGTGGCTCACGGTCCCAGTTGCTCCGTGGCACATGGGATCCTCCCAGACCAGGGCTCGAACCCGCGTCCCCTGCATTAGCAGGCAGATTCTCAACCACTGTGCCACCAGGGAAGCCCCTGTCATACCCTATTGACTTACTTAACCTTATATGATTATTTCTAGTCTCAACTGTAGTCCTGAACACGGCATTGTTCATTTTGTTCCCGAGGCTACTATTCCATTCTGTCGATATACCACTTCTTCTTTGTCCATTCATCTGTTTATGGATCTTTTTTTGTTTCCATTTCTTGGCTATTTCAATATTGCTGCAGTGCACATTTGCCTGCCTCTGTCTTTCCGATTCTGGTGGTCTTAAGTTATAGGCCCAAAAGGTGCCCTGCCGCATCATATGGTAGCTCAGTTTTTACCCTGTAAAGCAGCTCGATTCAGTTTGCGTTAGAGCTGTTATCACTTTACATCCCACCAGCAGCTAGAAGGTACACAGTTCTCTAAAACCCCTTCAGCATTTATAGTTTGCAGACTTTTTGCTGATGGTCATGATTGGTGTGAGCTGAAACCTTTTTAATTTGAATTTGCCTGTGGCTAATAATTCCTTATACTGAGCTTTAGGCATGTCCTCTTTTTTCTTTTCCTTTTTTTTAAAGAGTGAGTACAACTTCCCTCCTCTTATTGACTTCTTGAAAATTTTCTCATGTCTTGAATTTTTTTGCCTATTCCCTACCGCAGGGCATTTTTTGAGGGCAGGTGTCATTTAGAGCCCTGCAGTCCTTGTGACTATTAAGCAACAATTGGCACTGGGTATAAAGCTGCTGTTGTGGGAAACAGCCACAAGGTGGCAGCATTATTACGTTCTCAACTCTTGTTACTAGGGCAACAGAGTCTTCCTCTAGGTAGTGTTCCGAGGTTATAAATTAGAGTGGAATGTGCTGGGAGAAGCCCGGAGAAGTTTATGTCTCCTTACATATGTTTGTTTTTTAAATTTAATTTCTATTTCTTATCGGAGTAAATTTGATTAGAGTGTTTTGATTGTCTGGCTGTACAGAATCGGCTCAATGATTCATACATATGTCTGTTCATCTTCAGATCCTGTTAGCATGTATGTGATTACACAATGTATATTTTAAAGGTATTGGTGATTATATAATTCATATAGTTTATCTGTTATATGTTTATATACATTTAACATACATTAGTATATGTATGTAAACGCCATAGTCCTAATTTACCCATCCTCCCACCTTTCATTTTGGCTAACCATTAGTTTATTTGATAAGTCTGTGAGTGTCTGTTTTTGTGGAAATATGTTCATTGGTAGCAATCTTAGGATAACATGTATAAATGATATCATAGGATATTTGTCATACCCTTTTGACTTACTTAACCTTATATGATTATTTCTAGGCTCAACTGTAGTCCTGAAAACGGCATTGTTTATTTTGTTCCCGAAGCTACTATTCCATTTGGTACGTATACCATTTCGTCTTTGTCCATTCATCTGTTTATGGACCTTTTTTTTGCTTGTATGTCTTGGCTATTTCAATATTGCTGCAGTGCACATTTGCCTGTCTCTGTCTTTCCGATTATGGTGGTCTTAGTTAATAGGCTCAAAAGGTGCCCTGTCGCATCATATGGTAGCTCAGTTTTTACCTTGTAAAGCAGCTCCATTCCGTTTTTGTTAGTGCTGTTACCACTTTAGATCCCACCAGAGCTAGGAGGTACAGAGTTCTCTAAAACCCCTTCAGCATTTATAGTTTGTAGACTTTTTGCTGATGGCCATTTGACTGGTGTGAGCTGAAACCTTTTTGGAGGTTGTTTAGGCATGTGGCTAATAATTCCTTATACTGAGCTTTAGGCATCCCCTTTTTCTTCTTTTCCTTTTTTTGTTAAAGAGTGAGTACAACTTCCCTCTTCATATTGACTTCTTGAAAAATTTCTCATGTGTTGAATTTTCTTACCTATTCCCTACCCCAGGGCCTTTTTTGAGGGCAGGTGTCATTTAGAGCCCTGCAGTCCTTGTGACTCTTAAGCAACCATTAGCACTGGGGTTAAAGCTGCTGTTGTGGGAAACAGCCACAAGGCGGCAGCATTATTACGTTCTCAACTCTTGTTACTAGAGCAACAGAGTCTTCCTGGAGGTAGTGTTCCGAGGTTGTAAACTAGAGTGGAATGTGCTGGGAGAAGCCCCCAGAACTTTATGTCTCCTTACTTCTGTTTCTTTTTTAAATTTAATTTCTATTTCTTATCGGAGTAAATTTGATTAGAGTGTTTTGATTGTCTGGCTGTACAGAATCTGCTCAATGATTCATACATATGTCTGTTCATCTTCGGATCCTGTTAGCATGTATGTGATTACACAATATATATTTTAAAGGTATTGGTGATTATATAATTCATATAGTTTATCTGTTATATGTTTACATACATTTAACATACATTAGTATATGTATGTAAACGCCATAGTCCTAATTTACCCATCCTCCCACCTTTCATTTTGGCTAACCATTAGTTTATTTGATAAGTCTGTGAGTGTCTTTTTTTGTGGAAATATGTTCATTGGTAGCAATCTTAGGATAACATGTATAAATGATATCATAGGATATTTGTCATACCCTTTTTTTTTAATTAATAGCAACTTTATTTATTTATTTATTTATTTATTTATTTATTTATCTATTTATTTAGCTGTGTTGGGTCTTCGTTTCGTGCGAGGGCTTTCTCTAGTTGCGGCAAGCGGGGGCCTCTCTTCATTGCGGTGCGCGGGCCTCTCACTATCGTGGCCCCTCCCGTTGCGGGGCACAGGCTCCAGATGCGCAGGCTCAGCAGTTGTGGCTCACAGTCCCAGTTGCTCCGTGGCACCTGGGATCCTCCCAGAACAGGGCTCGAACCCGCGTCCCCTGCATTAGCAGGCAGATTCTCAATCACTGCGTCACCAGGGAAGCCCCTGTCATACCCTTTTGACTTACTCAACCTTATATGATTATTTCTAGGCTCAACTGTAGTCCTGAAAACGGCATTGTTCATTTTGTTCGCAAGGCTACTATTCCATTTGGTACGTATACCATTTCGTCTTTGTCCATTCATCTGTTTATGGAACTTTTTTTTGCTTGTATGTCTTGGCTATTTCAATATTGCTGCAGTGCACATTTGCCTGCCTCTGTCTTTCCGATTCTGGTGGTCTTAGTTAATAGGTTCAAAAGGTGCCCTGTCGCATCATATGGTAGCTCAGTTTTTACCTTGTAAAGCAGCTCCATTCCGTTTTTGTTAGTGCTGTTACCACTTTAGATCCCACCAGACCTAGGAGGTACAGAGTTCTCTAAAACCCCTTCTGCATTTATAGTTTGTGGACTTTTTGCTGATGGCCATTTGACCTGTGTGAGCTGAAACCTTTTTGGAGGTTGGATAGGCATGTGGCTAATAATTCCTTATCCTGAGCTTTAGGCATCCCCTTTTTCTTCTTTTCCTTTTTTTGTTAAAGAGTGAGTACAACTTCTCTCTTCATATTGACTTCTTGAAAAATTTCTCATGTGTTGGATTTTCTTGCCTATTCCCTACCCCAGGGCCTTTTTTGAGGGCAGGTGTCATTTAGAGCCCTGCAGTCCTTGTGACTCATAAGCAACCATTAGCACTGGGTTTAAAGCTGCTGTTGTGGGAAACAGCCACAAGGCGGCAGCATTATTACGTTCTCAACTCTTGTTACTAGGGCAACAGAGTCTTCCTGGAGGTAGTGTTCCGCGGTTGTAAATTAGAGTGGAATGTGCTGGGAGAAGCCCCGAGAAGTTTATGTCTCCTTACTTATGTTTGTTTTTCAAATTTAATTTCTATTTCTTATCGGAGTAAATTTGATTAGAGTGTTTTGATTGTCTGGCTGTACAGAATCTGCTCAATGATTCATACATATGTCTGTTCATCTTCGGATCCTGTTAGCATGTATGTGATTACAGAATGTATATTTTAAAGGTATTGTGAGTATATAATTTATATAGCTTATATGTTATATGTTTATATACGTTTAACAAACATTACTATATGTATGTTAACGCCATAGTCCTAATTTACCCATCCTCCCACCTTTCATTTTGGCTAACCATTAGTTTATTTGATAAGTCTGTGAGTGTCTTTTTTTGTGGAAATATGTTCATTGGTAGCAATCTTAGGATAACATGTATAAATGATATCATAGGATATTTGTCATACCCTTTTTTTTTAATTAATAGCTACTTTATTTATTTATTTATCTATTTATTTAGCTGTGTTGGGTCTTCGTTTCGTGCGAGGGCTTTCTCTAGTTGCGGCAAGCGGGGGCCACTCTTCATTGCGATGCGCGGGCCTCTCAGTATCGTGGCCCCTCCCGTTGCGCGGCACAGTCTCCAGATGCGCAGGCTCAGCAGTTGTGGCTCACGGTCCCAGTTGCTCCGTGGCACGTGGGATCCTCCCAGACCAGGGCTCGAACCCGCGTCCCCTGCATTAGCAGGCAGATTCTCAACCACTGCGCCACCAGGGAAGCCCCTGTCATACCCTTTTGACTTACTTAACCTTATATGATTATTTCTAGGCTCAACTGTAGTCCTGAAAACGGCATTGTTCATTTTGTTCCCGAGGCTTCTATTCCATTTGGTACGTATACCACTTCGTATTTGTCCATTCATCTGTTTACGGACCTTTTTTTTGCTTCCATGTCTTGGCTATATCAATGTTGTTGCAGTTCACATTTCCCTGCCTCTCTCTTTCCGATTCTGGTGGTCTTAGGTTATAGGCCCAAAAGGTGCCCTGCCGCATCATATGGTAGCTCAATTTTTACCTTTGTAGCAGCTCCATTCAGTTTTCGTTAGTGCTGTTACCACTTTACATCCCACCAGCAGCTAGAAGGTACACATTTTTCTAAAACCCCTTAAGCATTTATAGTTTGTAGTCTTTTTGCTGATGGTCATGACTGGTGTGAGCTGAAACCTTTTTGAATTTGAATTTGCATGTGGCTAATAATTCCTTATACTGAGCTTTAAGCATATCCTTTTTTTTCTTTTCCTTTTTTTGATAAAGAGTGAGTACAACTTCCCTCTTCATTTTGACTTCTTGAAAAATTTCTCATGTGTTGAATTTTCTTGCCTATTCCCCACTCCAGGGCATTTCTTGAGGGCAGGTGTCATTTAGAGCCCTGCAGTCCTTGTGACTCTTAAGCAACCATTAGCACTGGGTTTAAAGCTGCTGTTGTGGGAAACAGCCACAAGGCGGCAGCATTATTACGTTCTCAACTCTTGCTACTAGGGCAACAGAGTCTTCCTGGAGGTAGTGTTCCGAGGTTGTAAACTAGAGTGGAATGTGCTGGGACAAGCCCCCAGAACTTTATGTCTCCTTCCTTATGTTTGTTTTTTAAATTTAATTTCTATTTCTTATCGGAGTAAATTTGATTACAGTGTTTTGATTGTCTGGCTGTACAGAATCTGCTCAATGATTCATACATATGTCTGTGCATCTTCGGATCCTGTTGGCATGTATGTGATTACAGAATGTATATTTTAAAGGTATTGTGATTATATAATTTATATAGTTTATATGTTATATGTTTATATACATTTAACAAACATTACTATATGTATGTAAACGCCATAGTCCTAATTTACCCATCCTCCCACCTTTCATTTTGGCTAACCATTAGTTTATTTGATAAGTCTGTGAGTGTCTTTTTTTGTGGAAATATGTTCATTGGTAGCAATCTTAGGATAACATGTGTAAATGATATCATAGGATACTTGTCATACCTTTTTTTTTTAAATTAATAGCTACTTTATTTATTTATTTATTTATTTATTTATCTATTTATTTAGCTGTGTTGGGTCTTCGTTTCGTGCGAGGGCTTTCTCTAGTTGTGGCAAGCGGGAGCCACTCTTCATTGCGGTGCGCAGGCCTCTCACTATCGTGGCCCCTCCCGTTACGGGTCACAGGCTCCAGATGCGCAGGCTCAGCAGTTGTGGCTCACGGTCCCAGTTGCTCCGTGGCACATGGGATCCTCCCAGACCAGGGCTCGAACCCGCGTCCCCTGCATTAGCAGGCAGATTCTCAACCACTGTGCCACCAGGGAAGCCCCTGTCATACCCTATTGACTTACTTAACCTTATATGATTATTTCTAGTCTCAACTGTAGTCCTGAACACGGCATTGTTCATTTTGTTCCCGAGGCTACTATTCCATTCTGTCGATATACCACTTCTTCTTTGTCCATTCATCTGTTTATGGATCTTTTTTTGTTTCCATTTCTTGGCTATTTCAATATTGCTGCAGTGCACATTTGCCTGCCTCTGTCTTTCCGATTCTGGTGGTCTTAAGTTATAGGCCCAAAAGGTGCCCTGCCGCATCATATGGTAGCTCAGTTTTTACCCTGTAAAGCAGCTCGATTCAGTTTGCGTTAGAGCTGTTATCACTTTACATCCCACCAGCAGCTAGAAGGTACACAGTTCTCTAAAACCCCTTCAGCATTTATAGTTTGCAGACTTTTTGCTGATGGTCATGATTGGTGTGAGCTGAAACCTTTTTAATTTGAATTTGCCTGTGGCTAATAATTCCTTATACTGAGCTTTAGGCATGTCCTCTTTTTTCTTTTCCTTTTTTTTAAAGAGTGAGTACAACTTCCCTCCTCTTATTGACTTCTTGAAAATTTTCTCATGTCTTGAATTTTTTTGCCTATTCCCTACCGCAGGGCATTTTTTGAGGGCAGGTGTCATTTAGAGCCCTGCAGTCCTTGTGACTATTAAGCAACAATTGGCACTGGGTATAAAGCTGCTGTTGTGGGAAACAGCCACAAGGTGGCAGCATTATTACGTTCTCAACTCTTGTTACTAGGGCAACAGAGTCTTCCTCTAGGTAGTGTTCCGAGGTTATAAATTAGAGTGGAATGTGCTGGGAGAAGCCCGGAGAAGTTTATGTCTCCTTACATATGTTTGTTTTTTAAATTTAATTTCTATTTCTTATCGGAGTAAATTTGATTAGAGTGTTTTGATTGTCTGGCTGTACAGAATCGGCTCAATGATTCATACATATGTCTGTTCATCTTCAGATCCTGTTAGCATGTATGTGATTACACAATGTATATTTTAAAGGTATTGGTGATTATATAATTCATATAGTTTATCTGTTATATGTTTATATACATTTAACATACATTAGTATATGTATGTAAACGCCATAGTCCTAATTTACCCATCCTCCCACCTTTCATTTTGGCTAACCATTAGTTTATTTGATAAGTCTGTGAGTGTCTGTTTTTGTGGAAATATGTTCATTGGTAGCAATCTTAGGATAACATGTATAAATGATATCATAGGATATTTGTCATACCCTTTTGACTTACTTAACCTTATATGATTATTTCTAGGCTCAACTGTAGTCCTGAAAACGGCATTGTTTATTTTGTTCCCGAAGCTACTATTCCATTTGGTACGTATACCATTTCGTCTTTGTCCATTCATCTGTTTATGGACCTTTTTTTTGCTTGTATGTCTTGGCTATTTCAATATTGCTGCAGTGCACATTTGCCTGTCTCTGTCTTTCCGATTATGGTGGTCTTAGTTAATAGGCTCAAAAGGTGCCCTGTCGCATCATATGGTAGCTCAGTTTTTACCTTGTAAAGCAGCTCCATTCCGTTTTTGTTAGTGCTGTTACCACTTTAGATCCCACCAGAGCTAGGAGGTACAGAGTTCTCTAAAACCCCTTCAGCATTTATAGTTTGTAGACTTTTTGCTGATGGCCATTTGACTGGTGTGAGCTGAAACCTTTTTGGAGGTTGTTTAGGCATGTGGCTAATAATTCCTTATACTGAGCTTTAGGCATCCCCTTTTTCTTCTTTTCCTTTTTTTGTTAAAGAGTGAGTACAACTTCCCTCTTCATATTGACTTCTTGAAAAATTTCTCATGTGTTGAATTTTCTTACCTATTCCCTACCCCAGGGCCTTTTTTGAGGGCAGGTGTCATTTAGAGCCCTGCAGTCCTTGTGACTCTTAAGCAACCATTAGCACTGGGGTTAAAGCTGCTGTTGTGGGAAACAGCCACAAGGCGGCAGCATTATTACGTTCTCAACTCTTGTTACTAGAGCAACAGAGTCTTCCTGGAGGTAGTGTTCCGAGGTTGTAAACTAGAGTGGAATGTGCTGGGAGAAGCCCCCAGAACTTTATGTCTCCTTACTTCTGTTTCTTTTTTAAATTTAATTTCTATTTCTTATCGGAGTAAATTTGATTAGAGTGTTTTGATTGTCTGGCTGTACAGAATCTGCTCAATGATTCATACATATGTCTGTTCATCTTCGGATCCTGTTAGCATGTATGTGATTACACAATATATATTTTAAAGGTATTGGTGATTATATAATTCATATAGTTTATCTGTTATATGTTTACATACATTTAACATACATTAGTATATGTATGTAAACGCCATAGTCCTAATTTACCCATCCTCCCACCTTTCATTTTGGCTAACCATTAGTTTATTTGATAAGTCTGTGAGTGTCTTTTTTTGTGGAAATATGTTCATTGGTAGCAATCTTAGGATAACATGTATAAATGATATCATAGGATATTTGTCATACCCTTTTTTTTTAATTAATAGCAACTTTATTTATTTATTTATTTATTTATTTATTTATTTATCTATTTATTTAGCTGTGTTGGGTCTTCGTTTCGTGCGAGGGCTTTCTCTAGTTGCGGCAAGCGGGGGCCTCTCTTCATTGCGGTGCGCGGGCCTCTCACTATCGTGGCCCCTCCCGTTGCGGGGCACAGGCTCCAGATGCGCAGGCTCAGCAGTTGTGGCTCACAGTCCCAGTTGCTCCGTGGCACCTGGGATCCTCCCAGAACAGGGCTCGAACCCGCGTCCCCTGCATTAGCAGGCAGATTCTCAATCACTGCGTCACCAGGGAAGCCCCTGTCATACCCTTTTGACTTACTCAACCTTATATGATTATTTCTAGGCTCAACTGTAGTCCTGAAAACGGCATTGTTCATTTTGTTCGCAAGGCTACTATTCCATTTGGTACGTATACCATTTCGTCTTTGTCCATTCATCTGTTTATGGAACTTTTTTTTGCTTGTATGTCTTGGCTATTTCAATATTGCTGCAGTGCACATTTGCCTGCCTCTGTCTTTCCGATTCTGGTGGTCTTAGTTAATAGGTTCAAAAGGTGCCCTGTCGCATCATATGGTAGCTCAGTTTTTACCTTGTAAAGCAGCTCCATTCCGTTTTTGTTAGTGCTGTTACCACTTTAGATCCCACCAGACCTAGGAGGTACAGAGTTCTCTAAAACCCCTTCTGCATTTATAGTTTGTGGACTTTTTGCTGATGGCCATTTGACCTGTGTGAGCTGAAACCTTTTTGGAGGTTGGATAGGCATGTGGCTAATAATTCCTTATCCTGAGCTTTAGGCATCCCCTTTTTCTTCTTTTCCTTTTTTTGTTAAAGAGTGAGTACAACTTCTCTCTTCATATTGACTTCTTGAAAAATTTCTCATGTGTTGGATTTTCTTGCCTATTCCCTACCCCAGGGCCTTTTTTGAGGGCAGGTGTCATTTAGAGCCCTGCAGTCCTTGTGACTCATAAGCAACCATTAGCACTGGGTTTAAAGCTGCTGTTGTGGGAAACAGCCACAAGGCGGCAGCATTATTACGTTCTCAACTCTTGTTACTAGGGCAACAGAGTCTTCCTGGAGGTAGTGTTCCGTGGTTGTAAATTAGAGTGGAATGTGCTGGGAGAAGCCCCGAGAAGTTTATGTCTCCTTACTTATGTTTGTTTTTCAAATTTAATTTCTATTTCTTATCGGAGTAAATTTGATTAGAGTGTTTTGATTGTCTGGCTGTACAGAATCTGCTCAATGATTCATACATATGTCTGTTCATCTTCGGATCCTGTTAGCATGTATGTGATTACAGAATGTATATTTTAAAGGTATTGTGAGTATATAATTTATATAGCTTATATGTTATATGTTTATATACGTTTAACAAACATTACTATATGTATGTTAACGCCATAGTCCTAATTTACCCATCCTCCCACCTTTCATTTTGGCTAACCATTAGTTTATTTGATAAGTCTGTGAGTGTCTTTTTTTGTGGAAATATGTTCATTGGTAGCAATCTTAGGATAACATGTATAAATGATATCATAGGATATTTGTCATACCCTTTTTTTTTAATTAATAGCTACTTTATTTATTTATTTATCTATTTATTTAGCTGTGTTGGGTCTTCGTTTCGTGCAAGGGCTTTCTCTAGTTGCGGCAAGCGGGGGCCACTCTTCATTGCGATGCGCGGGCCTCTCAGTATCGTGGCCCCTCCCGTTGCGCGGCACAGTCTCCAGATGCGCAGGCTCAGCAGTTGTGGCTCACGGTCCCAGTTGCTCCGTGGCACGTGGGATCCTCCCAGACCAGGGCTCGAACCCGCGTCCCCTGCATTAGCAGGCAGATTCTCAACCACTGCGCCACCAGGGAAGCCCCTGTCATACCCTTTTGACTTACTTAACCTTATATGATTATTTCTAGGCTCAACTGTAGTCCTGAAAACGGCATTGTTCATTTTGTTCCCGAGGCTTCTATTCCATTTGGTACGTATACCACTTCGTATTTGTCCATTCATCTGTTTACGGACCTTTTTTTTGCTTCCATGTCTTGGCTATATCAATGTTGTTGCAGTTCACATTTCCCTGCCTCTCTCTTTCCGATTCTGGTGGTCTTAGGTTATAGGCCCAAAAGGTGCCCTGCCGCATCATATGGTAGCTCAATTTTTACCTTTGTAGCAGCTCCATTCAGTTTTCGTTAGTGCTGTTACCACTTTACATCCCACCAGCAGCTAGAAGGTACACATTTTTCTAAAACCCCTTAAGCATTTATAGTTTGTAGTCTTTTTGCTGATGGTCATGACTGGTGTGAGCTGAAACCTTTTTGAATTTGAATTTGCATGTGGCTAATAATTCCTTATACTGAGCTTTAAGCATATCCTTTTTTTTCTTTTCCTTTTTTTGATAAAGAGTGAGTACAACTTCCCTCTTCATTTTGACTTCTTGAAAAATTTCTCATGTGTTGAATTTTCTTGCCTATTCCCCACTCCAGGGCATTTCTTGAGGGCAGGTGTCATTTAGAGCCCTGCAGTCCTTGTGACTCTTAAGCAACCATTAGCACTGGGTTTAAAGCTGCTGTTGTGGGAAACAGCCACAAGGCGGCAGCATTATTACGTTCTCAACTCTTGCTACTAGGGCAACAGAGTCTTCCTGGAGGTAGTGTTCCGAGGTTGTAAACTAGAGTGGAATGTGCTGGGACAAGCCCCCAGAACTTTATGTCTCCTTCCTTATGTTTGTTTTTTAAATTTAATTTCTATTTCTTATCGGAGTAAATTTGATTACAGTGTTTTGATTGTCTGGCTGTACAGAATCTGCTCAATGATTCATACATATGTCTGTGCATCTTCGGATCCTGTTGGCATGTATGTGATTACAGAATGTATATTTTAAAGGTATTGTGATTATATAATTTATATAGTTTATATGTTATATGTTTATATACATTTAACAAACATTACTATATGTATGTAAACGCCATAGTCCTAATTTACCCATCCTCCCACCTTTCATTTTGGCTAACCATTAGTTTATTTGATAAGTCTGTGAGTGTCTTTTTTTGTGGAAATATGTTCATTGGTAGCAATCTTAGGATAACATGTGTAAATGATATCATAGGATACTTGTCATACCTTTTTTTTTTAAATTAATAGCTACTTTATTTATTTATTTATTTATTTATTTATCTATTTATTTAGCTGTGTTGGGTCTTCGTTTCGTGCGAGGGCTTTCTCTAGTTGTGGCAAGCGGGAGCCACTCTTCATTGCGGTGCGCAGGCCTCTCACTATCGTGGCCCCTCCCGTTACGGGTCACAGGCTCCAGATGCGCAGGCTCAGCAGTTGTGGCTCACGGTCCCAGTTGCTCCGTGGCACATGGGATCCTCCCAGACCAGGGCTCGAACCCGCGTCCCCTGCATTAGCAGGCAGATTCTCAACCACTGTGCCACCAGGGAAGCCCCTGTCATACCCTATTGACTTACTTAACCTTATATGATTATTTCTAGTCTCAACTGTAGTCCTGAACACGGCATTGTTCATTTTGTTCCCGAGGCTACTATTCCATTCTGTCGATATACCACTTCTTCTTTGTCCATTCATCTGTTTATGGATCTTTTTTTGTTTCCATTTCTTGGCTATTTCAATATTGCTGCAGTGCACATTTGCCTGCCTCTGTCTTTCCGATTCTGGTGGTCTTAAGTTATAGGCCCAAAAGGTGCCCTGCCGCATCATATGGTAGCTCAGTTTTTACCCTGTAAAGCAGCTCGATTCAGTTTGCGTTAGAGCTGTTATCACTTTACATCCCACCAGCAGCTAGAAGGTACACAGTTCTCTAAAACCCCTTCAGCATTTATAGTTTGCAGACTTTTTGCTGATGGTCATGATTGGTGTGAGCTGAAACCTTTTTAATTTGAATTTGCCTGTGGCTAATAATTCCTTATACTGAGCTTTAGGCATGTCCTCTTTTTTCTTTTCCTTTTTTTTAAAGAGTGAGTACAACTTCCCTCCTCTTATTGACTTCTTGAAAATTTTCTCATGTCTTGAATTTTTTTGCCTATTCCCTACCGCAGGGCATTTTTTGAGGGCAGGTGTCATTTAGAGCCCTGCAGTCCTTGTGACTATTAAGCAACAATTGGCACTGGGTATAAAGCTGCTGTTGTGGGAAACAGCCACAAGGTGGCAGCATTATTACGTTCTCAACTCTTGTTACTAGGGCAACAGAGTCTTCCTCTAGGTAGTGTTCCGAGGTTATAAATTAGAGTGGAATGTGCTGGGAGAAGCCCGGAGAAGTTTATGTCTCCTTACATATGTTTGTTTTTTAAATTTAATTTCTATTTCTTATCGGAGTAAATTTGATTAGAGTGTTTTGATTGTCTGGCTGTACAGAATCGGCTCAATGATTCATACATATGTCTGTTCATCTTCAGATCCTGTTAGCATGTATGTGATTACACAATGTATATTTTAAAGGTATTGGTGATTATATAATTCATATAGTTTATCTGTTATATGTTTATATACATTTAACATACATTAGTATATGTATGTAAACGCCATAGTCCTAATTTACCCATCCTCCCACCTTTCATTTTGGCTAACCATTAGTTTATTTGATAAGTCTGTGAGTGTCTGTTTTTGTGGAAATATGTTCATTGGTAGCAATCTTAGGATAACATGTATAAATGATATCATAGGATATTTGTCATACCCTTTTGACTTACTTAACCTTATATGATTATTTCTAGGCTCAACTGTAGTCCTGAAAACGGCATTGTTTATTTTGTTCCCGAAGCTACTATTCCATTTGGTACGTATACCATTTCGTCTTTGTCCATTCATCTGTTTATGGACCTTTTTTTTGCTTGTATGTCTTGGCTATTTCAATATTGCTGCAGTGCACATTTGCCTGTCTCTGTCTTTCCGATTATGGTGGTCTTAGTTAATAGGCTCAAAAGGTGCCCTGTCGCATCATATGGTAGCTCAGTTTTTACCTTGTAAAGCAGCTCCATTCCGTTTTTGTTAGTGCTGTTACCACTTTAGATCCCACCAGAGCTAGGAGGTACAGAGTTCTCTAAAACCCCTTCAGCATTTATAGTTTGTAGACTTTTTGCTGATGGCCATTTGACTGGTGTGAGCTGAAACCTTTTTGGAGGTTGTTTAGGCATGTGGCTAATAATTCCTTATACTGAGCTTTAGGCATCCCCTTTTTCTTCTTTTCCTTTTTTTGTTAAAGAGTGAGTACAACTTCCCTCTTCATATTGACTTCTTGAAAAATTTCTCATGTGTTGAATTTTCTTACCTATTCCCTACCCCAGGGCCTTTTTTGAGGGCAGGTGTCATTTAGAGCCCTGCAGTCCTTGTGACTCTTAAGCAACCATTAGCACTGGGGTTAAAGCTGCTGTTGTGGGAAACAGCCACAAGGCGGCAGCATTATTACGTTCTCAACTCTTGTTACTAGAGCAACAGAGTCTTCCTGGAGGTAGTGTTCCGAGGTTGTAAACTAGAGTGGAATGTGCTGGGAGAAGCCCCCAGAACTTTATGTCTCCTTACTTCTGTTTCTTTTTTAAATTTAATTTCTATTTCTTATCGGAGTAAATTTGATTAGAGTGTTTTGATTGTCTGGCTGTACAGAATCTGCTCAATGATTCATACATATGTCTGTTCATCTTCGGATCCTGTTAGCATGTATGTGATTACACAATATATATTTTAAAGGTATTGGTGATTATATAATTCATATAGTTTATCTGTTATATGTTTACATACATTTAACATACATTAGTATATGTATGTAAACGCCATAGTCCTAATTTACCCATCCTCCCACCTTTCATTTTGGCTAACCATTAGTTTATTTGATAAGTCTGTGAGTGTCTTTTTTTGTGGAAATATGTTCATTGGTAGCAATCTTAGGATAACATGTATAAATGATATCATAGGATATTTGTCATACCCTTTTTTTTTAATTAATAGCAACTTTATTTATTTATTTATTTATTTATTTATTTATTTATCTATTTATTTAGCTGTGTTGGGTCTTCGTTTCGTGCGAGGGCTTTCTCTAGTTGCGGCAAGCGGGGGCCTCTCTTCATTGCGGTGCGCGGGCCTCTCACTATCGTGGCCCCTCCCGTTGCGGGGCACAGGCTCCAGATGCGCAGGCTCAGCAGTTGTGGCTCACAGTCCCAGTTGCTCCGTGGCACCTGGGATCCTCCCAGAACAGGGCTCGAACCCGCGTCCCCTGCATTAGCAGGCAGATTCTCAATCACTGCGTCACCAGGGAAGCCCCTGTCATACCCTTTTGACTTACTCAACCTTATATGATTATTTCTAGGCTCAACTGTAGTCCTGAAAACGGCATTGTTCATTTTGTTCGCAAGGCTACTATTCCATTTGGTACGTATACCATTTCGTCTTTGTCCATTCATCTGTTTATGGAACTTTTTTTTGCTTGTATGTCTTGGCTATTTCAATATTGCTGCAGTGCACATTTGCCTGCCTCTGTCTTTCCGATTCTGGTGGTCTTAGTTAATAGGTTCAAAAGGTGCCCTGTCGCATCATATGGTAGCTCAGTTTTTACCTTGTAAAGCAGCTCCATTCCGTTTTTGTTAGTGCTGTTACCACTTTAGATCCCACCAGACCTAGGAGGTACAGAGTTCTCTAAAACCCCTTCTGCATTTATAGTTTGTGGACTTTTTGCTGATGGCCATTTGACCTGTGTGAGCTGAAACCTTTTTGGAGGTTGGATAGGCATGTGGCTAATAATTCCTTATCCTGAGCTTTAGGCATCCCCTTTTTCTTCTTTTCCTTTTTTTGTTAAAGAGTGAGTACAACTTCTCTCTTCATATTGACTTCTTGAAAAATTTCTCATGTGTTGGATTTTCTTGCCTATTCCCTACCCCAGGGCCTTTTTTGAGGGCAGGTGTCATTTAGAGCCCTGCAGTCCTTGTGACTCATAAGCAACCATTAGCACTGGGTTTAAAGCTGCTGTTGTGGGAAACAGCCACAAGGCGGCAGCATTATTACGTTCTCAACTCTTGTTACTAGGGCAACAGAGTCTTCCTGGAGGTAGTGTTCCGCGGTTGTAAATTAGAGTGGAATGTGCTGGGAGAAGCCCCGAGAAGTTTATGTCTCCTTACTTATGTTTGTTTTTCAAATTTAATTTCTATTTCTTATCGGAGTAAATTTGATTAGAGTGTTTTGATTGTCTGGCTGTACAGAATCTGCTCAATGATTCATACATATGTCTGTTCATCTTCGGATCCTGTTAGCATGTATGTGATTACAGAATGTATATTTTAAAGGTATTGTGAGTATATAATTTATATAGCTTATATGTTATATGTTTATATACGTTTAACAAACATTACTATATGTATGTTAACGCCATAGTCCTAATTTACCCATCCTCCCACCTTTCATTTTGGCTAACCATTAGTTTATTTGATAAGTCTGTGAGTGTCTTTTTTTGTGGAAATATGTTCATTGGTAGCAATCTTAGGATAACATGTATAAATGATATCATAGGATATTTGTCATACCCTTTTTTTTTAATTAATAGCTACTTTATTTATTTATTTATCTATTTATTTAGCTGTGTTGGGTCTTCGTTTCGTGCGAGGGCTTTCTCTAGTTGCGGCAAGCGGGGGCCACTCTTCATTGCGATGCGCGGGCCTCTCAGTATCGTGGCCCCTCCCGTTGCGCGGCACAGTCTCCAGATGCGCAGGCTCAGCAGTTGTGGCTCACGGTCCCAGTTGCTCCGTGGCACGTGGGATCCTCCCAGACCAGGGCTCGAACCCGCGTCCCCTGCATTAGCAGGCAGATTCTCAACCACTGCGCCACCAGGGAAGCCCCTGTCATACCCTTTTGACTTACTTAACCTTATATGATTATTTCTAGGCTCAACTGTAGTCCTGAAAACGGCATTGTTCATTTTGTTCCCGAGGCTTCTATTCCATTTGGTACGTATACCACTTCGTATTTGTCCATTCATCTGTTTACGGACCTTTTTTTTGCTTCCATGTCTTGGCTATATCAATGTTGTTGCAGTTCACATTTCCCTGCCTCTCTCTTTCCGATTCTGGTGGTCTTAGGTTATAGGCCCAAAAGGTGCCCTGCCGCATCATATGGTAGCTCAATTTTTACCTTTGTAGCAGCTCCATTCAGTTTTCGTTAGTGCTGTTACCACTTTACATCCCACCAGCAGCTAGAAGGTACACATTTTTCTAAAACCCCTTAAGCATTTATAGTTTGTAGTCTTTTTGCTGATGGTCATGACTGGTGTGAGCTGAAACCTTTTTGAATTTGAATTTGCATGTGGCTAATAATTCCTTATACTGAGCTTTAAGCATATCCTTTTTTTTCTTTTCCTTTTTTTGATAAAGAGTGAGTACAACTTCCCTCTTCATTTTGACTTCTTGAAAAATTTCTCATGTGTTGAATTTTCTTGCCTATTCCCCACTCCAGGGCATTTCTTGAGGGCAGGTGTCATTTAGAGCCCTGCAGTCCTTGTGACTCTTAAGCAACCATTAGCACTGGGTTTAAAGCTGCTGTTGTGGGAAACAGCCACAAGGCGGCAGCATTATTACGTTCTCAACTCTTGCTACTAGGGCAACAGAGTCTTCCTGGAGGTAGTGTTCCGAGGTTGTAAACTAGAGTGGAATGTGCTGGGACAAGCCCCCAGAACTTTATGTCTCCTTCCTTATGTTTGTTTTTTAAATTTAATTTCTATTTCTTATCGGAGTAAATTTGATTACAGTGTTTTGATTGTCTGGCTGTACAGAATCTGCTCAATGATTCATACATATGTCTGTGCATCTTCGGATCCTGTTGGCATGTATGTGATTACAGAATGTATATTTTAAAGGTATTGTGATTATATAATTTATATAGTTTATATGTTATATGTTTATATACATTTAACAAACATTACTATATGTATGTAAACGCCATAGTCCTAATTTACCCATCCTCCCACCTTTCATTTTGGCTAACCATTAGTTTATTTGATAAGTCTGTGAGTGTCTTTTTTTGTGGAAATATGTTCATTGGTAGCAATCTTAGGATAACATGTGTAAATGATATCATAGGATACTTGTCATACCTTTTTTTTTTAAATTAATAGCTACTTTATTTATTTATTTATTTATTTATTTATCTATTTATTTAGCTGTGTTGGGTCTTCGTTTCGTGCGAGGGCTTTCTCTAGTTGTGGCAAGCGGGAGCCACTCTTCATTGCGGTGCGCAGGCCTCTCACTATCGTGGCCCCTCCCGTTACGGGTCACAGGCTCCAGATGCGCAGGCTCAGCAGTTGTGGCTCACGGTCCCAGTTGCTCCGTGGCACATGGGATCCTCCCAGACCAGGGCTCGAACCCGCGTCCCCTGCATTAGCAGGCAGATTCTCAACCACTGTGCCACCAGGGAAGCCCCTGTCATACCCTATTGACTTACTTAACCTTATATGATTATTTCTAGTCTCAACTGTAGTCCTGAACACGGCATTGTTCATTTTGTTCCCGAGGCTACTATTCCATTCTGTCGATATACCACTTCTTCTTTGTCCATTCATCTGTTTATGGATCTTTTTTTGTTTCCATTTCTTGGCTATTTCAATATTGCTGCAGTGCACATTTGCCTGCCTCTGTCTTTCCGATTCTGGTGGTCTTAAGTTATAGGCCCAAAAGGTGCCCTGCCGCATCATATGGTAGCTCAGTTTTTACCCTGTAAAGCAGCTCGATTCAGTTTGCGTTAGAGCTGTTATCACTTTACATCCCACCAGCAGCTAGAAGGTACACAGTTCTCTAAAACCCCTTCAGCATTTATAGTTTGCAGACTTTTTGCTGATGGTCATGATTGGTGTGAGCTGAAACCTTTTTAATTTGAATTTGCCTGTGGCTAATAATTCCTTATACTGAGCTTTAGGCATGTCCTCTTTTTTCTTTTCCTTTTTTTTAAAGAGTGAGTACAACTTCCCTCCTCTTATTGACTTCTTGAAAATTTTCTCATGTCTTGAATTTTTTTGCCTATTCCCTACCGCAGGGCATTTTTTGAGGGCAGGTGTCATTTAGAGCCCTGCAGTCCTTGTGACTATTAAGCAACAATTGGCACTGGGTATAAAGCTGCTGTTGTGGGAAACAGCCACAAGGTGGCAGCATTATTACGTTCTCAACTCTTGTTACTAGGGCAACAGAGTCTTCCTCTAGGTAGTGTTCCGAGGTTATAAATTAGAGTGGAATGTGCTGGGAGAAGCCCGGAGAAGTTTATGTCTCCTTACATATGTTTGTTTTTTAAATTTAATTTCTATTTCTTATCGGAGTAAATTTGATTAGAGTGTTTTGATTGTCTGGCTGTACAGAATCGGCTCAATGATTCATACATATGTCTGTTCATCTTCAGATCCTGTTAGCATGTATGTGATTACACAATGTATATTTTAAAGGTATTGGTGATTATATAATTCATATAGTTTATCTGTTATATGTTTATATACATTTAACATACATTAGTATATGTATGTAAACGCCATAGTCCTAATTTACCCATCCTCCCACCTTTCATTTTGGCTAACCATTAGTTTATTTGATAAGTCTGTGAGTGTCTGTTTTTGTGGAAATATGTTCATTGGTAGCAATCTTAGGATAACATGTATAAATGATATCATAGGATATTTGTCATACCCTTTTGACTTACTTAACCTTATATGATTATTTCTAGGCTCAACTGTAGTCCTGAAAACGGCATTGTTTATTTTGTTCCCGAAGCTACTATTCCATTTGGTACGTATACCATTTCGTCTTTGTCCATTCATCTGTTTATGGACCTTTTTTTTGCTTGTATGTCTTGGCTATTTCAATATTGCTGCAGTGCACATTTGCCTGTCTCTGTCTTTCCGATTATGGTGGTCTTAGTTAATAGGCTCAAAAGGTGCCCTGTCGCATCATATGGTAGCTCAGTTTTTACCTTGTAAAGCAGCTCCATTCCGTTTTTGTTAGTGCTGTTACCACTTTAGATCCCACCAGAGCTAGGAGGTACAGAGTTCTCTAAAACCCCTTCAGCATTTATAGTTTGTAGACTTTTTGCTGATGGCCATTTGACTGGTGTGAGCTGAAACCTTTTTGGAGGTTGTTTAGGCATGTGGCTAATAATTCCTTATACTGAGCTTTAGGCATCCCCTTTTTCTTCTTTTCCTTTTTTTGTTAAAGAGTGAGTACAACTTCCCTCTTCATATTGACTTCTTGAAAAATTTCTCATGTGTTGAATTTTCTTACCTATTCCCTACCCCAGGGCCTTTTTTGAGGGCAGGTGTCATTTAGAGCCCTGCAGTCCTTGTGACTCTTAAGCAACCATTAGCACTGGGGTTAAAGCTGCTGTTGTGGGAAACAGCCACAAGGCGGCAGCATTATTACGTTCTCAACTCTTGTTACTAGAGCAACAGAGTCTTCCTGGAGGTAGTGTTCCGAGGTTGTAAACTAGAGTGGAATGTGCTGGGAGAAGCCCCCAGAACTTTATGTCTCCTTACTTCTGTTTCTTTTTTAAATTTAATTTCTATTTCTTATCGGAGTAAATTTGATTAGAGTGTTTTGATTGTCTGGCTGTACAGAATCTGCTCAATGATTCATACATATGTCTGTTCATCTTCGGATCCCGTTAGCATGTATGTGATTACACAATATATATTTTAAAGGTATTGGTGATTATATAATTCATATAGTTTATCTGTTATATGTTTACATACATTTAACATACATTAGTATATGTATGTAAACGCCATAGTCCTAATTTACCCATCCTCCCACCTTTCATTTTGGCTAACCATTAGTTTATTTGATAAGTCTGTGAGTGTCTTTTTTTGTGGAAATATGTTTATTGGTAGCAATCTTAGGATAACATGTATAAATGATATCATAGGATATTTGTCATACCCTTTTTTTTTAATTAATAGCAACTTTATTTATTTATTTATTTATTTATTTATTTATCTATTTATTTAGCTGTGTTGGGTCTTCGTTTCGTGCGAGGGCTTTCTCTAGTTGCGGCAAGCGGGGGCCACTCTTCATTGCGGTGCGCGGGCCTCTCACTATCGTGGCCCCTCCCGTTGCGGGGCACAGGCTCCAGATGCGCAGGCTCAGCAGTTGTGGCTCACAGTCCCAGTTGCTCCGTGGCACCTGGGATCCTCCCAGAACAGGGCTCGAACCCGCGTCCCCTGCATTAGCAGGCAGATTCTCAATCACTGCGTCACCAGGGAAGCCCCTGTCATACCCTTTTGACTTACTCAACCTTATATGATTATTTCTAGGCTCAACTGTAGTCCTGAAAACGGCATTGTTCATTTTGTTCGCGAGGCTACTATTCCATTTGGTACGTATACCATTTCGTCTTTGTCCATTCATCTGTTTATGGAACTTTTTTTTGCTTGTATGTCTTGGCTATTTCAATATTGCTGCAGTGCACATTTGCCTGCCTCTGTCTTTCCGATTCTGGTGGTCTTAGTTAATAGGCTCAAAAGGTGCCCTGTCGCATCATATGGTAGCTCAGTTTTTACCTTGTAAAGCAGCTCCATTCCGTTTTTGTTAGTGCTGTTACCACTTTAGATCCCACCAGAGCTAGGAGGTACAGAGTTCTCTAAAACCCCTTCTGCATTTATAGTTTGTGGACTTTTTGCTGATGGCCATTTGACCTGTGTGAGCTGAAACCTTTTTGGAGGTTGGATAGGCATGTGGCTAATAATTCCTTATCCTGAGCTTTAGGCATCCCCTTTTTCTTCTTTTCCTTTTTTTGTTAAAGAGTGAGTACAACTTCTCTCTTCATATTGACTTCTTGAAAAATTTCTCATGTGTTGGATTTTCTTGCCTATTCCCTACCCCAGGGCCTTTTTTGAGGGCAGGTGTCATTTAGAGCCCTGCAGTCCTTGTGACTCATAAGCAACCATTAGCACTGGGTTTAAAGCTGCTGTTGTGGGAAACAGCCACAAGGCGGCAGCATTATTACGTTCTCAACTCTTGTTACTAGGGCAACAGAGTCTTCCTGGAGGTAGTGTTCCGTGGTTGTAAATTAGAGTGGAATGTGCTGGGAGAAGCCCCGAGAAGTTTATGTCTCCTTACTTATGTTTGTTTTTCAAATTTAATTTCTATTTCTTATCGGAGTAAATTTGATTAGAGTGTTTTGATTGTCTGGCTGTACAGAATCTGCTCAATGATTCATACATATGTCTGTTCATCTTCGGATCCTGTTAGCATGTATGTGATTACAGAATGTATATTTTAAAGGTATTGTGAGTATATAATTTATATAGCTTATATGTTATATGTTTATATACGTTTAACAAACATTACTATATGTATGTTAACGCCATAGTCCTAATTTACCCATCCTCCCACCTTTCATTTTGGCTAACCATTAGTTTATTTGATAAGTCTGTGAGTGTCTTTTTTTGTGGAAATATGTTCATTGGTAGCAATCTTAGGATAACATGTATAAATGATATCATAGGATATTTGTCATACCCTTTTTTTTTAATTAATAGCTACTTTATTTATTTATTTATCTATTTATTTAGCTGTGTTGGGTCTTCGTTTCGTGCAAGGGCTTTCTCTAGTTGCGGCAAGCGGGGGCCACTCTTCATTGCGATGCGCGGGCCTCTCAGTATCGTGGCCCCTCCCGTTGCGCGGCACAGTCTCCAGATGCGCAGGCTCAGCAGTTGTGGCTCACGGTCCCAGTTGCTCCGTGGCACGTGGGATCCTCCCAGACCAGGGCTCGAACCCGCGTCCCCTGCATTAGCAGGCAGATTCTCAACCACTGCGCCACCAGGGAAGCCCCTGTCATACCCTTTTGACTTACTTAACCTTATATGATTATTTCTAGGCTCAACTGTAGTCCTGAAAACGGCATTGTTCATTTTGTTCCCGAGGCTTCTATTCCATTTGGTACGTATACCACTTCGTATTTGTCCATTCATCTGTTTACGGACCTTTTTTTTGCTTCCATGTCTTGGCTATATCAATGTTGTTGCAGTTCACATTTCCCTGCCTCTCTCTTTCCGATTCTGGTGGTCTTAGGTTATAGGCCCAAAAGGTGCCCTGCCGCATCATATGGTAGCTCAATTTTTACCTTTGTAGCAGCTCCATTCAGTTTTCGTTAGTGCTGTTACCACTTTACATCCCACCAGCAGCTAGAAGGTACACATTTTTCTAAAACCCCTTAAGCATTTATAGTTTGTAGTCTTTTTGCTGATGGTCATGACTGGTGTGAGCTGAAACCTTTTTGAATTTGAATTTGCATGTGGCTAATAATTCCTTATACTGAGCTTTAAGCATATCCTTTTTTTTCTTTTCCTTTTTTTGATAAAGAGTGAGTACAACTTCCCTCTTCATTTTGACTTCTTGAAAAATTTCTCATGTGTTGAATTTTCTTGCCTATTCCCCACTCCAGGGCATTTCTTGAGGGCAGGTGTCATTTAGAGCCCTGCAGTCCTTGTGACTCTTAAGCAACCATTAGCACTGGGTTTAAAGCTGCTGTTGTGGGAAACAGCCACAAGGCGGCAGCATTATTACGTTCTCAACTCTTGCTACTAGGGCAACAGAGTCTTCCTGGAGGTAGTGTTCCGAGGTTGTAAACTAGAGTGGAATGTGCTGGGACAAGCCCCCAGAACTTTATGTCTCCTTCCTTATGTTTGTTTTTTAAATTTAATTTCTATTTCTTATCGGAGTAAATTTGATTACAGTGTTTTGATTGTCTGGCTGTACAGAATCTGCTCAATGATTCATACATATGTCTGTGCATCTTCGGATCCTGTTGGCATGTATGTGATTACAGAATGTATATTTTAAAGGTATTGTGATTATATAATTTATATAGTTTATATGTTATATGTTTATATACATTTAACAAACATTACTATATGTATGTAAACGCCATAGTCCTAATTTACCCATCCTCCCACCTTTCATTTTGGCTAACCATTAGTTTATTTGATAAGTCTGTGAGTGTCTTTTTTTGTGGAAATATGTTCATTGGTAGCAATCTTAGGATAACATGTGTAAATGATATCATAGGATACTTGTCATACCTTTTTTTTTTAAATTAATAGCTACTTTATTTATTTATTTATTTATTTATTTATCTATTTATTTAGCTGTGTTGGGTCTTCGTTTCGTGCGAGGGCTTTCTCTAGTTGTGGCAAGCGGGAGCCACTCTTCATTGCGGTGCGCAGGCCTCTCACTATCGTGGCCCCTCCCGTTACGGGTCACAGGCTCCAGATGCGCAGGCTCAGCAGTTGTGGCTCACGGTCCCAGTTGCTCCGTGGCACATGGGATCCTCCCAGACCAGGGCTCGAACCCGCGTCCCCTGCATTAGCAGGCAGATTCTCAACCACTGTGCCACCAGGGAAGCCCCTGTCATACCCTATTGACTTACTTAACCTTATATGATTATTTCTAGTCTCAACTGTAGTCCTGAACACGGCATTGTTCATTTTGTTCCCGAGGCTACTATTCCATTCTGTCGATATACCACTTCTTCTTTGTCCATTCATCTGTTTATGGATCTTTTTTTGTTTCCATTTCTTGGCTATTTCAATATTGCTGCAGTGCACATTTGCCTGCCTCTGTCTTTCCGATTCTGGTGGTCTTAAGTTATAGGCCCAAAAGGTGCCCTGCCGCATCATATGGTAGCTCAGTTTTTACCCTGTAAAGCAGCTCGATTCAGTTTGCGTTAGAGCTGTTATCACTTTACATCCCACCAGCAGCTAGAAGGTACACAGTTCTCTAAAACCCCTTCAGCATTTATAGTTTGTAGACTTTTTGCTGATGGTCATGATTGGTGTGAGCTGAAACCTTTTTGAATTTGAATTTGCCTGTGGCTAATAATTCCTTATACTGAGCTTTAGGCATGTCCTCTTTTTTCTTTTCCTTTTTTTTAAAGAGTGAGTACAACTTCCCTCCTCTTATTGACTTCTTGAAAATTTTCTCATGTCTTGAATTTTTTTGCCTATTCCCTACCGCAGGGCATTTTTTGAGGGCAGGTGTCATTTAGAGCCCTGCAGTCCTTGTGACTATTAAGCAACAATTGGCACTGGGTATAAAGCTGCTGTTGTGGGAAACAGCCACAAGGTGGCAGCATTATTACGTTCTCAACTCTTGTTACTAGGGCAACAGAGTCTTCCTCTAGGTAGTGTTCCGAGGTTATAAATTAGAGTGGAATGTGCTGGGAGAAGCCCGGAGAAGTTTATGTCTCCTTACATATGTTTGTTTTTTAAATTTAATTTCTATTTCTTATCGGAGTAAATTTGATTAGAGTGTTTTGATTGTCTGGCTGTACAGAATCGGCTCAATGATTCATACATATGTCTGTTCATCTTCAGATCCTGTTAGCATGTATGTGATTACACAATGTATATTTTAAAGGTATTGGTGATTATATAATTCATATAGTTTATCTGTTATATGTTTATATACATTTAACATACATTAGTATATGTATGTAAACGCCATAGTCCTAATTTACCCATCCTCCCACCTTTCATTTTGGCTAACCATTAGTTTATTTGATAAGTCTGTGAGTGTCTGTTTTTGTGGAAATATGTTCATTGGTAGCAATCTTAGGATAACATGTATAAATGATATCATAGGATATTTGTCATACCCTTTTGACTTACTTAACCTTATATGATTATTTCTAGGCTCAACTGTAGTCCTGAAAACGGCATTGTTTATTTTGTTCCCGAAGCTACTATTCCATTTGGTACGTATACCATTTCGTCTTTGTCCATTCATCTGTTTATGGACCTTGTTTTTGCTTGTATGTCTTGGCTATTTCAATATTGCTGCAGTGCACATTTGCCTGTCTCTGTCTTTCCGATTATGGTGGTCTTAGTTAATAGGCTCAAAAGGTGCCCTGTCGCATCATATGGTAGCTCAGTTTTTACCTTGTAAAGCAGCTCCATTCCGTTTTTGTTAGTGCTGTTACCACTTTAGATCCCACCAGACCTAGGAGGTACAGAGTTCTCTAAAACCCCTTCAGCATTTATAGTTTGTAGACTTTTTGCTGATGGCCATTTGACTGGTGTGAGCTGAAACCTTTTTGGAGGTTGTTTAGGCATGTGGCTAATAATTCCTTATACTGAGCTTTAGGCATCCCCTTTTTCTTCTTTTCCTTTTTTTGTTAAAGAGTGAGTACAACTTCCCTCTTCATATTGACTTCTTGAAAAATTTCTCATGTGTTGAATTTTCTTACCTATTCCCTACCCCAGGGCCTTTTTTGAGGGCAGGTGTCATTTAGAGCCCTGCAGTCCTTGTGACTCTTAAGCAACCATTAGCACTGGGGTTAAAGCTGCTGTTGTGGGAAACAGCCACAAGGCGGCAGCATTATTACGTTCTCAACTCTTGTTACTAGAGCAACAGAGTCTTCCTGGAGGTAGTGTTCCGAGGTTGTAAACTAGAGTGGAATGTGCTGGGAGAAGCCCCCAGAACTTTATGTCTCCTTACTTCTGTTTCTTTTTTAAATTTAATTTCTATTTCTTATCGGAGTAAATTTGATTAGAGTGTTTTGATTGTCTGGCTGTACAGAATCTGCTCAATGATTCATACATATGTCTGTTCATCTTCGGATCCCGTTAGCATGTATGTGATTACACAATATATATTTTAAAGGTATTGGTGATTATATAATTCATATAGTTTATCTGTTATATGTTTACATACATTTAACATACATTAGTATATGTATGTAAACGCCATAGTCCTAATTTACCCATCCTCCCACCTTTCATTTTGGCTAACCATTAGTTTATTTGATAAGTCTGTGAGTGTCTTTTTTTGTGGAAATATGTTCATTGGTAGCAATCTTAGGAAAACATGTATAAATGATATCATAGGATATTTGTCATACCCTTTTTTTTAATTAATAGCAACTTTATTTATTTATTTATTTATTTATTTATTTATCTATTTATTTAGCTGTGTTGGGTCTTCGTTTCGTGCGAGGGCTTTCTCTAGTTGCGGCAAGCGGGGGCCACTCTTCATTGCGGTGCGCGGGCCTCTCACTATCGTGGCCCCTCCCGTTGCGGGGCACAGGCTCCAGATGCGCAGGCTCAGCAGTTGTGGCTCACGGTCCCAGTTGCTCCGTGGCACCTGGGATCCTCCCAGAACAGGGCTCGAACCCGCGTCCCCTGATTAGCAGGCAGATTCTCAATCACTGCGTCACCAGGGAAGCCCCAGTCATACCCTTTTGACTTACTCAACCTTATATGATTATTTCTAGGCTCAACTGTAGTCCTGAAAACGGCATTGTTCATTTTGTTCGCGAGGCTACTATTCCATTTGGTACGTATACCATTTCGTCTTTGTCCATTCATCTGTTTATGGAACTTTTTTTTGCTTGTATGTCTTGGCTATTTCAATATTGCTGCAGTGCACATTTGACTGCCTCTGTCTTTCCGATTCTGGTGGTCTTAGTTAATAGGCTCAAAAGGTGCCCTGTCGCATCATATGGTAGCTCAGTTTTTACCTTGTAAAGCAGCTCCATTCCGTTTTTGTTAGTGCTGTTACCACTTTAGATCCCACCAGAGCTAGGAGGTACAGAGTTCTCTAAAACCCCTTCTGCATTTATAGTTTGTGGACTTTTTGCTGATGGCCATTTGACCTGTGTGAGCTGAAACCTTTTTGGAGGTTGGATAGGCATGTGGCTAATAATTCCTTATCCTGAGCTTTAGGCATCCCCTTTTTCTTCTTTTCCTTTTTTTGTTAAAGAGTGAGTACAACTTCTCTCTTCATATTGACTTCTTGAAAAATTTCTCATGTGTTGGATTTTCTTGCCTATTCCCTACCCCAGGGCCTTTTTTGAGGGCAGGTGTCATTTAGAGCCCTGCAGTCCTTGTGACTCATAAGCAACCATTAGCACTGGGTTTAAAGCTGCTGTTGTGGGAAACAGCCACAAGGCGGCAGCATTATTACGTTCTCAACTCTTGTTACTAGGGCAACAGAGTCTTCCTGGAGGTAGTGTTCCGCGGTTGTAAATTAGAGTGGAATGTGCTGGGAGAAGCCCCGAGAAGTTTATGTCTCCTTACTTATGTTTGTTTTTTAAATTTAATTTCTATTTCTTATCGGAGTAAATTTGATTAGAGTGTTTTGATTGTCTGGCTGTACAGAATCTGCTCAATGATTCATACATATGTCTGTTCATCTTCGGATCCTGTTAGCATGTATGTGATTACAGAATGTATATTTTAAAGGTATTGTGAGTATATAATTTATATAGCTTATATGTTATATGTTTATATACGTTTAACAAACATTACTATATGTATGTTAACGCCATAGTCCTAATTTACCCATCCTCCCACCTTTCATTTTGGCTAACCATTAGTTTATTTGATAAGTCTGTGAGTGTCTTTTTTTGTGGAAATATGTTCATTGGTAGCAATCTTAGGATAACATGTATAAATGATATCATAGGATATTTGTCATACCCTTTTTTTTTAATTAATAGCTACTTTATTTATTTATTTATCTATTTATTTAGCTGTGTTGGGTCTTCGTTTCGTGCAAGGGCTTTCTCTAGTTGCGGCAAGCGGGGGCCACTCTTCATTGCGATGCGCGGGCCTCTCAGTATCGTGGCCCCTCCCGTTGCGCGGCACAGTCTCCAGATGCGCAGGCTCAGCAGTTGTGGCTCACGGTCCCAGTTGCTCCGTGGCACGTGGGATCCTCCCAGACCAGGGCTCGAACCCGCGTCCCCTGCATTAGCAGGCAGATTCTCAACCACTGCGCCACCAGGGAAGCCCCTGTCATACCCTTTTGACTTACTTAACCTTATATGATTATTTCTAGGCTCAACTGTAGTCCTGAAAACGGCATTGTTCATTTTGTTCCCGAGGCTTCTATTCCATTTGGTACGTATACCACTTCGTATTTGTCCATTCATCTGTTTACGGACCTTTTTTTTGCTTCCATGTCTTGGCTATATCAATGTTGTTGCAGTTCACATTTCCCTGCCTCTCTCTTTCCGATTCTGGTGGTCTTAGGTTATAGGCCCAAAAGGTGCCCTGCCGCATCATATGGTAGCTCAATTTTTACCTTTGTAGCAGCTCCATTCAGTTTTCGTTAGTGCTGTTACCACTTTACATCCCACCAGCAGCTAGAAGGTACACATTTTTCTAAAACCCCTTAAGCATTTATAGTTTGTAGTCTTTTTGCTGATGGTCATGACTGGTGTGAGCTGAAACCTTTTTGAATTTGAATTTGCATGTGGCTAATAATTCCTTATACTGAGCTTTAAGCATATCCTTTTTTTTCTTTTCCTTTTTTTGATAAAGAGTGAGTACAACTTCCCTCTTCATTTTGACTTCTTGAAAAATTTCTCATGTGTTGAATTTTCTTGCCTATTCCCCACTCCAGGGCATTTCTTGAGGGCAGGTGTCATTTAGAGCCCTGCAGTCCTTGTGACTCTTAAGCAACCATTAGCACTGGGTTTAAAGCTGCTGTTGTGGGAAACAGCCACAAGGCGGCAGCATTATTACGTTCTCAACTCTTGCTACTAGGGCAACAGAGTCTTCCTGGAGGTAGTGTTCCGAGGTTGTAAACTAGAGTGGAATGTGCTGGGACAAGCCCCCAGAACTTTATGTCTCCTTCCTTATGTTTGTTTTTTAAATTTAATTTCTATTTCTTATCGGAGTAAATTTGATTACAGTGTTTTGATTGTCTGGCTGTACAGAATCTGCTCAATGATTCATACATATGTCTGTGCATCTTCGGATCCTGTTGGCATGTATGTGATTACAGAATGTATATTTTAAAGGTATTGTGATTATATAATTTATATAGTTTATATGTTATATGTTTATATACATTTAACAAACATTACTATATGTATGTAAACGCCATAGTCCTAATTTACCCATCCTCCCACCTTTCATTTTGGCTAACCATTAGTTTATTTGATAAGTCTGTGAGTGTCTTTTTTTGTGGAAATATGTTCATTGGTAGCAATCTTAGGATAACATGTGTAAATGATATCATAGGATATTTGTCATACCTTTTTTTTTTAAATTAATAGCTACTTTATTTATTTATTTATTTATTCATTTATCTATTTATTTAGCTGTGTTGCGTCTTCGTTTCGTGCAAGGGCTTTCTCTAGTTGTGGCAAGCGGGAGCCACTCTTCATTGCGGTGCGCAGGCCTCTCACTATCGTGGCCCCTCCCGTTACGGGTCACAGGCTCCAGATGCGCAGGCTCAGCAGTTGTGGCTCACGGTCCCAGTTGCTCCGTGGCACGTGGGATCCTCCCAGACCAGGGCTCGAACCCGCGTCCCCTGCATTAGCAGGCAGATTCTCAACCACTGTGCCACCAGGGAAGCCCCTGTCATACCCTATTGACTTATTTAACCTTATATGATTATTTCTAGGCTCAACTGTAGTCCTGAACACGGCATTGTTCATTTTGTTCCCGAGGCTACTATTCCATTCTGTCGATATACCACTTCTTCTTTGTCCATTCATCTGTTTATGGATCTTTTTTTGTTTCCATTTCTTGGCTATTTCAATATTGCTGCAGTGCACATTTGCCTGCCTCTGTCTTTCCGATTCTGGTGGTCTTAAGTTATAGGCCCAAAAGGTGCCCTGCCGCATCATATGGTAGCTCAGTTTTTACCCTGTAAAGCAGCTCGATTCAGTTTGCGTTAGAGCTGTTATCACTTTACATCCCACCAGCAGCTAGAAGGTACACAGTTCTCTAAAACCCCTTCAGCATTTATAGTTTGTAGACTTTTTGCTGATGGTCATGATTGGTGTGAGCTGAAACCTTTTTGAATTTGAATTTGCCTGTGGCTAATAATTCCTTATACTGAGCTTTAGGCATGTCCTCTTTTTTCTTTTCCTTTTTTTTAAAGAGTGAGTACAACTTCCCTCCTCTTATTGACTTCTTGAAAATTTTCTCATGTCTTGAATTTTTTTGCCTATTCCCTACCGCAGGGCATTTTTTGAGGGCAGGTGTCATTTAGAGCCCTGCAGTCCTTGTGACTATTAAGCAACAATTGGCACTGGGTATAAAGCTGCTGTTGTGGGAAACAGCCACAAGGTGGCAGCATTATTACGTTCTCAACTCTTGTTACTAGGGCAACAGAGTCTTCCTCTAGGTAGTGTTCCGAGGTTATAAATTAGAGTGGAATGTGCTGGGAGAAGCCCGGAGAAGTTTATGTCTCCTTACATATGTTTGTTTTTTAAATTTAATTTCTATTTCTTATCGGAGTAAATTTGATTAGAGTGTTTTGATTGTCTGGCTGTACAGAATCGGCTCAATGATTCATACATATGTCTGTTCATCTTCAGATCCTGTTAGCATGTATGTGATTACACAATGTATATTTTAAAGGTATTGGTGATTATATAATTCATATAGTTTATCTGTTATATGTTTATATACATTTAACATACATTAGTATATGTATGTAAACGCCATAGTCCTAATTTACCCATCCTCCCACCTTTCATTTTGGCTAACCATTAGTTTATTTGATAAGTCTGTGAGTGTCTGTTTTTGTGGAAATATGTTCATTGGTAGCAATCTTAGGATAACATGTATAAATGATATCATAGGATATTTGTCATACCCTTTTGACTTACTTAACCTTATATGATTATTTCTAGGCTCAACTGTAGTCCTGAAAACGGCATTGTTTATTTTGTTCCCGAAGCTACTATTCCATTTGGTACGTATACCATTTCGTCTTTGTCCATTCATCTGTTTATGGACCTTGTTTTTGCTTGTATGTCTTGGCTATTTCAATATTGCTGCAGTGCACATTTGCCTGTCTCTGTCTTTCCGATTATGGTGGTCTTAGTTAATAGGCTCAAAAGGTGCCCTGTCGCATCATATGGTAGCTCAGTTTTTACCTTGTAAAGCAGCTCCATTCCGTTTTTGTTAGTGCTGTTACCACTTTAGATCCCACCAGACCTAGGAGGTACAGAGTTCTCTAAAACCCCTTCAGCATTTATAGTTTGTAGACTTTTTGCTGATGGCCATTTGACTGGTGTGAGCTGAAACCTTTTTGGAGGTTGTTTAGGCATGTGGCTAATAATTCCTTATACTGAGCTTTAGGCATCCCCTTTTTCTTCTTTTCCTTTTTTTGTTAAAGAGTGAGTACAACTTCCCTCTTCATATTGACTTCTTGAAAAATTTCTCATGTGTTGAATTTTCTTACCTATTCCCTACCCCAGGGCCTTTTTTGAGGGCAGGTGTCATTTAGAGCCCTGCAGTCCTTGTGACTCTTAAGCAACCATTAGCACTGGGGTTAAAGCTGCTGTTGTGGGAAACAGCCACAAGGCGGCAGCATTATTACGTTCTCAACTCTTGTTACTAGAGCAACAGAGTCTTCCTGGAGGTAGTGTTCCGAGGTTGTAAACTAGAGTGGAATGTGCTGGGAGAAGCCCCCAGAACTTTATGTCTCCTTACTTCTGTTTCTTTTTTAAATTTAATTTCTATTTCTTATCGGAGTAAATTTGATTAGAGTGTTTTGATTGTCTGGCTGTACAGAATCTGCTCAATGATTCATACATATGTCTGTTCATCTTCGGATCCCGTTAGCATGTATGTGATTACACAATATATATTTTAAAGGTATTGGTGATTATATAATTCATATAGTTTATCTGTTATATGTTTACATACATTTAACATACATTAGTATATGTATGTAAACGCCATAGTCCTAATTTACCCATCCTCCCACCTTTCATTTTGGCTAACCATTAGTTTATTTGATAAGTCTGTGAGTGTCTTTTTTTGTGGAAATATGTTCATTGGTAGCAATCTTAGGAAAACATGTATAAATGATATCATAGGATATTTGTCATACCCTTTTTTTTAATTAATAGCAACTTTATTTATTTATTTATTTATTTATTTATTTATCTATTTATTTAGCTGTGTTGGGTCTTCGTTTCGTGCGAGGGCTTTCTCTAGTTGCGGCAAGCGGGGGCCACTCTTCATTGCGGTGCGCGGGCCTCTCACTATCGTGGCCCCTCCCGTTGCGGGGCACAGGCTCCAGATGCGCAGGCTCAGCAGTTGTGGCTCACGGTCCCAGTTGCTCCGTGGCACCTGGGATCCTCCCAGAACAGGGCTCGAACCCGCGTCCCCTGCATTAGCAGGCAGATTCTCAATCACTGCGTCACCAGGGAAGCCCCTGTCATACCCTTTTGACTTACTCAACCTTATATGATTATTTCTAGGCTCAACTGTAGTCCTGAAAACGGCATTGTTCATTTTGTTCGCGAGGCTACTATTCCATTTGGTACGTATACCATTTCGTCTTTGTCCATTCATCTGTTTATGGAACTTTTTTTTGCTTGTATGTCTTGGCTATTTCAATATTGCTGCAGTGCACATTTGACTGCCTCTGTCTTTCCGATTCCGGTGGTCTTAGTTAATAGGCTCAAAAGGTGCCCTGTCGCATCATATGGTAGCTCAGTTTTTACCTTGTAAAGCAGCTCCATTCCGTTTTTGTTAGTGCTGTTACCACTTTAGATCCCACCAGACCTAGGAGGTACAGAGTTCTCTAAAACCCCTTCTGCATTTATAGTTTGTGGACTTTTTGCTGATGGCCATTTGACCTGTGTGAGCTGAAACCTTTTTGGAGGTTGGATAGGCATGTGGCTAATAATTCCTTATCCTGAGCTTTAGGCATCCCCTTTTTCTTCTTTTCCTTTTTTTGTTAAAGAGTGAGTACAACTTCTCTCTTCATATTGACTTCTTGAAAAATTTCTCATGTGTTGGATTTTCTTGCCTATTCCCTACCCCAGGGCCTTTTTTGAGGGCAGGTGTCATTTAGAGCCCTGCAGTCCTTGTGACTCATAAGCAACCATTAGCACTGGGTTTAAAGCTGCTGTTGTGGGAAACAGCCACAAGGCGGCAGCATTATTACGTTCTCAACTCTTGTTACTAGGGCAACAGAGTCTTCCTGGAGGTAGTGTTCCGCGGTTGTAAATTAGAGTGGAATGTGCTGGGAGAAGCCCCGAGAAGTTTATGTCTCCTTACTTATGTTTGTTTTTTAAATTTAATTTCTATTTCTTATCGGAGTAAATTTGATTAGAGTGTTTTGATTGTCTGGCTGTACAGAATCTGCTCAATGATTCATACATATGTCTGTTCATCTTCGGATCCTGTTAGCATGTATGTGATTACAGAATGTATATTTTAAAGGTATTGTGAGTATATAATTTATATAGCTTATATGTTATATGTTTATATACGTTTAACAAACATTACTATATGTATGTTAACGCCATAGTCCTAATTTACCCATCCTCCCACCTTTCATTTTGGCTAACCATTAGTTTATTTGATAAGTCTGTGAGTGTCTTTTTTTGTGGAAATATGTTCATTGGTAGCAATCTTAGGATAACATGTATAAATGATATCATAGGATATTTGTCATACCCTTTTTTTTTAATTAATAGCTACTTTATTTATTTATTTATCTATTTATTTAGCTGTGTTGGGTCTTCGTTTCGTGCGAGGGCTTTCTCTAGTTGCGGCAAGCGGGGGCCACTCTTCATTGCGATGCGCGGGCCTCTCCCTATCGTGGCCCCTCCCGTTGCGCGGCACAGTCTCCAGATGCGCAGGCTCAGCAGTTGTGGCTCACGGTCCCAGTTGCTCCGTGGCACGTGGGATCCTCCCAGACCAGGGCTCGAACCCGCGTCCCCTGCATTAGCAGGCAGATTCTCAACCACTGCGCCACCAGGGAAGCCCCTGTCATACCCTTTTGACTTACTTAACCTTATATGATTATTTCTAGGCTCAACTGTAGTCCTGAAAACGGCATTGTTCATTTTGTTCCCGAGGCTTCTATTCCATTTGGTACGTATACCACTTCGTATTTGTCCATTCATCTGTTTACGGACCTTTTTTTTGCTTCCATGTCTTGGCTATATCAATGTTGTTGCAGTTCACATTTCCCTGCCTCTCTCTTTCCGATTCTGGTGGTCTTAGGTTATAGGCCCAAAAGGTGCCCTGCCGCATCATATGGTAGCTCAATTTTTACCTTTGTAGCAGCTCCATTCAGTTTTCGTTAGTGCTGTTACCACTTTACATCCCACCAGCAGCTAGAAGGTACACATTTTTCTAAAACCCCTTAAGCATTTATAGTTTGTAGTCTTTTTGCTGATGGTCATGACTGGTGTGAGCTGAAACCTTTTTGAATTTGAATTTGCATGTGGCTAATAATTCCTTATACTGAGCTTTAAGCATATCCTTTTTTTTCTTTTCCTTTTTTTGATAAAGAGTGAGTACAACTTCCCTCTTCATATTGACTTCTTGAAAAATTTCTCATGTGTTGAATTTTCTTGCCTATTCCCCACTCCAGGGCATTTCTTGAGGGCAGGTGTCATTTAGAGCCCTGCAGTCCTTGTGACTCTTAAGCAACCATTAGCACTGGGTTTAAAGCTGCTGTTGTGGGAAACAGCCACAAGGCGGCAGCATTATTACGTTCTCAACTCTTGCTACTAGGGCAACAGAGTCTTCCTGGAGGTAGTGTTCCGAGGTTGTAAACTAGAGTGGAATGTGCTGGGAGAAGCCCCAAGAAGTTTATGTCTCCTTACTTCTGTTTGTTTTTTAAATTTAATTTCTATTTCTTATCGGAGTAAATTTGATTAGAGTGTTTTGATTGTCTGGCTGTACAGAATCTGCGCAATGATTCATACATATGTCTTGTTCATCTTCGGATCCTGTTAGCATGTATGGAATTACAGAATGTATATTTTAAAGGTATTGTGATTATATAATTTATATAGTTTATATGGTATTTGTTTATATACATTTAACAAACATTACTATATGTATGTTAACGCCATAGTCCTAATTTACCCATCCTCCCACCTTTCATTTTGGCTAACCATTAGTTTATTTGATAAGTCTGTGAGTGTCTTTTTTTGTGGAAATATGTTCATTGGTAGCAATCTTAGGATAACATGTATAAATGATATCATAGGATATTTGTCATACCCTTTTGACTTACTTAACCTTATATGATGATTTCTAGGCTCAACTGTAGTCCTGAACACGGCATTGTTTAATTTTTTTCCGAAGCTACTATTCCATTCTGTCCATATAACACTTCTTCTTTGTCCATTCATCTGGTTATGGATCTTTTTTTGCTTCCATTTCTTCGCTATTTCAATATTGCTGCAGTGCACATTTGCCTGCCTCTGTCTTTCCGATTCTGGTGGTCTTAGGTTATAGGCCGAAAAGGTGCCCTGCCGCATCATATGGTAGCTCAGTTTTTACCTTGTAAAGCAGCTCGATTCAGTTTGCGTTAGTGCTGTTACCACTTTACATCCCACCAGCAGCTAGAAGGTACACAGTTCTCTAAAACCCCTTCAGCATTTATAGTTTGTAAACTTTTTGCTGGTGGTCATGACTGGTGTGAGCTGAAACCTTTTTGAATTTGAATTTGCCTGTGGCTTATAATTCCTTATACTGAGCTTTAGGCATGTCCTTTTTTTTCTTTTCCTTTTTTTTAAAGAGTGAGTACAACTTCCCTCCTCCTATTGACTTCTTGAAAATTTTCTCATGTCTTGAATTTTCTTGCCTATTCCCTACCGCAGGGCATTTTTTGAGGGCAGGTGTCATTTAGAGCCCTGCAGTCCTTGTGACTATTAAGCAACAATTGGCACTGGGTATAAAGCTGCTGTTGTGGGAAACAGCCACAAGGCGGCAGCATTATTACGTTCTCAACTCTTGTTAATAGGGCAACACAGTCTTCTTCTAGGTAGTGTTCCGAGGTTGTAAAATAGAGTGGAATGTGCAGGGAGAAGCCCCGAGAAGTTTATGTCTCCTTACTTATGTTTGTTTTTTAAATTTAATTTCTATTTCTTATCGGAGTAAACTTGATTAGAGTGTTTTGATTGTCTGCTGTACAGAATCGGCTCAATGATTCATACATATGTCTGTTCATCTTCGGATCCTGTTAGCATGTATGTGATTACAGAATGTATATTTTAAAGGTATTGGTGATTATATAATTCATATAGTTTATCTGTTATATGTTTATATACATTTAACATACATTAGTATATGTATGTAAACGCCATAGTCCTAATTTACCCAACCTCCCACCTTTCATTTTGGCTAACCATTAGTTTATTTGATAAGTCTGTGAGTGTCTTTTTTTGTGGAAATATGTTCATTGGTAGCAATCTTAGGATAACATGTATAAATGATATCATAGGATATTTGTCATACCCTTGTGACTTACTTAACCCTATATGATTATTTCTAGGCTCAACTGTAGTCCTGAAAACGGCATTGTTCATTTTGTTCGCGAGGCCACTATTCCATTTGGTACGTATACCATTTGGTCTTTGTCCATTCATCTGTTTATGGACCTTTTTTTTGCTTGTATGTCTTGGCTATTTCAATATTGCTGCAGTGCACATTTGCCTGCCTCTGTCTTTTCGATTCTGGTGGTCTTAGTTAATAGGCTCAAAAGGTGCCCTGTCGCATCATATGGTAGCTCAGTTTTTACCTTGTAAAGCAGCTCCATTCCGTTTTTGTTAGTGCTGTTACCACTTTAGATCCCACCAGAGCTAGGAGGTACAGAGTTCTCTAAAACCCCTTCTGCATTTATAGTTTGTGGACTTTTTGCTGATGGCCATTTGACCTGTGTGAGCTGAAACCTTTTTGGAGGTTGGATAGGCATGTGGCTAATAATTCCTTATCCTGAGCTTTAGGCATCCCCTTTTTCTTCTTTTCCTTTTTTTGTTAAAGAGTGAGTACAACTTCCCGCTTCATATTGAATTCCTGAAAAATTTCTCATGTGTTGAATTTTCTTGCCTATTCCCTACCCCAGGGCCTGTTTTGAGGGCAGGTGTCATTTAGAGCCCTGCAGTCCTTGTGACTCGTAAGCAACCATTAGCACTGGGTTTAAAGCTGCTGTTGTGGGAAACAGCCACAAGGCGGCAGCATTATTACGTTCTCAACTCTTGCTACTAGGGCAACAGAGTCTTCCAGGAGGTAGTGTTCCGAGGTTGTAAACTAGAGTGGAATGTGCTGGGATAAGCCCCCAGAACTTTATGTCTCCTTACATATGTTTGTTTTTTAAATTTAATTTCTATTTCTTATCGGAGTAAATTTCATTACAGTGTTTTGATTGTCTGGCTGTTCAGAATCTGCTCAATGATTCATACATATGTCTGTTCATCTTCAGATCCTGTTAGCATGTATGTGATTACAGAATGTATATTTTAAAGGTATTGTGATTATATAAGTTATATAGTTTATATGTCATATGTTTATATACATTTAAGAAAGTTTACTATATGTATGTAAACGCCATAGTCCTAATTTATCCATCCTCCCACCTTTCATTTTGGCTAAGTATTAGTTTATTTGATAAGTCTCTGAGTGTCTTTTTCTGTGGAAATATGTTCATTGGTAGGAATCTTAGGATAACATGTATAAATGATATCATAGGATATTTGTCATACACTTTTTTTTTAATTAATAGCTACTTTATTTATTTATTTATCTATTTATTTAGCTGTGTTGGGTCTTCGTTTCGTGTGAGGGCTTTCTCTAGTTGCGGCAAGCGGGGGCCACTCTTCATTGCGGTGCGCGGGCCTCTCACTATCGTGGCCCCTCCCGTTGCGGGGCACAGGCTCCAGATGCGCAGGCTCAGCAGTTGTGGCTCACGGTCCCAGTTGCTCCGTGGCACGTGGTATCCTCCCAGACCAGGGCTCGAACCCACGTCCCCTGCATTAGCAGGCAGATTCTCAACCACTGCGCCACCAGGGAAGTTCCTGTCATATCCTTTTCACTTACTTAACCTTATATGAGTATTTCTAGGCTCAACTGTAGTCCTGAAAACGGCATTGTTCATTTTGTTCCCGAGGCTTCTATTCCATTTGGTACGTATACCACTTTTTCTTTGTCCATTCATCTGTTTATGGACCTTTTTTTTGCTTCCATGTCTTGGCTATTTCAATATTGCTGCAGTGCACATTTGCCTGCCTCTGTCTTTCCGATTCTGGTGGTCTTAGTTAATAGGCTCAAAAGGTGCCCTGTCGCATCATATGGTAGCTCAGTTTTTACCTTGTAAAGCAGCTCCATTCCGTTTTTGTTAGTGCTGTTACCACTTTAGATCCCACCAGAGCTAGGAGGTACAGAGTTCTCTAAAACCCCTTCTGCATTTATAGTTTGTGGACTTTTTGCTGATGGCCATTTGAGCTGTGTGAGCTGAAACCTTTTTGGAGGTCGGATAGGCATGTGGCTAATAATTCCTTATACTGAGCTTTAGGCATCCCCTTTTTTTCTTTTCCTTTTTTTGTTAAAGAGTGAGTACAACTTCCCTCTTCATATTGACTTCTTGAAAAATTTCTCATGTGTTGAATTTTCTTGCCTATTCCCTACCCCAGGGCCTTTTTTCAGGGCAGGTGTCATTTAGAGTCCTGCAGTCCTTGTGACTCGTAAGCAACCATTAGCACTGGGTTTAAAGCTGCTGTTGTGGGAAACAGCCACAAGGCGGCAGCATTATTACGTTCTCAACTCTTGCTACTAGGGCAACAGAGTCTTCCAGGAGGTAGTGTTCCGAGGTTGTAAACTAGAGTGGAATGTGCTGGGACAAGCCTCCAGAACTTTATGTCTACTTACATATGTTTGTTTTTTAAATTTAATTTCTATTTCTTATCAGAGTAAATTTGATTAGAGTGTTTTGATTGTCTGGCTGTACAGAATCTGCTCAATGATTCATACATATGTCTGTTCATCTTCGGATCCTGTTAGCATGTATGTGATTACAGAATGTATATTTTAAAGGTATTGTGATTATATAATTTATATAGTTTATATGTTATATGTTTATATACATTTAACAAACATTACTATATGTATGTTAACGCCATAGTCCTAATTTACCCATCCTGCCACCTTTCATTTTGGCTAACCATTAGTTTATTTGATAAGTCTGTGAGTGTCTTTTTTTGTGGAAATATGTTCATTGGTAGCAATCTTAGGATATCATGTATAAATGATATCATAGGATATTTGTCATACCCTTGTGACTTACTTAACCTTATATGATTATTTCTAGGCTCAACTGTAGTCCTAAAAACGGCATGGTTCATTTTGTTCCCCAGGCTTCTATTCCATTTGGTACGTATACCATTTCGTCTCTGTCCATTCATCTGTTTATGGACCTTTTTTTTTGCTTGTATGTCTTGGCTATTTCAATATTGCTGCACTGCACATTTGCCTGCCTCTGTCTTTCCGATTCTGGTGGTCTTAGTTAATAGGCTGAAAAGGTGCCCTGTGGCATCATATGGTAGCTCAGTTTTTACCTTGTAAAGCAGCTCCATTCCGTTTTTGTTAGTGCTGTTACCACTTTAGTTCCCACCAGAGCTAGGAGGTACAGAGTTCTCTAAAACACCTTCTGCATTTATAGTTTGTGGACTTTTTGCTGATGGCCATTTGACCTGTGTGAGCTGAAACCTTTTTGGAGGCTGGATAGGCATGTGGCTAATAATTCCTTATACTGAGCTTTAGGCATCCCCTTTTTCTTCTTTTCCTTTTTTTGTTAAAGAGTGAGTACACCTTCACTCTTCATATTGACTTCTTGAAAAATTTCTCATGTGTTGAATTTTCTTGCCTATTCCCTACCCCAGGGCCTTTTTTGAGGGCAGGTGTCATTTAGAGCCCTGCAGTCCTTGTGACTCTTAAGCAACCATTAGCACTGGGTTTAAAGCTGCTGTTGTGGGAAACAGCCACAAGGCGGCAGCATTATTACGTTCTCAACTCTTGCTACTAGGGCAACAGAGTCTTCCTGGAGGTAGTGTTCCGAGGTTGTAAACTAGAGTGGAATGTGCTGGGACAAGCCCCCAGAACTTGATATCTCCTTAAATATGTTTGTTTTTTAAATTTAATTTCTATTTCTTATCGGAGTAAATTTGATTAGAGTGTTTTGATTGTCTGGTTGTACAGAATCTGCTCAATGATTCATACATATGTCTGTTCATCTTCGGATCCTGTTAGCATGTATGTGATTACACAATGTATATTTTAAAGGTATTGTGATTATATAATTTATATAGTTTATATGTTATATGTTTATATACATTTAACAAACTTTACTATATGTATGTAAACGCCATAGGCCTAATTTACCCAACGAAAACAGAATGGAGCTGCTTTAAAAGGTAAAAATTGAGCTACCATATGATGCGGCAGGGCACCTTTTGGGCCTATACCCTAAGACCACCAGAATCGGAAAGACAGAGACAGGCAAATGTGCACTGCAGCAATATTGAAATAGCCAAGACATGGAAGCCAAAAAAAGGTCCATAAACAGATGAATGGACAAAGAAAAAGTGGTATATGGACAGAATGGAATAGTAGCCTAGGGAAAAAAATGAACAATGCCATTTTCAGGACTACAGATGAGCCTAGGAATCATCATATTAGGTTAAGTAAGTCAAGAGGGAATGACCAATATCCTATGATACCAGGTATACATGTTATTCTACGATTGCTACCAATGAACATATTTCCACAGAGAAAGACACTCACAGACTTATCAAACAAACTAAAGGTTAGCCAAAATGAAAGGTGGGAGGATGGATAAATTAGGACTATGGGGCTAACATACATATACTAATGTATGTTAAATGTATATAAACTCTATGAATTATATAGTCACCAATACATATAAAATACATAATGACAAAACACCTACCAAATACCAAGGGAGGTCTACTCAACATTCTGTAATAACATACATGGTAACAGGATCCGAAGATGAACAGACATGCGTATGAATCATTGAGCAGATTCTGTACCAGCCAGACAATCAAAACACTCTAATGAAATTTACTCTGATAAGAAATAGAAATTAAATTTAAAAAACAAACATAAGTAAGGAGACATAAACTTCTGGGGCCTTGTCCCAGCACATCCCAGTGTAATTTACAACCTTGGAACACTACCTCCAGGAAGACTCTGTTGCCCGAGTAACAAGAGTGGAGAACGTAATAATGCTGCCGCCTTGTGGCTGTTTCCCACAACAGCAGCTTTAAACTCAGTGCTAATGGTTGCTTAAGAGTCACAAGGACTGCAGGGCTGTAAATGACACCTGTCCTCAAAAAATGCCCTGGGGTAGGGAATAGGCAAGACAATTCAACACATGACAAATGTTTCAAGAAGTCAATATGAAGAGGGAAGTTGTAGTCACTCTTTAAATAAAAAAGGACATGCCTAAAGCTCAGTATAAGGAATTATTAGCCACATGCAAATCCAACTTCCAAAAAGGTTTCAGCTCACACCAGTCAAATGACCATCAGCAAAAAGTCTACAAACTATAAAGGCTGAAGGGCTTTTAGAGAACTCTGTACCTTCTAGCTGCTGGTGGAACGTAAAGTGGTAACAGCACTAACGAAAACAGAATGGAGCTGCTTTAAAAGGTAAAAATTGAGCTACCATATGATGCGGCAGGGCACCTTTTGGGCCTATAACCTAAGACCACCAGAATCGGAAAGACAGAGGCAGGCAAATGTGCACTGCAGCAATATTGAAATAGCCAAGACATGGAAGCAAAAAAGAAAAGGTCCATAATCAGATGAATGGACAAAGAAGAAGTGGCATATGGACAGATTGGAATATCAGTCACACAAAAAATAAAAGAATGGCATATGCAGCACCACAGATGAGCCTAGAGATAATCACACAACGTGAAGTAAGTCAGAATGCGAAAGACAAATGCCCTATGATGTCCCTTATGTTATCTGAAAATTCATAAAAATGAACATATTTCCTAGAGAAAGGCAATCTCAGATTGAGAAGACAAACTTATGGTTAAGCCAAAGAAAAGGTGTGAGGAATGGATAAATTAGGATATTGGGGTTAACACACATATATTAATACATAGAAAATATATAATCCCCAAAGACCTATGGAATACCAAAAGTGGTCTACTCAACACTCTGTAACAACCTACATGGAAAAGGACCCAAAGATCAATAGATATATGTATATGTGTAAATGAACAAGATTCTGTACACCTAGAGAAAAAGACATTTTTCAATCAAATTTGCTCTGATAAAAACTACAACTTAAAGACACAGACAAGAATTACGGAGGCTAAAACTTATGGGGGTTTGTCCTGGCACATTCCACTCTAATCTGCAACCTAAAAGCACAACTTGCCGCAAGGTTCTGTTTCCCTAGCAAGCAGAGTTGGCAACGTAGAAATGCTGCCACCCTAAGGCCGTTTCCTCAAACACCAGCTTTAAATCTACTGCTAATGGTCACTAATATTCACAAGGACTGCAGGGCTGTAAATGATTCATGCCCTCAAAAAATGTCCTGGGGTAGGGAATGGCCAAAAAAATCCAAACGTGGCAAATTTTTCAAGAAGGCAATTTGAAGCTGTAACTTTAGCTCCATCTTAAAAAAAAACGAAAAGAACATTGATAAACGCAAAACATCAGGAATTATGAGACGCATGCAAATCCAATCTACACAAAGGTATCACCTCACAGCAGTCAGAATGACCATCAGCAAAATGTCAACAAACAGAGCATTAACCAAGATGGCGGAGTAGAAGGACGTGCTCTCACTCCCTCTTGCGAGAGCACCAGAATCACAACTGGCTGCTGGACAATCACTGACAGGAAGACCCTGGACTTCACCAAGGAGGATACCCCACGTCCAAGGACAGAGGAGAAGCCACAGGGAGATGGTAGGAGGGGCGCAATCAGAGTAAAATCAAATCCCATCACTGCTTGGTGGGTGACTCACAGACTGGCGAACACTTATACCACAGAAGTCCACCCACTGGAGTGAAGGTTCTGAGCCCCACGTCAGGCTTCCCAACCTGGGGGTCCTGCAACGGGAGGAGGAATTCCTAGAGAATCAGACTTTGAAGCCTAGTGGGAATTGACTGCAGGACTTCTACAGGACTGGGGGAAACAGAGACCCCACTCTTGGAGGGCACACACAAAGTAGTGTGCGCATCGGGACCCAGGGGAAGGAGCAGTGACCCTGGGGGAGACTGAACCAGACCTACCTGCTGGTGTTGGGGGGGGGGGTCCCTGCAGAGGCGGGGGGTGGCTCTGTTTCACCTTGGGGACAAGGACACTGGCAGCGGAGGTTCTGGGAAGTGCTCCTTGGCGTGAGCCCTCCCAGAGCCTGCCATTAACCCCACCAAAGAGCCCAGGTAGGCTCCAGTGTTGGGTTGCCTCAGGCAAAACAACCAACAGGGAGGGAACCCAGCCCCACCCATCAACAGTCAAGTGGATTAAAGTTTTACTGAGCTCTGCCCGCCACAGCAACAGTCAGCTCTACCCACCACCAGAGCCTCCCATCAAGCCTCTTAGATAGCCTCAACCACCAGAGGACAGACAGCAGAAGCAAGAAAAACTACAATCCTGCAGCCTGTGGACCAAAAACCACAGTTACAGAAAGATAGACAAGATGAAAAGGCAGAGGGCTATGTACCAGATGAAGGAACAAGAAAAAACCCCAGAAAAACAACTAAATGAAGTGGAGATAGGCAACCTTCCAGAAAAAGAATTCAGAATAATGATAGTGAAGATGATCCAGGACCTCGGAATAAGAATGGAGGCAAAGATTGAGAAGATGCAAGAAATGATTAACAAAGACCTAGAAGCATTAAAGAACAAACAAACAGAGATGACCAATACAATAACTGAAATGAAAACTACACTAGAAGGAATCAATGGCAGAATAACTGAGGCAGAAGAACGGATAAGTGACCTGGAAGACAGAATGGTGGAATTCACTGCTGCGGGAACAGAATAAAGAAAAAAGAATGAAAAGAAATGAAGACAGCCTAAGAGACCTCTGGGACAACATTAAACGCAACAACATTCGCATTACAGGGGTCCCAGAAGGAGAAGAGAGAGAGAAAGGACCAGAGAAAATATCTGAAGAGATTATAGTCGAAAACTTCCCTAACATGGGAAAGGAAATAGCCACCCAAGTCCCGGAAGCGCAGAGAGTCCCATACAGGATCAACCCAAGGAGAAACACACCGAGACACATAGTAATCAAAGTGGCAAAAATTAAAGACAAAGAAAAATTATTGAAAGCAGCAAGGGAAAAACGACAAATAACATACAAGGGAACTCCCATAAGGTTAACAGCTGATTTCTCAGCAGAAACTCTACAAGCCAGAAGGGAGTGGCATGATATACTTCAAGTGATGAAAGGGAAGAACCTACAACCGAGATTACTCTACCCGGCAAGGATCTCATTTAGATTTGATGGAGAAATCAAAAGCTTTACAGACAAGCAAAAGCTACGAGAATTCAGCACCACCAAACCAGCTCTACAACAAATGCTAAAGGAACTTCTCTAAGTGGGAAACACAAGAGAAGAAAAGGACCTACAAAAACAAACCCAAAACAATTAAGAACATGGTCACAGGAACATACATATCGATAATTACCTTAAACGTGAATGGATTAAATGCCCCAACCAAAAGACATAGACTGGCTGAATGGATACAAAAACAAGACCCATATATATGCTGTCTACAAGAGACCCACTTTAGACCTAGGGACACATACAGACTGAAAGTGAGGGGATGGGAAAAGATATTCCATGCAAATGGAAATCAAAAGAAAGCTGGAGAGTAGCTATACTCGTATCAGATAAAATAGACTTGAAAATAAAGAATGTTGCAAGAGACAAGGAAGGACACTACATAATGATCAAGGGATCAATCCAAGAAGAAGATATAACGATTATAAATATATATGCACCCAACCTAGGAGCACCTCAATACATAAGGCAACTGCTAACAGCTATAAAAGAGGAAATCGACAGTAACACAATAATAGTGGGGGGGCTTTAACACCTCACTTACACCAAAGGACAGATCATCCAAAATGAAAATGAATAAGGAAACAGAAGCTTTAAATGACACAATAGACCAGTTAGAGTTAATGGATATATATAGGACATTCCATCCAAAAACAGCAGATTACACGTTCTTCTCAAGTGCGCACGGAACATTCTCCAGGATAGATCACATCTTGGGTCACAAATCAAGCCTCAGTAAATTTAAGAAAATTGAAATCATATCAAGCATCTTTTCGGACCACAACGCTATGAGATTAGAAATGAATTACAGGGGAAAAAAACGTAAAACAGACAAACACATGGAGGCTAAACGATACGTTACTAAATAACCAAGAGATCACTGAAGAAATCAGAGAGGCAATCAAAAAATACCTAGAGACAAATGACAATGAAAACACGACGACCCAAAACCTATGGGATGCAGCAAAAGCAGTTCTAAGAGGGAAGTTTATCGCTATACAAGCCTGTCTCAAGAAACAAGAAAAATCTCAAGTAAACAATCTAACCTTACACCTAAAGAAACTAGAGAAAGAAGAACAAACAAAACCCAAAGTTAGCAGAAGGAAAGAAATCATAAAGATCAGAGCAGAAATAAATGAAATAGAGACAAAGAAAACAATAGCAAAGATCAATAAAACTAAAAGTTGCTTCTTTGAGAAGATAAACAAAATTGATAAGCCATTAGCCAGACTCATCAAGAAAAAGAGGGAGAGGACTCAAATCAATAGAATCCGAAATGAAAAAGGAGAAGTTACAACAGACACCGCAGAAATACAAAGCATCCTAAGAGACTACTACAAGCAACTTTATGCCAATAAAATGGACAACCTGGAAGAAATGGACACATTTTTAGAAAGGCATAACCTTCCAAGACTGAACCAGGAAGAAACAGAAAATATGAACAGACCAATCACAAGTAATGAAATTGAAAGTGTGATTAAAAATCTTCCAACAAACAAAAGTCCAGGACCAGATGGCTTCACAGGTGAATTCTGTCAAACATTTAGAGAAGAGCTAACACCTATCCTTCTCAAACTCTTCCAAAAAATTGCAGAGGAAGGAACACTCCCAAACTCATTCTATGAGGCCACCATCACCCTGATACCAAAACCAGACAAAGACACTACAAAAAAAGAAAATTACAGACCAATATCACTGATGAATACAGATGCAAAAATCCTCAACAAAATACTAGCAAACAGAATCCAACAACACATTAAAAGGATCATACACCACGATCAAGTGGCATTTATCCCAGGGATGCAAGGATTCTTCAATATACGCAAATCAATCAATGTGATACACCATATTAACAAACTGAAGAATAAAAACCATATGATCATCTCAATAGATGCAGAAAAAGCTTTTGACAAAATTCAACACCCAGTTATGATAAAAACTCTCCAGAAAGTGGGCATAGAGGGAACCTACCTCCACATAATAAAGGCCATATATGACAAACCCACAGCAAACATCATTCTCAATGGTGAAGAACTGAAAGCATTTCCTCTAAGATCAGGAACGAGACAAGGAGGTCCACTCTCACCACTATTATTCAACATAGTTCTGGAAGTCCTAGCCACGGCAATCAGAGAAGAAAAAGAAATAAAAGGAATACAAATGGGAAAAGAAGAAGTACAACTGTCACTGTTTGCGGACGCCGTGATACCATACATAGAGAATCCTAAAACTGCCACCAGAAAACTGCTAGAGCTAATGAATGAATATGGTAAAGTTGCAGGATACAAAATGAATGCACAGAAATCTCTTGCATTCCTATACACGAATGATGAACAATCTGAAAGAGAAATTATGGAAACACTCCCATTTACCAGTGCAACAAAAAGAATAAAATACCTAGGAATAAACCTACCTAGGGAGACAAAAGACCTGTATGCAGAAAACGATAAGACACTGATGAAAGAAATTAAAGATGATACCAACAGATGGAGAGATATACCATGTTCTTGGATTGGAAGAATCAACATTGTGAAAATGAGTATACTACCCAAAGCAATATACAGATTCAATGCAATCCCTATCAAATTACCAATGGCATTTTTTACGGAGCTAGAACAAATCATCTTAAAATTTGTATGGAGTCACAAAAGACCCCGAATAGCCAAAGCAGTCTGGAGGGAAAAAAATGGAGCTGGAGGAATCAGACTCCCTGACTTCAGACTATACTACAAAGCTACAGTAATCAAGACAATATGGTACTGGCACAAAAACAGAAACACAGATCAATGGAACAAGATAGAAAAGCCCAGAGACTAACCCACGCACCTATGGTCAACTAATCTATGACAAAGGAGGCAAAGATATACAATGGAGAAAAGACAGTCTCTTCAGTAAGTGGTGCTGGGAAAACTGGACAGCTCCATGTAAAAGAATGAAATTAGAATACTCCCTAACACCATACACAAAAATAAACTCAAAATGGATTAGAGACCTAAATATAAGACTGGACACTATAAAACTCTTAGAGGAAAACACAGGAAGAACACTCTTTGACATAAATCACAGCAAGATCTGTTTTGATCCACCTCCTAGAGTAATGGAAATAAAAACAAAAATAAACAAATGGGACCTAATGAAACTTCAAAGCTTTTGCACAGCAAACGAAACCGTAAACAAGACGAAGAGACAACCCTCGGAATGGGAGAAAATATTTGCAAACGAATCAACGGACAAAGGATTAATCTCCAAAATATATAAACAGCTCATTCAGCTCAATATTAAAGAAACAAACACCCCAATCCAAAAATGGGCAGAAGACCTAAATAGACATTTCTCCAAAGAAGACATACAGACGGCCACGAAGCACATGAAAAGATGCTCAACATCGCTAATTATTAGAGAAATGCCAATCAAAACTACAATGAGGTATCACCTCACTCCTGTTAGAATGGGCATCATCGGAAAATCTACAAACAACAAATGCTGGAGAGGGTGTGGAGAAAAGGGAACCCTCTTGCACTGTTGGTGGGAATGTAAATTGATACAGCCACTATGGAGAACAACACGGAGGTCCCTTAAAAAAACTAAAAATAGAATTACCATATGACCCAGCAATCCCACTACTGAGCATATACCCAGAGAAAACCGTAATTCAAAAAGACACATGCACCCGAATGTTCATTGCAGCACTATTTACAATAGCCAGGTCATGGAAGCAACCTAAATGCCCATCACCAGACGAATGGATAAAGAAGTTGTGGTACGTATATACAATGGAATATTACTCAGCCATAAAAAGGAACGAAATTGAGTCATTTGTTGAGAAGTGGATGGCTCTAGAGACTGTCATACAGAGTGAAGTAAGTCAGAAAGAGAAAAACAAATATCGTATATTAATGCATGTATGTGGAACCTAGAAAAATGGTACAGATGAGCCGGTTTGCAGGGCAGAAGTTGAGACACAGATGTAGAGAATGGACATATGGACACCAAGGGGGGAAAACTGCGGTGGGGTGGGGATGGTGGTGTGCTGAATTGGGCGATTGGGATTGACATGTGTACACTGATGTGTATAAAATTGATGCCTAATAAGAACCTGCAGTATAAAAAAACAAACAAACAAAACAACTAATATTAAACTTTCATTGGGTTATTTGTATGGAAATATGTTAATATAAATGTTTCAGACATTACATGAAATTTCTAAAAATCTTATATGTGTATTTGTATGGAAATATGTATGGAAATATGTTAATATAAATGTTTCAGACATTACATGAAATTTCTAAAAATCTTATATGTTCTGCTATAATGTTATAAGTAATAATCCTAGTTATTACTTTAAAAGGTATATCTCAGAAATAACTAATTTTCTTGTCAACTGCATTATTATGAACTTTCATCAAATCTTTAACTGTGGTCGTTTTTAAGTCTTTTCTCATTTACAGACAGTTCTGGGTGTACTCTGATGCTTTAAGGCAAATATGTTCCTAGTAAAGGGTTTCACCTTCAAGAAATTCATGGCAAAGACTCTGACAAGTACAGGGTTCTGGTAACTGACTGTACTGCTGAACTGAATGAATAAGCATTTTCAGCACTCTCATGAAAAACTGATGAACTCAAAAAAGTGCTAACAAAAGATCAAGATGAAAAAAAAAATTTAATTACATGGGACTGAGTGAACTGATGAGGATGAGTATAATTTTTGTGACTTTCTGTCTGAATTTAAAAAAAAATCCCACAAGGACTCAGAGGCAAAGAATATACACATCAATTTTCACTGCAAAGTAAAGGAGCTGTTACAGTGGAGGATTACTGGACTGAATGTCAATATTATGACATAGTATGAGTGTGTTTCAGGTTTGGTCATTGCAATCGTTGTTGCTTTTGTTGTGGTCATCCATGTACAACGCTTCGTGTCAGTCTATTTATCTCTTGTAAAAATAAAATACACTGTGTGTGTGTGAAAAACAATGTCAACAAACAATAGGGGCTGAAGAAGTTGTGGAGAAAAGCGTAACCTCTCGGTCTGAGTGGGATGTAAACTGGTAACGGCCAAATAATAGGAACAGGACGGCAGTGCGTTTAAAGGTAAAAATTGAGTCACCATATGATCTGGAAGGCCCACTATTGGGCCTGTCACCTGTGAAAGCCAGAATCAAAAAGGCACGGGATGGAAAACCGTGTAATGCAGCAGTATTTACAACAGCCAAGACATGGAAGCAAACAAAATGTCCATCAACAGATAAATGGACAAAGAAGAAGTGGTACACATACCAAATGGAATAGTAGCCTCGGGAAAAAGATGAACAATGCCGTCTTCAGGACTACAGATGAGCCTAGAAATAATCATATTAGGTTAAGTAAGTCAAGAGGGAATGACAAATATCCTATGATACCATGTATACATGTTATCCTAAGATTGCTACCAATGAACATATTTCCACAGAAAAAGACACTCACGGACTTATCAAACAAACTAATGGTTAGCCAAAATGAAAGGTGGGAGGATGGATAAATTAGGACTATGGGGCTAACACAGATATACTAATGTATGTTAAATGTATATAAACATATAACATATAAACTATATGAATTATATAGTCACCAATACATATAAAATATAGAATGACAAAACACCTACCAAATACCAAGGGAGGTCTACCCAACATTCTGTAATAACATACACACAAGGTAACAGAATCCGAAGATGAACAGACATATGTAGGAATCATTGAGCAGATTCTGTACAGCCAGAAAACCACAACACTCTAATCAAATTTACTCCGATAAGAAATAGAAATTAAATTTAAAAAAACAAACATAAGTAAGGTGACATAAACTTCTGGGGGCTTGTCTCAGCACATCCCACTCTAATTTACAACCTTGGAACACTACCTCCAGGAAGACTCTTTTGCACTAGCAACAAGAGTGGAGAACGTAATAATGCTGCTGCCTTGTGGCTGTTTCCCATAACAGCAGCTTTAAACCAAGTGCTAATGGTTGCTTAAGAGTCACAAGGACTGCAGGGCTATAAATGACACCTGTCCTCAAAAAATGCCCTGGGGTAGGGAATAGGCAAGAAAATTCTACACATGACAAATGTTTCAAGAAGTCAATATGAAGAGGGAAGTTGTAGTCCGTCTTTAAAAAAAAAGGACATGCCTAAAGCTCAGTATAAGGAATTATTAGCCACATGCAAATCTAACGTGAAAAAGGTTTCAGCTCACACCAGTCAAATGACCATCAGCAAAAAGTCTACAAACTGTAAAGGCTGAAGGGCTTTTAGAGAACTCTGTACCTTCTAGCTGCTGGTGGAACGTAAAGTGGTAACAGCACTGACGAAAACAGAATGGAGCTGCTTTAAAAGGTAAAAATTGAGCTACCATATGATGCGGCAGGGCACCTTTTGGGCCTATAAGCTAAGACCACCAGAATCGGAAAGACAGAGACAGGCAAATGTGCACTGCAGCAATATTGAAATAGCCAAGACATGGAAGCCAAAAAAAGGTCCATAAACAGATGAATGGACAAAGAAAAAGTGGTATATGGACAGAATGGAATAGTAGCCTAGGGAAAAAAATGAACAATGCCATTTTCAGGACTACAGAGGAGCCTAGAAATCATCATATTAGGTTAAGTAAGTCAAGAGGGAATGACCAATATCCTATGATACCAGGTATACATGTTATTCTACGATTGCTACCAATGAACATATTTCCACAGAGAAAGACACTCACAGACTTATCAAACAAACTAATGGTTAGCCAAAATGAAAGGTGGGAGGATGGATAAATTAGGACTATGGGGCTAACATACATATACTAATGTACGTTAAATGTATATAAACTCTATGAATTAGATAGTCACCAATACATATAAAATACATAATGACAAAAACACCTACCAAATACCAAGGGAGGTCTACTCAACATTCTGTAATAACATACATGGTAACAGGATCCGAAGATGAACAGACATGCGTATGAATCATTGAGCAGATTCTGTACCAGCCAGACAATCAAAACACTCTAATCAAATTTACTCCGATAAGAAATAGAAATTAAATTTAAAAAACAAACATAAGTAAGGAGACATAAACTTCTGGGGGCTTGTCCCAGCACATTCCAGTGTAATTTACAACCTTGGAACACTACCTCCAGGAAGACTCTGTTGCCCCAGTAACAAGAGTTGAGAACGTAATAATGCTGCCGCCTTGTAGCTGTTTCCCACAACAGCAGCTTTACACCAAGTACTAATGGTTGCTTAATAGTCACAAGGACTGCAGGGCTGTAAATGACACCTGTCCTCAAAAAATGCCCTGGGGTAGGGAATAGGCAAGACAATTCAACACATGACAAATGTTTCAAGAAGTCAATATGAAGAGGGAAGTTGTAGTCACTCTTTAAATAAAAAAGGACATGCCTAAAGCTCAGTATAAGGAATTATTAGCCACATGCAAATCCAACTTCCAAAAAGGTTTCAGCTCACACCAGTCAAATGACCATCAGCAAAAAGTCTACAAACTATAAAGGCTGAAGGGCTTTTAGAGAACTCTGTACCTTCTAGCTGCTGGTGGAACGTAAAGTGGTAACAGCACTAACGAAAACAGAATGGAGCTGCTTTAAAAGGTAAAAATTGAGCTACCATATGATGCGGCAGGGCACCTTTTGGGCCTATAACCTAAGACCACCAGAATCGGAAAGACAGAGGCAGGCAAATGTGCACTGCAGCAATATTGAAATAGCCAAGACATGGAAGCAAAAAAGAAAAGGTCCATAATCAGATGAATGGACAAAGAAGAAGTGGCATATGGACAGATTGGAATATCAGTCACACAAAAAATAAAAGAATGGCATATGCAGCACCACAGATGAGCCTAGAGATAATCACACAACGTGAAGTAAGTCAGAATGCGAAAGACAAATGCCCTATGATGTCCCTTATGTTATCTGAAAATTCATAAAAATGAACATATTTCCTAGAGAAAGGCAATCTCAGATTGAGAAGACAAACTTATGGTTAAGCCAAAGAAAAGGTGTGAGGAATGGATAAATTAGGATATTGGGGTTAACACACATATATTAATACATAGAAAATATATAATCCCCAAAGACCTATGGAATACCAAAAGTGGTCTACTCAACACTCTGTAACAACCTACATGGAAAAGGACCCAAAGATCAATAGATATATGTGTATGTGTAAATGAACAAGATTCTGTACACCTAGAGAAAAAGACATTTTTCAATCAAATTTGCTCTGACAAAAACTACAACTTAAAGACACAGACAAGAATTACGGAGGCTAAAACTTATGGGGGTTTGTCCTGGCACATTCCACTCTAATCTGCAACCTAAAAGCACAACTTGCCGCAAGGTTCTGTTTCCCTAGCAAGCAGAGTTGGCAACGTAGAAATGCTGCCACCCTAAGGCCGTTTCCTCAAACACCAGCTTTAAATCTACTGCTAATGGTCACTAATATTCACAAGGACTGCAGGGCTGTAAATGATTCATGCCCTCAAAAAATGTCCTGGGGTAGGGAATGGCCAAAAAAATCCAAACGTGGCAAATTTTTCAAGAAGGCAATTTGAAGCTGTAACTTTAGCTCCATCTTAAAAAAAAAAACGAAAAGAACATTGATAAACGCAAAACATCAGGAATTATGAGACGCATGCAAATCCAATCTACACAAAGGTATCACCTCACAGCAGTCAGAATGACCATCAGCAAAATGTCAACAAACAGAGCATTAACCAAGATGGCGGAGTAGAAGGACGTGCTCTCACTCCCTCTTGCGAGAGCACCAGAATCACAACTGGCTGCTGGACAATCACTGACAGGAAGACCCTGGACTTCACCAAGGAGGATACCCCACGTCCAAGGACAGAGGAGAAGCCACAGGGAGATGGTAGGAGGGGCGCAATCAGAGTAAAATCAAATCCCATCACTGCTGGGTGGGTGACTCACAGACTGGCGAACACTTATACCACAGAAGTCCACCCACTGGAGTGAAGGTTCTGAGCCCCACGTCAGGCTTCCCAACCTGGGGGTCCTGCAACGGGAGGAGGAATTCCTAGAGAATCAGACTTTGAAGCCTAGTGGGAATTGACTGCAGGACTTCTACAGGACTGGGGGAAACAGAGACCCCACTCTTGGAGGGCACACACAAAGTAGTGTGCGCATCGGGACCCAGGGGAAGGAGCAGTGACCCTGGGGGAGACTGAACCAGACCTACCTGCTGGTGTTGGGGGGGGGGGTCCCTGCAGAGGCGGGGGGTGGCTCTGTTTCACCTTGGGGACAAGGACACTGGCAGCGGAGGTTCTGGGAAGTGCTCCTTGGCGTGAGCCCTCCCAGAGCCTGCCATTAACCCCACCAAAGAGCCCAGGTAGGCTCCAGTGTTGGGTTGCCTCAGGCAAAACAACCAACAGGGAGGGAACCCAGCCCCACCCATCAACAGTCAAGTGGATTAAAGTTTTACTGAGCTCTGCCCGCCACAGCAACAGTCAGCTCTACCCACCACCAGAGCCTCCCATCAAGCCTCTTAGATAGCCTCAACCACCAGAGGACAGACAGCAGAAGCAAGAAAAACTACAATCCTGCAGCCTGTGGACCAAAAACCACAGTTACAGAAAGATAGACAAGATGAAAAGGCAGAGGGCTATGTACCAGATGAAGGAACAAGAAAAAACCCCAGAAAAACAACTAAATGAAGTGGAGATAGGCAACCTTCCAGAAAAAGAATTCAGAATAATGATAGTGAAGATGATCCAGGACCTCGGAATAAGAATGGAGGCAAAGATTGAGAAGATGCAAGAAATGATTAACAAAGACCTAGAAGCATTAAAGAACAAACAAACAGAGATGACCAATACAATAACTGAAATGAAAACTACACTAGAAGGAATCAATGGCAGAATAACTGAGGCAGAAGAACGGATAAGTGACCTGGAAGACAGAATGGTGGAATTCACTGCTGCGGGAACAGAATAAAGAAAAAAGAATGAAAAGAAATGAAGACAGCCTAAGAGACCTCTGGGACAACATTAAACGCAACAACATTCGCATTACAGGGGTCCCAGAAGGAGAAGAGAGAGAGAAAGGACCAGAGAAAATATCTGAAGAGATTGTAGTCGAAAACTTCCCTAACATGGGAAAGGAAATAGCCACCCAAGTCCCGGAAGCGCAGAGAGTCCCATACAGGATCAACCCAAGGAGAAACACACCGAGACACATAGTAATCAAAGTGGCAAAAATTAAAGACAAAGAAAAATTATTGAAAGCAGCAAGGGAAAAACGACAAATAACATACAAGGGAACTCCCATAAGGTTAACAGCTGATTTCTCAGCAGAAACTCTACAAGCCAGAAGGGAGTGGCATGATATACTTCAAGTGATGAAAGGGAAGAACCTACAACCGAGATTACTCTACCCGGCAAGGATCTCATTTAGATTTGATGGAGAAATCAAAAGCTTTACAGACAAGCAAAAGCTACGAGAATTCAGCACCACCAAACCAGCTCTACAACAAATGCTAAAGGAACTTCTCTAAGTGGGAAACACAAGAGAAGAAAAGGACCTACAAAAACAAACCCAAAACAATTAAGAAAATGGTCACAGGAACATACATATCGATAATTACCTTAAACGTGAATGGATTAAATGCCCCAACCAAAAGACATAGACTGGCTGAATGGATACAAAAACAAGACCCATATATATGCTGTCTACAAGAGACCCACTTTAGACCTAGGGACACATACAGACTGAAAGTGAGGGGATGGGAAAAGATATTCCATGCAAATGGAAATCAAAAGAAAGCTGGAGAGTAGCTATACTCGTATCAGATAAAATAGACTTGAAAATAAAGAATGTTGCAAGAGACAAGGAAGGACACTACATAATGATCAAGGGATCAATCCAAGAAGAAGATATAACGATTATAAATATATATGCACCCAACCTAGGAGCACCTCAATACATAAGGCAACTGCTAACAGCTATAAAAGAGGAAATCGACAGTAACACAATAATAGTGGGGGGGCTTTAACACCTCACTTACACCAAAGGACAGATCATCCAAAATGAAAATGAATAAGGAAACAGAAGCTTTAAATGACACAATAGACCAGTTAGAGTTAATGGATATATATAGGACATTCCATCCAAAAACAGCAGATTACACGTTCTTCTCAAGTGCGCACGGAACATTCTCCAGGATAGATCACATCTTGGGTCACAAATCAAGCCTCAGTAAATTTAAGAAAATTGAAATCATATCAAGCATCTTTTCGGACCACAACGCTATGAGATTAGAAATGAATTACAGGGGAAAAAAACGTAAAACAGACAAACACATGGAGGCTAAACGATACGTTACTAAATAACCAAGAGATCACTGAAGAAATCAGAGAGGCAATCAAAAAATACCTAGAGACAAATGACAATGAAAACACGACGACCCAAAACCTATGGGATGCAGCAAAAGCAGTTCTAAGAGGGAAGTTTATCGCTATACAAGCCTGTCTCAAGAAACAAGAAAAATCTCAAGTAAACAATCTAACCTTACACCTAAAGAAACTAGAGAAAGAAGAACAAACAAAACCCAAAGTTAGCAGAAGGAAAGAAATCATAAAGATCAGAGCAGAAATAAATGAAATAGAGACAAAGAAAACAATAGCAAAGATCAATAAAACTAAAAGTTGCTTCTTTGAGAAGATAAACAAAATTGATAAGCCATTAGCCAGACTCATCAAGAAAAAGAGGGAGAGGACTCAAATCAATAGAATCCGAAATGAAAAAGGAGAAGTTACAACAGACACCGCAGAAATACAAAGCATCCTAAGAGACTACTACAAGCAACTTTATGCCAATAAAATGGACAACCTGGAAGAAATGGACACATTTTTAGAAAGGCATAACCTTCCAAGACTGAACCAGGAAGAAACAGAAAATATGAACAGACCAATCACAAGTAATGAAATTGAAAGTGTGATTAAAAATCTTCCAACAAACAAAAGTCCAGGACCAGATGGCTTCACAGGTGAATTCTGTCAAACATTTAGAGAAGAGCTAACACCTATCCTTCTCAAACTCTTCCAAAAAATTGCAGAGGAAGGAACACTCCCAAACTCATTCTATGAGGCCACCATCACCCTGATACCAAAACCAGACAAAGACACTACAAAAAAAGAAAATTACAGACCAATATCACTGATGAATACAGATGCAAAAATCCTCAACAAAATACTAGCAAACAGAATCCAACAACACATTAAAAGGATCATACACCACGATCAAGTGGCATTTATCCCAGGGATGCAAGGATTCTTCAATATACGCAAATCAATCAATGTGATACACCATATTAACAAACTGAAGAATAAAAACCATATGATCATCTCAATAGATGCAGAAAAAGCTTTTGACAAAATTCAACACCCAGTTATGATAAAAACTCTCCAGAAAGTGGGCATAGAGGGAACCTACCTCCACATAATAAAGGCCATATATGACAAACCCACAGCAAACATCATTCTCAATGGTGAAGAACTGAAAGCATTTCCTCTAAGATCAGGAACGAGACAAGGAGGTCCACTCTCACCACTATTATTCAACATAGTTCTGGAAGTCCTAGCCACGGCAATCAGAGAAGAAAAAGAAATAAAAGGAATACAAATGGGAAAAGAAGAAGTACAACTGTCACTGTTTGCGGACGCCGTGATACCATACATAGAGAATCCTAAAACTGCCACCAGAAAACTGCTAGAGCTAATGAATGAATATGGTAAAGTTGCAGGATACAAAATGAATGCACAGAAATCTCTTGCATTCCTATACACGAATGATGAACAATCTGAAAGAGAAATTATGGAAACACTCCCATTTACCAGTGCAACAAAAAGAATAAAATACCTAGGAATAAACCTACCTAGGGAGACAAAAGACCTGTATGCAGAAAACGATAAGACACTGATGAAAGAAATTAAAGATGATACCAACAGATGGAGAGATATACCATGTTCTTGGATTGGAAGAATCAACATTGTGAAAATGAGTATACTACCCAAAGCAATATACAGATTCAATGCAATCCCTATCAAATTACCAATGGCATTTTTTACGGAGCTAGAACAAATCATCTTAAAATTTGTATGGAGTCACAAAAGACCCCGAATAGCCAAAGCAGTCTGGAGGGAAAAAAATGGAGCTGGAGGAATCAGACTCCCTGACTTCAGACTATACTACAAAGCTACAGTAATCAAGACAATATGGTACTGGCACAAAAACAGAAACACAGATCAATGGAACAAGATAGAAAAGCCCAGAGACTAACCCACGCACCTATGGTCAACTAATCTATGACAAAGGAGGCAAAGATATACAATGGAGAAAAGACAGTCTCTTCAGTAAGTGGTGCTGGGAAAACTGGACAGCTCCGTGTAAAAGAATGAAATTAGAATACTCCCTAACACCATACACAAAAATAAACTCAAAATGGATTAGAGACCTAAATATAAGACTGGACACTATAAAACTCTTAGAGGAAAACACAGGAAGAACACTCTTTGACATAAATCACAGCAAGATCTGTTTTGATCCACCTCCTAGAGTAATGGAAATAAAAACAAAAATAAACAAATGGGACCTAATGAAACTTCAAAGCTTTTGCACAGCAAACGAAACCGTAAACAAGACGAAGAGACAACCCTCGGAATGGGAGAAAATATTTGCAAACGAATCAACGGACAAAGGATTAATCTCCAAAATATATAAACAGCTCATTCAGCTCAATATTAAAGAAACAAACACCCCAATCCAAAAATGGGCAGAAGACCTAAATAGACATTTCTCCAAAGAAGACATACAGACGGCCACGAAGCACATGAAAAGATGCTCAACATCGCTAATTATTAGAGAAATGCCAATCAAAACTACAATGAGGTATCACCTCACTCCTGTTAGAATGGGCATCATCGGAAAATCTACAAACAACAAATGCTGGAGAGGGTGTGGAGAAAAGGGAACCCTCTTGCACTGTTGGTGGGAATGTAAATTGATACAGCCACTATGGAGAACAACACGGAGGTCCCTTAAAAAAACTAAAAATAGAATTACCATATGACCCAGCAATCCCACTACTGAGCATATACCCAGAGAAAACCGTAATTCAAAAAGACACATGCACCCGAATGTTCATTGCAGCACTATTTACAATAGCCAGGTCATGGAAGCAACCTAAATGCCCATCACCAGACGAATGGATAAAGAAGTTGTGGTACATATATACAATGGAATATTACTCAGCCATAAAAAGGAACGAAATTGAGTCATTTGTTGAGAAGTGGATGGCTCTAGAGACTGTCATACAGAGTGAAGTAAGTCAGAAAGAGAAAAACAAATATCGTATATTAATGCATGTATGTGGAACCTAGAAAAATGGTACAGATGAGCCGGTTTGCAGGGCAGAAGTTGAGACACAGATGTAGAGAATGGACATATGGACACCAAGGGGGGAAAACTGCGGTGGGGTGGGGATGGTGGTGTGCTGAATTGGGCGATTGGGATTGACATGTATACACTGATGTGTATAAAATTGATGCCTAATAAGAACCTGCAGTATAAAAAAACAAACAAACAAAACAACTAATATTAAACTTTCATTGGGTTATTTGTATGGAAATATGTTAATATAAATGTTTCAGACATTACATGAAATTTCTAAAAATCTTATATGTGTATTTGTATGGAAATATGTATGGAAATATGTTAATATAAATGTTTCAGACATTACATGAAATTTCTAAAAATCTTATATGTTCTGCTATAATGTTATAAGTAATAATCCTAGTTATTACTTTAAAATGTATATCTCAGAAATAACTAATTTTCTTGTCAACTGCATTATTATGAACTTTCATCAAATCTTTAACTGTGGTCGTTTTTAAGTCTTTTCTCATTTACAGACAGTTCTGGGTGTACTCTGATGCTTTGGCAAATATGTTCCTAGTAAAGGGTTTCATCTTCAAGAAATTCATGGCAAAGACTCTGACAAGTACAGGGTTCTGGTAACTGACTGTACTGCTGAACTGAATGAATAAGCATTTTCAGCACTCTCATGAAAAACTGATGAACTCAAAAAAGTGCTAACAAAAGATCAAGATGAAAAAAAAAATTTAATTACATGGGACTGAGTGAACTGATGAGGAGGAGTATAATTTTTGTGACTTTCTGTCTGAATTTAAAAAAAAATCCCACAAGGACTCAGAGGCAAAGAATATACAAATCAATTTTCACTGCAAAGTAAAGGAGCTGTTACAGTGGAGGATTACTGGACTGAATGTCAATATTATGACATAGTATGAGTGTGTTTCAGGTTTGGTCATTGCAATCGTTGTTGCTTTTGTTGTGGTCATCCATGTACAACGCTTCGTGTCAGTCTATTTATCTCTTGTAAAAATAAAATACACTGTGTGTGTGTGTGAAAAACAATGTCAACAAACAGTAGGGGCTGAAGAAGTTGTGGAGAAAAGCGTAACCTCTCGGTCTGAGTGGGATGTAAACTGGTAACGGCCAAATAATAGGAACAGGACGGCAGTGCGTTTAAAGGTAAAAATTGAGTCACCATATGATCTGGAAGGCCCACTATTGGGCCTGTCACCTGTGAAAGCCAGAATCAAAAAGGCACGGGATGGAAAACCGTGTAATGCAGCAGTATTTACAACAGCCAAGACATGGAAGCAAACAAAATGTCCATCAACAGATAAATGGACAAAGAAGAAGTGGTACACATACCAAATGGAATAGTAGCCTCGGGAAAAAGATGAACAATGCCGTCTTCAGGACTACAGATGAGCCTAGAAATAATCATATTAGGTTAAGTAAGTCGTCAAGAGAGGGAATGACAAATATCCTATGATACCATGTATACATGTTATCCTAAGATTGCTACCAATGAACATATTTCCACAGAAAAAGACACTCACGGACTTATCAAACAAACTAATGGTTAGCCAAAATGAAAGGTGGGAGGATGGATAAATTAGGACTACGGGGCTAACACAGATATACTAATGTATGTTAAATGTATATAAACATATAACATATAAACTATATGAATTATATAGTCACCAATACATATAAAATATAGAATGACAAAACACCTACCAAATACCAAGGGAGGTCTACGCAACATTCTGTAATAACATACACACAAGGTAACAGAATCCGAAGATGAACAGACATATGTAGGAATCATTGAGCAGATTCTGTACAGCCAGAAAACCACAACACTCTAATCAAATTTACTCCGATAAGAAATAGAAATTAAATTTAAAAAAACAAACATAAGTAAGGTGACATAAACTTCTGGGGGCTTGTCTCAGCACATCCCACTCTAATTTACAACCTTGGAACACTACCTCCAGGAAGACTCTTTTGCACTAGCAACAAGAGTGGAGAACGTAATAATGCTGCTGCCTTGTGGCTGTTTCCCATAACAGCAGCTTTAAACCAAGTGCTAATGGTTGCTTAAGAGTCACAAGGACTGCAGGGCTATAAATGACACCTGTCCTCAAAAAATGCCCTGGGGTAGGGAATAGGCAAGAAAATTCTACACATGACAAATGTTTCAAGAAGTCAATATGAAGAGGGAAGTTGTAGTCCGTCTTTAAAAAAAAAGGACATGCCTAAAGCTCAGTATAAGGAATTATTAGCCACATGCAAATCTAACGTGAAAAAGGTTTCAGCTCACACCAGTCAAATGACCATCAGCAAAAAGTCTACAAACTATAAAGGCTGAAGGGCTTTTAGAGAACTCTGTACCTTCTAGCTGCTGGTGGAACGTAAAGTGGTAACAGCACTGACGAAAACAGAATGGAGCTGCTTTAAAAGGTAAAAATTGAGCTACCATATGATGTGGCAGGGCACCTTTTGGGCCTATAAGCTAAGACCACCAGAATCGGAAAGACAGAGACAGGCAAATGTGCACTGCAGCAATATTGAAATAGCCAAGACATGGAAGCCAAAAAAAGGTCCATAAACAGATGAATGGACAAAGAAAAAGTGGTATATGGACAGAATGGAATAGTAGCCTAGGGAAAAAAATGAACAATGCCATTTTCAGGACTACAGAGGAGCCTAGAAATCATCATATTAGGTTAAGTAAGTCAAGAGGGAATGACCAATATCCTATGATATCAGGTATACATGTTATTCTACGATTGCTACCAATGAACATATTTCCACAGAGAAAGACACTCACAGACTTATCAAACAAACTAATGGTTAGCCAAAATGAAAGGTGGGAGGATGGATAAATTAGGACTATGGGGCTAACATACATATACTAATGTACGTTAAATGTATATAAACTATATGAATTAGATAGTCACCAATACATATAAAATACATAATGACAAAAACACCTACCAAATACCAAGGGAGGTCTACTCAACATTCTGTAATAACATACATGGTAACAGGATCCGAAGATGAACAGACATGCGTATGAATCATTGAGCAGATTCTGTACCAGCCAGACAATCAAAACACTCTAATCAAATTTACTCCGATAAGAAATAGAAATTAAATTTCAAAAACAAACATAAGTAAGGAGACATAAACTTCTGGGGGCTTGTCCCAGCACATTCCAGTGTAATTTACAACCTTGGAACACTACCTCCAGGAAGACTCTGTTGCCCCAGTAACAAGAGTTGAGAACGTAATAATGCTGCCGCCTTGTAGCTGTTTCCCACAACAGCAGCTTTACACCAAGTACTAATGGTTGCTTAATAGTCACAAGGACTGCAGGGCTGTAAATGACACCTGTCCTCAAAAAATGCCCTGGGGTAGGGAATAGGCAAGACAATTCAACACATGACAAATGTTTCAAGAAGTCAATATGAACAGGGAAGTTGTAGTCACTCTTTAAATAAAAAAGGACATGCCTAAAGCTCAGTATAAGGAATTATTAGCCACATGCAAATCCAACTTCCAAAAAGGTTTCAGCTCACACCAGTCAAATGACCATCAGCAAAAAGTCTACAAACTATAAAGGCTGAAGGGCTTTTAGAGAACTCTGTACCTTCTAGCTGCTGGTGGAACGTAAAGTGGTAACAGCACTAACGAAAACAGAATGGAGCTGCTTTAAAAGGTAAAAATTGAGCTACCATATGATGCGGCAGGGCACCTTTTGGGCCTATAACCTAAGACCACCAGAATCGGAAAGACAGAGGCAGGCAAATGTGCACTGCAGCAATATTGAAATAGCCAAGACATGGAAGCAAAAAAGAAAAGGTCCATAATCAGATGAATGGACAAAGAAGAAGTGGTATATGGACAGATTGGAATATCAGTCACACAAAAAATAAAAGAATGGCATATGCAGCACCACAGATGAGCCTAGAGATAATCACACAACGTGAAGTAAGTCAGAATGCGAAAGACAAATGCCCTATGATGTCCCTTATGTTATCTGAAAATTCATAAAAATGAACATATTTCCTAGAGAAAGGCAATCTCAGATTGAGAAGACAAACTTATGGTTAAGCCAAAGAAAAGGTGTGAGGAATGGATAAATTAGGATATTGGGGTTAACACACATATATTAATACATAGAAAATATATAATCCCCAAAGACCTATGGAATACCAAAAGTGGTCTACTCAACACTCTGTAACAACCTACATGGAAAAGGACCCAAAGATCAATAGATATATGTATATGTGTAAATGAACAAGATTCTGTACACCTAGAGAAAAAGACATTTTTCAATCAAATTTGCTCTGACAAAAACTACAACTTAAAGACACAGACAAGAATTACGGAGGCTAAAACTTATGGGGGTTTGTCCTGGCACATTCCACTCTAATCTGCAACCTAAAAGCACAACTTGCCGCAAGGTTCTGTTTCCCTAGCAAGCAGAGTTGGCAACGTAGAAATGCTGCCACCCTAAGGCCGTTTCCTCAAACACCAGCTTTAAATCTACTGCTAATGGTCACTAATATTCACAAGGACTGCAGGGCTGTAAATGATTCATGCCCTCAAAAAATGTCCTGGGGTAGGGAATGGCCAAAAAAATCCAAACGTGGCAAATTTTTCAAGAAGGCAATTTGAAGCTGTAACTTTAGCTCCATCTTAAAAAAAAAACGAAAAGAACATTGATAAACGCAAAACATCAGGAATTATGAGACGCATGCAAATCCAATCTACACAAAGGTATCACCTCACAGCAGTCAGAATGACCATCAGCAAAATGTCAACAAACAGAGCATTAACCAAGATGGCGGAGTAGAAGGACGTGCTCTCACTCCCTCTTGCGAGAGCACCAGAATCACAACTGGCTGCTGGACAATCACTGACAGGAAGACCCTGGACTTCACCAAGGAGGATACCCCACGTCCAAGGACAGAGGAGAAGCCACAGGGAGATGGTAGGAGGGGCGCAATCAGAGTAAAATCAAATCCCATCACTGCTGGGTGGGTGACTCACAGACTGGCGAACACTTATACCACAGAAGTCCACCCACTGGAGTGAAGGTTCTGAGCCCCACGTCAGGCTTCCCAACCTGGGGGTCCTGCAACGGGAGGAGGAATTCCTAGAGAATCAGACTTTGAAGCCTAGTGGGAATTGACTGCAGGACTTCTACAGGACTGGGGGAAACAGAGACCCCACTCTTGGAGGGCACACACAAAGTAGTGTGCGCATCGGGACCCAGGGGAAGGAGCAGTGACCCTGGGGGAGACTGAACCAGACCTACCTGCTGGTGTTGGGGGGGGGGTCCCTGCAGAGGCGGGGGGTGGCTCTGTTTCACCTTGGGGACAAGGACACTGGCAGCGGAGGTTCTGGGAAGTGCTCCTTGGCGTGAGCCCTCCCAGAGCCTGCCATTAACCCCACCAAAGAGCCCAGGTAGGCTCCAGTGTTGGGTTGCCTCAGGCAAAACAACCAACAGGGAGGGAACCCAGCCCCACCCATCAACAGTCAAGTGGATTAAAGTTTTACTGAGCTCTGCCCGCCACAGCAACAGTCAGCTCTAACCACCACCAGAGCCTCCCATCAAGCCTCTTAGATAGCCTCAACCACCAGAGGGCAGACAGCAGAAGCAAGAAAAACTACAATCCTGCAGCCTGTGGACCAAAAACCACAGTTACAGAAAGATAGACAAGATGAAAAGGCAGAGGGCTATGTACCAGATGAAGGAACAAGAAAAAACCCCAGAAAAACAACTAAATGAAGTGGAGATAGGCAACCTTCCAGAAAAAGAATTCAGAATAATGATAGTGAAGATGATCCAGGACCTCGGAATAAGAATGGAGGCAAAGATTGAGAAGATGCAAGAAATGATTAACAAAGACCTAGAAGAATTAAAGAACAAACAAACAGAGATGACCAATACAATAACTGAAATGAAAACTACACTAGAAGGAATCAATGGCAGAATAACTGAGGCAGAAGAACGGATAAGTGACCTGGAAGACAGAATGGTGGAATTCACTGCTGCGGGAACAGAATAAAGAAAAAAGAATGAAAAGAAATGAAGACAGCCTAAGAGACCTCTGGGACAACATTAAACGCAACAACATTCGCATTACAGGGGTCCCAGAAGGAGAAGAGAGAGAGAAAGGACCAGAGAAAATATCTGAAGAGATGATAGTCGAAAACTTCCCTAACATGGGAAAGGAAATAGCCACCCAAGTCCAGGAAGCGCAGAGAGTCCCATACAGGATCAACCCAAGGAGAAACACACCGAGACACATAGTAATCAAAGTGGCAAAAATTAAAGACAAAGAAAAATTATTGAAAGCAGCAAGGGAAAAACGACAAATAACATACAAGGGAACTCCCATAAGGTTAACAGCTGATTTCTCAGCAGAAACTCTACAAGCCAGAAGGGAGTGGCATGATATACTTCAAGTGATGAAAGGGAAGAACCTACAACCGAGATTACTCTACCCGGCAAGGATCTCATTTAGATTTGATGGAGAAATCAAAAGCTTTACAGACAAGCAAAAGCTACGAGAATTCAGCACCACCAAACCAGCTCTACAACAAATGCTAAAGGAACTTCTCTAAGTGGGAAACACAAGAGAAGAAAAGGACCTACAAAAACAAACCCAAAACAATTAAGAAAATGGTCACAGGAACATACATATCGATAATTACCTTAAACGTGAATGGATTAAATGCCCCGACCAAAAGACATAGACTGGCTGAATGGATACAAAAACAAGACCCATATATATGCTGTCTACAAGAGACCCACTTTAGACCTAGGGACACATACAGACTGAAAGTGAGGGGATGGGAAAAGATATTCCATGCAAATGGAAATCAAAAGAAAGCTGGAGAGTAGCTATACTCGTATCAGATAAAATAGACTTGAAAATAAAGAATGTTGCAAGAGACAAGGAAGGACACTACATAATGATCAAGGGATCAATCCAAGAAGAAGATATAACGATTATAAATATATATGCACCCAACCTAGGAGCACCTCAATACATAAGGCAACTGCTAACAGCTATAAAAGAGGAAATCGACAGTAACACAATAATAGTGGGGGGGCTTTAACACCTCACTTACACCAAAGGACAGATCATCCAAAATGAAAATGAATAAGGAAACAGAAGCTTTAAATGACACAATAGACCAGTTAGAGTTAATGGATATATATAGGACATTCCATCCAAAAACAGCAGATTACACGTTCTTCTCAAGTGCGCACGGAACATTCTCCAGGATAGATCACATCTTGGGTCACAAATCAAGCCTCAGTAAATTTAAGAAAATTGAAATCATATCAAGCATCTTTTCGGACCACAACGCTATGAGATTAGAAATGAATTACAGGGGAAAAAAACGTAAAACAGACAAACACATGGAGGCTAAACGATACGTTACTAAATAACCAAGAGATCACTGAAGAAATCAGAGAGGCAATCAAAAAATACCTAGAGACAAATGACAATGAAAACACGACGACCCAAAACCTATGGGATGCAGCAAAAGCAGTTCTAAGAGGGAAGTTTATCGCTATACAAGCCTGTCTCAAGAAACAAGAAAAATCTCAAGTAAACAATCTAACCTTACACCTAAAGAAACTAGAGAAAGAAGAACAAACAAAACCCAAAGTTAGCAGAAGGAAAGAAATCATAAAGATCAGAGCAGAAATAAATGAAATAGAGACAAAGAAAACAATAGCAAAGATCAATAAAACTAAAAGTTGCTTCTTTGAGAAGATAAACAAAATTGATAAGCCATTAGCCAGACTCATCAAGAAAAAGAGGGAGAGGACTCAAATCAATAGAATCCGAAATGAAAAAGGAGAAGTTACAACAGACACCGCAGAAATACAAAGCATCCTAAGAGACTACTACAAGCAACTTTATGCCAATAAAATGGACAACCTGGAAGAAATGGACACATTTTTAGAAAGGCATAACCTTCCAAGACTGAACCAGGAAGAAACAGAAAATATGAACAGACCAATCACAAGTAATGAAATTGAAAGTGTGATTAAAAATCTTCCAACAAACAAAAGTCCAGGACCAGATGGCTTCACAGGTGAATTCTGTCAAACATTTAGAGAAGAGCTAACACCTATCCTTCTCAAACTCTTCCAAAAAATTGCAGAGGAAGGAACACTCCCAAACTCATTCTATGAGGCCACCATCACCCTGATACCAAAACCAGACAAAGACACTACAAAAAAAGAAAATTACAGACCAATATCACTGATGAATACAGATGCAAAAATCCTCAACAAAATACTAGCAAACAGAATCCAACAACACATTAAAAGGATCATACACCACGATCAAGTGACATTTATCCCAGGGATGCAAGGATTCTTCAATATACGCAAATCAATCAATGTGATACACCATATTAACAAACTGAAGAATAAAAACCATATGATCATCTCAATAGATGCAGAAAAAGCTTTTGACAAAATTCAACACCCAGTTATGATAAAAACTCTCCAGAAAGTGGGCATAGAGGGAACCTACCTCCACATAATAAAGGCCATATATGACAAACCCACAGCAAACATCATTCTCAATGGTGAAAAACTGAAAGCATTTCCTCTAAGATCAGGAACGAGACAAGGAGGTCCACTCTCACCACTATTATTCAACATAGTTCTGGAAGTCCTAGCCACGGCAATCAGAGAAGAAAAAGAAATAAAAGGAATACAAATGGGAAAAGAAGAAGTACAACTGTCACTGTTTGCGGACGACGTGATACTATACATAGAGAATCCTAAAACTGCCACCAGAAAACTGCTAGAGCTAATGAATGAATATGGTAAAGTTGCAGGATACAAAATGAATGCACAGAAATCTCTTGCATTCCTATACACGAATGATGAACAATCTGAAAGAGAAATTATGGAAACACTCCCATTTACCAGTGCAACAAAAAGAATAAAATACCTAGGAATAAACCTACCTAGGGAGACAAAAGACCTGTATGCAGAAAACGATAAGACACTGATGAAAGAAATTAAAGATGATACCAACAGATGGAGAGATATACCATGTTCTTGGATTGGAAGAATCAACATTGTGAAAATGAGTATACTACCCAAAGCAATATACAGATTCAATGCAATCCCTATCAAATTACCAATGGCATTTTTTACGGAGCTAGAACAAATCATCTTAAAATTTGTATGGAGTCACAAAAGACCCCGAATAGCCAAAGCAGTCTGGAGGGAAAAAAATGGAGCTGGAGGAATCAGACTCCCTGACTTCAGACTATACTACAAAGCTACAGTAATCAAGACAATATGGTACTGGCACAAAAACAGAAACACAGATCAATGGAACAAGATAGAAAAGCCCAGAGACTAACCCACGCACCTATGGTCAACTAATCTATGACAAAGGAGGCAAAGATATACAATGGAGAAAAGACAGTCTCTTCAATAAGTGGTGCTGGGAAAACTGGACAGCTCCATGTAAAAGAATGAAATTAGAATACTCCCTAACACCATACACAAAAATAAACTCAAAATGGATTAGAGACCTAAATATAAGACTGGACACTATAAAACTCTTAGAGGAAAACACAGGAAGAACACTCTTTGACATAAATCACAGCAAGATCTGTTTTGATCCACCTCCTAGAGTAATGGAAATAAAAACAAAAATAAACAAATGGGACCTAATGAAACTTCAAAGCTTTTGCACAGCAAACGAAACCGTAAACAAGACGAAGAGACAACCCTCGGAATGGGAGAAAATATTTGCAAACGAATCAACGGACAAAGGATTAATCTCCAAAATATATAAACAGCTCATTCAGCTCAATATTAAAGAAACAAACACCCCAATCCAAAAATGGGCAGAAGACCTAAATAGACATTTCTCCAAAGAAGACATACAGACGGCCACGAAGCACATGAAAAGATGCTCAACATCGCTAATTATTAGAGAAATGCCAATCAAAACTACAATGAGGTATCACCTCACTCCTGTTAGAATGGGCATCATCAGAAAATCTACAAACAACAAATGCTGGAGAGGGTGTGGAGAAAAGGGAACCCTCTTGCACTGTTGGTGGGAATGTAAATTGATACAGCCACTATGGAGAACAACACGGAGGTCCCTTAAAAAAACTAAAAATAGAATTACCATATGACCCAGCAATCCCACTACTGAGCATATACCCAGAGAAAACCGTAATTCAAAAAGACACATGCACCCGAATGTTCATTGCAGCACTATTTACAATAGCCAGGTCATGGAAGCAACCTAAATGCCCATCACCAGACGAATGGATAAAGAAGTTGTGGTACATATATACAATGGAATATTACTCAGCCATAAAAAGGAACGAAATTGAGTCATTTGTTGAGAAGTGGATGGCTCTAGAGACTGTCATACAGAGTGAAGTAAGTCAGAAAGAGAAAAACAAATATCGTATATTAATGCATGTATGTGGAACCTAGAAAAATGGTACAGATGAGCCGGTTTGCAGGGCAGAAGTTGAGACACAGATGTAGAGAATGGACATATGGACACCAAGGGGGGAAAACTGCGGTGGGGTGGGGATGGTGGTGTGCTGAATTGGGCGATTGGGATTGACATGTATACACTGATGTGTATAAAATTGATGCCTAATAAGAACCTGCAGTATAAAAAAACAAACAAACAAAACAACTAATATTAAACTTTCATTGGGTTATTTGTATGGAAATACGTTAATATAAATGTTTCAGACATTACATGAAATTTCTAAAAATCTTATATGTGTATTTGTATGGAAATATGTATGGAAATATGTTAATATAAATGTTTCAGACATTACATGAAATTTCTAAAAATCTTATATGTTCTGCTATAATGTTATAAGTAATAATCCTAGTTATTACTTTAAAATGTATATCTCAGAAATAACTAATTTTCTTGTCAACTGCATTATTATGAACTTTCATCAAATCTTTAACTGTGGTCGTTTTTAAGTCTTTTCTCATTTACAGACAGTTCTGGGTGTACTCTGATGCTTTGGCAAATATGTTCCTAGTAAAGGGTTTCACCTTCAAGAAATTCATGGCAAAGACTCTGACAAGTACAGGGTTCTGGTAACTGACTGTACTGCTGAACTGAATGAATAAGCATTTTCAGCACTCTCATGAAAAACTGATGAACTCAAAAAAGTGCTAACAAAAGATCAAGATGAAAAAAAAATTTAATTACATGGGACTGAGTGAACTGATGAGGAGGAGTATAATTTTTGTGACTTTCTGTCTGAATTAAAAAAAAAATCCCACAAGGACTCAGAGGCAAAGAATATACAAATCAATTTTCACTGCAAAGTAAAGGAGCTGTTACAGTGGAGGATTACTGGACTGAATGTCAATATTATGACATAGTATGAGTGTGTTTCAGGTTTGGTCATTGCAATCGTTGTTGCTTTTGTTGTGGTCATCCATGTACAACGCTTCGTGTCAGTCTATTTATCTCTTGTAAAAATAAAATACACTGTGTGTGTGTGAAAAACAATGTCAACAAACAATAGGTGCTGAAGAAGTTGTGGAGAAAAGCGTAACCTCTCGGTCTGAGTGGGATGTAAACTGGTAACGGCCAAATAATAGGAACAGGACGGCAGTGCGTTTAAAGGTAAAAATTGAGTCACCATATGATCTGGAAGGCCCACTATTGGGCCTGTCACCTGTGAAAGCCAGAATCAAAAAGGCACGGGATGGAAAACCGTGTAATGCAGCAGTATTTACAACAGCCAAGACATGGAAGCAAACAAAATGTCCATCAACAGATAAATGGACAAAGAAGAAGTGGTACACATACCAAATGGAATAGTAGCCTCGGGAAAAAGATGAACAATGCCGTCTTCAGGACTACAGATGAGCCTAGAAATAATCATATTAGGTTAAGTAAGTCAAGAGGGAATGACAAATATCCTATGATACCATGTATACATGTTATCCTAAGATTGCTACCAATGAACATATTTCCACAGAAAAAGACACTCACGGACTTATCAAACAAACTAATGGTTAGCCAAAATGAAAGGTGGGAGGATGGATAAATTAGGACTATGGGGCTAACACAGATATACTAATGTATGTTAAATGTATATAAACATATAACATATAAACTATATGAATTATATAGTCACCAATACATATAAAATATAGAATGACAAAACACCTACCAAATACCAAGGGAGGTCTACGCAACATTCTGTAATAACATACACACAAGGTAACAGAATCCGAAGATGAACAGACATATGTAGGAATCATTGAGCAGATTCTGTACAGCCAGAAAACCACAACACTCTAATCAAATTTACTCCGATAAGAAATAGAAATTAAATTTAAAAAAACAAACATAAGTAAGGTGACATAAACTTCTGGGGGCTTGTCTCAGCACATCCCACTCTAATTTACAACCTTGGAACACTACCTCCAGGAAGACTCTTTTGCACTAGCAACAAGAGTGGAGAACGTAATAATGCTGCTGCCTTGTGGCTGTTTCCCATAACAGCAGCTTTAAACCAAGTGCTAATGGTTGCTTAAGAGTCACAAGGACTGCAGGGCTATAAATGACACCTGTCCTCAAAAAATGCCCTGGGGTAGGGAATAGGCAAGAAAATTCTACACATGACAAATGTTTCAAGAAGTCAATATGAAGAGGGAAGTTGTAGTCCGTCTTTAAAAAAAAAGGACATGCCTAAAGCTCAGTATAAGGAATTATTAGCCACATGCAAATCTAACGTGAAAAAGGTTTCAGCTCACACCAGTCAAATGACCATCAGCAAAAAGTCTACAAACTATAAAGGCTGAAGGGCTTTTAGAGAACTCTGTACCTTCTAGCTGCTGGTGGAACGTAAAGTGGTAACAGCACTGACGAAAACAGAATGGAGCTGCTTTAAAAGGTAAAAATTGAGCTACCATATGATGTGGCAGGGCACCTTTTGGGCCTATAAGCTAAGACCACCAGAATCGGAAAGACAGAGACAGGCAAATGTGCACTGCAGCAATATTGAAATAGCCAAGACATGGAAGCCAAAAAAAGGTCCATAAACAGATGAATGGACAAAGAAAAAGTGGTATATGGACAGAATGGAATAGTAGCCTAGGGAAAAAAATGAACAATGCCATTTTCAGGACTACAGAGGAGCCTAGAAATCATCATATTAGGTTAAGTAAGTCAAGAGGGAATGACCAATATCCTATGATATCAGGTATACATGTTATTCTACGATTGCTACCAATGAACATATTTCCACAGAGAAAGACACTCACAGACTTATCAAACAAACTAATGGTTAGCCAAAATGAAAGGTGGGAGGATGGATAAATTAGGACTATGGGGCTAACATACATATACTAATGTACGTTAAATGTATATAAACTATATGAATTAGATAGTCACCAATACATATAAAATACATAATGACAAAAACACCTACCAAATACCAAGGGAGGTCTACTCAACATTCTGTAATAACATACGTGGTAACAGGATCCGAAGATGAACAGACATGCGTATGAATCATTGAGCAGATTCTGTACCAGCCAGACAATCAAAACACTCTAATCAAATTTACTCCGATAAGAAATAGAAATTAAATTTCAAAAACAAACATAAGTAAGGAGACATAAACTTCTGGGGGCTTGTCCCAGCACATTCCAGTGTAATTTACAACCTTGGAACACTACCTCCAGGAAGACTCTGTTGCCCCAGTAACAAGAGTTGAGAACGTAATAATGCTGCCGCCTTGTAGCTGTTTCCCACAACAGCAGCTTTACACCAAGTACTAATGGTTGCTTAATAGTCACAAGGACTGCAGGGCTGTAAATGACACCTGTCCTCAAAAAATGCCCTGGGGTAGGGAATAGGCAAGACAATTCAACACATGACAAATGTTTCAAGAAGTCAATATGAACAGGGAAGTTGTAGTCACTCTTTAAATAAAAAAGGACATGCCTAAAGCTCAGTATAAGGAATTATTAGCCACATGCAAATCCAACTTCCAAAAAGGTTTCAGCTCACACCAGTCAAATGACCATCAGCAAAAAGTCTACAAACTATAAAGGCTGAAGGGCTTTTAGAGAACTCTGTACCTTCTAGCTGCTGGTGGAACGTAAAGTGGTAACAGCACTAACGAAAACAGAATGGAGCTGCTTTAAAAGGTAAAAATTGAGCTACCATATGATGCGGCAGGGCACCTTTTGGGCCTATAACCTAAGACCACCAGAATCGGAAAGACAGAGGCAGGCAAATGTGCACTGCAGCAATATTGAAATAGCCAAGACATGGAAGCAAAAAAGAAAAGGTCCATAATCAGATGAATGGACAAAGAAGAAGTGGTATATGGACAGATTGGAATATCAGTCACACAAAAAATAAAAGAATGGCATATGCAGCACCACAGATGAGCCTAGAGATAATCACACAACGTGAAGTAAGTCAGAATGCGAAAGACAAATGCCCTATGATGTCCCTTATGTTATCTGAAAATTCATAAAAATGAACATATTTCCTAGAGAAAGGCAATCTCAGATTGAGAAGACAAACTTATGGTTAAGCCAAAGAAAAGGTGTGAGGAATGGATAAATTAGGATATTGGGGTTAACACACATATATTAATACATAGAAAATATATAATCCCCAAAGACCTATGGAATACCAAAAGTGGTCTACTCAACACTCTGTAACAACCTACATGGAAAAGGACCCAAAGATCAATAGATATATGTATATGTGTAAATGAACAAGATTCTGTACACCTAGAGAAAAAGACATTTTTCAATCAAATTTGCTCTGACAAAAACTACAACTTAAAGACACAGACAAGAATTACGGAGGCTAAAACTTATGGGGGTTTGTCCTGGCACATTCCACTCTAATCTGCAACCTAAAAGCACAACTTGCCGCAAGGTTCTGTTTCCCTAGCAAGCAGAGTTGGCAACGTAGAAATGCTGCCACCCTAAGGCCGTTTCCTCAAACACCAGCTTTAAATCTACTGCTAATGGTCACTAATATTCACAAGGACTGCAGGGCTGTAAATGATTCATGCCCTCAAAAAATGTCCTGGGGTAGGGAATGGCCAAAAAAATCCAAACGTGGCAAATTTTTCAAGAAGGCAATTTGAAGCTGTAACTTTAGCTCCATCTTAAAAAAAAAAAACGAAAAGAACATTGATAAACGCAAAACATCAGGAATTATGAGACGCATGCAAATCCAATCTACACAAAGGTATCACCTCACAGCAGTCAGAATGACCATCAGCAAAATGTCAACAAACAGAGCATTAACCAAGATGGCGGAGTAGAAGGACGTGCTCTCACTCCCTCTTGCGAGAGCACCAGAATCACAACTGGCTGCTGGACAATCACTGACAGGAAGACCCTGGACTTCACCAAGGAGGATACCCCACGTCCAAGGACAGAGGAGAAGCCACAGGGAGATGGTAGGAGGGGCGCAATCAGAGTAAAATCAAATCCCATCACTGCTGGGTGGGTGACTCACAGACTGGCGAACACTTATACCACAGAAGTCCACCCACTGGAGTGAAGGTTCTGAGCCCCACGTCAGGCTTCCCAACCTGGGGGTCCTGCAACGGGAGGAGGAATTCCTAGAGAATCAGACTTTGAAGTGCGCATCGGGACCCAGGGGAAGGAGCAGTGACCCTGGGGGAGACTGAACCAGACCTACCTGCTGGTGTTGGGGGGGGGGGGTCCCTGCAGAGGCGGGGGGTGGCTCTGTTTCACCTTGGGGACAAGGATACTGGCAGCGGAGGTTCTGGGAAGTGCTCCTTGGCGTGAGCCCTCCCAGAGCCTGCCATTAACCCCACCAAAGAGCCCAGGTAGGCTCCAGTGTTGGGTTGCCTCAGGCAAAACAACCAACAGGGAGGGAACCCAGCCCCACCCATCAACAGTCAAGTGGATTAAAGTTTTACTGAGCTCTGCCCGCCACAGCAACAGTCAGCTCTACCCACCACCAGAGCCTCCCATCAAGCCTCTTAGATAGCCTCAACCACCAGAGGGCAGACAGCAGAAGCAAGAAAAACTACAATCCTGCAGCCTGTGGACCAAAAACCACAGTTACAGAAAGATAGACAAGATGAAAAGGCAGAGGGCTATGTACCAGATGAAGGAACAAGAAAAAACCCCAGAAAAACAACTAAATGAAGTGGAGATAGGCAACCTTCCAGAAAAAGAATTCAGAATAATGATAGTGAAGATGATCCAGGACCTCGGAATAAGAATGGAGGCAAAGATTGAGAAGATGCAAGAAATGATTAACAAAGACCTAGAAGAATTAAACAACAAACAAACAGAGATGACCAATACAATAACTGAAATGAAAACTACACTAGAAGGAATCAATGGCAGAATAACTGAGGCAGAAGAACGGATAAGTGACCTGGAAGACAGAATGGTGGAATTCACTGCTGCGGGAACAGAATAAAGAAAAAAGAATGAAAAGAAATGAAGACAGCCTAAGAGACCTCTGGGACAACATTAAACGCAACAACATTCGCATTACAGGGGTCCCAGAAGGAGAAGAGAGAGAGAAAGGACCAGAGAAAATATCTGAAGAGATGATAGTCGAAAACTTCCCTAACATGGGAAAGGAAATAGCCACCCAAGTCCCGGAAGCGCAGAGAGTCCCATACAGGATCAACCCAAGGAGAAACACACCGAGACACATAGTAATCAAAGTGGCAAAAATTAAAGACAAAGAAAAATTATTGAAAGCAGCAAGGGAAAAACGACAAATAACATACAAGGGAACTCCCATAAGGTTAACAGCTGATTTCTCAGCAGAAACTCTACAAGCCAGAAGGGAGTGGCATGATATACTTCAAGTGATGAAAGGGAAGAACCTACAACCGAGATTACTCTACCCGGCAAGGATCTCATTTAGATTTGATGGAGAAATCAAAAGCTTTACAGACAAGCAAAAGCTACGAGAATTCAGCACCACCAAACCAGCTCTACAACAAATGCTAAAGGAACTTCTCTAAGTGGGAAACACAAGAGAAGAAAAGGACCTACAAAAACAAACCCAAAACAATTAAGAAAATGGTCACAGGAACATACATATCGATAATTACCTTAAACGTGAATGGATTAAATGCCCCGACCAAAAGACATAGACTGGCTGAATGGATACAAAAACAAGACCCATATATATGCTGTCTACAAGAGACCCACTTTAGACCTAGGGACACATACAGACTGAAAGTGAGGGGATGGGAAAAGATATTCCATGCAAATGGAAATCAAAAGAAAGCTGGAGAGTAGCTATACTCGTATCAGATAAAATAGACTTGAAAATAAAGAATGTTGCAAGAGACAAGGAAGGACACTACATAATGATCAAGGGATCAATCCAAGAAGAAGATATAACGATTATAAATATATATGCACCCAACCTAGGAGCACCTCAATACATAAGGCAACTGCTAACAGCTATAAAAGAGGAAATCGACAGTAACACAATAATAGTGGGGGGGCTTTAACACCTCACTTACACCAAAGGACAGATCATCCAAAATGAAAATGAATAAGGAAACAGAAGCTTTAAATGACACAATAGACCAGTTAGAGTTAATGGATATATATAGGACATTCCATCCAAAAACAGCAGATTACACGTTCTTCTCAAGTGCGCACGGAACATTCTCCAGGATAGATCACATCTTGGGTCACAAATCAAGCCTCAGTAAATTTAAGAAAATTGAAATCATATCAAGCATCTTTTCGGACCACAACGCTATGAGATTAGAAATGAATTACAGGGGAAAAAAACGTAAAACAGACAAACACATGGAGGCTAAACGATACGTTACTAAATAACCAAGAGATCACTGAAGAAATCAGAGAGGCAATCAAAAAATACCTAGAGACAAATGACAATGAAAACACGACGACCCAAAACCTATGGGATGCAGCAAAAGCAGTTCTAAGAGGGAAGTTTATCGCTATACAAGCCTGTCTCAAGAAACAAGAAAAATCTCAAGTAAACAATCTAACCTTACACCTAAAGAAACTAGAGAAAGAAGAACAAACAAAACCCAAAGTTAGCAGAAGGAAAGAAATCATAAAGATCAGAGCAGAAATAAATGAAATAGAGACAAAGAAAACAATAGCAAAGATCAATAAAACTAAAAGTTGCTTCTTTGAGAAGATAAACAAAATTGATAAGCCATTAGCCAGACTCATCAAGAAAAAGAGGGAGAGGACTCAAATCAATAGAATCCGAAATGAAAAAGGAGAAGTTACAACAGACACCGCAGAAATACAAAGCATCCTAAGAGACTACTACAAGCAACTTTATGCCAATAAAATGGACAACCTGGAAGAAATGGACACATTTTTAGAAAGGCATAACCTTCCAAGACTGAACCAGGAAGAAACAGAAAATATGAACAGACCAATCACAAGTAATGAAATTGAAAGTGTGATTAAAAATCTTCCAACAAACAAAAGTCCAGGACCAGATGGCTTCACAGGTGAATTCTGTCAAACATTTAGAGAAGAGCTAACACCTATCCTTCTCAAACTCTTCCAAAAAATTGCAGAGGAAGGAACACTCCCAAACTCATTCTATGAGGCCACCATCACCCTGATACCAAAACCAGACAAAGACACTACAAAAAAAGAAAATTACAGACCAATATCACTGATGAATACAGATGCAAAAATCCTCAACAAAATACTAGCAAACAGAATCCAACAACACATTAAAAGGATCATACACCACGATCAAGTGACATTTATCCCAGGGATGCAAGGATTCTTCAATATACGCAAATCAATCAATGTGATACACCATATTAACAAACTGAAGAATAAAAACCATATGATCATCTCAATAGATGCAGAAAAAGCTTTTGACAAAATTCAACACCCAGTTATGATAAAAACTCTCCAGAAAGTGGGCATAGAGGGAACCTACCTCCACATAATAAAGGCCATATATGACAAACCCACAGCAAACATCATTCTCAATGGTGAAGAACTGAAAGCATTTCCTCTAAGATCAGGAACGAGACAAGGAGGTCCACTCTCACCACTATTATTCAACATAGTTCTGGAAGTCCTAGCCACGGCAATCAGAGAAGAAAAAGAAATAAAAGGAATACAAATGGGAAAAGAAGAAGTACAACTGTCACTGTTTGCGGACGACGTGATACTATACATAGAGAATCCTAAAACTGCCACCAGAAAACTGCTAGAGCTAATGAATGAATATGGTAAAGTTGCAGGATACAAAATGAATGCACAGAAATCTCTTGCATTCCTATACACGAATGATGAACAATCTGAAAGAGAAATTATGGAAACACTCCCATTTACCAGTGCAACAAAAAGAATAAAATACCTAGGAATAAACCTACCTAGGGAGACAAAAGACCTGTATGCAGAAAACGATAAGACACTGATGAAAGAAATTAAAGATGATACCAACAGATGGAGAGATATACCATGTTCTTGGATTGGAAGAATCAACATTGTGAAAATGAGTATACTACCCAAAGCAATATACAGATTCAATGCAATCCCTATCAAATTACCAATGGCATTTTTTACGGAGCTAGAACAAATCATCTTAAAATTTGTATGGAGTCACAAAAGACCCCGAATAGCCAAAGCAGTCTGGAGGGAAAAAAATGGAGCTGGAGGAATCAGACTCCCTGACTTCAGACTATACTACAAAGCTACAGTAATCAAGACAATATGGTACTGGCACAAAAACAGAAACACAGATCAATGGAACAAGATAGAAAAGCCCAGAGACTAACCCACGCACCTATGGTCAACTAATCTATGACAAAGGAGGCAAAGATATACAATGGAGAAAAGACAGTCTCTTCAATAAGTGGTGCTGGGAAAACTGGACAGCTCCATGTAAAAGAATGAAATTAGAATACTCCCTAACACCATACACAAAAATAAACTCAAAATGGATTAGAGACCTAAATATAAGACTGGACACTATAAAACTCTTAGAGGAAAACACAGGAAGAACACTCTTTGACATAAATCACAGCAAGATCTGTTTTGATCCACCTCCTAGAGTAATGGAAATAAAAACAAAAATAAACAAATGGGACCTAATGAAACTTCAAAGCTTTTGCACAGCAAACGAAACCGTAAACAAGACGAAGAGACAACCCTCGGAATGGGAGAAAATATTTGCAAACGAATCAACGGACAAAGGATTAATCTCCAAAATATATAAACAGCTCATTCAGCTCAATATTAAAGAAACAAACACCCCAATCCAAAAATGGGCAGAAGACCTAAATAGACATTTCTCCAAAGAAGACATACAGACGGCCACGAAGCACATGAAAAGATGCTCAACATCGCTAATTATTAGAGAAATGCCAATCAAAACTACAATGAGGTATCACCTCACTCCTGTTAGAATGGGCATCATCAGAAAATCTACAAACAACAAATGCTGGAGAGGGTGTGGAGAAAAGGGAACCCTCTTGCACTGTTGGTGGGAATGTAAATTGATACAGCCACTATGGAGAACAACACGGAGGTCCCTTAAAAAAACTAAAAATAGAATTACCATATGACCCAGCAATCCCACTACTGAGCATATACCCAGAGAAAACCGTAATTCAAAAAGACACATGCACCCGAATGTTCATTGCAGCACTATTTACAATAGCCAGGTCATGGAAGCAACCTAAATGCCCATCACCAGACGAATGGATAAAGAAGTTGTGGTACATATATACAATGGAATATTACTCAGCCATAAAAAGGAACGAAATTGAGTCATTTGTTGAGAAGTGGATGGCTCTAGAGACTGTCATACAGAGTGAAGTAAGTCAGAAAGAGAAAAACAAATATCGTATATTAATGCATGTATGTGGAACCTAGAAAAATGGTACAGATGAGCCGGTTTGCAGGGCAGAAGTTGAGACACAGATGTAGAGAATGGACATATGGACACCAAGGGGGGAAAACTGCGGTGGGGTGGGGATGGTGGTGTGCTGAATTGGGCGATTGGGATTGACATGTATACACTGATGTGTATAAAATTGATGCCTAATAAGAACCTGCAGTATAAAAAAACAAACAAACAAAACAACTAATATTAAACTTTCATTGGGTTATTTGTATGGAAATACGTTAATATAAATGTTTCAGACATTACATGAAATTTCTAAAAATCTTATATGTGTATTTGTATGGAAATATGTATGGAAATATGTTAATATAAATGTTTCAGACATTACATGAAATTTCTAAAAATCTTATATGTTCTGCTATAATGTTATAAGTAATAATCCTAGTTATTACTTTAAAATGTATATCTCAGAAATAACTAATTTTCTTGTCAACTGCATTATTATGAACTTTCATCAAATCTTTAACTGTGGTCGTTTTTAAGTCTTTTCTCATTTACAGACAGTTCTGGGTGTACTCTGATGCTTTGGCAAATATGTTCCTAGTAAAGGGTTTCACCTTCAAGAAATTCATGGCAAAGACTCTGACAAGTACAGGGTTCTGGTAACTGACTGTACTGCTGAACTGAATGAATAAGCATTTTCAGCACTCTCATGAAAAACTGATGAACTCAAAAAAGTGCTAACAAAAGATCAAGATGAAAAAAAAATTTAATTACATGGGACTGAGTGAACTGATGAGGAGGAGTATAATTTTTGTGACTTTCTGTCTGAATTAAAAAAAAAATCCCACAAGGACTCAGAGGCAAAGAATATACAAATCAATTTTCACTGCAAAGTAAAGGAGCTGTTACAGTGGAGGATTACTGGACTGAATGTCAATATTATGACATAGTATGAGTGTGTTTCAGGTTTGGTCATTGCAATCGTTGTTGCTTTTGTTGTGGTCATCCATGTACAACGCTTCGTGTCAGTCTATTTATCTCTTGTAAAAATAAAATACACTGTGTGTGTGTGAAAAACAATGTCAACAAACAATAGGTGCTGAAGAAGTTGTGGAGAAAAGCGTAACCTCTCGGTCTGAGTGGGATGTAAACTGGTAACGGCCAAATAATAGGAACAGGACGGCAGTGCGTTTAAAGGTAAAAATTGAGTCACCATATGATCTGGAAGGCCCACTATTGGGCCTGTCACCTGTGAAAGCCAGAATCAAAAAGGCACGGGATGGAAAACCGTGTAATGCAGCAGTATTTACAACAGCCAAGACATGGAAGCAAACAAAATGTCCATCAACAGATAAATGGACAAAGAAGAAGTGGTACACATACCAAATGGAATAGTAGCCTCGGGAAAAAGATGAACAATGCCGTCTTCAGGACTACAGATGAGCCTAGAAATAATCATATTAGGTTAAGTAAGTCAAGAGGGAATGACAAATATCCTATGATACCATGTATACATGTTATCCTAAGATTGCTACCAATGAACATATTTCCACAGAAAAAGACACTCACGGACTTATCAAACAAACTAATGGTTAGCCAAAATGAAAGGTGGGAGGATGGATAAATTAGGACTATGGGGCTAACACAGATATACTAATGTATGTTAAATGTATATAAACATATAACATATAAACTATATGAATTATATAGTCACCAATACATATAAAATATAGAATGACAAAACACCTACCAAATACCAAGGGAGGTCTACGCAACATTCTGTAATAACATACACACAAGGTAACAGAATCCGAAGATGAACAGACATATGTAGGAATCATTGAGCAGATTCTGTACAGCCAGAAAACCACAACACTCTAATCAAATTTACTCCGATAAGAAATAGAAATTAAATTTAAAAAAACAAACATAAGTAAGGTGACATAAACTTCTGGGGGCTTGTCTCAGCACATCCCACTCTAATTTACAACCTTGGAACACTACCTCCAGGAAGACTCTTTTGCACTAGCAACAAGAGTGGAGAACGTAATAATGCTGCTGCCTTGTGGCTGTTTCCCATAACAGCAGCTTTAAACCAAGTGCTAATGGTTGCTTAAGAGTCACAAGGACTGCAGGGCTATAAATGACACCTGTCCTCAAAAAATGCCCTGGGGTAGGGAATAGGCAAGAAAATTCTACACATGACAAATGTTTCAAGAAGTCAATATGAAGAGGGAAGTTGTAGTCCGTCTTTAAAAAAAAAGGACATGCCTAAAGCTCAGTATAAGGAATTATTAGCCACATGCAAATCTAACGTGAAAAAGGTTTCAGCTCACACCAGTCAAATGACCATCAGCAAAAAGTCTACAAACTATAAAGGCTGAAGGGCTTTTAGAGAACTCTGTACCTTCTAGCTGCTGGTGGAACGTAAAGTGGTAACAGCACTGACGAAAACAGAATGGAGCTGCTTTAAAAGGTAAAAATTGAGCTACCATATGATGTGGCAGGGCACCTTTTGGGCCTATAAGCTAAGACCACCAGAATCGGAAAGACAGAGACAGGCAAATGTGCACTGCAGCAATATTGAAATAGCCAAGACATGGAAGCCAAAAAAAGGTCCATAAACAGATGAATGGACAAAGAAAAAGTGGTATATGGACAGAATGGAATAGTAGCCTAGGGAAAAAAATGAACAATGCCATTTTCAGGACTACAGAGGAGCCTAGAAATCATCATATTAGGTTAAGTAAGTCAAGAGGGAATGACCAATATCCTATGATATCAGGTATACATGTTATTCTACGATTGCTACCAATGAACATATTTCCACAGAGAAAGACACTCACAGACTTATCAAACAAACTAATGGTTAGCCAAAATGAAAGGTGGGAGGATGGATAAATTAGGACTATGGGGCTAACATACATATACTAATGTACGTTAAATGTATATAAACTATATGAATTAGATAGTCACCAATACATATAAAATACATAATGACAAAAACACCTACCAAATACCAAGGGAGGTCTACTCAACATTCTGTAATAACATACATGGTAACAGGATCCGAAGATGAACAGACATGCGTAGGAATCATTGAGCAGATTCTGTACCAGCCAGAAAATCAAAACACTCTAATCAAATTTACTCCGATAAGAAATAGAAATTAAATTTAAAAAACATAAGTAAGGAGACATAAACTTCTGGGGGCTTGTCCCAGCACATTCCAGTGTAATTTACAACCTTGGAACACTACCTCCAGGAAGACTCTGTTGCCCCAGTAACAAGAGTTGAGAACGTAATAATGCTGCCGCCTTGTAGCTGTTTCCCACAACAGCAGCTTTACACCAAGTACTAATGGTTGCTTAATAGTCACAAGGACTGAAGGGCTCTAAATGACACCTGTCCTCAAAAAATGCCCTGGGGTAGGGAATAGGCAAGACAATTCAACCCATGACAAATGTTTCAAGAAGTCAATATGAAGAGGGACGTTGTAGTCACTCTTTAAATAAAAAAGGACATGCCTAAAGCTCAGTATAAGGAATTATTAGCCACATGCAAATCCAACTTCCAAAAAGGTTTCAGCTCACACCAGTCAAATGACCATCAGCAAAAAGTCTACAAACTATAAAGGCTGAAGGGCTTTTAGAGAACTCTGTACCTTCTAGCTGCTGGTGGAACGTAAAGTGGTAACAGCACTAACGAAAACAGAATGGAGCTGCTTTAAAAGGTAAAAATTGAGCTACCATATGATGCGGCAGGGCACCTTTTGGGCCTATAACCTAAGACCACCAGAATCGGAAAGACAGAGGCAGGCAAATGTGCACTGCAGCAATATTGAAATAGCCAAGACATGGAAGCAAAAAGAAAAGGTCCATAATCAGATGAATGGACAAAGAAGAAGTGGTATATGGACAGATTGGAATATCAGTCACACAAAAAATAAAAGAATGGCATATGCAGCACCACAGATGAGCCTAGAGATAATCACACAACGTGAAGTAAGTCAGAATGCGAAAGACAAATGCCCTATGATGTCCCTTATGTTATCTGAAAATTCATAAAAATGAACATATTTCCTAGAGAAAGGCAATCTCAGATTGAGAAGACAAACTTATGGTTAAGCCAAAGAAAAGGTGTGAGGAATGGATAAATTAGGATATTGGGGTTAACACACATATATTAATACATAGAAAATATATAATCCCCAAAGACCTATGGAATACCAAAAGTGGTCTACTCAACACTCTGTAACAACCTACATGGAAAAGGACCCAAAGATCAATAGATATATGTATATGTGTAAATGAACAAGATTCTGTACACCTAGAGAAAAAGACATTTTTCAATCAAATTTGCTCTGACAAAAACTACAACTTAAAGACACAGACAAGAATTACGGAGGCTAAAACTTATGGGGGTTTGTCCTGGCACATTCCACTCTAATCTGCAACCTAAAAGCACAACTTGCCGCAAGGTTCTGTTTCCCTAGCAAGCAGAGTTGGCAACGTAGAAATGCTGCCACCCTAAGGCCGTTTCCTCAAACACCAGCTTTAAATCTACTGCTAATGGTCACTAATATTCACAAGGACTGCAGGGCTGTAAATGATTCATGCCCTCAAAAAATGTACTGGGGTAGGGAATGGCCAAAAAAATCCAAACGTGGCAAATTTTTCAAGAAGGCAATTTGAAGCTGTAACTTTAGCTCCATCTTAAAAAAAAAACGAAAAGAACATTGATAAATGCAAAACATCAGGAATTATGAGACGCATGCAAATCCAATCTACACAAAGGTATCACCTCACAGCAGTCAGAATGACCATCAGCAAAATGTCAACAAACAGAGCATTAACCAAGATGGCGGAGTAGAAGGACGTGCTCTCACTCCCTCTTGCGAGAGCACCAGAATCACAACTGGCTGCTGGACAATCACTGACAGGAAGACCCTGGACTTCACCAAGGAGGATACCCCACGTCCAAGGACAGAGGAGAAGCCACAGGGAGATGGTAGGAGGGGCGCAATCAGAGTAAAATCAAATCCCATCACTGCTGGGTGGGTGACTCACAGACTGGCGAACACTTATACCACAGAAGTCCACCCACTGGAGTGAAGGTTCTGAGCCCCACGTCAGGCTTCCCAACCTGGGGGTCCTGCAACGGGAGGAGGAATTCCTAGAGAATCAGACTTTGAAGTGCGCATCGGGACCCAGGGGAAGGAGCAGTGACCCTGGGGGAGACTGAACCAGACCTACCTGCTGGTGTTGGGGGGGGGGTCCCTGCAGAGGCGGGGGGTGGCTCTGTTTCACCTTGGGGACAAGGATACTGGCAGCGGAGGTTCTGGGAAGTGCTCCTTGGCGTGAGCCCTCCCAGAGCCTGCCATTAACCCCACCAAAGAGCCCAGGTAGGCTCCAGTGTTGGGTTGCCTCAGGCAAAACAACCAACAGGGAGGGAACCCAGCCCCACCCATCAACAGTCAAGTGGATTAAAGTTTTACTGAGCTCTGCCCGCCACAGCAACAGTCAGCTCTACCCACCACCAGAGCCTCCCATCAAGCCTCTTAGATAGCCTCAACCACCAGAGGGCAGACAGCAGAAGCAAGAAAAACTACAATCCTGCAGCCTGTGGACCAAAAACCACAGTTACAGAAAGATAGACAAGATGAAAAGGCAGAGGGCTATGTACCAGATGAAGGAACAAGAAAAAACCCCAGAAAAACAACTAAATGAAGTGGAGATAGGCAACCTTCCAGAAAAAGAATTCAGAATAATGATAGTGAAGATGATCCAGGACCTCGGAATAAGAATGGAGGCAAAGATTGAGAAGATGCAAGAAATGATTAACAAAGACCTAGAAGAATTAAAGAACAAACAAACAGAGATGACCAATACAATAACTGAAATGAAAACTACACTAGAAGGAATCAATGGCAGAATAACTGAGGCAGAAGAACGGATAAGTGACCTGGAAGACAGAATGGTGGAATTCACTGCTGCGGGAACAGAATAAAGAAAAAAGAATGAAAAGAAATGAAGACAGCCTAAGAGACCTCTGGGACAACATTAAACGCAACAACATTCGCATTACAGGGGTCCCAGAAGGAGAAGAGAGAGAGAAAGGACCAGAGAAAATATCTGAAGAGATGATAGTCGAAAACTTCCCTAACATGGGAAAGGAAATAGCCACCCAAGTCCCGGAAGCGCAGAGAGTCCCATACAGGATCAACCCAAGGAGAAACACACCGAGACACATAGTAATCAAAGTGGCAAAAATTAAAGACAAAGAAAAATTATTGAAAGCAGCAAGGGAAAAATGACAAATAACATACAAGGGAACTCCCATAAGGTTAACAGCTGATTTCTCAGCAGAAACTCTACAAGCCAGAAGGGAGTGGCATGATATACTTCAAGTGATGAAAGGGAAGAACCTACAACCGAGATTACTCTACCCGGCAAGGATCTCATTTAGATTTGATGGAGAAATCAAAAGCTTTACAGACAAGCAAAAGCTACGAGAATTCAGCACCACCAAACCAGCTCTACAACAAATGCTAAAGGAACTTCTCTAAGTGGGAAACACAAGAGAAGAAAAGGACCTACAAAAACAAACCCAAAACAATTAAGAAAATGGTCACAGGAACATACATATCGATAATTACCTTAAACGTGAATGGATTAAATGTCCCAACCAAAAGACATAGACTGGCTGAATGGATACAAAAACAAGACCCATATATATGCTGTCTACAAGAGACCCACTTTAGACCTAGGGACACATACAGACTGAAAGTGAGGGGATGGGAAAAGATATTCCATGCAAATGGAAATCAAAAGAAAGCTGGAGAGTAGCTATACTCGTATCAGATAAAATAGACTTGAAAATAAAGAATGTTGCAAGAGACAAGGAAGGACACTACATAAATGATCAAGGGATCAATCCAAGAAGAAGATATAACGATTATAAATATATATGCACCCAACCTAGGAGCACCTCAATACATAAGGCAACTGCTAACAGCTATAAAAGAGGAAATCGACAGTAACACAATAATAGTGGGGGGGCTTTAACACCTCACTTACACCAAAGGACAGATCATCCAAAATGAAAATGAATAAGGAAACAGAAGCTTTAAATGACACAATAGACCAGTTAGAGTTAATGGATATATATAGGACATTCCATCCAAAAACAGCAGATTACACGTTCTTCTCAAGTGCGCACGGAACATTCTCCAGGATAGATCACATCTTGGGTCACAAATCAAGCCTCAGTAAATTTAAGAAAATTGAAATCATATCAAGCATCTTTTCGGACCACAACGCTATGAGATTAGAAATGAATTACAGGGGAAAAAAACGTAAAACAGACAAACACATGGAGGCTAAACGATACGTTACTAAATAACCAAGAGATACTGAAGAAATCAGAGAGGCAATCAAAAAATACCTAGAGACAAATGACAATGAAAACACGACGACCCAAAACCTATGGGATGCAGCAAAAGCAGTTCTAAGAGGGAAGTTTATCGCTATACAAGCCTGTCTCAAGAAACAAGAAAAATCTCAAGTAAACAATCTAACCTTACACCTAAAGAAACTAGAGAAAGAAGAACAAACAAAACCCAAAGTTAGCAGAAGGAAAGAAATCATAAAGATCAGAGCAGAAATAAATGAAATAGAGACAAAGAAAACAATAGCAAAGATCAATAAAACTAAAAGTTGCTTCTTTGAGAAGATAAACAAAATTGATAAGCCATTAGCCAGACTCATCAAGAAAAAGAGGGAGAGGACTCAAATCAATAGAATCCGAAATGAAAAAGGAGAAGTTACAACAGACACCGCAGAAATACAAAGCATCCTAAGAGACTACTACAAGCAACTTTATGCCAATAAAATGGACAACCTGGAAGAAATGGACACATTTTTAGAAAGGCATAACCTTCCAAGACTGAACCAGGAAGAAACAGAAAATATGAACAGACCAATCACAAGTAATGAAATTGAAAGTGTGATTAAAAATCTTCCAACAAACAAAAGTCCAGGACCAGATGGCTTCACAGGTGAATTCTGTCAAACATTTAGAGAAGAGCTAACACCTATCCTTCTCAAACTCTTCCAAAAAATTGCAGAGGAAGGAACACTCCCAAACTCATTCTATGAGGCCACCATCACCCTGATACCAAAACCAGACAAAGACACTACAAAAAAAGAAAATTACAGACCAATATCACTGATGAATACAGATGCAAAAATCCTCAACAAAATACTAGCAAACAGAATCCAACAACACATTAAAAGGATCATACACCACGATCAAGTGACATTTATCCCAGGGATGCAAGGATTCTTCAATATACGCAAATCAATCAATGTGATACACCATATTAACAAACTGAAGAATAAAAACCATATGATCATCTCAATAGATGCAGAAAAAGCTTTTGACAAAATTCAACACCCAGTTATGATAAAAACTCTCCAGAAAGTGGGCATAGAGGGAACCTACCTCCACATAATAAAGGCCATATATGACAAACCCACAGCAAACATCATTCTCAATGGTGAAGAACTGAAAGCATTTCCTCTAAGATCAGGAACGAGACAAGGAGGTCCACTCTCACCACTATTATTCAACATAGTTCTGGAAGTCCTAGCCACGGCAATCAGAGAAGAAAAAGAAATAAAAGGAATACAAATGGGAAAAGAAGAAGTACAACTGTCACTGTTTGCGGACGACGTGATACTATACATAGAGAATCCTAAAACTGCCACCAGAAAACTGCTAGAGCTAATGAATGAATATGGTAAAGTTGCAGGATACAAAATGAATGCACAGAAATCTCTTGCATTCCTATACACGAATGATGAACAATCTGAAAGAGAAATTATGGAAACACTCCCATTTACCAGTGCAACAAAAAGAATAAAATACCTAGGAATAAACCTACCTAGGGAGACAAAAGACCTGTATGCAGAAAACGATAAGACACTGATGAAAGAAATTAAAGATGATACCAACAGATGGAGAGATATACCATGTTCTTGGATTGGAAGAATCAACATTGTGAAAATGAGTATACTACCCAAAGCAATATACAGATTCAATGCAATCCCTATCAAATTACCAATGGCATTTTTTACGGAGCTAGAACAAATCATCTTAAAATTTGTATGGAGTCACAAAAGACCCCGAATAGCCAAAGCAGTCTGGAGGGAAAAAAATGGAGCTGGAGGAATCAGACTCCCTGACTTCAGACTATACTACAAAGCTACAGTAATCAAGACAATATGGTACTGGCACAAAAACAGAAACACAGATCAATGGAACAAGATAGAAAAGCCCAGAGACTAACCCACGCACCTATGGTCAACTAATCTATGACAAAGGAGGCAAAGATATACAATGGAGAAAAGACAGTCTCTTCAATAAGTGGTGCTGGGAAAACTGGACAGCTCCATGTAAAAGAATGAAATTAGAATACTCCCTAACACCATACACAAAAATAAACTCAAAATGGATTAGAGACCTAAATATAAGACTGGACACTATAAAACTCTTAGAGGAAAACACAGGAAGAACACTCTTTGACATAAATCACAGCAAGATCTGTTTTGATCCACCTCCTAGAGTAATGGAAATAAAAACAAAAATAAACAAATGGGACCTAATGAAACTTCAAAGCTTTTGCACAGCAAACGAAACCGTAAACAAGACGAAGAGACAACCCTCGGAATGGGAGAAAATATTTGCAAACGAATCAACGGACAAAGGATTAATCTCCAAAATATATAAACAGCTCATTCAGCTCAATATTAAAGAAACAAACACCCCAATCCAAAAATGGGCAGAAGACCTAAATAGACATTTCTCCAAAGAAGACATACAGACGGCCACGAAGCACATGAAAAGATGCTCAACATCGCTAATTATTAGAGAAATGCCAATCAAAACTACAATGAGGTATCACCTCACTCCTGTTAGAATGGGCATCATCAGAAAATCTACAAACAACAAATGCTGGAGAGGGTGTGGAGAAAAGGGAACCCTCTTGCACTGTTGGTGGGAATGTAAATTGATACAGCCACTATGGAGAACAACACGGAGGTCCCTTAAAAAAACTAAAAATAGAATTACCATATGACCCAGCAATCCCACTACTGAGCATATACCCAGAGAAAACCGTAATTCAAAAAGACACATGCACCCGAATGTTCATTGCAGCACTATTTACAATAGCCAGGTCATGGAAGCAACCTAAATGCCCATCACCAGACGAATGGATAAAGAAGTTGTGGTACATATATACAATGGAATATTACTCAGCCATAAAAAGGAACGAAATTGAGTCATTTGTTGAGAAGTGGATGGCTCTAGAGACTGTCATACAGAGTGAAGTAAGTCAGAAAGAGAAAAACAAATATCGTATATTAATGCATGTATGTGGAACCTAGAAAAATGGTACAGATGAGCCGGTTTGCAGGGCAGAAGTTGAGACACAGATGTAGAGAATGGACATATGGACACCAAGGGGGGAAAACTGCGGTGGGGTGGGGATGGTGGTGTGCTGAATTGGGCGATTGGGATTGACATGTATACACTGATGTGTATAAAATTGATGCCTAATAAGAACCTGCAGTATAAAAAAACAAACAAACAAAACAACTAATATTAAACTTTCATTGGGTTATTTGTATGGAAATACGTTAATATAAATGTTTCAGACATTACATGAAATTTCTAAAAATCTTATATGTGTATTTGTATGGAAATATGTATGGAAATATGTTAATATAAATGTTTCAGACATTACATGAAATTTCTAAAAATCTTATATGTTCTGCTATAATGTTATAAGTAATAATCCTAGTTATTACTTTAAAATGTATATCTCAGAAATAACTAATTTTCTTGTCAACTGCATTATTATGAACTTTCATCAAATCTTTAACTGTGGTCGTTTTTAAGTCTTTTCTCATTTACAGACAGTTCTGGGTGTACTCTGATGCTTTGGCAAATATGTTCCTAGTAAAGGGTTTCACCTTCAAGAAATTCATGGCAAAGACTCTGACAAGTACAGGGTTCTGGTAACTGACTGTACTGCTGAACTGAATGAATAAGCATTTTCAGCACTCTCATGAAAAACTGATGAACTCAAAAAAGTGCTAACAAAAGATCAAGATGAAAAAAAAAATTTAATTACATGGGACTGAGTGAACTGATGAGGAGGAGTATAATTTTTGTGACTTTCTGTCTGAATTTAAAAAAAAATCCCACAAGGACTCAGAGGCAAAGAATATACACATCAATTTTCACTGCAAAGTAAAGGAGCTGTTACAGTGGAGGATTACTGGACTGAATGTCAATATTATGACATAGTATGAGTGTGTTTCAGGTTTGGTCATTGCAATCGTTGTTGCTTTTGTTGTGGTCATCCATGTACAACGCTTCGTGTCAGTCTATTTATCTCTTGTAAAAATAAAATACACTGTGTGTGTGTGAAAAACAATGTCAACAAACAATAGGTGCTGAAGAAGTTGTGGAGAAAAGCATAACCTCTCGGTCTGAGTGGGATGTAAACTGGTAACGGCCAAATAATAGGAACAGGACGGCAGTGCGTTTAAAGGTAAAAATTGAGTCACCATATGATCTGGAAGGCCCACTATTGGGCCTGTCACCTGTGAAAGCCAGAATCAAAAAGGCACGGGATGGAAAACCGTGTAATGCAGCAGTATTTACAACAGCCAAGACATGGAAGCAAACAAAATGTCCATCAACAGATAAATGGACAAAGAAGAAGTGGTACACATACCAAATGGAATAGTAGCCTCGGGAAAAAGATGAACAATGCCGTCTTCAGGACTACAGATGAGCCTAGAAATAATCATATTAGGTTAAGTAAGTCAAGAGGGAATGACAAATATCCTATGATACCATGTATACATGTTATCCTAAGATTGCTACCAATGAACATATTTCCACAGAAAAAGACACTCACGGACTTATCAAACAAACTAATGGTTAGCCAAAATGAAAGGTGGGAGGATGGATAAATTAGGACTATGGGGCTAACACAGATATACTAATGTATGTTAAATGTATATAAACATATAACATATAAACTATATGAATTATATAGTCACCAATACATATAAAATATAGAATGACAAAACACCTACCAAATACCAAGGGAGGTCTACGCAACATTCTGTAATAACATACACACAAGGTAACAGAATCCGAAGATGAACAGACATATGTAGGAATCATTGAGCAGATTCTGTACAGCCAGAAAACCACAACACTCTAATCAAATTTACTCCGATAAGAAATAGAAATTAAATTTAAAAAAACAAACATAAGTAAGGTGACATAAACTTCTGGGGGCTTGTCTCAGCACATCCCACTCTAATTTACAACCTTGGAACACTACCTCCAGGAAGACTCTTTTGCACTAGCAACAAGAGTGGAGAACGTAATAATGCTGCTGCCTTGTGGCTGTTTCCCATAACAGCAGCTTTCAACCAAGTGCTAATGGTTGCTTAAGAGTCACAAGGACTGCAGGGCTATAAATGACACCTGTCCTCAAAAAATGCCCTGGGGTAGGGAATAGGCAAGAAAATTCTACACATGACAAATGTTTCAAGAAGTCAATATGAAGAGGGAAGTTGTAGTCCGTCTTTAAAAAAAAAGGACATGCCTAAAGCTCAGTATAAGGAATTATTAGCCACATGCAAATCTAACGTGAAAAAGGTTTCAGCTCACACCAGTCAAATGACCATCAGCAAAAAGTCTACAAACTATAAAGGCTGAAGGGCTTTTAGAGAACTCTGTACCTTCTAGCTGCTGGTGGAACGTAAAGTGGTAACAGCACTGACGAAAACAGAATGGAGCTGCTTTAAAAGGTAAAAATTGAGCTACCATATGATGTGGCAGGGCACCTTTTGGGCCTATAAGCTAAGACCACCAGAATCGGAAAGACAGAGACAGGCAAATGTGCACTGCAGCAATATTGAAATAGCCAAGACATGGAAGCCAAAAAAAGGTCCATAAACAGATGAATGGACAAAGAAAAAGTGGTATATGGACAGAATGGAATAGTAGCCTAGGGAAAAAAATGAACAATGCCATTTTCAGGACTACAGAGGAGCCTAGAAATCATCATATTAGGTTAAGTAAGTCAAGAGGGAATGACCAATATCCTATGATATCAGGTATACATGTTATTCTACGATTGCTACCAATGAACATATTTCCACAGAGAAAGACACTCACAGACTTATCAAACAAACTAATGGTTAGCCAAAATGAAAGGTGGGAGGATGGATAAATTAGGACTATGGGGCTAACATACATATACTAATGTACGTTAAATGTATATAAACTATATGAATTAGATAGTCACCAATACATATAAAATACATAATGACAAAAACACCTACCAAATACCAAGGGAGGTCTACTCAACATTCTGTAATAACATACATGGTAACAGGATCCGAAGATGAACAGACATGCGTAGGAATCATTGAGCAGATTCTGTACCAGCCAGACAATCAAAACACTCTAATCAAATTTACTCCGATAAGAAATAGAAATTAAATTTAAAAAACATAAGTAAGGAGACATAAACTTCTGGGGGCTTGTCCCAGCACATTCCAGTGTAATTTACAACCTTGGAACACTACCTCCAGGAAGACTCTGTTGCCCCAGTAACAAGAGTTGAGAACGTAATAATGCTGCCGCCTTGTAGCTGTTTCCCACAACAGCAGCTTTACACCAAGTACTAATGGTTGCTTAATAGTCACAAGGACTGAAGGGCTCTAAATGACACCTGTCCTCAAAAAATGCCCTGGGGTAGGGAATAGGCAAGACAATTCAACCCATGACAAATGTTTCAAGAAGTCAATATGAAGAGGGACGTTGTAGTCACTCTTTAAATAAAAAAGGACATGCCTAAAGCTCAGTATAAGGAATTATTAGCCACATGCAAATCCAACTTCCAAAAAGGTTTCAGCTCACACCAGTCAAATGACCATCAGCAAAAAGTCTACAAACTATAAAGGCTGAAGGGCTTTTAGAGAACTCTGTACCTTCTAGCTGCTGGTGGAACGTAAAGTGGTAACAGCACTAACGAAAACAGAATGGAGCTGCTTTAAAAGGTAAAAATTGAGCTACCATATGATGCGGCAGGGCACCTTTTGGGCCTATAACCTAAGACCACCAGAATCGGAAAGACAGAGGCAGGCAAATGTGCACTGCAGCAATATTGAAATAGCCAAGACATGGAAGCAAAAAGAAAAGGTCCATAATCAGATGAATGGACAAAGAAGAAGTGGTATATGGACAGATTGGAATATCAGTCACACAAAAAATAAAAGAATGGCATATGCAGCACCACAGATGAGCCTAGAGATAATCACACAACGTGAAGTAAGTCAGAATGCGAAAGACAAATGCCCTATGATGTCCCTTATGTTATCTGAAAATTCATAAAAATGAACATATTTCCTAGAGAAAGGCAATCTCAGATTGAGAAGACAAACTTATGGTTAAGCCAAAGAAAAGGTGTGAGGAATGGATAAATTAGGATATTGGGGTTAACACACATATATTAATACATAGAAAATATATAATCCCCAAAGACCTATGGAATACCAAAAGTGGTCTACTCAACACTCTGTAACAACCTACATGGAAAAGGACCCAAAGATCAATAGATATATGTATATGTGTAAATGAACAAGATTCTGTACACCTAGAGAAAAAGACATTTTTCAATCAAATTTGCTCTGACAAAAACTACAACTTAAAGACACAGACAAGAATTACGGAGGCTAAAACTTATGGGGGTTTGTCCTGGCACATTCCACTCTAATCTGCAACCTAAAAGCACAACTTGCCGCAAGGTTCTGTTTCCCTAGCAAGCAGAGTTGGCAACGTAGAAATGCTGCCACCCTAAGGCCGTTTCCTCAAACACCAGCTTTAAATCTACTGCTAATGGTCACTAATATTCACAAGGACTGCAGGGCTGTAAATGATTCATGCCCTCAAAAAATGTACTGGGGTAGGGAATGGCCAAAAAAATCCAAACGTGGCAAATTTTTCAAGAAGGCAATTTGAAGCTGTAACTTTAGCTCCATCTTAAAAAAAAAAAACGAAAAGAACATTGATAAACGCAAAACATCAGGAATTATGAGACGCATGCAAATCCAATCTACACAAAGGTATCACCTCACAGCAGTCAGAATGACCATCAGCAAAATGTCAACAAACAGAGCATTAACCAAGATGGCGGAGTAGAAGGACGTGCTCTCACTCCCTCTTGCGAGAGCACCAGAATCACAACTGGCTGCTGGACAATCACTGACAGGAAGACCCTGGACTTCACCAAGGAGGATACCCCACGTCCAAGGACAGAGGAGAAGCCACAGGGAGATGGTAGGAGGGGCGCAATCAGAGTAAAATCAAATCCCATCACTGCTGGGTGGGTGACTCACAGACTGGCGAACACTTATACCACAGAAGTCCACCCACTGGAGTGAAGGTTCTGAGCCCCACGTCAGGCTTCCCAACCTGGGGGTCCTGCAACGGGAGGAGGAATTCCTAGAGAATCAGACTTTGAAGTGCGCATCGGGACCCAGGGGAAGGAGCAGTGACCCTGGGGGAGACTGAACCAGACCTACCTGCTGGTGTTGGGGGGGGGGGTCCCTGCAGAGGCGGGGGGTGGCTCTGTTTCACCTTGGGGACAAGGATACTGGCAGCGGAGGTTCTGGGAAGTGCTCCTTGGCGTGAGCCCTCCCAGAGCCTGCCATTAACCCCACCAAAGAGCCCAGGTAGGCTCCAGTGTTGGGTTGCCTCAGGCAAAACAACCAACAGGGAGGGAACCCAGCCCCACCCATCAACAGTCAAGTGGATTAAAGTTTTACTGAGCTCTGCCCGCCACAGCAACAGTCAGCTCTACCCACCACCAGAGCCTCCCATCAAGCCTCTTAGATAGCCTCAACCACCAGAGGGCAGACAGCAGAAGCAAGAAAAACTACAATCCTGCAGCCTGTGGACCAAAAACCACAGTTACAGAAAGATAGACAAGATGAAAAGGCAGAGGGCTATGTACCAGATGAAGGAACAAGAAAAAACCCCAGAAAAACAACTAAATGAAGTGGAGATAGGCAACCTTCCAGAAAAAGAATTCAGAATAATGATAGTGAAGATGATCCAGGACCTCGGAATAAAAATGGAGGCAAAGATTGAGAAGATGCAAGAAATGATTAACAAAGACCTAGAAGAATTAAAGAACAAACAAACAGAGATGACCAATACAATAACTGAAATGAAAACTACACTAGAAGGAATCAATGGCAGAATAACTGAGGCAGAAGAACGGATAAGTGACCTGGAAGACAGAATGGTGGAATTCACTGCTGCGGGAACAGAATAAAGAAAAAAGAATGAAAAGAAATGAAGACAGCCTAAGAGACCTCTGGGACAACATTAAACGCAACAACATTCGCATTACAGGGGTCCCAGAAGGAGAAGAGAGAGAGAAAGGACCAGAGAAAATATCTGAAGAGATGATAGTCGAAAACTTCCCTAACATGGGAAAGGAAATAGCCACCCAAGTCCCGGAAGCGCAGAGAGTCCCATACAGGATCAACCCAAGGAGAAACACACCGAGACACATAGTAATCAAAGTGGCAAAAATTAAAGACAAAGAAAAATTATTGAAAGCAGCAAGGGAAAAACGACAAATAACATACAAGGGAACTCCCATAAGGTTAACAGCTGATTTCTCAGCAGAAACTCTACAAGCCAGAAGGGAGTGGCATGATATACTTCAAGTGATGAAAGGGAAGAACCTACAACCGAGATTACTCTACCCGGCAAGGATCTCATTTAGATTTGATGGAGAAATCAAAAGCTTTACAGACAAGCAAAAGCTACGAGAATTCAGCACCACCAAACCAGCTCTACAACAAATGCTAAAGGAACTTCTCTAAGTGGGAAACACAAGAGAAGAAAAGGACCTACAAAAACAAACCCAAAACAATTAAGAAAATGGTCACAGGAACATACATATCGATAATTACCTTAAACGTGAATGGATTAAATGTCCCAACCAAAAGACATAGACTGGCTGAATGGATACAAAAACAAGACCCATATATATGCTGTCTACAAGAGACCCACTTTAGACCTAGGGACACATACAGACTGAAAGTGAGGGGATGGGAAAAGATATTCCATGCAAATGGAAATCAAAAGAAAGCTGGAGAGTAGCTATACTCGTATCAGATAAAATAGACTTGAAAATAAAGAATGTTGCAAGAGACAAGGAAGGACACTACATAATGATCAAGGGATCAATCCAAGAAGAAGATATAACGATTATAAATATATATGCACCCAACCTAGGAGCACCTCAATACATAAGGCAACTGCTAACAGCTATAAAAGAGGAAATCGACAGTAACACAATAATAGTGGGGGGGCTTTAACACCTCACTTACACCAAAGGACAGATCATCCAAAATGAAAATGAATAAGGAAACAGAAGCTTTAAATGACACAATAGACCAGTTAGAGTTAATGGATATATATAGGACATTCCATCCAAAAACAGCAGATTACACGTTCTTCTCAAGTGCGCACGGAACATTCTCCAGGATAGATCACATCTTGGGTCACAAATCAAGCCTCAGTAAATTTAAGAAAATTGAAATCATATCAAGCATCTTTTCGGACCACAACGCTATGAGATTAGAAATGAATTACAGGGGAAAAAAACGTAAAACAGACAAACACATGGAGGCTAAACGATACGTTACTAAATAACCAAGAGATCACTGAAGAAATCAGAGAGGCAATCAAAAAATACCTAGAGACAAATGACAATGAAAACACGACGACCCAAAACCTATGGGATGCAGCAAAAGCAGTTCTAAGAGGGAAGTTTATCGCTATACAAGCCTGTCTCAAGAAACAAGAAAAATCTCAAGTAAACAATCTAACCTTACACCTAAAGAAACTAGAGAAAGAAGAACAAACAAAACCCAAAGTTAGCAGAAGGAAAGAAATCATAAAGATCAGAGCAGAAATAAATGAAATAGAGACAAAGAAAACAATAGCAAAGATCAATAAAACTAAAAGTTGCTTCTTTGAGAAGATAAACAAAATTGATAAGCCATTAGCCAGACTCATCAAGAAAAAGAGGGAGAGGACTCAAATCAATAGAATCCGAAATGAAAAAGGAGAAGTTACAACAGACACCGCAGAAATACAAAGCATCCTAAGAGACTACTACAAGCAACTTTATGCCAATAAAATGGACAACCTGGAAGAAATGGACACATTTTTAGAAAGGCATAACCTTCCAAGACTGAACCAGGAAGAAACAGAAAATATGAACAGACCAATCACAAGTAATGAAATTGAAAGTGTGATTAAAAATCTTCCAACAAACAAAAGTCCAGGACCAGATGGCTTCACAGGTGAATTCTGTCAAACATTTAGAGAAGAGCTAACACCTATCCTTCTCAAACTCTTCCAAAAAATTGCAGAGGAAGGAACACTCCCAAACTCATTCTATGAGGCCACCATCACCCTGATACCAAAACCAGACAAAGACACTACAAAAAAAGAAAATTACAGACCAATATCACTGATGAATACAGATGCAAAAATCCTCAACAAAATACTAGCAAACAGAATCCAACAACACATTAAAAGGATCATACACCACGATCAAGTGACATTTATCCCAGGGATGCAAGGATTCTTCAATATACGCAAATCAATCAATGTGATACACCATATTAACAAACTGAAGAATAAAAACCATATGATCATCTCAATAGATGCAGAAAAAGCTTTTGACAAAATTCAACACCCAGTTATGATAAAAACTCTCCAGAAAGTGGGCATAGAGGGAACCTACCTCCACATAATAAAGGCCATATATGACAAACCCACAGCAAACATCATTCTCAATGGTGAAGAACTGAAAGCATTTCCTCTAAGATCAGGAACGAGACAAGGAGGTCCACTCTCACCACTATTATTCAACATAGTTCTGGAAGTCCTAGCCACGGCAATCAGAGAAGAAAAAGAAATAAAAGGAATACAAATGGGAAAAGAAGAAGTACAACTGTCACTGTTTGCGGACGACGTGATACTATACATAGAGAATCCTAAAACTGCCACCAGAAAACTGCTAGAGCTAATGAATGAATATGGTAAAGTTGCAGGATACAAAATGAATGCACAGAAATCTCTTGCATTCCTATACACGAATGATGAACAATCTGAAAGAGAAATTATGGAAACACTCCCATTTACCAGTGCAACAAAAAGAATAAAATACCTAGGAATAAACCTACCTAGGGAGACAAAAGACCTGTATGCAGAAAACTATAAGACACTGATGAAAGAAATTAAAGATGATACCAACAGATGGAGAGATATACCATGTTCTTGGATTGGAAGAATCAACATTGTGAAAATGAGTATACTACCCAAAGCAATATACAGATTCAATGCAATCCCTATCAAATTACCAATGGCATTTTTTACGGAGCTAGAACAAATCATCTTAAAATTTGTATGGAGTCACAAAAGACCCCGAATAGCCAAAGCAGTCTGGAGGGAAAAAAATGGAGCTGGAGGAATCAGACTCCCTGACTTCAGACTATACTACAAAGCTACAGTAATCAAGACAATATGGTACTGGCACAAAAACAGAAACACAGATCAATGGAACAAGATAGAAAAGCCCAGAGACTAACCCACGCACCTATGGTCAACTAATCTATGACAAAGGAGGCAAAGATATACAATGGAGAAAAGACAGTCTCTTCAATAAGTGGTGCTGGGAAAACTGGACAGCTCCATGTAAAAGAATGAAATTAGAATACTCCCTAACACCATACACAAAAATAAACTCAAAATGGATTAGAGACCTAAATATAAGACTGGACACTATAAAACTCTTAGAGGAAAACACAGGAAGAACACTCTTTGACATAAATCACAGCAAGATCTGTTTTGATCCACCTCCTAGAGTAATGGAAATAAAAACAAAAATAAACAAATGGGACCTAATGAAACTTCAAAGCTTTTGCACAGCAAACGAAACCGTAAACAAGACGAAGAGACAACCCTCGGAATGGGAGAAAATATTTGCAAACGAATCAACGGACAAAGGATTAATCTCCAAAATATATAAACAGCTCATTCAGCTCAATATTAAAGAAACAAACACCCCAATCCAAAAATGGGCAGAAGACCTAAACAGACATTTCTCCAAAGAAGACATACAGACGGCCACGAAGCACATGAAAAGATGCTCAACATCGCTAATTATTAGAGAAATGCCAATCAAAACTACAATGAGGTATCACCTCACTCCTGTTAGAATGGGCATCATCAGAAAATCTACAAACAACAAATGCTGGAGAGGGTGTGGAGAAAAGGGAACCCTCTTGCACTGTTGGTGGGAATGTAAATTGATACAGCCACTATGGAGAACAACACGGAGGTCCCTTAAAAAAACTAAAAATAGAATTACCATATGACCCAGCAATCCCACTACTGAGCATATACCCAGAGAAAACCGTAATTCAAAAAGACACATGCACCCGAATGTTCATTGCAGCACTATTTACAATAGCCAGGTCATGGAAGCAACCTAAATGCCCATCACCAGACGAATGGATAAAGAAGTTGTGGTACATATATACAATGGAATATTACTCAGCCATAAAAAGGAACGAAATTGAGTCATTTGTTGAGAAGTGGATGGCTCTAGAGACTGTCATACAGAGTGAAGTAAGTCAGAAAGAGAAAAACAAATATCGTATATTAATGCATGTATGTGGAACCTAGAAAAATGGTACAGAGGAGCCGGTTTGCAGGGCAGAAGTTGAGACACAGATGTAGAGAATGGACATATGGACACCAAGGGGGGAAAACTGCGGTGGGGTGGGGATGGTGGTGTGCTGAATTGGGCGATTGGGATTGACATGTATACACTGATGTGTATAAAATTGATGCCTAATAAGAACCTGCAGTATAAAAAAACAAACAAACAAAACAACTAATATTAAACTTTCATTGGGTTATTTGTATGGAAATACGTTAATATAAATGTTTCAGACATTACATGAAATTTCTAAAAATCTTATATGTGTATTTGTATGGAAATATGTATGGAAATATGTTAATATAAATGTTTCAGACATTACATGAAATTTCTAAAAATCTTATATGTTCTGCTATAATGTTATAAGTAATAATCCTAGTTATTACTTTAAAATGTATATCTCAGAAATAACTAATTTTCTTGTCAACTGCATTATTATGAACTTTCATCAAATCTTTAACTGTGGTCGTTTTTAAGTCTTTTCTCATTTACAGACAGTTCTGGGTGTACTCTGATGCTTTGGCAAATATGTTCCTAGTAAAGGGTTTCACCTTCAAGAAATTCATGGCAAAGACTCTGACAAGTACAGGGTTCTGGTAACTGACTGTACTGCTGAACTGAATGAATAAGCATTTTCAGCACTCTCATGAAAAACTGATGAACTCAAAAAAGTGCTAACAAAAGATCAAGATGAAAAAAAAATTTAATTACATGGGACTGAGTGAACTGATGAGGAGGAGTATAATTTTTGTGACTTTCTGTCTGAATTAAAAAAAAAATCCCACAAGGACTCAGAGGCAAAGAATATACAAATCAATTTTCACTGCAAAGTAAAGGAGCTGTTACAGTGGAGGATTACTGGACTGAATGTCAATATTATGACATAGTATGAGTGTGTTTCAGGTTTGGTCATTGCAATCGTTGTTGCTTTTGTTGTGGTCATCCATGTACAACGCTTCGTGTCAGTCTATTTATCTCTTGTAAAAATAAAATACACTGTGTGTGTGTGAAAAACAATGTCAACAAACAATAGGTGCTGAAGAAGTTGTGGAGAAAAGCGTAACCTCTCGGTCTGAGTGGGATGTAAACTGGTAACGGCCAAATAATAGGAACAGGACGGCAGTGCGTTTAAAGGTAAAAATTGAGTCACCATATGATCTGGAAGGCCCACTATTGGGCCTGTCACCTGTGAAAGCCAGAATCAAAAAGGCACGGGATGGAAAACCGTGTAATGCAGCAGTATTTACAACAGCCAAGACATGGAAGCAAACAAAATGTCCATCAACAGATAAATGGACAAAGAAGAAGTGGTACACATACCAAATGGAATAGTAGCCTCGGGAAAAAGATGAACAATGCCGTCTTCAGGACTACAGATGAGCCTAGAAATAATCATATTAGGTTAAGTAAGTCAAGAGGGAATGACAAATATCCTATGATACCATGTATACATGTTATCCTAAGATTGCTACCAATGAACATATTTCCACAGAAAAAGACACTCACGGACTTATCAAACAAACTAATGGTTAGCCAAAATGAAAGGTGGGAGGATGGATAAATTAGGACTACGGGGCTAACACAGATATACTAATGTATGTTAAATGTATATAAACATATAACATATAAACTATATGAATTATATAGTCACCAATACATATAAAATATAGAATGACAAAACACCTACCAAATACCAAGGGAGGTCTACGCAACATTCTGTAATAACATACACACAAGGTAACAGAATCCGAAGATGAACAGACATATGTAGGAATCATTGAGCAGATTCTGTACAGCCAGAAAACCACAACACTCTAATCAAATTTACTCCGATAAGAAATAGAAATTAAATTTAAAAAAACAAACATAAGTAAGGTGACATAAACTTCTGGGGGCTTGTCTCAGCACATCCCACTCTAATTTACAACCTTGGAACACTACCTCCAGGAAGACTCTTTTGCACTAGCAACAAGAGTGGAGAACGTAATAATGCTGCTGCCTTGTGGCTGTTTCCCATAACAGCAGCTTTAAACCAAGTGCTAATGGTTGCTTAAGAGTCACAAGGACTGCAGGGCTATAAATGACACCTGTCCTCAAAAAATGCCCTGGGGTAGGGAATAGGCAAGAAAATTCTACACATGACAAATGTTTCAAGAAGTCAATATGAAGAGGGAAGTTGTAGTCCGTCTTTAAAAAAAAAGGACATGCCTAAAGCTCAGTATAAGGAATTATTAGCCACATGCAAATCTAACGTGAAAAAGGTTTCAGCTCACACCAGTCAAATGACCATCAGCAAAAAGTCTACAAACTATAAAGGCTGAAGGGCTTTTAGAGAACTCTGTACCTTCTAGCTGCTGGTGGAACGTAAAGTGGTAACAGCACTGACGAAAACAGAATGGAGCTGCTTTAAAAGGTAAAAATTGAGCTACCATATGATGTGGCAGGGCACCTTTTGGGCCTATAAGCTAAGACCACCAGAATCGGAAAGACAGAGACAGGCAAATGTGCACTGCAGCAATATTGAAATAGCCAAGACATGGAAGCCAAAAAAAGGTCCATAAACAGATGAATGGACAAAGAAAAAGTGGTATATGGACAGAATGGAATAGTAGCCTAGGGAAAAAAATGAACAATGCCATTTTCAGGACTACAGAGGAGCCTAGAAATCATCATATTAGGTTAAGTAAGTCAAGAGGGAATGACCAATATCCTATGATATCAGGTATACATGTTATTCTACGATTGCTACCAATGAACATATTTCCACAGAGAAAGACACTCACAGACTTATCAAACAAACTAATGGTTAGCCAAAATGAAAGGTGGGAGGATGGATAAATTAGGACTATGGGGCTAACATACATATACTAATGTACGTTAAATGTATATAAACTATATGAATTAGATAGTCACCAATACATATAAAATACATAATGACAAAAACACCTACCAAATACCAAGGGAGGTCTACTCAACATTCTGTAATAACATACATGGTAACAGGATCCGAAGATGAACAGACATGCGTAGGAATCATTGAGCAGATTCTGTACCAGCCAGACAATCAAAACACTCTAATCAAATTTACTCCGATAAGAAATAGAAATTAAATTTAAAAAACATAAGTAAGGAGACATAAACTTCTGGGGGCTTGTCCCAGCACATTCCAGTGTAATTTACAACCTTGGAACACTACCTCCAGGAAGACTCTGTTGCCCCAGTAACAAGAGTTGAGAACGTAATAATGCTGCCGCCTTGTAGCTGTTTCCCACAACAGCAGCTTTACACCAAGTACTAATGGTTGCTTAATAGTCACAAGGACTGAAGGGCTCTAAATGACACCTGTCCTCAAAAAATGCCCTGGGGTAGGGAATAGGCAAGACAATTCAACCCATGACAAATGTTTCAAGAAGTCAATATGAAGAGGGACGTTGTAGTCACTCTTTAAATAAAAAAGGACATGCCTAAAGCTCAGTATAAGGAATTATTAGCCACATGCAAATCCAACTTCCAAAAAGGTTTCAGCTCACACCAGTCAAATGACCATCAGCAAAAAGTCTACAAACTATAAAGGCTGAAGGGCTTTTAGAGAACTCTGTACCTTCTAGCTGCTGGTGGAACGTAAAGTGGTAACAGCACTAACGAAAACAGAATGGAGCTGCTTTAAAAGGTAAAAATTGAGCTACCATATGATGCGGCAGGGCACCTTTTGGGCCTATAACCTAAGACCACCAGAATCGGAAAGACAGAGGCAGGCAAATGTGCACTGCAGCAATATTGAAATAGCCAAGACATGGAAGCAAAAAGAAAAGGTCCATAATCAGATGAATGGACAAAGAAGAAGTGGTATATGGACAGATTGGAATATCAGTCACACAAAAAATAAAAGAATGGCATATGCAGCACCACAGATGAGCCTAGAGATAATCACACAACGTGAAGTAAGTCAGAATGCGAAAGACAAATGCCCTATGATGTCCCTTATGTTATCTGAAAATTCATAAAAATGAACATATTTCCTAGAGAAAGGCAATCTCAGATTGAGAAGACAAACTTATGGTTAAGCCAAAGAAAAGGTGTGAGGAATGGATAAATTAGGATATTGGGGTTAACACACATATATTAATACATAGAAAATATATAATCCCCAAAGACCTATGGAATACCAAAAGTGGTCTACTCAACACTCTGTAACAACCTACATGGAAAAGGACCCAAAGATCAATAGATATATGTATATGTGTAAATGAACAAGATTCTGTACACCTAGAGAAAAAGACATTTTTCAATCAAATTTGCTCTGACAAAAACTACAACTTAAAGACACAGACAAGAATTACGGAGGCTAAAACTTATGGGGGTTTGTCCTGGCACATTCCACTCTAATCTGCAACCTAAAAGCACAACTTGCCGCAAGGTTCTGTTTCCCTAGCAAGCAGAGTTGGCAACGTAGAAATGCTGCCACCCTAAGGCCGTTTCCTCAAACACCAGCTTTAAATCTACTGCTAATGGTCACTAATATTCACAAGGACTGCAGGGCTGTAAATGATTCATGCCCTCAAAAAATGTACTGGGGTAGGGAATGGCCAAAAAAATCCAAACGTGGCAAATTTTTCAAGAAGGCAATTTGAAGCTGTAACTTTAGCTCCATCTTAAAAAAAAAACGAAAAGAACATTGATAAATGCAAAACATCAGGAATTATGAGACGCATGCAAATCCAATCTACACAAAGGTATCACCTCACAGCAGTCAGAATGACCATCAGCAAAATGTCAACAAACAGAGCATTAACCAAGATGGCGGAGTAGAAGGACGTGCTCTCACTCCCTCTTGCGAGAGCACCAGAATCACAACTGGCTGCTGGACAATCACTGACAGGAAGACCCTGGACTTCACCAAGGAGGATACCCCACGTCCAAGGACAGAGGAGAAGCCACAGGGAGATGGTAGGAGGGGCGCAATCAGAGTAAAATCAAATCCCATCACTGCTGGGTGGGTGACTCACAGACTGGCGAACACTTATACCACAGAAGTCCACCCACTGGAGTGAAGGTTCTGAGCCCCACGTCAGGCTTCCCAACCTGGGGGTCCTGCAACGGGAGGAGGAATTCCTAGAGAATCAGACTTTGAAGCCTAGTGGGAATTGACTGCAGGACTTCTACAGGACTGGGGGAAACAGAGACCCCACTCTTGGAGGGCACACACAAAGTAGTGTGCGCATCGGGACCCAGGGGAAGGAGCAGTGACCCTGGGGGAGACTGAACCAGACCTACCTGCTGGTGTTGGGGGGGGGGGTCCCTGCAGAGGCGGGGGGTGGCTCTGTTTCACCTTGGGGACAAGGACACTGGCAGCGGAGGTTCTGGGAAGTGCTCCTTGGCGTGAGCCCTCCCAGAGCCTGCCATTAACCCCACCAAAGAGCCCAGGTAGGCTCCAGTGTTGGGTTGCCTCAGGCAAAACAACCAACAGGGAGGGAACCCAGCCCCACCCATCAACAGTCAAGTGGATTAAAGTTTTACTGAGCTCTGCCCGCCACAGCAACAGTCAGCTCTACCCACCACCAGAGCCTCCCATCAAGCCTCTTAGATAGCCTCAACCACCAGAGGGCAGACAGCAGAAGCAAGAAAAACTACAATCCTGCAGCCTGTGGACCAAAAACCACAGTTACAGAAAGATAGACAAGATGAAAAGGCAGAGGGCTATGTACCAGATGAAGGAACAAGAAAAAACCCCAGAAAAACAACTAAATGAAGTGGAGATAGGCAACCTTCCAGAAAAAGAATTCAGAATAATGATAGTGAAGATGATCCAGGACCTCGGAATAAGAATGGAGGCAAAGATTGAGAAGATGCAAGAAATGATTAACAAAGACCTAGAAGAATTAAAGAACAAACAAACAGAGATGACCAATACAATAACTGAAATGAAAACTACACTAGAAGGAATCAATGGCAGAATAACTGAGGCAGAAGAACGGATAAGTGACCTGGAAGACAGAATGGTGGAATTCACTGCTGCGGGAACAGAATAAAGAAAAAAGAATGAAAAGAAATGAAGACAGCCTAAGAGACCTCTGGGACAACATTAAACGCAACAACATTCGCATTACAGGGGTCCCAGAAGGAGAAGAGAGAGAGAAAGGACCAGAGAAAATATCTGAAGAGATGATAGTCGAAAACTTCCCTAACATGGGAAAGGAAATAGCCACCCAAGTCCAGGAAGCGCAGAGAGTCCCATACAGGATCAACCCAAGGAGAAACACACCGAGACACATAGTAATCAAAGTGGCAAAAATTAAAGACAAAGAAAAATTATTGAAAGCAGCAAGGGAAAAACGACAAATAACATACAAGGGAACTCCCATAAGGTTAACAGCTGATTTCTCAGCAGAAACTCTACAAGCCAGAAGGGAGTGGCATGATATACTTCAAGTGATGAAAGGGAAGAACCTACAACCGAGATTACTCTACCCGGCAAGGATCTCATTTAGATTTGATGGAGAAATCAAAAGCTTTACAGACAAGCAAAAGCTACGAGAATTCAGCACCACCAAACCAGCTCTACAACAAATGCTAAAGGAACTTCTCTAAGTGGGAAACACAAGAGAAGAAAAGGACCTACAAAAACAAACCCAAAACAATTAAGAAAATGGTCACAGGAACATACATATCGATAATTACCTTAAACGTGAATGGATTAAATGCCCCAACCAAAAGACATAGACTGGCTGAATGGATACAAAAACAAGACCCATATATATGCTGTCTACAAGAGACCCACTTTAGACCTAGGGACACATACAGACTGAAAGTGAGGGGATGGGAAAAGATATTCCATGCAAATGGAAATCAAAAGAAAGCTGGAGAGTAGCTATACTCGTATCAGATAAAATAGACTTGAAAATAAAGAATGTTGCAAGAGACAAGGAAGGACACTACATAATGATCAAGGGATCAATCCAAGAAGAAGATATAACGATTATAAATATATATGCACCCAACCTAGGAGCACCTCAATACATAAGGCAACTGCTAACAGCTATAAAAGAGGAAATCGACAGTAACACAATAATAGTGGGGGGGCTTTAACACCTCACTTACACCAAAGGACAGATCATCCAAAATGAAAATGAATAAGGAAACAGAAGCTTTAAATGACACAATAGACCAGTTAGAGTTAATGGATATATATAGGACATTCCATCCAAAAACAGCAGATTACACGTTCTTCTCAAGTGCGCACGGAACATTCTCCAGGATAGATCACATCTTGGGTCACAAATCAAGCCTCAGTAAATTTAAGAAAATTGAAATCATATCAAGCATCTTTTCGGACCACAACGCTATGAGATTAGAAATGAATTACAGGGGAAAAAAACGTAAAACAGACAAACACATGGAGGCTAAACGATACGTTACTAAATAACCAAGAGATCACTGAAGAAATCAGAGAGGCAATCAAAAAATACCTAGAGACAAATGACAATGAAAACACGACGACCCAAAACCTATGGGATGCAGCAAAAGCAGTTCTAAGAGGGAAGTTTATCGCTATACAAGCCTGTCTCAAGAAACAAGAAAAATCTCAAGTAAACAATCTAACCTTACACCTAAAGAAACTAGAGAAAGAAGAACAAACAAAACCCAAAGTTAGCAGAAGGAAAGAAATCATAAAGATCAGAGCAGAAATAAATGAAATAGAGACAAAGAAAACAATAGCAAAGATCAATAAAACTAAAAGTTGCTTCTTTGAGAAGATAAACAAAATTGATAAGCCATTAGCCAGACTCATCAAGAAAAAGAGGGAGAGGACTCAAATCAATAGAATCCGAAATGAAAAAGGAGAAGTTACAACAGACACCGCAGAAATACAAAGCATCCTAAGAGACTACTACAAGCAACTTTATGCCAATAAAATGGACAACCTGGAAGAAATGGACACATTTTTAGAAAGGCATAACCTTCCAAGACTGAACCAGGAAGAAACAGAAAATATGAACAGACCAATCACAAGTAATGAAATTGAAAGTGTGATTAAAAATCTTCCAACAAACAAAAGTCCAGGACCAGATGGCTTCACAGGTGAATTCTGTCAAACATTTAGAGAAGAGCTAACACCTATCCTTCTCAAACTCTTCCAAAAAATTGCAGAGGAAGGAACACTCCCAAACTCATTCTATGAGGCCACCATCACCCTGATACCAAAACCAGACAAAGACACTACAAAAAAAGAAAATTACAGACCAATATCACTGATGAATACAGATGCAAAAATCCTCAACAAAATACTAGCAAACAGAATCCAACAACACATTAAAAGGATCATACACCACGATCAAGTGACATTTATCCCAGGGATGCAAGGATTCTTCAATATACGCAAATCAATCAATGTGATACACCATATTAACAAACTGAAGAATAAAAACCATATGATCATCTCAATAGATGCAGAAAAAGCTTTTGACAAAATTCAACACCCAGTTATGATAAAAACTCTCCAGAAAGTGGGCATAGAGGGAACCTACCTCCACATAATAAAGGCCATATATGACAAACCCACAGCAAACATCATTCTCAATGGTGAAAAACTGAAAGCATTTCCTCTAAGATCAGGAACGAGACAAGGAGGTCCACTCTCACCACTATTATTCAACATAGTTCTGGAAGTCCTAGCCACGGCAATCAGAGAAGAAAAAGAAATAAAAGGAATACAAATGGGAAAAGAAGAAGTACAACTGTCACTGTTTGCGGACGACGTGATACTATACATAGAGAATCCTAAAACTGCCACCAGAAAACTGCTAGAGCTAATGAATGAATATGGTAAAGTTGCAGGATACAAAATGAATGCACAGAAATCTCTTGCATTCCTATACACGAATGATGAACAATCTGAAAGAGAAATTATGGAAACACTCCCATTTACCAGTGCAACAAAAAGAATAAAATACCTAGGAATAAACCTACCTAGGGAGACAAAAGACCTGTATGCAGAAAACGATAAGACACTGATGAAAGAAATTAAAGATGATACCAACAGATGGAGAGATATACCATGTTCTTGGATTGGAAGAATCAACATTGTGAAAATGAGTATACTACCCAAAGCAATATACAGATTCAATGCAATCCCTATCAAATTACCAATGGCATTTTTTACGGAGCTAGAACAAATCATCTTAAAATTTGTATGGAGTCACAAAAGACCCCGAATAGCCAAAGCAGTCTGGAGGGAAAAAAATGGAGCTGGAGGAATCAGACTCCCTGACTTCAGACTATACTACAAAGCTACAGTAATCAAGACAATATGGTACTGGCACAAAAACAGAAACACAGATCAATGGAACAAGATAGAAAAGCCCAGAGACTAACCCACGCACCTATGGTCAACTAATCTATGACAAAGGAGGCAAAGATATACAATGGAGAAAAGACAGTCTCTTCAATAAGTGGTGCTGGGAAAACTGGACAGCTCCATGTAAAAGAATGAAATTAGAATACTCCCTAACACCATACACAAAAATAAACTCAAAATGGATTAGAGACCTAAATATAAGACTGGACACTATAAAACTCTTAGAGGAAAACACAGGAAGAACACTCTTTGACATAAATCACAGCAAGATCTGTTTTGATCCACCTCCTAGAGTAATGGAAATAAAAACAAAAATAAACAAATGGGACCTAATGAAACTTCAAAGCTTTTGCACAGCAAACGAAACCGTAAACAAGACGAAGAGACAACCCTCGGAATGGGAGAAAATATTTGCAAACGAATCAACGGACAAAGGATTAATCTCCAAAATATATAAACAGCTCATTCAGCTCAATATTAAAGAAACAAACACCCCAATCCAAAAATGGGCAGAAGACCTAAATAGACATTTCTCCAAAGAAGACATACAGACGGCCACGAAGCACATGAAAAGATGCTCAACATCGCTAATTATTAGAGAAATGCCAATCAAAACTACAATGAGGTATCACCTCACTCCTGTTAGAATGGGCATCATCAGAAAATCTACAAACAACAAATGCTGGAGAGGGTGTGGAGAAAAGGGAACCCTCTTGCACTGTTGGTGGGAATGTAAATTGATACAGCCACTATGGAGAACAACACGGAGGTCCCTTAAAAAAACTAAAAATAGAATTACCATATGACCCAGCAATCCCACTACTGAGCATATACCCAGAGAAAACCGTAATTCAAAAAGACACATGCACCCGAATGTTCATTGCAGCACTATTTACAATAGCCAGGTCATGGAAGCAACCTAAATGCCCATCACCAGACGAATGGATAAAGAAGTTGTGGTACATATATACAATGGAATATTACTCAGCCATAAAAAGGAACGAAATTGAGTCATTTGTTGAGAAGTGGATGGCTCTAGAGACTGTCATACAGAGTGAAGTAAGTCAGAAAGAGAAAAACAAATATCGTATATTAATGCATGTATGTGGAACCTAGAAAAATGGTACAGAGGAGCCGGTTTGCAGGGCAGAAGTTGAGACACAGATGTAGAGAATGGACATATGGACACCAAGGGGGGAAAACTGCGGTGGGGTGGGGATGGTGGTGTGCTGAATTGGGCGATTGGGATTGACATGTATACACTGATGTGTATAAAATTGATGCCTAATAAGAACCTGCAGTATAAAAAAACAAACAAACAAAACAACTAATATTAAACTTTCATTGGGTTATTTGTATGGAAATACGTTAATATAAATGTTTCAGACATTACATGAAATTTCTAAAAATCTTATATGTGTATTTGTATGGAAATATGTATGGAAATATGTTAATATAAATGTTTCAGACATTACATGAAATTTCTAAAAATCTTATATGTTCTGCTATAATGTTATAAGTAATAATCCTAGTTATTACTTTAAAATGTATATCTCAGAAATAACTAATTTTCTTGTCAACTGCATTATTATGAACTTTCATCAAATCTTTAACTGTGGTCGTTTTTAAGTCTTTTCTCATTTACAGACAGTTCTGGGTGTACTCTGATGCTTTAAGGCAAATACGTTCCTAGTAAAGGGTTTCACCTTCAAGAAATTCATGGCAAAGACTCTGACAAGTACAGGGTTCTGGTAACTGACTGTACTGCTGAACTGAATGAATAAGCATTTTCAGCACTCTCATGAAAAACTGATGAACTCAAAAAAGTGCTAACAAAAGATCAAGATGAAAAAAAAATTTAATTACATGGGACTGAGTGAACTGATGAGGAGGAGTATAATTTTTGTGACTTTCTGTCTGAATTAAAAAAAAAATCCCACAAGGACTCAGAGGCAAAGAATATACAAATCAATTTTCACTGCAAAGTAAAGGAGCTGTTACAGTGGAGGATTACTGGACTGAATGTCAATATTATGACATAGTATGAGTGTGTTTCAGGTTTGGTCATTGCAATCGTTGTTGCTTTTGTTGTGGTCATCCATGTACAACGCTTCGTGTCAGTCTATTTATCTCTTGTAAAAATAAAATACACTGTGTGTGTGTGAAAAACAATGTCAACAAACAATAGGTGCTGAAGAAGTTGTGGAGAAAAGCGTAACCTCTCGGTCTGAGTGGGATGTAAACTGGTAACGGCCAAATAATAGGAACAGGACGGCAGTGCGTTTAAAGGTAAAAATTGAGTCACCATATGATCTGGAAGGCCCACTATTGGGCCTGTCACCTGTGAAAGCCAGAATCAAAAAGGCACGGGATGGAAAACCGTGTAATGCAGCAGTATTTACAACAGCCAAGACATGGAAGCAAACAAAATGTCCATCAACAGATAAATGGACAAAGAAGAAGTGGTACACATACCAAATGGAATAGTAGCCTCGGGAAAAAGATGAACAATGCCGTCTTCAGGACTACAGATGAGCCTAGAAATAATCATATTAGGTTAAGTAAGTCAAGAGGGAATGACAAATATCCTATGATACCATGTATACATGTTATCCTAAGATTGCTACCAATGAACATATTTCCACAGAAAAAGACACTCACGGACTTATCAAACAAACTAATGGTTAGCCAAAATGAAAGGTGGGAGGATGGATAAATTAGGACTATGGGGCTAACACAGATATACTAATGTATGTTAAATGTATATAAACATATAACATATAAACTATATGAATTATATAGTCACCAATACATATAAAATATAGAATGACAAAACACCTACCAAATACCAAGGGAGGTCTACGCAACATTCTGTAATAACATACACACAAGGTAACAGAATCCGAAGATGAACAGACATATGTAGGAATCATTGAGCAGATTCTGTACAGCCAGAAAACCACAACACTCTAATCAAATTTACTCCGATAAGAAATAGAAATTAAATTTAAAAAAACAAACATAAGTAAGGTGACATAAACTTCTGGGGGCTTGTCTCAGCACATCCCACTCTAATTTACAACCTTGGAACACTACCTCCAGGAAGACTCTTTTGCACTAGCAACAAGAGTGGAGAACGTAATAATGCTGCTGCCTTGTGGCTGTTTCCCATAACAGCAGCTTTAAACCAAGTGCTAATGGTTGCTTAAGAGTCACAAGGACTGCAGGGCTATAAATGACACCTGTCCTCAAAAAATGCCCTGGGGTAGGGAATAGGCAAGAAAATTCTACACATGACAAATGTTTCAAGAAGTCAATATGAAGAGGGAAGTTGTAGTCCGTCTTTAAAAAAAAAGGACATGCCTAAAGCTCAGTATAAGGAATTATTAGCCACATGCAAATCTAACGTGAAAAAGGTTTCAGCTCACACCAGTCAAATGACCATCAGCAAAAAGTCTACAAACTATAAAGGCTGAAGGGCTTTTAGAGAACTCTGTACCTTCTAGCTGCTGGTGGAACGTAAAGTGGTAACAGCACTGACGAAAACAGAATGGAGCTGCTTTAAAAGGTAAAAATTGAGCTACCATATGATGTGGCAGGGCACCTTTTGGGCCTATAAGCTAAGACCACCAGAATCGGAAAGACAGAGACAGGCAAATGTGCACTGCAGCAATATTGAAATAGCCAAGACATGGAAGCCAAAAAAAGGTCCATAAACAGATGAATGGACAAAGAAAAAGTGGTATATGGACAGAATGGAATAGTAGCCTAGGGAAAAAAATGAACAATGCCATTTTCAGGACTACAGAGGAGCCTAGAAATCATCATATTAGGTTAAGTAAGTCAAGAGGGAATGACCAATATCCTATGATATCAGGTATACATGTTATTCTACGATTGCTACCAATGAACATATTTCCACAGAGAAAGACACTCACAGACTTATCAAACAAACTAATGGTTAGCCAAAATGAAAGGTGGGAGGATGGATAAATTAGGACTATGGGGCTAACATACATATACTAATGTACGTTAAATGTATATAAACTATATGAATTAGATAGTCACCAATACATATAAAATACATAATGACAAAAACACCTACCAAATACCAAGGGAGGTCTACTCAACATTCTGTAATAACATACGTGGTAACAGGATCCGAAGATGAACAGACATGCGTATGAATCATTGAGCAGATTCTGTACCAGCCAGACAATCAAAACACTCTAATCAAATTTACTCCGATAAGAAATAGAAATTAAATTTCAAAAACAAACATAAGTAAGGAGACATAAACTTCTGGGGGCTTGTCCCAGCACATTCCAGTGTAATTTACAACCTTGGAACACTACCTCCAGGAAGACTCTGTTGCCCCAGTAACAAGAGTTGAGAACGTAATAATGCTGCCGCCTTGTAGCTGTTTCCCACAACAGCAGCTTTACACCAAGTACTAATGGTTGCTTAATAGTCACAAGGACTGCAGGGCTGTAAATGACACCTGTCCTGAAAAAATGCCCTGGGGTAGGGAATAGGCAAGACAATTCAACACATGACAAATGTTTCAAGAAGTCAATATGAACAGGGAAGTTGTAGTCACTCTTTAAATAAAAAAGGACATGCCTAAAGCTCAGTATAAGGAATTATTAGCCACATGCAAATCCAACTTCCAAAAAGGTTTCAGCTCACACCAGTCAAATGACCATCAGCAAAAAGTCTACAAACTATAAAGGCTGAAGGGCTTTTAGAGAACTCTGTACCTTCTAGCTGCTGGTGGAACGTAAAGTGGTAACAGCACTAACGAAAACAGAATGGAGCTGCTTTAAAAGGTAAAAATTGAGCTACCATATGATGCGGCAGGGCACCTTTTGGGCCTATAACCTAAGACCACCAGAATCGGAAAGACAGAGGCAGGCAAATGTGCACTGCAGCAATATTGAAATAGCCAAGACATGGAAGCAAAAAAGAAAAGGTCCATAATCAGATGAATGGACAAAGAAGAAGTGGTATATGGACAGATTGGAATATCAGTCACACAAAAAATAAAAGAATGGCATATGCAGCACCACAGATGAGCCTAGAGATAATCACACAACGTGAAGTAAGTCAGAATGCGAAAGACAAATGCCCTATGATGTCCCTTATGTTATCTGAAAATTCATAAAAATGAACATATTTCCTAGAGAAAGGCAATCTCAGATTGAGAAGACAAACTTATGGTTAAGCCAAAGAAAAGGTGTGAGGAATGGATAAATTAGGATATTGGGGTTAACACACATATATTAATACATAGAAAATATATAATCCCCAAAGACCTATGGAATACCAAAAGTGGTCTACTCAACACTCTGTAACAACCTACATGGAAAAGGACCCAAAGATCAATAGATATATGTATATGTGTAAATGAACAAGATTCTGTACACCTAGAGAAAAAGACATTTTTCAATCAAATTTGCTCTGATAGAAACTACAACTTAAAGACACAGACAAGAATTACGGAGGCTAAAACTTATGGGGGTTTGTCCTGGCACATTCCACTCTAATCTGCAACCTAAAAGCACAACTTGCCGCAAGGTTCTGTTTCCCTAGCAAGCAGAGTTGGCAACGTAGAAATGCTGCCACCCTAAGGCCGTTTCCTCAAACACCAGCTTTAAATCTACTGCTAATGGTCACTAATATTCACAAGGACTGCAGGGCTGTAAATGATTCATGCCCTCAAAAAATGTCCTGGGGTAGGGAATGGCCAAAAAAATCCAAACGTGGCAAATTTTTCAAGAAGGCAATTTGAAGCTGTAACTTTAGCTCCATCTTAAAAAAAAAAACGAAAAGAACATTGATAAACGCAAAACATCAGGAATTATGAGACGCATGCAAATCCAATCTACACAAAGGTATCACCTCACAGCAGTCAGAATGACCATCAGCAAAATGTCAACAAACAGAGCATTAACCAAGATGGCGGAGTAGAAGGACGTGCTCTCACTCCCTCTTGCGAGAGCACCAGAATCACAACTGGCTGCTGGACAATCACTGACAGGAAGACCCTGGACTTCACCAAGGAGGATACCCCACGTCCAAGGACAGAGGAGAAGCCACAGGGAGATGGTAGGAGGGGCGCAATCAGAGTAAAATCAAATCCCATCACTGCTGGGTGGGTGACTCACAGACTGGCGAACACTTATACCACAGAAGTCCACCCACTGGAGTGAAGGTTCTGAGCCCCACGTCAGGCTTCCCAACCTGGGGGTCCTGCAACGGGAGGAGGAATTCCTAGAGAATCAGACTTTGAAGTGCGCATCGGGACCCAGGGGAAGGAGCAGTGACCCTGGGGGAGACTGAACCAGACCTACCTGCTGGTGTTGGGGGGGGGGTCCCTGCAGAGGCGGGGGGTGGCTCTGTTTCACCTTGGGGACAAGGATACTGGCAGCGGAGGTTCTGGGAAGTGCTCCTTGGCGTGAGCCCTCCCAGAGCCTGCCATTAACCCCACCAAAGAGCCCAGGTAGGCTCCAGTGTTGGGTTGCCTCAGGCAAAACAACCAACAGGGAGGGAACCCAGCCCCACCCATCAACAGTCAAGTGGATTAAAGTTTTACTGAGCTCTGCCCGCCACAGCAACAGTCAGCTCTACCCACCACCAGAGCCTCCCATCAAGCCTCTTAGATAGCCTCAACCACCAGAGGGCAGACAGCAGAAGCAAGAAAAACTACAATCCTGCAGCCTGTGGACCAAAAACCACAGTTACAGAAAGATAGACAAGATGAAAAGGCAGAGGGCTATGTACCAGATGAAGGAACAAGAAAAAACCCCAGAAAAACAACTAAATGAAGTGGAGATAGGCAACCTTCCAGAAAAAGAATTCAGAATAATGATAGTGAAGATGATCCAGGACCTCGGAATAAGAATGGAGGCAAAGATTGAGAAGATGCAAGAAATGATTAACAAAGACCTAGAAGAATTAAAGAACAAACAAACAGAGATGACCAATACAATAACTGAAATGAAAACTACACTAGAAGGAATCAATGGCAGAATAACTGAGGCAGAAGAACGGATAAGTGACCTGGAAGACAGAATGGTGGAATTCACTGCTGCGGGAACAGAATAAAGAAAAAAGAATGAAAAGAAATGAAGACAGCCTAAGAGACCTCTGGGACAACATTAAACGCAACAACATTCGCATTACAGGGGTCCCAGAAGGAGAAGAGAGAGAGAAAGGACCAGAGAAAATATCTGAAGAGATGATAGTCGAAAACTTCCCTAACATGGGAAAGGAAATAGCCACCCAAGTCCCGGAAGCGCAGAGAGTCCCATACAGGATCAACCCAAGGAGAAACACACCGAGACACATAGTAATCAAAGTGGAAAAAATTAAAGACAAAGAAAAATTATTGAAAGCAGCAAGGGAAAAATGACAAATAACATACAAGGGAACTCCCATAAGGTTAACAGCTGATTTCTCAGCAGAAACTCTACAAGCCAGAAGGGAGTGGCATGATATACTTCAAGTGATGAAAGGGAAGAACCTACAACCGAGATTACTCTACCCGGCAAGGATCTCATTTAGATTTGATGGAGAAATCAAAAGCTTTACAGACAAGCAAAAGCTACGAGAATTCAGCACCACCAAACCAGCTCTACAACAAATGCTAAAGGAACTTCTCTAAGTGGGAAACACAAGAGAAGAAAAGGACCTACAAAAACAAACCCAAAACAATTAAGAAAATGGTCACAGGAACATACATATCGATAATTACCTTAAACGTGAATGGATTAAATGTCCCAACCAAAAGACATAGACTGGCTGAATGGATACAAAAACAAGACCCATATATATGCTGTCTACAAGAGACCCACTTTAGACCTAGGGACACATACAGACTGAAAGTGAGGGGATGGGAAAAGATATTCCATGCAAATGGAAATCAAAAGAAAGCTGGAGAGTAGCTATACTCGTATCAGATAAAATAGACTTGAAAATAAAGAATGTTGCAAGAGACAAGGAAGGACACTACATAAATGATCAAGGGATCAATCCAAGAAGAAGATATAACGATTATAAATATATATGCACCCAACCTAGGAGCACCTCAATACATAAGGCAACTGCTAACAGCTATAAAAGAGGAAATCGACAGTAACACAATAATAGTGGGGGGGCTTTAACACCTCACTTACACCAAAGGACAGATCATCCAAAATGAAAATGAATAAGGAAACAGAAGCTTTAAATGACACAATAGACCAGTTAGAGTTAATGGATATATATAGGACATTCCATCCAAAAACAGCAGATTACACGTTCTTCTCAAGTGCGCACGGAACATTCTCCAGGATAGATCACATCTTGGGTCACAAATCAAGCCTCAGTAAATTTAAGAAAATTGAAATCATATCAAGCATCTTTTCGGACCACAACGCTATGAGATTAGAAATGAATTACAGGGGAAAAAAACGTAAAACAGACAAACACATGGAGGCTAAACGATACGTTACTAAATAACCAAGAGATCACTGAAGAAATCAGAGAGGCAATCAAAAAATACCTAGAGACAAATGACAATGAAAACACGACGACCCAAAACCTATGGGATGCAGCAAAAGCAGTTCTAAGAGGGAAGTTTATCGCTATACAAGCCTGTCTCAAGAAACAAGAAAAATCTCAAGTAAACAATCTAACCTTACACCTAAAGAAACTAGAGAAAGAAGAACAAACAAAACCCAAAGTTAGCAGAAGGAAAGAAATCATAAAGATCAGAGCAGAAATAAATGAAATAGAGACAAAGAAAACAATAGCAAAGATCAATAAAACTAAAAGTTGCTTCTTTGAGAAGATAAACAAAATTGATAAGCCATTAGCCAGACTCATCAAGAAAAAGAGGGAGAGGACTCAAATCAATAGAATCCGAAATGAAAAAGGAGAAGTTACAACAGACACCGCAGAAATACAAAGCATCCTAAGAGACTACTACAAGCAACTTTATGCCAATAAAATGGACAACCTGGAAGAAATGGACACATTTTTAGAAAGGCATAACCTTCCAAGACTGAACCAGGAAGAAACAGAAAATATGAACAGACCAATCACAAGTAATGAAATTGAAAGTGTGATTAAAAATCTTCCAACAAACAAAAGTCCAGGACCAGATGGCTTCACAGGTGAATTCTGTCAAACATTTAGAGAAGAGCTAACACCTATCCTTCTCAAACTCTTCCAAAAAATTGCAGAGGAAGGAACACTCCCAAACTCATTCTATGAGGCCACCATCACCCTGATACCAAAACCAGACAAAGACACTACAAAAAAAGAAAATTACAGACCAATATCACTGATGAATACAGATGCAAAAATCCTCAACAAAATACTAGCAAACAGAATCCAACAACACATTAAAAGGATCATACACCACGATCAAGTGACATTTATCCCAGGGATGCAAGGATTCTTCAATATACGCAAATCAATCAATGTGATACACCATATTAACAAACTGAAGAATAAAAACCATATGATCATCTCAATAGATGCAGAAAAAGCTTTTGACAAAATTCAACACCCAGTTATGATAAAAACTCTCCAGAAAGTGGGCATAGAGGGAACCTACCTCCACATAATAAAGGCCATATATGACAAACCCACAGCAAACATCATTCTCAATGGTGAAGAACTGAAAGCATTTCCTCTAAGATCAGGAACGAGACAAGGAGGTCCACTCTCACCACTATTATTCAACATAGTTCTGGAAGTCCTAGCCACAGCAATCAGAGAAGAAAAAGAAATAAAAGGAATACAAATGGGAAAAGAAGAAGTACAACTGTCACTGTTTGCGGACGACGTGATACTATACATAGAGAATCCTAAAACTGCCACCAGAAAACTGCTAGAGCTAATGAATGAATATGGTAAAGTTGCAGGATACAAAATGAATGCACAGAAATCTCTTGCATTCCTATACACGAATGATGAACAATCTGAAAGAGAAATTATGGAAACACTCCCATTTACCAGTGCAACAAAAAGAATAAAATACCTAGGAATAAACCTACCTAGGGAGACAAAAGACCTGTATGCAGAAAACGATAAGACACTGATGAAAGAAATTAAAGATGATACCAACAGATGGAGAGATATACCATGTTCTTGGATTGGAAGAATCAACATTGTGAAAATGAGTATACTACCCAAAGCAATATACAGATTCAATGCAATCCCTATCAAATTACCAATGGCATTTTTTACGGAGCTAGAACAAATCATCTTAAAATTTGTATGGAGTCACAAAAGACCCCGAATAGCCAAAGCAGTCTGGAGGGAAAAAAATGGAGCTGGAGGAATCAGACTCCCTGACTTCAGACTATACTACAAAGCTACAGTAATCAAGACAATATGGTACTGGCACAAAAACAGAAACACAGATCAATGGAACAAGATAGAAAAGCCCAGAGACTAACCCACGCACCTATGGTCAACTAATCTATGACAAAGGAGGCAAAGATATACAATGGAGAAAAGACAGTCTCTTCAATAAGTGGTGCTGGGAAAACTGGACAGCTCCATGTAAAAGAATGAAATTAGAATACTCCCTAACACCATACACAAAAATAAACTCAAAATGGATTAGAGACCTAAATATAAGACTGGACACTATAAAACTCTTAGAGGAAAACACAGGAAGAACACTCTTTGACATAAATCACAGCAAGATCTGTTTTGATCCACCTCCTAGAGTAATGGAAATAAAAACAAAAATAAACAAATGGGACCTAATGAAACTTCAAAGCTTTTGCACAGCAAACGAAACCGTAAACAAGACGAAGAGACAACCCTCGGAATGGGAGAAAATATTTGCAAACGAATCAACGGACAAAGGATTAATCTCCAAAATATATAAACAGCTCATTCAGCTCAATATTAAAGAAACAAACACCCCAATCCAAAAATGGGCAGAAGACCTAAATAGACATTTCTCCAAAGAAGACATACAGACGGCCACGAAGCACATGAAAAGATGCTCAACATCGCTAATTATTAGAGAAATGCCAATCAAAACTACAATGAGGTATCACCTCACTCCTGTTAGAATGGGCATCATCAGAAAATCTACAAACAACAAATGCTGGAGAGGGTGTGGAGAAAAGGGAACCCTCTTGCACTGTTGGTGGGAATGTAAATTGATACAGCCACTATGGAGAACAACACGGAGGTCCCTTAAAAAAACTAAAAATAGAATTACCATATGACCCAGCAATCCCACTACTGAGCATATACCCAGAGAAAACCGTAATTCAAAAAGACACATGCACCCGAATGTTCATTGCAGCACTATTTACAATAGCCAGGTCATGGAAGCAACCTAAATGCCCATCACCAGACGAATGGATAAAGAAGTTGTGGTACATATATACAATGGAATATTACTCAGCCATAAAAAGGAACGAAATTGAGTCATTTGTTGAGAAGTGGATGGCTCTAGAGACTGTCATACAGAGTGAAGTAAGTCAGAAAGAGAAAAACAAATATCGTATATTAATGCATGTATGTGGAACCTAGAAAAATGGTACAGATGAGCCGGTTTGCAGGGCAGAAGTTGAGACACAGATGTAGAGAATGGACATATGGACACCAAGGGGGGAAAACTGCGGTGGGGTGGGGATGGTGGTGTGCTGAATTGGGCGATTGGGATTGACATGTATACACTGATGTGTATAAAATTGATGCCTAATAAGAACCTGCAGTATAAAAAAACAAACAAACAAAACAACTAATATTAAACTTTCATTGGGTTATTTGTATGGAAATACGTTAATATAAATGTTTCAGACATTACATGAAATTTCTAAAAATCTTATATGTGTATTTGTATGGAAATATGTATGGAAATATGTTAATATAAATGTTTCAGACATTACATGAAATTTCTAAAAATCTTATATGTTCTGCTATAATGTTATAAGTAATAATCCTAGTTATTACTTTAAAATGTATATCTCAGAAATAACTAATTTTCTTGTCAACTGCATTATTATGAACTTTCATCAAATCTTTAACTGTGGTCGTTTTTAAGTCTTTTCTCATTTACAGACAGTTCTGGGTGTACTCTGATGCTTTGGCAAATATGTTCCTAGTAAAGGGTTTCACCTTCAAGAAATTCATGGCAAAGACTCTGACAAGTACAGGGTTCTGGTAACTGACTGTACTGCTGAACTGAATGAATAAGCATTTTCAGCACTCTCATGAAAAACTGATGAACTCAAAAAAGTGCTAACAAAAGATCAAGATGAAAAAAAAAATTTAATTACATGGGACTGAGTGAACTGATGAGGAGGAGTATAATTTTTGTGACTTTCTGTCTGAATTTAAAAAAAAATCCCACAAGGACTCAGAGGCAAAGAATATACACATCAATTTTCACTGCAAAGTAAAGGAGCTGTTACAGTGGAGGATTACTGGACTGAATGTCAATATTATGACATAGTATGAGTGTGTTTCAGGTTTGGTCATTGCAATCGTTGTTGCTTTTGTTGTGGTCATCCATGTACAACGCTTCATGTCAGTCTATTTATCTCTTGTAAAAATAAAATACACTGTGTGTGTGTGAAAAACAATGTCAACAAACAATAGGTGCTGAAGAAGTTGTGGAGAAAAGCGTAACCTCTCGGTCTGAGTGGGATGTAAACTGGTAACGGCCAAATAATAGGAACAGGACGGCAGTGCGTTTAAAGGTAAAAATTGAGTCACCATATGATCTGGAAGGCCCACTATTGGGCCTGTCACCTGTGAAAGCCAGAATCAAAAAGGCACGGGATGGAAAACCGTGTAATGCAGCAGTATTTACAACAGCCAAGACATGGAAGCAAACAAAATGTCCATCAACAGATAAATGGACAAAGAAGAAGTGGTACACATACCAAATGGAATAGTAGCCTCGGGAAAAAGATGAACAATGCCGTCTTCAGGACTACAGATGAGCCTAGAAATAATCATATTAGGTTAAGTAAGTCAAGAGGGAATGACAAATATCCTATGATACCATGTATACATGTTATCCTAAGATTGCTACCAATGAACATATTTCCACAGAAAAAGACACTCACGGACTTATCAAACAAACTAATGGTTAGCCAAAATGAAAGGTGGGAGGATGGATAAATTAGGACTATGGGGCTAACACAGATATACTAATGTATGTTAAATGTATATAAACATATAACATATAAACTATATGAATTATATAGTCACCAATACATATAAAATATAGAATGACAAAACACCTACCAAATACCAAGGGAGGTCTACGCAACATTCTGTAATAACATACACACAAGGTAACAGAATCCGAAGATGAACAGACATATGTAGGAATCATTGAGCAGATTCTGTACAGCCAGAAAACCACAACACTCTAATCAAATTTACTCCGATAAGAAATAGAAATTAAATTTAAAAAAACAAACATAAGTAAGGTGACATAAACTTCTGGGGGCTTGTCTCAGCACATCCCACTCTAATTTACAACCTTGGAACACTACCTCCAGGAAGACTCTTTTGCACTAGCAACAAGAGTGGAGAACGTAATAATGCTGCTGCCTTGTGGCTGTTTCCCATAACAGCAGCTTTAAACCAAGTGCTAATGGTTGCTTAAGAGTCACAAGGACTGCAGGGCTATAAATGACACCTGTCCTCAAAAAATGCCCTGGGGTAGGGAATAGGCAAGAAAATTCTACACATGACAAATGTTTCAAGAAGTCAATATGAAGAGGGAAGTTGTAGTCCGTCTTTAAAAAAAAGGGACATGCCTAAAGCTCAGTATAAGGAATTATTAGCCACATGCAAATCTAACGTGAAAAAGGTTTCAGCTCACACCAGTCAAATGACCATCAGCAAAAAGTCTACAAACTATAAAAGCTGAAGGGCTTTTAGAGAACTCTGTACCTTCTAGCTGCTGGTGGAACGTAAAGTGGTAACAGCACTGACGAAAACAGAATGGAGCTGCTTTAAAAGGTAAAAATTGAGCTACCATATGATGTGGCAGGGCACCTTTTGGGCCTATAAGCTAAGACCACCAGAATCGGAAAGACAGAGACAGGCAAATGTGCACTGCAGCAATATTGAAATAGCCAAGACATGGAAGCCAAAAAAAGGTCCATAAACAGATGAATGGACAAAGAAAAAGTGGTATATGGACAGAATGGAATAGTAGCCTAGGGAAAAAAATGAACAATGCCATTTTCAGGACTACAGAGGAGCCTAGAAATCATCATATTAGGTTAAGTAAGTCAAGAGGGAATGACCAATATCCTATGATATCAGGTATACATGTTATTCTACGATTGCTACCAATGAACATATTTCCACAGAGAAAGACACTCACAGACTTATCAAACAAACTAATGGTTAGCCAAAATGAAAGGTGGGAGGATGGATAAATTAGGACTATGGGGCTAACATACATATACTAATGTACGTTAAATGTATATAAACTATATGAATTAGATAGTCACCAATACATATAAAATACATAATGACAAAAACACCTACCAAATACCAAGGGAGGTCTACTCAACATTCTGTAATAACATACATGGTAACAGGATCCGAAGATGAACAGACATGCGTAGGAATCATTGAGCAGATTCTGTACCAGCCAGACAATCAAAACACTCTAATCAAATTTACTCCGATAAGAAATAGAAATTAAATTTAAAAAACATAAGTAAGGAGACATAAACTTCTGGGGGCTTGTCCCAGCACATTCCAGTGTAATTTACAACCTTGGAACACTACCTCCAGGAAGACTCTGTTGCCCCAGTAACAAGAGTTGAGAACGTAATAATGCTGCCGCCTTATAGCTGTTTCCCACAACAGCAGCTTTACACCAAGTACTAATGGTTGCTTAATAGTCACAAGGACTGCAGGGCTCTAAATGACACCTGTCCTCAAAAAATGCCCTGGGGTAGGGAATAGGCAAGACAATTCAACCCATGACAAATGTTTCAAGAAGTCAATATGAAGAGGGACGTTGTAGTCACTCTTTAAATAAAAAAGGACATGCCTAAAGCTCAGTATAAGGAATTATTAGCCACATGCAAATCCAACTTCCAAAAAGGTTTCAGCTCACACCAGTCAAATGACCATCAGCAAAAAGTCTACAAACTATAAAGGCTGAAGGGCTTTTAGAGAACTCTGTACCTTCTAGCTGCTGGTGGAACGTAAAGTGGTAACAGCACTAACGAAAACAGAATGGAGCTGCTTTAAAAGGTAAAAATTGAGCTACCATATGATGCGGCAGGGCACCTTTTGGGCCTATAACCTAAGACCACCAGAATCGGAAAGACAGAGGCAGGCAAATGTGCACTGCAGCAATATTGAAATAGCCAAGACATGGAAGCAAAAAAGAAAAGGTCCATAATCAGATGAATGGACAAAGAAGAAGTGGTATATGGACAGATTGGAATATCAGTCACACAAAAAATAAAAGAATGGCATATGCAGCACCACAGATGAGCCTAGAGATAATCACACAACGTGAAGTAAGTCAGAATGCGAAAGACAAATGCCCTATGATGTCCCTTATGTTATCTGAAAATTCATAAAAATGAACATATTTCCTAGAGAAAGGCAATCTCAGATTGAGAAGACAAACTTATGGTTAAGCCAAAGAAAAGGTGTGAGGAATGGATAAATTAGGATATTGGGGTTAACACACATATATTAATACATAGAAAATATATAATCCCCAAAGACCTATGGAATACCAAAAGTGGTCTACTCAACACTCTGTAACAACCTACATGGAAAAGGACCCAAAGATCAATAGATATATGTATATGTGTAAATGAACAAGATTCTGTACACCTAGAGAAAAAGACATTTTTCAATCAAATTTGCTCTGATAAAAACTACAACTTAAAGACACAGACAAGAATTACGGAGGCTAAAACTTATGGGGGTTTGTCCTGGCACATTCCACTCTAATCTGCAACCTAAAAGCACAACTTGCAGCAAGGTTCTGTTTCCCTAGCAAGCAGAGTTGGCAACGTAGAAATGCTGCCACCCTAAGGCCGTTTCCTCAAACACCAGCTTTAAATCTACTGCTAATGGTCACTAATATTCACAAGGACTGCAGGGCTGTAAATGATTCATGCCCTCAAAAAATGTCCTGGGGTAGGGAATGGCCAAAAAAATCCAAACGTGGCAAATTTTTCAAGAAGGCAATCTGAAGCTGTAACTTTAGCTCCATCTTAAAAAAAAAACGAAAAGAACATTGATAAACGCAAAACATCAGGAATTATGAGACGCATGCAAATCCAATCTACACAAAGGTATCACCTCACACCAGTCAGAATGACCATCAGCAAAATGTCAACAAACAGAGCATTAACCAAGATGGCGGAGTAGAAGGACGTGCTCTCACTCCCTCTTGCGAGAGCACCAGAATCACAACTGGCTGCTGGACAATCACTGACAGGAAGACCCTGGACTTCACCAAGGAGGATACCCCACGTCCAAGGACAGAGGAGAAGCCACAGGGAGATGGTAGGAGGGGCGCAATCAGAGTAAAATCAAATCCCATCACTGCTGGGTGGGTGACTCACAGACTGGCGAACACTTATACCACAGAAGTCCACCCACTGGAGTGAAGGTTCTGAGCCCCACGTCAGGCTTCCCAACCTGGGGGTCCTGCAACAGGAGGAGGAATTCCTAGAGAATCAGACTTTGAAGCCTAGTGGGAATTGACTGCAGGACTTCTACAGGACTGGGGGAAACAGAGACGCCACTCTTGGAGGGCACACACAAAGTAGTGTGCGCATCGGGACCCAGGGGAAGGAGCAGTGACCCTGGGGGAGACTGAACCAGACCTACCTGCTGGTGTTGGGGGGGTCTACTGCAGAGGCGGGGGGTGGCTCTGTTTCACCTTGGGGACAAGGACACTGGCAGCGGAGGTTCTGGGAAGTGCTCCTTGGCGTGAGCCCTCCCAGAGCCTGCCATTAACCCCACCAAAGAGCCCAGGTAGGCTCCAGTGTTGGGTTGCCTCAGGCAAAACAACCAACAGAGAGGGGACCCAGGCCCACCCATCAACAGTCAAGTGGATTAAAGTTTTACTGAGCTCTGACCGCCACAGCAACAGTCAGCTCTACCCACCACCAGAGCCTCCCATCAAGCCTCTTAGATAGCCTCAACCACCAGAGGGCAGACAGCAGAAGCAAGAAAAACTACAATCCTGCAGCCTGTGGACCAAAAACCACAGTTACAGAAAGATAGACAAGATGAAAAGGCAGAGGGCTATGTACCAGATGAAGGAACAAGAAAAAACCCCAGAAACACAACTAAATGAAGTGGAGATAGGCAACCTTCCAGAAAAAGAATTCAGAATAATGATAGTGAAGATGATCCAGGACCTCGGAATAAGAATGGAGGCAAAGATTGAGAAGATGCAAGAAATGATTAACAAAGACCTAGAAGAATTAAAGAACAAACAAACAGAGATGACCAATACAATAACTGAAATGAAAACTACACTAGAAGGAATCAATAGCAGAATAACTGAGGCAGAAGAACGGATAAGTGACCTGGAAGACAGAATGGTGGAATTGACTGCTGCGGAACAGAATAAAGAAAAAAGAATGAAAAGAAAAGAAGACAGCCTAAGAGACCTCTGGGACAACATTAAACGCAACAACATTCGCATTATAGGGGTCCCAGAAGGAGAAGAGAGAGAGAAAGGACCAGAGAAAATATCTGAAGAGATTATAGTCGAAAACTTCCCTAACATGGGAAAGGAAATAGCCACCCAAGTCCAGCAAGCGCAGAGAGTCCCATACAGGATCAACCCAAGGAGAAACACACCGAGACACATAGTAATCAAAGTGGCAAAAATTAAAAACAAAGAAAAATTATTGAAAGCAGCAAGGGAAAAACGACAAATAACATACAAGGGAACTCCCATAAGGTTAACAGCTGATTTCTCAGCAGAAACTCTACAAGCCAGAAGGGAGTGGCATGATATACTTCAAGTGATGAAAGGGAAGAACCTACAACCGAGATTACTCTACCCGGCAAGGATCTCATTTAGATTTGATGGAGAAATCAAAAGCTTTACAGACAAGCAAAAGCTACGAGAATTCAGCACCACCAAACCAGCTCTACAACAAATGCTAAAGGAACTTCTCTAAGTGGGAAACACAAGAGAAGAAAAGGACCTACAAAAACAAACCCAAAACAATTAAGAAAATGGTCACAGGAACATACATATCGATAATTACCTTAAACGTGAATGGATTAAATGCCCCAACCAAAAGACATAGACTGGCTGAATGGATACAAAAACAAGACCCATATATATGCTGTCTACAAGAGACCCACTTTAGACCTAGGGACACATACAGACTGAAAGTGAGGGGATGGGAAAAGATATTCCATGCAAATGGAAATCAAAAGAAAGCTGGAGAGTAGCTATACTCGTATCAGATAAAATAGACTTGAAAATAAAGAATGTTGCAAGAGACAAGGAAGGACACTACATAATGATCAAGGGATCAATCCAAGAAGAAGATATAACGATTATAAATATATATGCACCCAACCTAGGAGCACCTCAATACATAAGGCAACTGCTAACAGCTATAAAAGAGGAAATCGACAGTAACACAATAATAGTGGGGGGCTTTAACACCTCACTTACACCAAAGGACAGATCATCCAAAATGAAAATGAATAAGGAAACAGAAGCTTTAAATGACACAATAGACCAGTTAGAGTTAATGGATATATATAGGACATTCCATCCAAAAACAGCAGATTACACGTTCTTCTCAAGTGCGCACGGAACATTCTCCAGGACAGATCACATCTTGGGTCACAAATCAAGCCTCAGTAAATTTAAGAAAATTGAAATCATATCAAGCATCTTTTCGGACCACAACGCTATGAGATTAGAAATGAATTACAGGGGAAAAAAACGTAAAACAGACAAACACATGGAGGCTAAACAATACGTTACTAAATAACCAAGAGATCACTGAAGAAAATCAGAGAGGCAATCAAAAAATACCTAGAGACAAATGACAATGAAAACACGACGACCCAAAACCTATGGGATGCAGCAAAAGCAGTTCTAAGAGGGAAGTTTATCGCTATACAAGCCTGTCTCAAGAAACAAGAAAAATCTCAAGTAAACAATCTAACCTTACACCTAAAGAAACTAGAGAAAGAAGAACAAACAAAACCCAAAGTTAGCAGAAGGAAAGAAATCATAAAGATCAGAGCAGAAATAAATGAAATAGAGACAAAGAAAACAATAGCAAAGATCAATAAAACTAAAAGTTGCTTCTTTGAGAAGATAAACAAAATTGATAAGCCATTAGCCAGACTCATCAAGAGAAAGAGGGAGAGGACTCAAATCAATAGAATCCGAAATGAAAAAGGAGAAGTTACAACAGACACCGCAGAAATACAAAGCATCCTAAGAGACTACTACAAGCAACTTTATGCCAATAAAATGGACAACCTGGAAGAAATGGACACATTTTTAGAAAGGCATAACCTTCCAAGACTGAACCAGGAAGAAACAGAAAATATGAACAGACCAATCACAAGTAATGAAATTGAAACTGTGATTAAAAATCTTCCAACAAACAAAAGTCCAGGACCAGATGGCTTCACAGGTGAATTCTGTCAAACATTTAGAGAAGAGCTAACACCTATCCTTCTCAAACTCTTCTGGAAGGAACCCTCCCAAACTCATTCTATGAGGCCACCATCACCCTGATACCAAAACCAGACAAAGACACTACAAAAAAAGAAAATTACAGACCAATATCACTGAGGAATACAGATGCAAAAATCCTCAACAAAATACTAGCAAACAGAATCCAACAACACATTAAAAGGATCATACACCACGATCAAGTGACATTTATCCCAGGGATGCAAGGATTCTTCAATATACGCAAATCAATCAATGTGATACACCATATTAACAAACTGAAGAATAAAAACCATATGATCATCTCAATAGATGCAGAAAAAGCTTTTGACAAAATTCAACACCCAGTTATGATAAAAACTCTCCAGAAAGTGGGCATAGAGGGAACCTACCTCCACATAATAAAGGCCATATATGACAAACCCACAGCAAACATCATTCTCAATGGTGAAAAACTGAAAGCATTTCCTCTAAGATCAGGAACGAGACAAGGAGGTCCACTCTCACCACTATTATTCAACATAGTTCTGGAAGTCCTAGCCACGGCAATCAGAGAAGAAAAAGAAATAAAAGGAATACAAATGGGAAAAGAAGAAGTACAACTGTCACTGTTTGCGGACGACGTGATACTATACATAGAGAATCCTAAAACTGCCACCAGAAAACTGCTAGAGCTAATGAATGAATATGGTAAAGTTGCAGGATACAAAATGAATGCACAGAAATCTCTTGCATTCCTATACACGAATGATGAACAATCTGAAAGAGAAATTATGGAAACACTCCCATTTACCAGTGCAACAAAAAGAATAAAATACCTAGGAATAAACCTACCTAGGGAGACAAAAGACCTGTATGCAGAAAACGATAAGACACTGATGAAAGAAATTAAAGATGATACCAACAGATGGAGAGATATACCATGTTCTTGGATTGGAAGAATCAACATTGTGAAAATGAGTATACTACCCAAAGCAATATACAGATTCAATGCAATCCCTATCAAATTACCAATGGCATTTTTTACGGAGCTAGAACAAATCATCTTAAAATTTGTATGGAGTCACAAAAGACCCCGAATAGCCAAAGCAGTCTGGAGGGAAAAAAATGGAGCTGGAGGAATCAGACTCCCTGACTTCAGACTATACTACAAAGCTACAGTAATCAAGACAATATGGTACTGGCACAAAAACAGAAACACAGATCAATGGAACAAGATAGAAAAGCCCAGAGACTAACCCACGCACCTATGGTCAACTAATCTATGACAAAGGAGGCAAAGATATACAATGGAGAAAAGACAGTCTCTTCAATAAGTGGTGCTGGGAAAACTGGACAGCTCCATGTAAAAGAATGAAATTAGAATACTCCCTAACACCATACACAAAAATAAACTCAAAATGGATTAGAGACCTAAATATAAGACTGGACACTATAAAACTCTTAGAGGAAAACACAGGAAGAACACTCTTTGACATAAATCACAGCAAGATCTGTTTTGATCCACCTCCTAGAGTAATGGAAATAAAAACAAAAATAAACAAATGGGACCTAATGAAACTTCAAAGCTTTTGCACAGCAAACGAAACCGTAAACAAGACGAAGAGACAACCCTCGGAATGGGAGAAAATATTTGCAAACGAATCAACGGACAAAGGATTAATCTCCAAAATATATAAACAGCTCATTCAGCTCAATATTAAAGAAACAAACACCCCAATCCAAAAATGGGCAGAAGACCTAAATAGACATTTCTCCAAAGAAGACATACAGACGGCCACGAAGCACATGAAAAGATGCTCAACATCGCTAATTATTAGAGAAATGCCAATCAAAACTACAATGAGGTATCACCTCACTCCTGTTAGAATGGGCATCATCAGAAAATCTACAAACAACAAATGCTGGAGAGGGTGTGGAGAAAAGGGAACCCTCTTGCACTGTTGGTGGGAATGTAAATTGATACAGCCACTATGGAGAACAACACGGAGGTCCCTTAAAAAAACTAAAAATAGAATTACCATATGACCCAGCAATCCCACTACTGAGCATATACCCAGAGAAAACCGTAATTCAAAAAGACACATGCACCCGAATGTTCATTGCAGCACTATTTACAATAGCCAGGTCATGGAAGCAACCTAAATGCCCATCACCAGACGAATGGATAAAGAAGTTGTGGTACATATATACAATGGAATATTACTCAGCCATAAAAAGGAACGAAATTGAGTCATTTGTTGAGAAGTGGATGGCTCTAGAGACTGTCATACAGAGTGAAGTAAGTCAGAAAGAGAAAAACAAATATCGTATATTAATGCATGTATGTGGAACCTAGAAAAATGGTACAGATGAGCCGGTTTGCAGGGCAGAAGTTGAGACACAGATGTAGAGAATGGACATATGGACACCAAGGGGGGAAAACTGCGGTGGGGTGGGGATGGTGGTGTGCTGAATTGGGCGATTGGGATTGACATGTATACACTGATGTGTATAAAATTGATGCCTAATAAGAACCTGCAGTATAAAAAAACAAACAAACAAAACAACTAATATTAAACTTTCATTGGGTTATTTGTATGGAAATATGTTAATATAAATGTTTCAGACATTACATGAAATTTCTAAAAATCTTATATGTGTATTTGTATGGAAATATGTATGGAAATATGTTAATATAAATGTTTCAGACATTACATGAAATTTCTAAACATCTTATATGTTCTGCTATGTTATAAGTAATAATCCTAGTTATTACTTTAAAATGTATATCTCAGAAATAACTAATTTTCTTGTCAACTGCATTATTATGAACTTTCATCAAATCTTTAACTGTGGTCGTTTTTAAGTCTTTTCTCATTTACAGACAGTTCTGGGTGTACTCTGATGCTTTAAGGCAAATATGTTCCTAGTAAAGGGTTTCACCTTCAAGAAATTCATGGCAAAGACTCTGACAAGTACAGGGTTCTGGTAACTGACTGTACTGCTGAACTGAATGAATAAGCATTTTCAGCACTCTCATGAAAAACTGATGAACTCAAAAAAGTGCTAACAAAAGATCAAGATGAAAAAAAAATTTAATTACATGGGACTGAGTGAACTGATGAGGAGGAGTATAATTTTTGTGACTTTCTGTCTGAATTTAAAAAAAAATCCCACAAGGACTCAGAGGCAAAGAATATACACATCAATTTTCACTGCAAAGTAAAGGAGCTGTTACAGTGGAGGATTACTGGACTGAATGTCAATATTATGACATAGTATGAGTGTGTTTCAGGTTTGGTCATTGCAATCGTTGTTGCTTTTGTTGTGGTCATCCATGTACAACGCTTCGTGTCAGTCTATTTATCTCTTGTAAAAATAAAATACACTGTGTGTGTGTGAAAAACAATGTCAACAAACAATAGGTGCTGAAGAAGTTGTGGAGAAAAGCGTAACCTCTCGGTCTGAGTGGGATGTAAACTGGTAACGGCCAAATAATAGGAACAGGACGGCAGTGCGTTTAAAGGTAAAAATTGAGTCACCATATGATCTGGAAGGCCCACTATTGGGCCTGTCACCTGTGAAATCCAGAATCAAAAAGGCACGGGATGGAAAACCGTGTAATGCAGCAGTATTTACAACAGCCAAGACATGGAAGCAAACAAAATGTCCATCAACAGATAAATGGACAAAGAAGAAGTGGTACACATACCAAATGGAATAGTAGCCTCGGTAAAAAGATGAACAATGCCGTCTTCAGGACTACAGATGAGCCTAGAAATAATCATATTAGGTTAAGTAAGTCAAGAGGGAATGACAAATATCCTATGATACCATGTATACATGTTATCCTAAGATTGCTACCAATGAACATATTTCCACAGAAAAAGACACTCACGGACTTATCAAACAAACTAATGGTTAGCCAAAATGAAAGGTGGGAGGATGGATAAATTAGGACTATGGGGCTAACACAGATATACTAATGTATGTTAAATGTATATAAACATATAACATATAAACTATATGAATTATATAGTCACCAATACATATAAAATATAGAATGACAAAACACCTACCAAATACCAAGGGAGGTCTACGCAACATTCTGTAATAACATACACACAAGGTAACAGAATCCGAAGATGAACAGACATATGTAGGAATCATTGAGCAGATTCTGTACAGCCAGAAAACCACAACACTCTAATCAAATTTACTCCGATAAGAAATAGAAATTAAATTAAAAAAAACAAACATAAGTAAGGTGACATAAACTTCTGGGGGCTTGTCTCAGCACATCCCACTCTAATTTACAACCTTGGAACACTACCTCCAGGAAGACTCTTTTGCACTAGCAACAAGAGTGGAGAACGTAATAATGCTGCTGCCTTGTGGCTGTTTCCCATAACAGCAGCTTTCAACCAAGTGCTAATGGTTGCTTAAGAGTCACAAGGACTGCAGGGCTATAAATGACACCTGTCCTCAAAAAATGCCCTGGGGTAGGGAATAGGCAAGAAAATTCTACACATGACAAATGTTTCAAGAAGTCAATATGAAGAGGGAAGTTGTAGTCCGTCTTTAAAAAAAAAGGACATGCCTAAAGCTCAGTATAAGGAATTATTAGCCACATGCAAATCTAACGTGAAAAAGGTTTCAGCTCACACCAGTCAAATGACCATCAGCAAAAAGTCTACAAACTGTAAAGGCTGAAGGGCTTTTAGAGAACTCTGTACCTTCTAGCTGCTGGTGGAACGTAAAGTGGTAACAGCACTGACGAAAACAGAATGGAGCTGCTTTAAAAGGTAAAAACTGAGCTACCATATGATGTGGCAGGGCACCTTTTGGGCCTATAAGCTAAGACCACCAGAATCGGAAAGACAGAGACAGGCAAATGTGCACTGCAGCAATATTGAAATAGCCAAGACATGGAAGCCAAAAAAAGGTCCATAAACAGATGAATGGACAAAGAAAAAGTGGTATATGGACAGAATGGAATAGTAGCCTAGGGAAAAAAATGAACAATGCCATTTTCAGGACTACAGAGGAGCCTAGAAATCATCATATTAGGTTAAGTAAGTCAAGAGGGAATGACCAATATCCTATGATATCAGGTATACATGTTATTCTACGATTGCTACCAATGAACATATTTCCACAGAGAAAGACACTCACAGACTTATCAAACAAACTAATGGTTAGCCAAAATGAAAGGTGGGAGGATGGATAAATTAGGACTATGGGGCTAACATACATATACTAATGTACGTTAAATGTATATAAACTCTATGAATTAGATAGTCACCAATACATATAAAATACATAATGACAAAAACACCTACCAAATACCAAGGGAGGTCTACTCAACATTCTGTAATAACATACATGGTAACAGGATCCGAAGATGAACAGACATGCGTATGAATCATTGAGCAGATTCTGTACCAGCCAGACAATCAAAACACTCTAATCAAATTTACTCCGATAAGAAATAGAAATTAAATTTCAAAAACATAAGTAAGGAGACATAAACTTCTGGGGGCTTGTCCCAGCACATTCCAGTGTAATTTACAACCTTGGAACACTACCTCCAGGAAGACTCTGTTGCCCCAGTAACAAGAGTTGAGAACGTAATAATGCTGCCGCCTTGTAGCTGTTTCCCACAACAGCAGCTTTACACCAAGTACTAATGGTTGCTTAATAGTCACAAGGACTGCAGGGCTCTAAATGACACCTGTCCTCAAAAAATGCCCTGGGGTAGGGAATAGGCAAGACAATTCAACCCATGACAAATGTTTCAAGAAGTCAATATGAAGAGGGACGTTGTAGTCACTCTTTAAATAAAAAAGGACATGCCTAAAGCTCAGTATAAGGAATTATTAGCCACATGCAAATCCAACTTCCAAAAAGGTTTCAGCTCACACCAGTCAAATGACCATCAGCAAAAAGTCTACAAACTATAAAGGCTGAAGGGCTTTTAGAGAACTCTGTACCTTCTAGCTGCTGGTGGAACGTAAAGTGGTAACAGCACTAACGAAAACAGAATGGAGCTGCTTTAAAAGGTAAAAATTGAGCTACCATATGATGCGGCAGGGCACCTTTTGGGCCTATAACCTAAGACCACCAGAATCGGAAAGACAGAGGCAGGCAAATGTGCACTGCAGCAATATTGAAATAGCCAAGACATGGAAGCAAAAAAGAAAAGGTCCATAATCAGATGAATGGACAAAGAAGAAGTGGTATATGGACAGATTGGAATATCAGTCACACAAAAAATAAAAGAATGGCATATGCAGCACCACAGATGAGCCTAGAGATAATCACACAACGTGAAGTAAGTCAGAATGCGAAAGACAAATGCCCTATGATGTCCCTTATGTTATCTGAAAATTCATAAAAATGAACATATTTCCTAGAGAAAGGCAATCTCAGATTGAGAAGACAAACTTATGGTTAAGCCAAAGAAAAGGTGTGAGGAATGGATAAATTAGGATATTGGGGTTAACACACATATATTAATACATAGAAAATATATAATCCCCAAAGACCTATGGAATACCAAAAGTGGTCTACTCAACACTCTGTAACAACCTACATGGAAAAGGACCCAAAGATCAATAGATATATGTATATGTGTAAATGAACAAGATTCTGTACACCTAGAGAAAAAGACATTTTTCAATCAAATTTGCTCTGATAAAAACTACAACTTAAAGACACAGACAAGAATTACGGAGGCTAAAACTTATGGGGGTTTGTCCTGGCACATTCCACTCTAATCTGCAACCTAAAAGCACAACTTGCAGCAAGGTTCTGTTTCCCTAGCAAGCAGAGTTGGCAACGTAGAAATGCTGCCACCCTAAGGCCGTTTCCTCAAACACCAGCTTTAAATCTACTGCTAATGGTCACTAATATTCACAAGGACTGCAGGGCTGTAAATGATTCATGCCCTCAAAAAATGTCCTGGGGTAGGGAATGGCCAAAAAAATCCAAACGTGGCAAATTTTTCAAGAAGGCAATTTGAAGCTGTAACTTTAGCTCCATCTTAAAAAAAAAAACGAAAAGAACATTGATAAATGCAAAACATCAGGAATTATGAGACGCATGCAAATCCGATCTACACAAAGGTATCACCTCACAGCAGTCAGAATGACCATCAGCAAAATGTCAACAAACAGAGCATTAACCAAGATGGCGGAGTAGAAGGACGTGCTCTCACTCCCTCTTGCGAGAGCACCAGAATCACAACTGGCTGCTGGACAATCACTGACAGGAAGACCCTGGACTTCACCAAGGAGGATACCCCACGTCCAAGGACAGAGGAGAAGCCACAGGGAGATGGTAGGAGGGGCGCAATCAGAGTAAAATCAAATCCCATCACTGCTGGGTGGGTGACTCACAGACTGGCGAACACTTATACCACAGAAGTCCACCCACTGGAGTGAAGGTTCTGAGCCCCACGTCAGGCTTCCCAACCTGGGGGTCCTGCAACGGGAGGAGGAATTCCTAGAGAATCAGACTTTGAAGCCTAGTGGGAATTGACTGCAGGACTTCTACAGGACTGGGGGAAACAGAGACGCCACTCTTGGAGGGCACACACAAAGTAGTGTGCGCATCGGGACCCAGGGGAAGGAGCAGTGACCCTGGGGGAGACTGAACCAGACCTACCTGCTGGTGTTGGGGGGGGGTCCCTGCAGAGGCGGGGGGTGGCTCTGTTTCACCTTGGGGACAAGGACACTGGCAGCGGAGGTTCTGGGAAGTGCTCCTTGGCGTGAGCCCTCCCAGAGCCTGCCATTAACCCCACCAAAGAGCCCAGGTAGGCTCCAGTGTTGGGTTGCCTCAGGCAAAACAACCAACAGGGAGGGAACCCAGCCCCACCCATCAACAGTCAAGTGGATTAAAGTTTTACTGAGCTCTGCCCGCCACAGCAACAGTCAGCTCTACCCACCACCAGAGCCTCCCATCAAGCCTCTTAGATAGCCTCAACCACCAGAGGGCAGACAGCAGAAGCAAGAAAAACTACAATCCTGCAGCCTGTGGACCAAAAACCACAGTTACAGAAAGATAGACAAGATGAAAAGGCAGAGGGCTATGTACCAGATGAAGGAACAAGAAAAAACCCCAGAAAAACAACTAAATGAAGTGGAGATAGGCAACCTTCCAGAAAAAGAATTCAGAATAATGATAGTGAAGATGATCCAGGACCTCGGAATAAGAATGGAGGCAAAGATTGAGAAGATGCAAGAAATGATTAACAAAGACCTAGAAGCATTAAAGAACAAACAAACAGAGATGACCAATACAATAACTGAAATGAAAACTACACTAGAAGGAATCAATGGCAGAATAACTGAGGCAGAAGAACGGATAAGTGACCTGGAAGACAGAATGGTGGAATTCACTGCTGCGGAACAGAATAAAGAAAAAAGAATGAAAAGAAATGAAGACAGCCTAAGAGACCTCTGGGACAACATTAAACGCAACAACATTCGCATTACAGGGGTCCCAGAAGGAGAAGAGAGAGAGAAAGGACCAGAGAAAATATCTGAAGAGATTATAGTCGAAAACTTCCCTAACATGGGAAAGGAAATAGCCACCCAAGTCCCGGAAGCGCAGAGAGTCCCATACAGGATCAACCCAAGGAGAAACACACCGAGACACATAGTAATCAAAGTGGAAAAAATTAAAGACAAAGAAAAATTATTGAAAGCAGCAAGGGAAAAACGACAAATAACATACAAGGGAACTCCCATAAGGTTAACAGCTGATTTCTCAGCAGAAACTCTACAAGCCAGAAGGGAGTGGCATGATATACTTCAAGTGATGAAAGGGAAGAACCTACAACCGAGATTACTCTACCCGGCAAGGATCTCATGTAGATTTGATGGAGAAATCAAAAGCTTTACAGACAAGCAAAAGCTACGAGAATTCAGCACCACCAAACCAGCTCTACAACAAATGCTAAAGGAACTTCTCTAAGTGGGAAACACAAGAGAAGAAAAGGACCTACAAAAACAAACCCAAAACAATTAAGAAAATGGTCACAGGAACATACATATCGATAATTACCTTAAACGTGAATGGATTAAATGCCCCAACCAAAAGACATAGACTGGCTGAATGGATACAAAAACAAGACCCATATATATGCTGTCTACAAGAGACCCACTTTAGACCTAGGGACACATACAGACTGAAAGTGAGGGGATGGGAAAAGATATTCCATGCAAATGGAAATCAAAAGAAAGCTGGAGAGTAGCTATACTCGTATCAGATAAAATAGACTTGAAAATAAAGAATGTTGCAAGAGACAAGGAAGGACACTACATAATGATCAAGGGATCAATCCAAGAAGAAGATATAACGATTATAAATATATATGCACCCAACCTAGGAGCACCTCAATACATAAGGCAACTGCTAACAGCTATAAAAGAGGAAATCGACAGTAACACAATAATAGTGGGGGGCTTTAACACCTCACTTACACCAAAGGACAGATCATCCAAAATGAAAATGAATAAGGAAACAGAAGCTTTAAATGACACAATAGACCAGTTAGAGTTAATGGATATATATAGGACATTCCATCCAAAAACAGCAGATTACACGTTCTTCTCAAGTGCGCACGGAACATTCTCCAGGATAGATCACATCTTGGGTCACAAATCAAGCCTCAGTAAATTTAAGAAAATTGAAATCATATCAAGCATCTTTTCGGACCACAACGCTATGAGATTAGAAATGAATTACAGGGGAAAAAAACGTAAAACAGACAAACACATGGAGGCTAAACGATACGTTACTAAATAACCAAGAGATCACTGAAGAAATCAGAGAGGCAATCAAAAAATACCTAGAGACAAATGACAATGAAAACACGACGACCCAAAACCTATGGGATGCAGCAAAAGCAGTTCTAAGAGGGAAGTTTATCGCTATACAAGCCTGTCTCAAGAAACAAGAAAAATCTCAAGTAAACAATCTAACCTTACACCTAAAGAAACTAGAGAAAGAAGAACAAACAAAACCCAAAGTTAGCAGAAGGAAAGAAATCATAAAGATCAGAGCAGAAATAAATGAAATAGAGACAAAGAAAACAATAGCAAAGATCAATAAAACTAAAAGTTGCTTCTTTGAGAAGATAAACAAAATTGATAAGCCATTAGCCAGACTCATCAAGAAAAAGAGGGAGAGGACTCAAATCAATAGAATCCGAAATGAAAAAGGAGAAGTTACAACAGACACCGCAGAAATACAAAGCATCCTAAGAGACTACTACAAGCAACTTTATGCCAATAAAATGGACAACCTGGAAGAAATGGACACATTTTTAGAAAGGCATAACCTTCCAAGACTGAACCAGGAAGAAACAGAAAATATGAACAGACCAATCACAAGTAATGAAATTGAAAGTGTGATTAAAAATCTTCCAACAAACAAAAGTCCAGGACCAGATGGCTTCACAGGTGAATTCTGTCAAACATTTAGAGAAGAGCTAACACCTATCCTTCTCAAACTCTTCCAAAAAATTGCAGAGGAAGGAACACTCCCAAACTAATTCTATGAGGCCACCATCACCCTGATACCAAAACCAGACAAAGACACTACAAAAAAAGAAAATTACAGACCAATATCACTGATGAATACAGATGCAAAAATCCTCAACAAAATACTAGCAAACAGAATCCAACAACACATTAAAAGGATCATACACCACGATCAAGTGGCATTTATCCCAGGGATGCAAGGATTCTTCAATATACGCAAATCAATCAATGTGATACACCATATTAACAAACTGAAGAATAAAAACCATATGATCATCTCAATAGATGCAGAAAAAGCTTTTGACAAAATTCAACACCCAGTTATGATAAAAACTCTCCAGAAAGTGGGCATAGAGGGAACCTACCTCCACATAATAAAGGCCATATATGACAAACCCACAGCAAACATCATTCTCAATGGTGAAAAACTGAAAGCATTTCCTCTAAGATCAGGAACGAGACAAGGAGGTCCACTCTCACCACTATTATTCAACATAGTTCTGGAAGTCCTAGCCACAGCAATCAGAGAAGAAAAAGAAATAAAAGGAATACAAATGGGAAAAGAAGAAGTACAACTGTCACTGTTTGCGGACGACGTGATACTATACATAGAGAATCCTAAAACTGCCACCAGAAAACTGCTAGAGCTAATGAATGAATATGGTAAAGTTGCAGGATACAAAATGAATGCACAGAAATCTCTTGCATTCCTATACACGAATGATGAACAATCTGAAAGAGAAATTATGGAAACACTCCCATTTACCAGTGCAACAAAAAGAATAAAATACCTAGGAATAAACCTACCTAGGGAGACAAAAGACCTGTATGCAGAAAACTATAAGACACTGATGAAAGAAATTAAAGATGATACCAACAGATGGAGAGATATACCATGTTCTTGGATTGGAAGAATCAACATTGTGAAAATGAGTATACTACCCAAAGCAATATACAGATTCAATGCAATCCCTATCAAATTACCAATGGCATTTTTTACGGAGCTAGAACAAATCATCTTAAAATTTGTATGGAGTCACAAAAGACCCCGAATAGCCAAAGCAGTCTGGAGGGAAAAAAATGGAGCTGGAGGAATCAGACTCCCTGACTTCAGACTATACTACAAAGCTACAGTAATCAAGACAATATGGTACTGGCACAAAAACAGAAACACAGATCAATGGAACAAGATAGAAAAGCCCAGAGACTAACCCACGCACCTATGGTCAACTAATCTATGACAAAGGAGGCAAAGATATACAATGGAGAAAAGACAGTCTCTTCAATAAGTGGTGCTGGGAAAACTGGACAGCTCCATGTAAAAGAATGAAATTAGAATACTCCCTAACACCATACACAAAAATAAACTCAAAATGGATTAGAGACCTAAATATAAGACTGGACACTATAAAACTCTTAGAGGAAAACACAGGAAGAACACTCTTTGACATAAATCACAGCAAGATCTGTTTTGATCCACCTCCTAGAGTAATGGAAATAAAAACAAAAATAAACAAATGGGACCTAATGAAACTTCAAAGCTTTTGCACAGCAAACGAAACCGTAAACAAGACGAAGAGACAACCCTCGGAATGGGAGAAAATATTTGCAAACGAATCAACGGACAAAGGATTAATCTCCAAAATATATAAACAGCTCATTCAGCTCAATATTAAAGAAACAAACACCCCAATCCAAAAATGGGCAGAAGACCTAAATAGACATTTCTCCAAAGAAGACATACAGACGGCCACGAAGCACATGAAAAGATGCTCAACATCGCTAATTATTAGAGAAATGCCAATCAAAACTACAATGAGGTATCACCTCACTCCTGTTAGAATGGGCATCATCAGAAAATCTACAAACAACAAATGCTGGAGAGGGTGTGGAGAAAAGGGAACCCTCTTGCACTGTTGGTGGGAATGTAAATTGATACAGCCACTATGGAGAACAACACGGAGGTCCCTTAAAAAAACTAAAAATAGAATTACCATATGACCCAGCAATCCCACTACTGAGCATATACCCAGAGAAAACCGTAATTCAAAAAGACACATGCACCCGAATGTTCATTGCAGCACTATTTACAATAGCCAGGTCATGGAAGCAACCTAAATGCCCATCACCAGACGAATGGATAAAGAAGTTGTGGTACATATATACAATGGAATATTACTCAGCCATAAAAAGGAACGAAATTGAGTCATTTGTTGAGAAGTGGATGGCTCTAGAGACTGTCATACAGAGTGAAGTAAGTCAGAAAGAGAAAAACAAATATCGTATATTAATGCATGTATGTGGAACCTAGAAAAATGGTACAGATGAGCCGGTTTGCAGGGCAGAAGTTGAGACACAGATGTAGAGAATGGACATATGGACACCAAGGGGGGAAAACTGCGGTGGGGTGGGGATGGTGGTGTGCTGAATTGGGCGATTGGGATTGACATGTATACACTGATGTGTATAAAATTGATGCCTAATAAGAACCTGCAGTATAAAAAAACAAACAAACAAAACAACTAATATTAAACTTTCATTGGGTTATTTGTATGGAAATATGTTAATATAAATGTTTCAGACATTACATGAAATTTCTAAAAATCTTATATGTGTATTTGTATGGAAATATGTATGGAAATATGTTAATATAAATGTTTCAGACATTACATGAAATTTCTAAAAATCTTATATGTTCTGCTATAATGTTATAAGTAATAATCCTAGTTATTACTTTAAAATGTATATCTCAGAAATAACTAATTTTCTTGTCAACTGCATTATTATGAACTTTCATCAAATCTTTAACTGTGGTCGTTTTTAAGTCTTTTCTCATTTACAGACAGTTCTGGGTGTACTCTGATGCTTTGGCAAATATGTTCCTAGTAAAGGGTTTCACCTTCAAGAAATTCATGGCAAAGACTCTGACAAGTACAGGGTTCTGGTAACTGACTGTACTGCTGAACTGAATGAATAAGCATTTTCAGCACTCTCATGAAAAACTGATGAACTCAAAAAAGTGCTAACAAAAGATCAAGATGAAAAAAAAATTTAATTACATGGGACTGAGTGAACTGATGAGGATGAGTATAATTTTTGTGACTTTCTGTCTGAATTTAAAAAAAAATCCCACAAGGACTCAGAGGCAAAGAATATACACATCAATTTTCACTGCAAAGTAAAGGAGCTGTTACAGTGGAGGATTACTGGACTGAATGTCAATATTATGACATAGTATGAGTGTGTTTCAGGTTTGGTCATTGCAATCGTTGTTGCTTTTGTTGTGGTCATCCATGTACAACGCTTCGTGTCAGTCTATTTATCTCTTGTAAAAATAAAATACACTGTGTGTGTGTGAAAAACAATGTCAACAAACAATAGGTGCTGAAGAAGTTGTGGAGAAAAGCGTAACCTCTCGGTCTGAGTGGGATGTAAACTGGTAACGGCCAAATAATAGGAACAGGACGGCAGTGCGTTTAAAGGTAAAAATTGAGTCACCATATGATCTGGAAGGCCCACTATTGGGCCTGTCACCTGTGAAAGCCAGAATCAAAAAGGCACGGGATGGAAAACCGTGTAATGCAGCAGTATTTACAACAGCCAAGACATGGAAGCAAACAAAATGTCCATCAACAGATAAATGGACAAAGAAGAAGTGGTACACATACCAAATGGAATAGTAGCCTCGGGAAAAAGATGAACAATGCCGTCTTCAGGACTACAGATGAGCCTAGAAATAATCATATTAGGTTAAGTAAGTCAAGAGGGAATGACAAATATCCTATGATACCATGTATACATGTTATCCTAAGATTGCTACCAATGAACATATTTCCACAGAAAAAGACACTCACGGACTTATCAAACAAACTAATGGTTAGCCAAAATGAAAGGTGGGAGGATGGATAAATTAGGACTATGGGGCTAACACAGATATACTAATGTATGTTAAATGTATATAAACATATAACATATAAACTATATGAATTATATAGTCACCAATACATATAAAATATAGAATGACAAAACACCTACCAAATACCAAGGGAGGTCTACGCAACATTCTGTAATAACATACACACAAGGTAACAGAATCCGAAGATGAACAGACATATGTAGGAATCATTGAGCAGATTCTGTACAGCCAGAAAACCACAACACTCTAATCAAATTTACTCCGATAAGAAATAGAAATTAAATTAAAAAAAACAAACATAAGTAAGGTGACATAAACTTCTGGGGGCTTGTCTCAGCACATCCCACTCTAATTTACAACCTTGGAACACTACCTCCAGGAAGACTCTTTTGCACTAGCAACAAGAGTGGAGAACGTAATAATGCTGCTGCCTTGTGGCTGTTTCCCATAACAGCAGCTTTAAACCAAGTGCTAATGGTTGCTTAAGAGTCACAAGGACTGCAGGGCTATAAATGACACCTGTCCTCAAAAAATGCCCTGGGGTAGGGAATAGGCAAGAAAATTCTACACATGACAAATGTTTCAAGAAGTCAATATGAAGAGGGAAGTTGTAGTCCGTCTTTAAAAAAAAAGGACATGCCTAAAGCTCAGTATAAGGAATTATTAGCCACATGCAAATCTAACGTGAAAAAGGTTTCAGCTCACACCAGTCAAATGACCATCAGCAAAAAGTCTACAAACTATAAAGGCTGAAGGGCTTTTAGAGAACTCTGTACCTTCTAGCTGCTGGTGGAACGTAAAGTGGTAACAGCACTGACGAAAACAGAATGGAGCTGCTTTAAAAGGTAAAAATTGAGCTACCATATGATGTGGCAGGGCACCTTTTGGGCCTATAAGCTAAGACCACCAGAATCGGAAAGACAGAGACAGGCAAATGTGCACTGCAGCAATATTGAAATAGCCAAGACATGGAAGCAAAAAAAAGGTCCATAAACAGATGAATGGACAAAGAAAAAGTGGTATATGGACAGAATGGAATAGTATAGCCTAGGGAAAAAAATGAACAATGCCATTTTCAGGACTACAGATGAGCCTAGAAATCATCATATTAGGTTAAGTAAGTCAAGAGGGAATGACCAATATCCTATGATATCAGGTATACATGTTATTCTACGATTGCTACCAATGAACATATTTCCACAGAGAAAGACACTCACAGACTTATCAAACAAACTAATGGTTAGCCAAAATGAAAGGTGGGAGGATGGATAAATTAGGACTATGGGGCTAACATACATATACTAATGTACGTTAAATGTATATAAACTATATGAATTAGATAGTCACCAATACATATAAAATACATAATGACAAAAACACCTACCAAATACCAAGGGAGGTCTACTCAACATTCTGTAATAACATACATGGTAACAGGATCCGAAGATGAACAGACATGCGTATGAATCATTGAGCAGATTCTGTACCAGCCAGACAATCAAAACACTCTAATCAAATTTACTCCGATAAGAAATAGAAATTAAATTTAAAAAACAAACATAAGTAAGGAGACATAAACTTCTGAGGGCTTGTCCCAGCACATTCCAGTGTAATTTACAACCTTGGAACACTACCTCCAGGAAGACTCTGTTGCCCCAGTAACAAGAGTTGAGAACGTAATAATGCTGCCGCCTTGTAGCTGTTTCCCACAACAGCAGCTTTACACCAAGTACTAATGGTTGCTTAATAGTCACAAGGACTGCAGGGCTCTAAATGACACCTGTCCTCAAAAAATGCCCTGGGGTAGGGAATAGGCAAGACAATTCAACCCATGACAAATGTTTCAAGAAGTCAATATGAAGAGGGACGTTGTAGTCACTCTTTAAATAAAAAAGGACATGCCTAAAGCTCAGTATAAGGAATTATTAGCCACATGCAAATCCAACTTCCAAAAAGGTTTCAGCTCACACCAGTCAAATTACCATCAGCAAAAAGTCTACAAACTATAAATGCTGAAGGGGTTTTAGAGAACTCTGTACCTTCTAGCTGCTGGTGGAACGTAAAGTGGTAACAGCACTAAGGAAAACTGAATGGAGCTGCTTTAAAACGTAAAAATTGAGCTAACATATGATGCGGCAGGGCACCTTTTGGGCCTATAACCTAAGACCACAAGAATCGGAAAGACAGAGGCAGGCAAATGGCACTGCAGCAATATTGAAATAGCCAAGACATGGAAGCAAAAAAAAAGGTCCATAATCAGATGAATGGACAAAGAAGAAGTGGTATATGGACAGATTGGAATATCGGTCACACAAAAAATAAAAGAATGGCATATGCAGCACCGCAAATAAGCCTAGAGATAATCACACAACGTGAAGTAAGTCAGAATGCGAAAGACAAATGCCCTATGATGTCCCTTATGTTATCTGAAAATTCATAAAAATGAACATATTTCCTAGAGAAAGGCAATCTCAGATTGAGAAGACAAACTTATGGTTAAGCCAAAGAAAAGGTGTGAGGAATGGATAAATTAGGATATTGGGGTTAACACACATGTATTAATACATAGAAAATATAGAATCCCCAAAGACCTATGGAATACCAAAAGTGGTCTACTCAACACTCTGTAACAACCTACATGGAAAAGGACCCAAAGATCAATAGATATATGTATATGTGTAAATGAACAAGATTCTGTACACCTAGAGAAAAAGACATTTTTCAATCAAATTTGCTCTGATAAAAACTACAACTTAAAGACACAGACAAGAATTACGGAGGCTAAAACTTATGGGGGTTTGTCCTGGCACATTCCACTCTAATCTGCAACCTAAAAGCACAACTTGCCGCAAGGTTCTGTTTCCCTAGCAAGCAGAGTTGGCAACGTAGAAATGCTGCCACCCTAAGGCCGTTTCCTCAAACACCAGCTTTAAATCTACTGCTAATGGTCACTAATATTCACAAGGACTGCAGGGCTGTAAATGATTCATGCCCTCAAAAAATGTCCTGGGGTAGGGAATGGCCAAAAAAATCCAAACGTGGCAAATTTTTCAAGAAGGAAATCTGAAGTTGTAACTTTAGCTCCATCTTAAAAAAAATGAAAAGAACATTGATAAACGCAAAACATCAGGAATTATGAGACGCATGCAAATCCAATCTACACAAAGGTATCACCTCACACCAGTCAGAATGACCATCAGCAAAATGTCAACAAACAGAGCATTAACCAAGATGGCGGAGTAGAAGGACGTGCTCTCACTCCCTCTTGCGAGAGCACCAGAATCACAACTGGCTGCTGGACAATCACTGACAGGAAGACCCTGGACTTCACCAAGGAGGATACCCCACGTCCAAGGACAGAGGAGAAGCCACAGGGAGACGGTAGGAGGGGCGCAATCAGAGTAAAATCAAATCCCATAACTGCTGGGTGGGTGACTCACAGACTGGCGAACACTTATACCACAGAAGTCCACCCACTGGAGTGAAGGTTCTGAGCCCCACGTCAGGCTTCCCGACCTGGGGGTCCTGCAACGGGAGGAGGAATTCCTAGAGAATCAGACTTTGAAGCCTAGTGGGAATTGACTGCAGGAATTCTACAGGACTGGGGGAAACAGAGACCCCACTCTTGGAGGGCACACACAAAGTAGTGTGCGCATCGGGACCCAGGGGAAGGAGCAGTGACCCTGGGGGAGACTGAACCAGACCTACCTGCTGGTGTTGGGGGGTCTCCTGCAGAGGCGGGGGGTGGCTCTGTTTCACCGTGGGGACAAGGACACTGGCAGCGGAGGTTCTGGGAAGTGCTCCTTGGCGTGAGCCCTCCCAGAGCCTGCCATTAACCCCACCAAAGAGCCCAGGTAGGCTCCAGTGTTGGGTTGCCTCAGGCAAAACAACCAACAGGGAGGGAACCCAGCCCCACCCATCAACAGTCAAGTGGATTAAAGTTTTACTGAGCTCTGACGGCCACACCAACAGTCAGCTCTACCCACCACCAGAGCCTCCCATCAAGCCTCTTAGATAGCCTCAACCACCAGAGGGCAGACAGCAGAAGCAAGAAAAACTACAATCCTGCAGCCTGTGGACCAAAAACCACAGTTACAGAAAGATAGACAAGATGAAAAGGCAGAGGGCTATGTACCAGATGAAGGAACAAGAGAAAACCCCAGAAAAACAACTAAATGAAGTGGAGATAGGCAACCTTCCAGAAAAAGAATTCAGAATAATGATAGTGAAGATGATCCAGGACCTCGGAATAAGAATAGAGGCAAAGATTGAGAAGATGCAAGAAATGATTAACAAAGACCTAGAAGAATTAAAGAACACACAAACAGAGATGACCAATACAATAACTGAAATGAAAACTACACTAGAAGGAATCAATAGCAGAATAACTGAGGCAGAAGAACGGATAAGTGACCTGGAAGGCAGAATGGTGGAATTCACTGAACAGAACAAAGAATTCACGGAACAGAATAAAGAAAAAAGAATGAAAAGAAATGAAGACAGCCTGAGAGACCTCTGGGACAACATTAAACGCAACAACATTCGCATTATAGGGGTACCAGAAGGAGAAGAGAGAGAGAAAGGACCAGAGAAAATATCTAAAGAGATTATAGTAGAAAACTTCCCTAACATGGGAAAGGAAATAGCCACCCAAGTCCAGGAAGCGCAGAGAGTCCCACACAGGACCAACCCAAGGAGAAACACACCGAGACACATAGTAATCAAAGTGGCAAAAATTAAAGACAAAGAAAAATTATTGAAAGCAGCAAGGGAAAAACGACAAGTAACATACAAGGGAACTCCCATAAGGTTAACAGCTGATTTCTCAGCAGAAACTCTACAAGCCAGAAGGGAGTGGCATGATATACTTCAAGTGATGAAAGGGAAGAACCTACAACCAAGATTACTCTACCCGGCAAGGATCTCATTTAGATTTGATGGAGAAATCAAAAGCTTTACAGACAAGCAAAAGCTACGAGAATTCAGCACCACCAAACCAGCTCTACAACAAATGCTAAAGGAACTTCTCTAAGTGGGAAACACAAGAGAAGAAAAGGACCTACAAAAACAAACCCAAAACAATTAAGAAAATGGTCACAGGAACATACCTATCGATAATTACCTTAAACGTGAATGGATTAAATGCCCCAACCAAAAGACATAGACTGGCTGAATGGATACAAAAACAAGACCCATATATATGCTGTCTACAAGAGACCCACTTTAGACCTAGGGACACATACAGACTGAAAGTGAGGGGATGGAAAAAGATATTCCATGCAAATGGAAATCAAAAGAAAGCTGGAGTAGCTATACTCATATCAGATAAAATAGACTTGAAAATAAAGAATGTTACAAGAGACAAGGAAGGACACTACATAATGATCAAGGGATCAATCCAAGAAGAAGATATAACGATTATAAATATATATGCACCCAACATAGGAGCACCTCAATACATAAGGCAACTGCTAACAGCTATAAAAGAGGAAATCGACAGTAACACAATAATAGTGGGGGACTTTAACACCTCACTTACACCACAGGACAGATCATCCAAAATGAAAATGAATAAGGAAACAGAAGCTTTAAATGACACAATAGACCAGTTAGATTTAATTGATATATGTAGGACATTCCATCCAAAAACAGCAGATTACACGTTCTTCTCAAGTGCGCACGGAACATTCTCCAGGACAGATCACATCTTGGGTCACAAATCAAGCCTCAGTAAATTTAAGAAAATTGAAATCATATCAAGCATCTTTTCGGACCACAACGCTATGAGATTAGAAATGAATTACAGGGAAAAAAACGTAAAACAGACAAACACATGGAGGCTAAACAATACGTTACTAAATAACCAAGAGATCACTGAAGAAATCAGAGAGGCAATCAAAAAATACCTAGAGACAAATGATAATGAAAACACGACGACCCAAAACCTATGGGATGCAGCAAAAGCAGTTCTAAGAGGGAAGTTTATCGCTATACAAGCCTATCTCAAGAAACAAGAAAAATCTCAAGTAAACAATCTAACCTTACACCTAAAGAAACTAGAGAAAGAAGAACAAACAAAACCCAAAGTTAGCAGAAGGAAAGAAATGATAAAGATCAGAGCAGAAATAAATGAAATAGAGACAAGGAAAACAATAGCAAAGATCAATAAAACTAAAAGTTGGTTCTTTGAGAAGAAAAACAAAATTGATAAGCCATTAGCCAGACTCATCAAGAAAAAGAGGGAGAGGACTCAAATCAATAGATTCCGAAATGAAAAAGGAGAAGTTACAACAGACACCGCAGAAATACAAAGCATCCTAAGAGACTACTACAAGCAACTTTATGCCAATAAAATGGACAACCTGGAAGAAATGGACACATTTTTAGAAAGGCATAACCTTCCAAGACTGAACCAGGAAGAAACAGAAAATATGAACAGACCAATCACAAGTAATGAAATTGAAAGTGTGATTAAAAATCTTCCAACAAACAAAAGTCCAGGACCAGATGGCTTCACAGGTGAATTCTATCAAACATTTAGAGAAGAGCTAACACCTGCCCTTCTCAAACTCTTCCAAAAAATTGCAGAGGAAGGAACACTCCCAAACTCATTCTATGAGGCCACCATCACCCTGATACCAAAACCAGACAAAGACACTACAAAAAAAGAAACTTACAGACCAATATCACTGATGAATACAGATGCAAAAATCCTCAACAAAATACTAGCAAACAGAATCCAACAACACATTAAAAGGATCATACACCACGATCAAGTGGCATTTATCCCAGGGATGCAAGGATTCTTCAATATACGCAAATCAATCAATGTGATACACCATATTAACAAATTGAAGAATAAAAACCATATGATCATCTCAATAGATGCAGAAAAAGCTTTTGACAAAATTCAACCCCCAGTTATGATAAAAACTCTCCAGAAAGTGGGCATAGAGGGAACCTACCTCAACATAATAAAGGCCATATATGACAAACCCACAGCAAACATCATTCTCAATGGTGAAAAACTGAAAGCATTTCCTCTAAGATCAGGAACGAGACAAGGGGGTCCACTCTCACCACTATTATTCAACATAGTTCTGGAAGTCCTAGCCACGGCAATCAGAGAAGAAAAAGAAATAAAAGGAATACAAATGGGAAAAGAAGAAGTACAACTGTCACTGTTTGCGGTTGACATGATACTATACATAGAGAAATCTAAAACTGCCACCAGAAAACTGCTAGAGCTAATGAATGAATATGGTAAAGTTGCAGGATACAAAATGAATGCACAGAAATCTCTTGCATTCCTATACACGAATGATGAAAAATCTGAAAGAGAAATTATGGAAACACTCCCATTTACCATTGCAACAAAAAGAATAAAATACCTAGGAATAAACCTACCTAGGGAGACAAAAGACCTGTATGCAGAAAACTATAAGACACTGATGAAAGAAATTAAAGATGATACCAACAGATGGAGAGATATACCATGTTCTTGGATTGGAAGAATCAACATTGTGAAAATGAGTATACTACCCAAAGCAATATACAGATTCAATGCAATCCCTATCAAATTACCAATGGCATTTTTTTACGGAGCTAGAACAAATCATCTTAAAATTTGTATGGAGTCACAAAAGACCCCGAATAGCCAAAGCAGTCTGGAGGGAAAAAAATGGAGCTGGAGGAATCAGACTCCCTGACTTCAGACTATACTACAAAGCTACAGTAATCAAGACAATATGGTACTGGCACAAAAACAGAAACACAGATCAATGGAACAAGATAGAAAAGCCCAGAGACTAACCCACGCACCTATGGTCAACTAATCTATGACAAAGGAGGCAAAGATATACAATGGAGAAAAGACAGTCTCTTCAATAAGTGGTGCTGGGAAAACTGGACAGCTACATGTAAAAGAATGAAATTAGAATACTCCCGAACACCATACACAAAAATAAACTCAAAATGGATTAGAGACCTAAATGTAAGACTGGACACTATAAAACTCTTAGAGGAAAACACAGGAAGAACACTCTTTGACATAAATCACAGCAAGATCTTTTTTGATCCACCTCCTAGAGTAATGGAAATAAAAACAAAAATAAACAAATGGGACCTAATGAAACTTCAAAACTTTTGCACAGCAAACGAAACCGTAAACAAGAGGAAAAGACAACCCTCGCAATGGGAGAAAATATTTGCAAACGAATCAACGGACAAAGGATTAGTCTCCAAAATATATAAACAGCTCATTCAGCTCAATATTAAAGAAACAAACACCCCAATCCAAAAATGGGCAGAAGACCTAAATAGACATTTCTCCAAAGAAGACATACAGACGGCCACGAAGCACATGAAAAGATGCTCAACATCGCTAATTATTAGAGAAATGCAAATCAAAACTACAATGAGGTATCACCTCACTCCTGTTAGAATGGGCATCATCAGAAAATCTGCAAACAACAAATGCTGGGGAGGGTGCGGAGAAAAGGGAACCCTCTTGCACTGTTGGTGGGAATGTAAATTGATACAGCCACTATGGAGAACAACATGGAGGTCCCTTAAAAAACTAAAAATAGAATTACCATATGACCCAGCAATCCCACTACTGAGCATATACCCAGAGAAAACCGTAATTCAAAAAGACACATGCACCCGACTGTTCATTGCAGCACTATTTACAATAGCCAGGTCATGGAAGCAACCTAAATGCCCATCAACAGACGAATGGATAAAGAAGTTGTGGTACATATATACAATGGAATATTACTCAGCCATAAAAAGGAACGAAATTGAGTCATTTGTTGAGAAGTGGATGGCTCTAGAGACTGTCATACAGAGTGAAGTAAGTCAGAAAGAGAAAAACAAATATCGTATATTAATGCATGTATGTGGAACCTAGAAAAATGGTACAGATGAGCCGGCTTGCAGGGCAGAAGTTGAGACACAGATGTAGAGAATGGACATATGGACACCAAGGGGGGAAAACTGCGGTGGGGTGGGGATGGTGGTGTGCTGAATTGGGCGATTGGGATTGACATGTATACACTGATGTGTATAAAATTGATGCCTAATAAGAACCTGCAGTATAAAAAAACAAACAAACAAAACAACTAATACTAAACTTTCATTGGGTTATTTGTATGGAAATATGTTAATATAAATGTTTCAGACATTACATGAAATTTCTAAAAATCTTATATTTGTATTTGTATGGAAATATGTATGGAAATACGTTAATATAAATGTTTCAGACATTACATGAAATTTCTAAACATCTTATATGTTCTGGTATAATGTTATAGGTAATAATCCTAGTTATTACTTTAAAATGTATATCTCAGAGATAACTAATTTTCTTGTCAACTGCGTTATTATGAACTTTCATCAAATCTTTAACTGTGGTCATTTTTAAGTCTTTTCTCATTTACAGACAGTTCTGGGTGTACTCTAATGCTTTGGCAAATATGTTCCTAGTAAAGGGTTTCATCTTCAAGAAATTCATGGCAAAGACTCTGACAAGTACAGCGTTCTGGTAACTGACTGTACTGCTGAACTGAATGAATAAGCATTTTCAGCACTCTCATGAAAAACTGATGAAATCAAAAAAGTGCTAACAAAAGATCAAGATGAAAAAAAAAATTTAATTACATGGGACTGAGTGAACTGATGAGGATGAGTATAATTTTTGTGACTTTCTGTCTGAATTTAAAAAAAATCCCACAAGGACTCAGAGGCAAAGAATGTACAAATCAATTTTCACTGCAAAGTAAAGGAGCTGTTACAGTGGAGGATTACTGGACTGAATGTCAATATTATGACATAGTATGAGTGTGTTTCAGGTTTGGTAATTGCAATCATTGTTGCTTTTGTTGTGGTCATCCATGTACAATGCTTCATGTCAGTCTATTTATCTCTTGTAAAAATAAAATACACTGTGTGTGTGTGAAAAACAATGTCAACAAACAATAGGGGCTGAAGAAGTTGTGGAGAAAAGCGTAACCTCTCGGTCTAAGTGGGATGTAAACTGGTAACGGCCAAATAATAGGAACAGGACGGCAGTGCGTTTAAAGGTAAAAATTGAGTCACCATATGATCTGGAAGGCCCACTATTGGGCCTGTCACCTGTGAAAGCCAGAATCAAAAAGGCACGGGATGGAAAACCGTGTAATGCAGCAGTATTTACAACAGCCAAGACATGGAAGCAAACAAAATGTCCATCAACAGATAAATGGACAAAGAAGAAGTGGTACACATACCAAATGGAATAGTAGCCTCGGGAAAACGATGAACAATGCCGTCTTCAGGACTACAGATGAGCCTAGAAATAATCATATTAGGTTAAGTAAGTCAAGAGGGAATGACAAATATCCTATGATACCATGTATACATGTTATCCTAAGATTGCTACCAATGAACATATTTCCACAGAAAAAGACACTCACGGACTTATCAAACAAACTAATGGTTAGTTAGCCAAAATGAAAGGTGGGAGGATGGATAAATTAGGACTATGGGGCTAACACAGATATACTAATGTATGTTAAATGTATATAAACATATAACATATAAACGATATGAATTATATAGTCACCAATACATATAAAATATATAATGACAAAACACCTGCCAAATACCAAGGGAGGTCTACTCAATATTCTGTAATAACATACCTGGTAACAGGATCCGAACATGAACAGACATATGTATGAATCATTGAGCAGATTCTGTACAGCCAGAAAACCACAACACTCTAATCAAATTTACTCCGATAAGAAATAGAAATTCAATTTAAAAAGCAAACATAAGTAAGGTGACATAAACTTCTGGGGACTTGTCCCAGCACATTCCACTCTAACTTACAACCTTTGAACACTGACTCCAGGAAGACTCTTTTGCACTAGTAACAAGAGTTGAGAACGTAATGATGCTGCCGCCTTGTGGCTGTTTCCCACCACAGAAGCTTTAAACCAAGTGCTAATGTTTGCTTAATACTCACAAGGACTGCAGGGCTGTAAATGACACCTGCCCTCAAAAAATGCTCTGCGGTAGGGAATACGCAAGAAAATTCAACACATGACAAATTTTTCAAGAAGTCAATACAAAGAGGGAAGTTGTAGTCATTCTTTAAAAAAAAGGAAAAGAAAAAAAAGGACATGCCTAAAGCTCAGTATAAGGAATTATTAGCCATATGCAAATCCAATGTCCAAAAAGGTTTCAGCTCACACCAGTCAAATTACCATCAGCAAAAAGTCTACAAACTATAAATGCTCAAGGGGTTTTAGGGAACTCTGTACCTTCTAGCTGCTGGTGAGATGTAAAGTGGTAACAGCACTAACAAAAACTTAATGGAGCTGCTTTAAAAGGTAAAAATTGAGCTACCATATGATGCGGCAGGGCACCTTTTGGGCCTATAACCTAAGGCCACCAGAATCGGAAAGACAGAGGCAGGCAAATGTGCACTGCAGCAATACTGAAATAGCCAAGACATGGAAGCAAAAAAAAGGTCCATAAAGAGATGAATGGACAAAGAAAATGTGGTATATGGACAGAACGGAATAGTAGCTTCGGGAAAACAATGAACAATGCTGTTTTCAGGACTACAGATGAGTCTAGAAATAATCACATTAGGTTAAGTAAGTCAAGAGGGAATGACAAATATCTTATGATATCACGTATACATGTTATCCTAAGATTGTTACCAATGAATATATTTCCACAGAAAAAGACACTCACAGACTTATCAAACAAACTAATGGTTAGCCAAAATGAAAGGTGGGAGGATGGATAAATTAGGACTATGGGGCTAACATACATATAGTAATGTATGTTAAATGTATATAAACTAATTGAATTATATAGTCACCAATACATATAAAATATATGACAAAACACCTACCAAATACCAAGGGAGGTCTACTCAACATTCAGTAACAACATACATGGTAACAGGATCCGAAGATAAACAGACATATGTATGAATCCTTGAGCAGATTCTGTACAGCCAGAAAACCACAACACTCTAATCAAATTTACTCCAATAAGAAATAGAAATTAACTTTCAAAAACAAACATAAGTAAGGAGACATAAACTTCAGGGGGCTTGTCTCAGTACATTCCCCTCTAATTTACAGCCTTGGAACACTACCTCCAGGAAGACTCTTTTGCACTAGTAACAAGAGTTGAGAACGTAATAATGCTGCCGCCTTGTGGCTGTTCCCCACAACAGCAGCTTTAAACCAAGTGCCAATGGTTGCTTAATAGTCACAAGGACTGCAGGGCTGTAAATGACACCTGTCCTCAAAAAATGCCCTGGGGTAGGGAATAGGTAAGAAAATTCAACACATGACAAATGTTTCAAGAAGTCAATATGAAGAGGGAAGTTGTAGTCACTCTTTAAATAAAAAACGAAAAGAAAAAAAAGGACATGCCTAAAGCTCAGTATAAGGAATTATTAGCCACATACAAATCCAACTTCCAAAAAGGTTTCAGCTCACACCAGTCAAATGACCATCAGCAAAAAGTCTACAAACGATAAATGCTGAAGGGCTTTTAGAGAACTCTGTACCTGCTAGCTGCTGGTGGAATGTAAAGTGGTAACAGCACTAACGAAAACTGAATGGAGCTGCTTGAAAAGGTAAAAATTGAGCTACCATATGATGCGGCAGGGCACCTTTTGGGCCTATAACCTAAAACCACAAGAATCGGAAAGACAGAGGCAGGCAAATGTCTAAGTCTGTATCTGTTACCATGTTACCATGTCTTTAACGAGGAAATGTCAGAACTGACTTACCAAAAAAAAGTGTTTTGTTTGTTTGTTTGTTTTAATTACAGTCACGGTGAGTAAGACGTAGCTCAGAACAGCTAATGTGACTTAGTGATTCTCTCATCAGGAAATACAGTTTCTACTTCCCTGTTTATTCTCCACATCCTGTAGTAAGCAAAGTTTCAATGAAAGATAAATCTACAGGGCGAAAAGAAAAGAAAACTTACATGTGTTGATAAGATCATTTTGACAGGTTGTACCACGTATGTCAGTGTTTCTGGGGATGGACACAAGCCAGAGCTCCTTACTCTGACATTTTCACTGATGTCATTCCCCTTGATCCTCAATTTGAAAATGGAAAAAAATGTTTTCTATGTTTTCTTCTTTAAGAAATTAAATAAAGAATGCTTTCTAGACATGACTCTCTAATGATTTTCAGTCAGTGGTCATCAACGGTGGTAAAGCACAGAATCTCATCACCACAGAAGGGTGACATTCAGTCAGGTAAGAAAATTCTCCCCAAAATCAGAGCTTCATCTTTAACATGAAATCAAAGGCTTTCACAGGTTCTTCATCACTCTGCACTCAGCCCTACCATATGGGATTGGCTCTGAGAATCTCACATCAGATGACTGACAAACATGTCATAGTACACTGATCTGGTACCAGATCCTACCTCTCTTAATGATCTCCTGCAGGGACATTGGAACATTCTAGGATATTTCCTGGAGCCCTCTACTCTATACAGGTACACTTCCAAGTAGAAACAGAAGTTTTGATTTTCACTGGGACCCCTGCTCTGTCCAACCAACCTCTCTAGAAATATGATGTTCTAATCTCTCCTGATTAGAACATTTCAAGGTGTCTCCCTATGCTAATTTAGTAAAGGTAAAAGAGAAACAAGAAAGAGCAAACGGGCTTCCCTGGTGGCGCAGTGGTTGAGAGTCTGCCTGCCAATGCAGGGGATGCGGGTTCGAGCCCTGGTCTGGGAAGATCCCACATGCCGCGGAGCAACTGGGCCCGTGAGCCACAATTACTGAGCCTGCGTGTCTGGAGCCTGTGCTCCGCAACAAGAGAGGCCGCGATGGTGAGAGGCCAGCGCACCGCGATGAAGAGTGGTCCCCACTTGCCACAACTGGAGAAAGCCCTCGCATGGAAACAAAGACTCAACACAGTCATAAATAAATAAATAGATAGATAGGTAGATAGATAGATAGATAGTTAGATAGATAGAACGTGAATTTCTTAACAAGAAAAAAAAGAAAGAGCAAACTATGCAGGGAGCAATATATAAGATTCCTTTACTTAATGTATTTACCTGATATACCCAAATATTGAGAAATATAGATTCATTTCATAATGGTCAAGAAAAGAGGAGGAGGAACCTCCATGCCAACAGTATATATAAAATGGAATCAATATTGCATAAGCTCCAGCTTAAGCTTAGCTACGAGGTACTAACTCTTCTCATAAAGAAGCAATAGTTCTCCATCATTTGAAGGACACTGAGGACTCAGACAGCTGGACACTGAGGGTGTAGTCTCCTCACTCGAATTCTGTACCTGCATCACAGAGCCATGAAATATTCCCAAAGAATTATTAAGGATGAGGTGGGGAGCCGAAATAAAAAAGATGAATCCATAGTCTGCCCTACCATCTGTTCTGCTGGATATTACCACCATCTTGGCCCAATATGACATTCCCACTTCTCTCTAGGCCTCCCTACTTTCTACCTCCATCCTCTCATTATATCTTACCTACACTTGGAAACGACTCTAGTTTTTCCACTTATCTTTATCAACAAGTAATCCAAATAGCAAATGTGTATATAACTCCTCAGAAACCTCAGGTCTGACTCACTAATACATGACCTTCGAAGTCCACAGTTTTCCTAATTCCCCTTATTATTTTTTTCTAATTTCCATGTACTTACACTCTTAAGACCTCCACTGTTCTCAGGTTCGTCTTCCCTGCAAAATCTGTCAACCTAGACATAGACTTAAGTACCACCCTCTAATTATCTCCTAGGGAATCCAGTTTTTAAAAAAGCCTCAGCAAGCCTTATGGACTTTATTAAAGACTCTTTAAGATAACCCATGGGAGATAGCAGTGCACCCATAGATATCTATTTAATACACCCTCAGAGTAATTTTTTTAAATAAAGACTCTTCTGGCCAATGAAGATTCTCAGTTCTTCTTCTTCAACATATGCAGTGTCTCAACCTTCTGATTACTCTCTGCTCTATCCCAGGTCCACTCCCTTTCCTGATATTACATTCTTTCCCAATTGTGTATGTTGGTAAAATCAAATAACATAAAATATAACATGTTAATTATTATAAAGTGCACCGTTCAGTGATATTAAATACATTCATATTATTGGGCGATCAACATCACCATTTATCTAATTCTTTTCTACATTTTAAAACTGTAACTCTGTATCCTTTAAACATAACTTTCCTTTTTGTTCCATAACCACCTGAAAAGCATCATTACCCTCCCAATTTCTATGGTTTTGACTACACTAAGTACCCCATATAATTGAAATAAGTAGTTGTATTGTTATGACTCACTAAAAGTCACAAAAATGGCATTTTTGGTAGCTCAATTTCCTCAAGATTCATCCATGTTGTAGCGTATTCCTAGATCTTTTCCTTCTTAAGGCTGAATAATGTTGTATTATATGGGTATACCACACTTTGCTTATCCAGGAAGTAGTGGATGAACACTTAGGTTGCTTTCATATTTTAGCTACTCTGATTATTACTGCTCTAAACACTGGAGTACAAATATTTCTTTAAGACCCTGATTTCAATTCCTTTGGGTATACCTCATAGGAAAATTCCTGGATCATGTAGTAATTCTATTTTTCAATATCTGAAAAATTGCCATACTCTTTTGCAAAGCAGCTGTATCATTCTACATTCCCACTGACATAGCACAATGGTTCCAACTCCCTCACATCCTCACCAATACTTGTTTTCTGCTTGTGTATGCGTGTGTGTGCTTGTGTGTGTATGCATGCACACAAATATATAAACATGCATTTAGTGATATGGAGCATCTATTCAAGTGCTTAGTCATTTGTACATCTTTCTGAAGAACCATCTATTCAAGTCTTTTATCCATTTTTGAATCAGGGTGTTTGCTTTTTGTTGAGGTGTAGGAGTTCTCTGTGTATTCTGAATAGACATCTCTTGTCAGATACATGGCTTTCAAATATTTTCTCCCATCTTGTGGGTTGCCATTTTATTCTGTTTACATTTCTTTGATACACATTTTTTTTAAATTATGTACTGCAAATTGTTAATTTTTTTGTTAGCTGTACCTTTATTGTTCCTTCGTTTCATATTGAGGAAAACACTGCCAATCCAATGTCATGAAGCCCTTGTCCTGTGTCTTCTTCTAAGACTTTTTATTTTGTTAGGTCTTATACTTAGTTTCTTGATACGTTTTCATTAATTTTTGCATATGATGTTAGGTAAGGGTCCATCTTCCTACTTTGCATGTTGACAACATGACTTCTCAGCACCATTTGTTGAAAATACTATCCTTTCTACTTTGAAAAGTCTTGGTAACTTGTCAAAAATCATTTGGCCATATATCAGGGTTTATTTCTGGGTGTTCTATTCTATTCTATTGGTCTTGAATAAGGGAGAAAATAGTGTAACCTATCCAGGTTGATGAAGAACATAAAGAAAGACCAGGACTGAGAATTAGGAGGGCAATATAAAACAGCAGGGAGTAAAAGACAGTGTGAGAGAAGATCTTGTATTTGCGAGTTCATGGAAATAGGATCATGCTAAAACCACTAAACGCCTGACTTTGAACAACACGGTAAATGTGCTAGCAAGAAACATAACACTTACCCATCTCTGGGAAATATAGTATGGGCATAAAGATAAACTACACTCAAATATATTAAACAGGGAATGGTTTTCATGGTGTGAAAATACTGTGGGATTTGAAATACAATTTACTTCTGTTCTACCATTGTCTCTAAAATTTATCAAAGTGTATATACAAGCAATTCCAATTCTGGTAATGTGCTTGACAGGTTCATATATGAACTTCAGCAGACCAGTAAATGTACATTCATAGTAGGACTGTTCCCTAAACCAAAAAACAAAACTCAAAAACTGGAAAGACTAGAGTTCACTTTGTCAACACACATAAAGATGCAATGATGGTTAACGGTCCGAAAACAGAAGGTGTGAGCATGGGTGTAAGAGGTTAATTGCCAGGCTGGGTGGGGTGCAGAGTTTGAGGGTAACACAGGTCGAAAAGGCTTTTGTCCTATCCTTGATTTTTGAGGTATGGAAATTCACAGGTCACTACCTTCATTTCAAACTGAATGAATGCACTATTCAATTTCTTTAAACAGGCGAAGTAAACATGAGTGATAATAAATTTCAAACTGTCGCTAATCAAATAAGATACTAAGAAAGCTTAAATAATATGATTTAAGAATGAAGTGGACAGATTGCCCAAGATGGTAGCATTCAAAGACGCGGAGCTTGATGCCTCTCATGGGCACACCAAAGTCACAACAGTTTACAGAACAGCAATTGATGAAAAAGACCGGGACCTACCGTAAAAGATGTTTTACAGCTAAAGACATAAGGATGGCACCTCGACAAGACAGGAAGGAAGGGCAAAATCCCAATAGAGTCAAGACCCATACCACCAGGTGGGTGGCCCACAAATGGGAGGATAATTACAATTTCAGAGGTGCTGCCAGGTAGCAAGGGGTATGAAGCCAACATCAGGCTCCCAAGCCCAGGGATCCTGTTCTGGAAAGAAGAGTTCCTAGATAGTTGGGCTTTGAAGACCAGTAGTGCTTATTTTCCAGAGAGCCAGAGGGTTGTGGGAAATAGAGATTCCACTCTTAAAAGATGCTCACAAAATCCCACATGATCCGAGAATCAGAACAGAAGCAGTCATTTGAAAGGATCCCGGGTCACACCTACCTCCTGATCTTGGAGAGTCTCCCAGAGAGGCAAGAGGCAACTACAGCACAGCCTCAGGGACAGAGACACTGGCAGCAGCCATTCGGGGGAGCTCCTTCTACCTCGTGGACACTGGTACCAGCAGGCATAATTTCAGAATCCTCCCTCTATCTTCTTAGCCTCAGGACCTAGCCCTACCCATTTCCATCAGACTATAGACACAAGTACTAGGATGCTGCAGGCCAAGCAACTAACTGAGCAGGGGCATAGCCCCACCCACCAGCAAACAGGCTGCCTTCAGACCCTCTCAATGCACAGCTGCCCCTGGACATGGGCCCAGCCACCAAAAGCCCCAGGACCAGCCTCCACACCTCAGTGGACAGGCACCAGCCCCAGAGTCCCTGGTCCCTCTGACAAGTGAGCCTACTCTGGCCTTGGAGTCAGCCTCACCATCGGCAGGTGATAACTGCACAGGGACTGGATGGAGCTTGGACCTACCCAACAGCAAACCTGCTCTAGCATTGGGATCAGCCTCATACACCAACAGGCACACACCAGCTCCAGGAATACCACAGCCCAGCAGCCTGTGTGACCAGAACACTCACTTACAGGCCAGAAGCAGCCATGGACTCAGCTGGGTCCTGACCCTGCCCATCAGAATGCCAACACAAGATTAGGGACACCCCAGACCCTGCAGATAGCTGTGTCAGGAACAGTGATCCAACACCAACTCTGCAACTCCTGGGCCCTGCAGCCAGAACTCAGGACCTGTCTCTTCCTCCCAGTAGCCAGCATAGCCCCAGGACCAGTGACTGGGCACTAGCCCTGATTATCACCTGGACTGCAGTTCTACACATAAGTGAACCAGCACTAGATTTGGTGTCCCCCAGAGTTGTGCAGCCAGCTGCCTTATGATTTAGTCTCACCAAGCAGCACAGACAGCCTCCATACAAGGCAGAGCCTGGCAAACAAGCAGTCTGGGGGCAGCCAAGCCTACCAGACCACCCACAGTAGTCAGCCCACCACAACAGAAGAGCCCAAGCAGCCCACATAGGGGGTACACCTAGAACATATAGTTCTAGTGACCAGGGGACACTGGGTTGCTGGGACACATAGGACCTCTCCTACAAAAGGCCACTTCTCCAAGGTCAGGAAATGTAACGAACCTACTACATACATAGCAATAAAAACAGCAAGTTAAGAAAAATGAGGTGACACAGAAACACGATCCAAATGAAGGAACAAGATAAGAACTCAGAAGAAGATCTAAGTGAAGTGGAGATAGCCAATCTACTCAAGAAAGAGTTCAAGGTAATGACGGTAAAGATGATCAAAGAACTCAGGAGAAGAATGGACGACCAGAGCAAGAAGTTAGAAGTTTTTTTTAAAAAGAGTTAGACCATTAAAGAACAACAAAACAGAGATGAGGAATGCAATAACTGAAATGAAAAATACACTAAAAGGAAACTACTGTAGACTAAATGATACAGAGGAATGAATCAGAAAACTGAAGGACAGAGTACTGGCAATCACTGAAGATGAACGGTAAAACAATAGATTAAAATGAAATGAGGAAAGTTGAACAGACTTGTGAAACAACATCAAGTGTACTAATATTTGCATTATACAGGTCCCAGAAGCAAAAGGGAAGAGAAAGCAGTGTAGAACCTACCTGAAGACATACGAGCTGAAAACTTCTGTAACCTGGGAAAGAAAACAGACATCCAAGGCCAGTAAACACAGTAAGGCCAAAACAGGATAAACCCAAAGAGGACCACGCCAAGACTCACTGTAATTAAGATGGCAAAAAAAATAAAGATAAAAAGACACTATTAAAAGGAGCAAAGGAAAAGCAACAAGTTACAAACATGGGAACTTGCATAAAGTTATCAGCTGACTTTTCAGGATAACCTCTGCATGCCAGAAGGGAGTGGCATGGTATATTTAAAGTCATGAAAGGGAAAAGCCCATAACCAAAAATACTCTACCCAGCAAGGCTCTCCTTCAGATTTGATGGAGAGATCTAAAGTTTTACAGAGAAGCAAAACTAAAAGAGCTCAGCATCGCAAAACCAGCTTTATGAGAAATCTTAAGGGGGCTTTTCTAAGTGAAAAAGAAAAGGCCACGACTGAAACATAAAAATTAGGAAAGGAAACTTACTAAAGGAAAAACCTCATTGGTTAAGGCAAATATTCAACAAAGGTAGTAAATCAAGCATGTACACAGCTAATAGGAAGGATGAAAGAAAACAGCAATAAAACCATCTATATTCACAATAAGAAGTTAAGGGACACACAAAACAAGCAGATGTAAAATATAAGGTCAAATTCAGTAACTGTGGGGGAGGAGAGTAACAATGCATGGTTGGTAGTGTCCATGTGAAATTAAGAACTCAGCAACTTAAATAATCACACACATACACACTCACACAAAACTGAAAGAAATCCAAACATAATATTAAAGATAGTCCTCACGTCACAGATGAAGGGAATAAACGGGGAAGAAAGGAACACTGAAGAAATTAAAGAGGGATTCTAAAAATACCCAAGACAAATGAAAATGAACACACAATGATCCAAAATCTATGGGACACAGCCAACGCAGTTCACGGGGGAAGTTATAGTGATACAAGCTTATTCTTAGGAAACAAGAAAAATATCAAATAAACAACCTAACACTACACCTGAAGGAATTAGAAAAAGAAGAAAAAACAAAACCCAAAGCTGTCACAAAGAAAAATTAAGAAAACTATACCATATGCAATCACATCAAAAAGAATAAGATACCTAGGAATAAACACACCTAAGCAGGTAAAAGACATGTGCTCAGGGCTTCCCTGGTGGCGCAGGGGTTGAGAGTCTGCCTGTCAATGCAGGGGACACGGGTTCGAGCCCTGGTCTGGGAAGATCCCACATTCCGCAGAACAGCTGGGCCCGGGAGCCACAACTACTGAGCCTGCGCGTCTGGAGCCTGTGCTCCGCAACAGGAGAGGCCGCGATAGTGAGAGGCCCATGCAGCGCGATGAAGAGTGGCCCCCGCTTGCCGCGGCTGGAGAAAGCCCTCGCACAGAAACGAAGACCCAACACAGCCAAAAAATAAATAAGTAATAAATAAATTAAAGAAATCACTATAAAAAAAGACATGTGCTCAGAAATCTATCAGCCATTGGTGAAAGAAGTTGAAGGCAACACAAAAAGATGGAAAAACATAGCATGTGCATGGACTGGAAGAATTAATACTCTTAAAATAACCATACTACCAAAGACAGTCTACAGATTTAATGCAATCCCTATCAGAATACCAAAGCATTTGCACAGAACTTGAAAAAGTAATTTTAAAATTTGTATAGAAACACAAAGGCCCCAAATAGCCAAACAATCTTGAGAAAGAACAGAGCTGGAGGCATCACGCACCTTGACTTCAGACTATACTGCAAAGTGACAGTAATCAGAGAGAATCGTACCAGAGCTAAAACAGACACAAAGATCACTGGAAGAGAACAGAGATCCCAGAAATAAGCCCACACACTTATATTTAATTGATTTATGACAAAGCCGGCAATATGGAGAAAAAACTGTCTCTTCAATAAGTGGTACTAGGAAAACTGGTCAGCTACATGGAAAAGAATAAAATTAGATTATTTTAGAACACCATATATAAAATAAATGCAAAACTGAATAAACACCTAAATGTAGGACCAGAAACCATAAAACCCCTAGAGGAAAATATAGAACATTCTTCAACATAAATGATAGCAACAGTTTTAGGTTCAGTCTACTAAGGCAAATGAAACAAAAGCAAAAATAAACAAATGGGACTTCACTAAACTTAAAAGATTTTGCACAGCAAAGGAAACCAAAGACAAAATGAAAAGACAACCTGCTGAAGGAGACAAAATATTTGCACATGATAAGAGGTTAACACCAAAAAGATGACTAAGCAAGGGTTCATAGCTAAACTACAGAAAGAGCACATACAACTCAATATCAAAAAAACACCCAAAATCTTTTTTTTAAAAAATGAGAAGACCTAAATAGACACTTTTCCAAGGAAAATATATAGATAGACAGCCAGAACTCACAAAGATGCTAAACATAGCTAATCGGCAGTAAAATGCAAATCAAAACTTTGAGATATATCACCTCAGTCTTGTCAGAATGGCTGTCATCAAAAAGATCACAAATAACAAAGGTTACTGAGGATGTGGAGAAAGGGAAACTCTTGTACACTCTTGATGTGAATGTGAATTAGTGCAGCTACTGTGGAAAGCAGAATGGAGGTTCCACAAAAAACTAAAAATAGAACTACCATAATATCCAGCAGTTTCACTCTTGGGTATATCAGAAGAAAACAAAAACACTATTTCAAAAAAAAATAACTGCACCCCAATGTTCATAACAGTGTTATTTGCCATAGCCAAGATATAGAGTCAAACTAAGTGTTCATCAATAGCTTAGTGGATAAAAAAGATTTTTTATGATGACTTCAGCAAAAAATGAAATTTTGCCATTTGCAAGAACATGGATGGACTTGGAGGGTATTATGCTTAGTAAAATAAGCTGCAGAGAAAACAAGCATAGTATGTTATGAGAAAACAAGCATGGTATGTTATCACTTACACGTGGCATCTGAAAAATTGAATACAACAACAACCAAAAAACAGACTCACAGATTAAAAAACAGACTAGTGGTTACCAGCAGGGAGAGATAGGGTGGAGGAGCAAAATAGTGGTAGGAGATTTTGAGGTACAATCCACTATGTATAAAACCAATAATCTACAGTGGTGTACTGTATAGCATGGGGAATATAGCCACTCTTTTATAATAACTATAAATGGAGAAGAACCTAAACATTTATGAATCACTGTTGTACCTCTGAAACTAATATAATAATGTAAATTAACTATAGATCAATAAAATATAAAGTAAGAAACAATAAAGGGGAGACAGATTATTAGATAGAAATCAATTAAATAAACACAAGTTTTGGAAACCAGGAATTAAAACACAACATGTAAGACACAACATTGGCATTTAAAGTGTACAATCTATTCATTTAAAAGAAATCATTTAAGTGGTAAAAAATGGTACCCATTCTCACAATTTTGTGTATCTAGGATAAATTATTATCTACAAAAATATGTTACAAATATTCACTTAAAAAGAAAGAGAAAATTTGGATAAACCCATTTTAGTATACAAATTTAATATCAAAGTCTCTAGGTAAAATTGATTTGAATAAGTTCTGTTAGCCACTTCTAGTTTCTTTGTGATGTAAAATCTTTTAAAGCATAAAAATCAGCCTTTCTACATTATTCCATTAGACATACATGGAAGTTAAAAGAAATGGGAAGAGAGAACAATCAACCAGGAAGGTGAATTTACTGAGAAACAGTCATTCTTTCTCCCTCCTCCTTTGCTTTTCCTTCTTTTCCAGGTCTCTTTCGGTTCCAATCAAGAGAAGTCTTGAGAGTTCTGCGAATATTTCCTTGACGGCTTCAAATCACCATAACTACATCCTCTGACACAACTACACACACGGGAACAAAAATAAGCCTCTGCTATCTACTCATGTAGGAGGGATTCATTCAAAATTAACTCCTACAGGGAGACCAACAGGTGAGTTTTCTACCTGTTCTTTATAATGTCCTTCCATTATAGTAAATCCCACACATTATGAGGCAGAAGTGGTCACGTGAGCTTTTCCTTGAAGTCAAAAATCTTGCATTCATTTCAAGCACCTGGTGATCATAGGGTACAGCCAGGGAAGGTGCCATCCCCCCTGGGGGTGGGGGGTGGCGGTGAATGGGCTCCCACACCCATGCACCTCCTGATGTACAGATTCTGGAGAAAAGAAGGGCGATCATACCGCAGTCAGCCTGTCAGGCTGTCGGGCCACTGGGCGACCCGACCAGCCTGGAAGTGTCCCATCAGTTGCTGAAAGCAAAACTCTGTCCCCCCCTGTGACGTCAGGCAATTTGGGCCAGAGAGTCAGAGGATAATCAAATCAGAGAGTCAGAGGATCATCAGAGGTAATCAACTCCTCCTCTCTGCTCACCTCCTTGGGGTTACAGCAACCCCATCTCCAAACCCAAATCTGACCCTGGAGTGCCAAACTGGGAGTGGCAGGTGGGCTCTGCCCGTGCTTCAGCGCCCTCTGGAGGTTGTCTGCTCTAAAGCCAGCTCTCAGCCCTTCCTTCTCCTTCCTTAGTCATGGGGGCTGCCTTGGTCCCCTGCAGCTGCTGGCCTGATTTCATTCTTCTTTTTTCTCCAATTACAATGAAGTGTCTTACAGAAGTTTGGAATCTCTTGAAGAAGGAAGATCTTTTACTCAATACACCTTAACTGTGAGAAGTTGGTATCAAGAATGAACCTGAAATACTGTATTTTTCTCCTGATGATTCCAAGGAGAGACAGCACAAGTTTTCTAAATCATAAGGAGAACCAAGGTAAACATGATATTCTGAGCCAGAGATGAAAAAGCAGTTTCTAGCACCCCTTCCTCATGTCATTTAACTGGGATTTAAATCAATCAACTGCCACTGGTTTTTAAATCACATGACCCAACTTTAAATCAATCAGCTGCTTCCCTGTAACTCACGTGACTTGGCTTTGTATAGTAAGAAATTCAGAGGTATAAAAAGGATGTTCTGAACAATAAATGGAAAAACAACATTTTAGAAAGTTTTTTTCTTTTCGAATGGACCATTCATTGCCTACAGAATAAAGGATTCTCTTGTGGATTTCTTGAACTGTAAACACATACAATGTCTCCGTTGGCTTGATTGACTTAGATTTGGGTTTTTTTTGTTGTTGCTATTGTTAACATATTTCTTGGAGTATAATTACTTTACCTTGTTGTGTTAGCTTCTGCTGTATAACAAAGTGAATCAACTATTCGTATACATATATTCCCATATCCTCTCCCTCTTGTGTCTCCCTCCCACCTTCCCTAACCCACCCCTCTAGGTGTTCACAAAGCACTGAGCTGATCTCCCTGTGCTATATGCAGCTGCTTCCCAATAGCTATCTATTTCACCTTTGGTAGTGTATATATGTCCATGCCACTCTCACTTCATCCCAGCTTACCCTTGCCCCTCCCTGTGTCCTCAAGTCCGTTCTCTACATCTACATCTTTATTCCTCTGCAGCAACTCCTGCTAGGGATGGATACTTCCTTTTATGCTCAGGGAAATCCCCTAGTTTGAATATGATTTGAGTTTGATCCTGTGAAACCATCAGAACTTCCCACCAGAGATAAATGAGGAGATTCTGGCCTTTATTAGCATGCACGATGAACACGGGTGTCCTGGCTGTACTTGCCAACCCTCCTATTTACGCACCTATTTTTATCCACCTTCCTCCCTGTGAGTACCTTTGACCAACCCTGAGCTCAGACTCCTGACCTATTCCAGTGACTTTGTCAGTCTTTCTTTAAAAATGGACAGGTAATGAAATGAATTTAACCTAGAAGCAGCAGCTCAGTAAGGGAAATAAAATCATCAGAAGTTATCTAATCACAGCCACAGCCATCCAGGGCTCTGTCTTATCTCCTGGGTCATAAGAATGGTACCTTCCTAAACTTGAAGGACATCCAAACAAATAAGCAAAGGTGTTGCTCACCTCTGGCTCTTGGAGGGATTGCTAGGCAGTCTACCCAGTGTATACTAACTGCAAAACACTGTCATGGTTTTGAAACACCTATGATCCAGGAAAGCTTTTTGGGGTGCATGGGGAAGGTTTCTTTTGGACATCAAGCAAAAAATAAATCACCAAGCTCTTTGAGCACAGGGGTTCTTAAGAGGGCAGTAGAAGGAAGGAATGGGCAGAAAAGATGATCGCCAATGAAGTTAAGGACATTTTTCCAAAAGAGTAGGATTTAGTCTCAGTTTAAGGAGAACACTTTTAAATAGCTGGGACAGCTCCAAACTGCAGTTTAGGGAACGAGTGCTTCAAAAGAACAGTGCTTTAAAAGTCCTGGCAAGGCAGCAAGAGGATGAAGAGTTGGTTTTGCATAGTTTTGAACACAGGAGTAAAGCAGCAGAGGCATCTCTGACTAAAAGGCCCTGAGATCCTATGGCATCAATGGGTCAGTTGCAGGGGCAGGGGTGTGGGGGGCGATATTTCTCTCTCAATGTTTCCCAGGGCAGCCACCCCTCCCTACCCTAACCCCCAGTCCCTTCACCTTTCCTCCCTCCACTGTTGGGTCCCCAGGGACAGCACTTCTTACGCTGGAGTGCTCAGGCACCATTTCTGCAGTCTGGATTCTTCCTGGAGCCTGGCAAGTTCTGGGACAGGAAGACAGGTCTGCAAGCCCGCTGCGGTGCAGTCGGACCTGGAGGCCTGGAGAGGAACTGGAGCCCTGAAGCCCACCCACGTCCTTGAAGCCAAGGGAGGAACACATCCTCCTAACAGTACTTCTCAGGGGTCAGCGTGCTCCCCACCCGACGGTGATCCATACTCACTTGAGGCAGCAAGCACTGCCTCTAACTGGCCCCCTCGATTCCGCCTTAAGGGTCCTCGCACATGTGTGATAGCGCAGGCCCCGGATCTCTTTAGTCAGCTGAGGCCAGTGCTGCCGGGATCCCTCCAGTCCCATCCCCCCACCAGCCCCTCCCTCTCGGACTGTATGTAACAGAAGAAAGAGCACAGAGGAATAGGCTGAATCAAGGGATCTGGGAGCCTGGGTATGAGTTTGAAGATCGAGAACCTAAGGCGCAATTACATATTACTGAAAACTCTTGTGGGGTGTGTGAGGGGAGGTTAGGGGGCTGAGAGGCTGAGTCGACCTGGTGAGTCCAGCCCCAGGACACTACACAGCCCTGCCCCCCTTTCCTTGCCATCACAGAAGGGTGCTGCAACTCCAGCTGGGACTCTGCAGTTCCCCCTCCCTGATTCTCCAGAAGAGCAGGTGGCCCCCCTCTGAGGGCAGGGGCAAGACCACGGACCAAGTCCCCCTGCACTAAGGCACTACTGGAAGCTCTTCCTGAACAGCAGTCCTGGCTTGGAGCGAACCCATGGACCGCCAAAGCTGGTCTCGTCCTGCAGCTGAGGGACGCAGGCTTTAAGTCAGCTGCCTTGGCTTTAAATCAATCAGTCCCCCCTTTAAGTCAGGTGACCTGATTTTAAATCACTGTGTGCCCCTCAAGCCTGCAACTTCAAAAGTTGGGAACTTCACTTTGATCCCAGCACCTCACACAGCTGAATGCACACTGTAGTCACCCCCAACCCTGGCTTAGAGGCAGGATATAAGGTAAGGGGATGGGCGTGCACACATGGTGATGAGGGTGTACTTCATGTACCAGAAGGGTCCAGGTTCTCTGGGCACAGCAAGCAGTGCACGATACAGCAGCTCCCTGGCAAAGCTGGTGATGCACAGGGGGAGCAGGCACACCCAGGCATGCAAAGGCTCCAGGGCGGGAGCTGGGGCACAACCAGCCGGGAGGGTGTGAAAGCGGAGGATCTGAGCCTTCTGGAGAAAGGCAGACACAGAGGATGGATGAGAAACAAAGACCAGATGAAACATGGATTTGAAAAATACACCCTGCTCTTGAATTGGGATGGCGGGCACCCCAGATTTGAATCTTCTTATCCCCAGTAGCTAGTGCTTTGGCATTTGCCCAATTACTTATAAAATGTGACTGATAATATCTAATCCATAGAATACAGCATTTGGAGTGGTTTTGCGTGTTTATGTTGCTATAGGGGAATAAACTTTTCTACAAGAAAAATGTATATTTTCTGAAATAAATTAAAACCCCTTTTTGGAAAGTACTATATCGGACTTCCCTGGTGGCGCAGTGGTTAAGAATCTGCCTGCCAAGGCAGAGGACATGGGCTCGAGCCCTGGTCAGGGAAGATCCCAAATGCCACGGAGCAGCTAAGCCCATGCCCCACAACTACTGAGGCTGGAGGCCACAACTACTGAAGCCTGCGCGCCTAAAGCCTGTGCTCCACAACAAGCGCAACAAGAGAATCCACCACAATGAGAAGCCCGTGCACCGCAACAAAGAGTAACCCCCGCTCACTGCAACTAGACAAAGCCCACACGCAGCAACGAAGACCCAACGCAGACAAAAATTATTAAATTAATCATTTTTTTTAAAAACTACTATATCCTTCTATACATCTTCTCTGGGAAAAACAGAGAGAAGGAGTGGGAGAGTGAGAAAGACCAATACTTAGTGCACATCCCTGATGCAAGTGCTCTGCTGGCTCAGATAGTTTTATGCCCACTTTACAAAGGAGGAAGTAAGCTCAGAGAGGTTTAGTAATTTTCCCAAAGCCAAACAGCTACTGAGTGGCAGAACCAGGATCTGAACCAAGTCTGTCACCTTCAAAGCCTAAGCCCTCATCACAACAAAACTCAATTAATATTTACATTTATCGAATTACATCGCAACCTGGGGAGTTCTTGGCACAGTCCTGAATAAGAGTGAGAAAGAAAGAAATAGCATTGTTCATCCAGTCAACCAAAATTTTTGAAGCAGCTGCTAGATGCCTGGACCTGTTTGGAGTTCAGCAGTGATCAAGACAGGAAGAGTCCTGCTTTCATGAACCATGTAGTGAGGAGGAGAGACAGGTGCAACTTGGGTGAGGGATTTCACCTTGCTGGGCCTCTGTTTTCTCATCTGGAAAATGGGATGGGTGTTTCTCATTTTCTGGGATTGTCCCGCCCTCATATTCTCTGATTCCATAAGAAGCATTTGTTTTCCTGTTTCTTTAACATTCAATCAGGCCATGAGCTGTGATGAATGTCGTTAGCTGCTCCCCAAATCACTCTATTTCCACCCATTTCCTGTGATCAGGTCTTTCCCCCAACATGACTCACAATCAATCAAGTCACAGAAGCTAAGGGGCACCCAGCAGAAGAATTCCAACCCTGGCTTCTCAGGAGCTCTGCGGTCTACCTGGGCAGGTAAACTTCACGCACCTGGCCCAAGATGGCCATCCCTGGTTTCACATCAACATGATCTCAGGCACAAACCTCCTTGTTTTTCCATTTTGTCTTTAAGTTACTTGCTGAAACAACTGCACAAATATGAAAAAGATATAAAATCAGGCATCGTCTGCCCTCAGTGCCTACTAAATGATTTTCTGCCACTTTAATGATAAAGATACAACATTTCAGCATTCCGCTGCCCTTATTATTTTTCATTTTGTTGATATTTCTACTGAATACATCTTTCAATATTTTAACAATGGAACAAGTATTCAGGTTGTTCCACACACAGCCTTTGGTGGTAAGGGTTTTGTTGTTATATTTCTATTATGTTTCCTTTAAAAATAATTATCCTGTTTAAATGGATTACGTCAATTTTATAGGCATTTATCATATGATATTGATGAAATTAATACATAGAGGGCAGTAGTACAAATTGATTGGAATTGAGAGCCTCCATTAGCACACTTAAATATGAATATTTTACATATATATATATTTATAAGCCAAATTAAATGCTGAGTGAGATTCTCCTACTCTTTTTCACTCTCTGCCCCTCAAGCCTGTGAGAAATGGAATAATTCTTGCCATATCAGTAAAAAAAGGATGTCACAGACATCAGCACTTGCAGCCCTCCAGTGTGAGCCAGCAGGCCCTGAGGAACTCAGGATATGCAAATACAGAATGCAGGCCCCAGAGAGCTGAGGTGCATATCAAAGGAATGATTTCAGTGAGCCCAGACGCTTGCATCTTCCCATAGAAAGAAAAGCGCTACATTCCTCACCTTGGGAGAGCTGGTTTTCCTTAGTTAACAATCACCTTTTGATGTTCCCCATTACCTGCGCCATTCCCCTCCCCTGTCCCCTCCCCCCAGTACTTTAGCTCAGAGAGGAAGGAGCGCAGAGAGACTCAGCTGAACAAAGGGCCTGCGAGCCTGGGGATGCATTTTCAGCCGCTTTCCCCGCAGTCAGGAGGAGGGGCGCTGACGCTCCAACCGGACCCTGGGCCTTCCTTGCCCGTTTCCCCTCAGGACGCTCAGGCCGACCCACTCCCCACGCCCACCAGGCCCCGCGAGCCAGGCCGAGGGCAGGGGCGAGAGGAGGGACTGAAGTTCCCCGGGACCAGACGCAGGGGGCCGCTCTTTCTGCACAGCAGCGGTGGGTGGCAGCTAACGCCTGCCCCTCAGAAGCTGGTCTTGCGCTGACGCCCGGGCACCGGACCAGGAGGAGGGTCGGCGCCCACTTACCCAGCCCGCAGTCCCCAGGACTGTCGTGGCTTCAGCCGCCAGGGCCCCTCCAGAGCCGGCAGCCTCAGTGAGGCCGCCCTCCCCTCGGGCTCCGGGGCACTTCAGTGACGGCGGAGGGAAGACACCCCGAGCCGGGAGTTCCAGCTCTGCGGAAACGTGGGCTCCGTTCTGGGCGAGGAGGTGGGACCGCTCTGCCCCCAGGCCTTTCGGGAGTGAGGGCGGCGCCGGGGGAGGAGCCGCCTGCAGCCGCCAGGAGCCCTTCCGGGGGTCCTGGAGGGGCGGCCCGGCCTGGGGGCCCCGCCACTGTGGCCACAGCCCAGGCCTTTTTCCTGGAATCCTACACAAAAAAGAAAGATACACAGTCTATAGTAAATATTCACAAATGATTGTTGCTGCTGTGCTTACTATTCTATTAAAGGTGTAAAATCCATAAAACACTTTAAGTTCAAAGTTAAATATGAATTTTTACCTTTCTAATTATGTCTCTGCTATTCCCAACTGTGGTTAATGAATCAGAGACTGTGGCATCACTAGTTAAAAATGAGCTTGAGGAGAAAACAGAACTCAGGCCCACCAGACCTACTGAATCACGATCTGCACTTTTACAATCTCCCCAGTGTACTTGTGTACCCATGAATAGTTGAAAGGTACATTTCTACCTCGACATGTCTTTTCTGTCTGAGAAATACACACATTTTATCCAGTTTGATATAAATAACACACTCAAAAATGCATATGCCTGTGTTGAAACCATCATTTTATCATTTCTTTTCCAGATAAGTATAGTCTCTACACTGGTTTTGTGGATCACATGCCATACTCTTTTCTTGTAGTTACAAATAAGGTAGAGAAAGTTACTTTGTAAATATATATATATTAGTGGATAATTGAAGACAGTCTTCTAAATTAAAACCAGTTCTCTTAACTTGCTGTTTTCTTCTTGGGTCACATTATGAACTCTTCCCGTGGCCACATGGCATGTGTACTTTTAATTTCAGGGACTGCTGCCATTCCAGGATGTGGCCATAGATTTCTCTCAAGAGGAGTGACAATGCCTGGACCAAGATCAATGGGAATTGTATAGGGGTGTGATGTTAGAGAAGTATAGGAACCTGCTCTCCTTGGGTGAGGATACCTTCCTTCCAGAATTCCTTTTCCAACCACAGGGTTTAGAGTCCTTCATTTGTAGAATGTCTCCTGGAATCTTCTGCTTCCTACAATAGGGTTTCAGATTGCAATGTTTCAGGAAAGACTGGGAGTTTGTGGGTATAATTTATCTTATTCTTTTAAAATCGCAGCCTCCCTTTAAATATACTTTGTAATTGCTTGGGATATGTCTATATGAACTGTGTATTATATGCTTCTGTTATCGTCCTTACAATATTTTTTTGTCTTATTTTCTGTAACAATGTTCCATGGATTCTTTGGGCTTAAGGTATATTAAAAGGGAGACTGCGATTCTGGGACTTCCCTGGTGATGCAGTGGTTAAGAATTCGCCTGCCAATGCAGGGGACCCGGTTCGATCCCTGGTCCGGGAAGATCCCACGTGCCACGGAGCAACTAAGCCAGTGGGCCACAACTACTGAGCCTGCGCGCCACAACTACTGAAGCCGGCGTGCCTTGAGCCCGTGCGCCATTTATTTTTTGGAGAATAAAACCGACTCTGAGTGATTAAAATTTAGACCAGCTAGTCAAAATGCTTTATCACCTGTTCTTCAAAAACACTGATCAACGGAACAAGTTTTACTAGGGATAACAGTGTGATTGTATTCTGGAGTTCATATGGGCAATATGGTTTATGACCTTGATGCTGGATCACGACATTTCAATGGTATAACTGCTATTAATTGTCTGTTTGTTCAACGATTAAAGTCTCACGTGATCTGAGTTCAGACTGGAGTCATCCTGGTTGGTTTCTGTCTATTGCAGATTTCTTCCAGTATGAAAGGACAAGAGCAATTCGGCTTCCTTTACAAAATATCTTCAAACTAAATGATGATATAATCTACATTCAATTAATTTATACATACCCTACTGTAGAACAGGGTTTGTTACGGTGGCAGAGCCCGGTAATTATGTAAAACTGAAACCTTTATCTGCAGTGGTTCAAGTCCTCTTCCTAAGAATATGTTTATAATCAACATTCTTTCACAAATTACCCAATTTAATTCACCATAGCATTCCTCATATTAACTAAATGGAGAATCCTAGGCTATATACGAATCCAGAAAGGGCCAAAAATCATCATCCCCCATGGATTATTACAACCCATTGCTGAGGCATTCAAATTACTTATTAAAGAACCACTATGTCCATCAACATCATCAATTTATATATTATTGCCCCAATGCTAGCCTTAACCCTGGCTCTCACAACATGAATTCCTCTTCCCATATCTTATCCACTAATTAATATAAATGTAGGCATATTATTTATATTAGCCATATCACACCTAGCCATCTATTCCATCCTCAGATCTGGATGAGCTTCACGTTCAAAATACTCACTCACTGGAGCTCTAGGGACAGTAGCACAGACAATCTCATATGAAGTAATGTAACAGTTATTCTATTCTCAGTCTTACTGATCAATGGATCATTTACACTTTCAACAGTAATTATGACACAAGAACACCTATGACTAATTTTCTCCTGACCCCTACCCAGAATTTGATTATCTCCGCAGTAGCAGAAATCCAATGAAGCCCCACTTGATTTAACAGAAGTAGAATCAAAACCTGTATATGTCTTCAATGTAGAAAATGTAGCAGGCCCATTCACCCCATCCTTCCTAGAGAATATGTCAATTTCCCTATAATAAACATTTCCACAACAATCTATTTTTAGGAGCATTCAACAGTCCCTAGGTGCCAGAATTATATACAGCCCAAGTCATCATTAAAACACATCTAACAATCTCCTTTCTATGAATTCGAGCATCCTACCCACAATTTTGATATGATCAACGTATACATCTGTTATAAAAGAATTTTTTACTACTAACATTAGCCCTATGTATATGAGAGTTTTCACTACCTGTCATCATACCAGGCAACCCACAGCAAACTTAAGAAATATGTTTGACTAAAGAGTTACTTTGATAAAGTTAATGATAGAGGTTTAAATGCGCTTATTCCTGGAATTGAACTTATTTCTAAGAATTTTACATTCTCCATGCTACCACATTACACCACAATGCTATATAGTAAGGTTCTCTAAGAAAGCTTCAAGGCCCATACCCCCAAAATATTGTTGTATATCCTTCCTGTACTAATAAACTCTCATTGTTTTTACTATCATTCTACTGACCATTATTTCAGGAAATATAATTGTAGTAACAAGCTCACACTGGTTAATGGTATCCCCATTCTAATAAAAAACATGAACCCATAAGCTACAGAAGCATCCAACAAATATTTTCTAAAACAATCCACCACATCAATACTACTTATAATGGCTATTATCATTAATCTAATATACTCTGGTCAAAGAACACAATGAATTACAAAAATCTTTAATCCAGCAGCATCCACTATCATGACAATCGTCCTTGTCACAAAAGTAGGACATTCCCCATTTCACTTCTGAGTGCCCGAAGTAACTCAAGGCATTCCATGAACAGCAGGCCTGATGCTATCAACATGACAAAATTGCACCGCTATCAGTTTTATACCACATGTCACCATCCATCAACCTAAACATACTGTTAATCATAGTGATATTATAAATCATAGTTGGACGCTGAGGCAGACTTAGCCATACTCACCTGGAAAAAATTACAGCCTCCTCATCAGTTGCCCATATAGGATGAATAACAGCTATTATAATGTATATTCCAAGTATAACAATCCTAAACATACTAATTTATATCATAACAACACTATCTTCTTCCTATTTATACCCAGATCATGTACTACAAGGGTATCATTATCACACACATGAGATAAAACACCTCCCATCAGGATCCTTATCCTCAGCATTATAGTGTCATTAGGAGGTCGCCCACCATTATCAGGGTTTTGACCCAAATGAATAATTATCCAAGAGATAACAAGAATGACAACATCATTCTACCAACACTAATAGCCATCACAGCAGTCCTCAGCATATATTTCTACTTGCAGCTAACATATTCCACATCACTAACTATATTCCCTTCATTAAACAACACAAAAGTACAACAATTTGAACATACAAAACAAATAACTTTCCTATCATTACTCATCATAATAGCCACACGATTACTACCCATAACACCCATCCTATCAGTGCTGGACTAGGAATTTAGGTTAGTTTAGACCAAGAGCTTTCAAAACCCTAAACAAGTAAAATTTACTTAATTCCTAAAAATAAGGACTGCAGGACTTTCTCCTATATCAATTGAATGCAAAGCAAACACTGTAATTAAGCCAAATCCTTGCGAGATTGATGAGTTTTAACCCCCGGAAATTTTAGTTAACAGGCAAATCCTCTAGTCAACTGGCTTCAATCTACTTCTCCTGCCTTTGAGAAAGAAAAAAGAAGGAAAAAAAAGGCAGGAAAATCACCGGCAGAATTGAAGCTGCTTCTCTCAAGTTACAATTCAATCTGTTGATTCACCACAGGGTTTGCCAGAAAGAGGGCTCAATCTCTGTCTTTAGATTTACAGTCGAATGCTAGCTCAGTCATTTTACCTCTGTTCATACACTGCTGATTATTTTCAATAAATCACAAAGATATCAGCATTTTATCTTTACTATTTGGTGCTTGAGCTGGAGTAGCAGGCAGCGCCTTAAGTATATTAATCCTGGCTGAGCTATGCTAACGTGGAGCGCTACTTGGAGATGCCCAAATCTGTAAGGTAGTCATAACAGTCCCTTCACTTGTAATAATTTTCTTTATAGTTGTACCCATTATGATTTCAGGGTTTGAAAACTGACTTGGGCCACTAATAACTGGGGCACCTGAGGTAGCGTTTCCCCCAATACATCATATAAACTTTTGACTACTTCCCCCATCATTCTTACTCCTACTCATATCACCAATAGTAGAAGCTGGTTCTGGTACAAGTGGAACCCTATATTCAGCTCTAGCCTGCAATCTGGCCCATGAAGGAGCCTCTGTCGACCTAACCGTTTTCGCCTTACATTTAGCAGGTGTCTCTTCAATTCTTGGTGCTATTACTTTTATTACTATAGTCTTTAATACAAAATTAGCAGTCATATCCCAATACCAAACACCAGTATTTGTTTAATCTTTCCCAACTATAGCCATATTGCTATAATTACCACTCTCAGTCTGAGCAGCCAGAATTGCCATATTGTTAAGAGATAGAAAGCTAAACACTACTTTCTTTGACCCTGCAGGAGGAGACTGAATCCTATACCAACACCTATTTTGACTCTTTGGTCACCCTGAAGTCTGTATTCATGGCCTACCAGGCTTTGTTATAAACTCACATATCATTACATACTATTTAGGACAAAAAGTGCCTTTCAGCTATTTGGGACTAGTATGAGTCATGTCCACTGGCTTTTTAGGATTTCTCTTGTGGGCCCATCATATGTTTACCATAGGGATAGCTGTCGACTCAGGAGCATACTTTGCATCAGCTACCGTAATTACTTCTGTCCCTACAGGAGTAAAAGTATCTAGCTGATTAGCAACTCTTTATTTAAGTTTTCTTTCTCGTTTCTTTTTTTTTTGGCTGCGTTGGGTCTTGGTTGCTGCACGTGGGCTTTCTCTGGTTGCGGTGCGTGGCCTTTTCATTGCAGTGGCTTCTCTTGTTGCAGAGCACGGCCTCTAGGCACGTGGGCTTCAGTAGTTGTGGCTTGCGGGCTCTAGAGGGCAGCTCAGTAGTTGTGGTGCACGGGCTTTTTGCTCCGCGGCATGCGGAATCTTCCCAGACGAGGACTCGAACCCATGTCCCCTGCATTGGCAGGCGAATTCTTAACCACTGCGTCACCGGGGAAGTCCCTGGTTAGCAACTGTTCACGGAGGTAATATTATATGACCTCCCACTATACTATGAGTTTTAGGCTTTAGTTTTTCTTTTTACAGTACGTGGTTTGACAGGAATCATCTTAGCCAACTCATCCCCAGACATTGTCCTCCAGGATACATACTATGTAGTAGCACACTTCCATGACCTAATGTCCATGGGAGCAGTCTTCACTATTATAGGAGGCTTCCTACACTGATTCCCACTATTCTCAGGTTATACAGTTAACTCAGCATGAGCAAAAATTCACTTCACAAGTATATTTGTAGTAGTAAATATGACTTCCTGCAGCACTTTCTTGGCCTCTCAGGGATGTCACTACGTTAGTCTGAGTACCCTGAGGCACACACAACATGAAATATTTTATCTTTAGGCTCATTCATCTCAGTAGCAGCAGTAATGCTAATAATCTTCATACTTTGAAAAGCATTTGCGTCTAAACAAGAAGTCTTAGCAGTGGAAATTGCTACTCCTAACCTAGAATGGTTACACGAATGCCCTCCACCATATCCTATGTTTCAAGATCCTACCTATGTAAATGTAAAATAAGGAAGGACTCAAGTCCTTCTCAACCAGTTTCAAGCCAACACCATAACAATTATGTCTTTCTCAATAAATGAGATAAAAGTAAAAAGTGATGTAGCTTTGTCAAAGTTAAATCATAGGCTAAAATCCTGTATATCACTAACGCATACCACTTTCATCTAGGCTCTCAAGATACAACATCACCGATTACGGAAGAACTTTTACATTTTCATCATCACACATGAATAGTGATTTTTAAAATAAGTTCTCTAGTCCTCTATATCATTTCACTAATATTGACATCTAAACTAACTCATATGCATAGAATAGATGCACAGGTAGAGAAAATGTGAACAATTTCCTAGCCACTATTGTAATCTTAATTGCCCTATCATCATTGTGAATCCTTTACATGACACATGAAATCAATAACTCTTCCCAAACCATAAAAAACTATGGGTCAGTAATGATACTGAAGCTACAAATACACAGATTATGAAGATTTAAATGTTGACTCCTCTGTAATCCCCACATCAGAGCTAAAACCAGGAGAATAATGACTCATAGAAGTCAACAACCGAGTAGTTAGAGATAGTCATTGAATATTAGTTTCATCTGAAATTGCTGTACACTCCTGAGTTGTTCCTTCTCAGGCCTAAAAAGAGCTATCCCAGGATGCCTATCTTAAAGAATCCTAATACCAACAGGACCAGGCCTATGTTGTGGACAAGAGAGCTCGTTTTCCTGAGTTCAAAGACAGGACAGAGGGATATGGCTGAGATATGGGGTGAATCTGGAGCCCATGGGGATGCACTCTCCAAGCTCCAGCATAGGAATGGGGCCTCTAGGGTCCCAGGCCACCCACCACACCCTCCCGAGCAGGATCTGGACAACATTCCCGGTCAGTGATGAGGCAGCCCTAATACTGGTCATGCCCCGATGTTGTGTCCTATGTGGGCCCCATGCTCTTGGGACCACATCCCACACTCTGCAGGTCCATGCTACAGGGTCCTTCGTGCCTCAGGAGTACAGACCACACAACAAGCAGTTCCCTCCCCAACCAGCAGGAGGAGGGGAGGAGAGCAGGGGCACCAGGGGAATCTCACTCAGACAACAACACCCCAGGGGTGCCAGCGGGGACAGTGATGATGCAGATGAGGCACAGAGCAAGAGATGGGACCAGAGGACCCAAAAGGCAGCTGGTCAGGTCCTGGCTCATCTGCACCCAGGACACCTTTGTCCCTCATACACCCCTTTCCTCATACACCCTCTCCTTAAATGCAGATTCTTCAGATGCAAACAGGCAGAGCTTCAGACTGAAAGTCAGCTCTTCCAAAATGACCCATCAGCAAACACTGCAGGATTCCACTCCCTGTGCTTTGTGGCTGCTTCCCACTAGCTATTTATTTTACATTTGGTAGTGTATATATGTCCATGCCACTCTCTCACTTCATCCCAGATTACCCTTCCCCCTCCCTGTGTCCTCAAGTCCATTCTCTATGGCTGAGTCTTTATTCCTGTCCTGCCCCTAGGTTCTTCATAACCATTTTTTTTCTTTTTTTTAAGATTCCATATGTATGTGTTAGCATACGGTATTTGTTTTTCTCTTTCTGACTTACTTCACTCTGTATGACAGACTCTAGGTCAATCCCCCTCACTACAAATAACTCAATTTCATTTCTTTTTATGGCTGAGTAATATTCGATTGTATATATGTGCCACAGCTTTATCCATTCATCTGTCGATCCTGCCAACACTTTTACGTTACTCAATTGAGACCAATGTCAGACTTGTAAGGTAATAAATTTACGATGTTTTGAGTCACTCAATTTGTGGTAATTCGTATGAAAGCAATAAAAAACAAATACAGAGGTCCTACAAGAGCCAGGCTATATATTTATATTTAACTATTTCTAAGATGAATTTAACCTTGTGATTGACAGCAGCAGCAGCTTCCAAGGGATCCCACCACACACCTGAGGCGAAAGCAGCCTAATAAAGAAGCAGTGACAGCAGCAGGTCACTGCCCCATACTTGGGGTAGAGGGGGATTTGATCTACTGTAGCAGCAGCATAGCCTGAATGGGAATGCATCCTCCTGTGGCACTAGTCCCATCAGCATTAGTCTAATCTGCTAGCACCTGCTGTGCCAACAGGCCCAACATATACAAACCCTCCAACTCAGTAGCATTAAGTGAGCCAGGCTCAGTGTTTCCTGAAACTCATATCCAATGGCAATGGAAAGCCCAGATATCACCTACTGTTATGAAAACATAAAAAAACAGTAACAGAAGACTGGGAACTTCAGAAAGAAAAGGGGAACAATGGAATGGGTAAAAACAAATGGGATACATATAAGAGACTACCATTAGCCTCATGAGTTTCTTAAATTCTGTATGATGGTCAAAGCAAAAATTATGACACCATCTGATGTGGTTCTCAATGTATATAAAGGAAATACTACAGAAAATCATACTTTACAACTGGGGACTATTAAGAGACCTAAATGGAAGTAAAATTTTGAAACTTCACTTAAAGTAATAAACCACTGATTCCAGTAGGCTATGATAAGTTACATATGTATAGTGTAATGCAAAAAGCAACCACTAAGAAAACTATACAAACAGTATACACAAACGATTATAAATAAATTAGATTAAAATGGACTTATTAAAAAATGTTTAAGTAACCCACAAGAAGGCAAAATAAGAGAAACACAGGATTGAGAAACTAAGGTAAAAGACAAAACAAAAAATAAAATGGTAAACTGCAGTGGGGTGAGGATGGTGGTGTGCTGAATTGGGCGATTGGGATTGACATGTATACACTGATGTGTATAAAATTGATGCCTAGTAAGAACCTGCAGTATAAAAAAACAAACAAACAAAACAACTAATACTAAACTTTCATTGGGTTATTTGTATGGAAATATGTTAATATAAATGTTTCAGACATTACATGAAATTTCTAAAAATCTTATATTTGTATTTGTATGGAAATATGTATGGAAATATGTTAATATAAATGTTTCAGACATTACATGAAATTTCTAAAAATCTTATATGTTCTGGTATAATGTTATAAGTAATAATCCTAGTTATTACTTTAAAATGTGTATCTCAGAAATAACTAATTTTCTTGTCAACTGCATTATTATGAACTTTCATCAAATCTTTAACTGTGGTCATTTTTAAGTCTTTTCTCATTTACAGACAGTTCTGGGTGTACTCTGATGCTTTGGCAAATATGTTCCTATTAAAGGGTTTCATCTTCAAGAAATTCATGGCAAAGACTCTGACAAGTACAGGTTTCTGGTAACTGACTGTACTGCTGAACTGAATGAATAAGCATTTTCAGAACTCTAATGAAAAACTGATGAACTCATAAAAGTGCTAACAAAAGATCAAGATAAAAAAAAATTAATTACATGGGACTGAGTGAACTGATGAGGATGAGTATAATTTTTGTGACTTTCTGTCTGAATTAAAAAAAATCTCACAAGGACTCAGAGGCAAAGAATATACAAATCAATTTTCACTGCAAAGTAAAGGAGCTGTTACAGTGGAGGATTACTGGACTGAATGTCAATATTATGACATAGCATGAGTGTGTTTCATGTGTGGTTATTGCAATCATTGTTGCTTTTGTTGTGGTCATCCATGTAGAATGCTTGTTGTCAGTCTATTTATCTCCTGTAAAAATAAAATACAGTGTGTGTGTGTGAAAAATAAAAATAAAAAATAAAAAAAAAATAAAATAAAATGGTAGACCTAATCTTTAACATAGCAATAATTACATTAACTGTAAATGATCTAAATAACCAAGTCAAAGACAGAGATTGGAAGAGTAGATGAAAAAATCACAAGCATGATCCAACTATATACTGTCTATAAGAAGCTTTCTTTAAACATCATGATATAGGTAGTTCAAAGTAAAAGGATGAAAAAGGTATATCGTGAACATTCATCAGAAAAAGCAGGAATGGCTATATTAATATCAGATAAAGTAGATTTCAGAGCAAAGGAAATTATTAGGGGCAAAGAGGGTCATTACATAAAGATAACAGAAATAATCCACCTAGATGACCTAGTGATACTAAATGTGTGTGCACCAAACAACAGAACTTCAAAACACATGAAGCAAACACTGAAAAAGGTAAAAGGAGAAAATTTCAAATCCACAATTATTATTTGAGACTTCAACATAGCAATGTATAAAACTCCCAGAGAGAAAAATCAGCAAGGGTATGGAAGAACTGAAAACATCATCAATCAACAGGATATAACTGACATTTAAAGAACACACTCGGGCTTCCCTGGTGGCGCAGTGGTTGAGAATCTGCCTGCCAGTGCAGGGGACGCGGGTTCGAGCCCTGGTCTGGGAAGATCCCACATGCCGCGGAGCAACTACGCCCGTGAGCCACAATTACTGAGCCTGCGCGTCTGGAGCCTGTGCTCCGCAACAAGAGAGGCCGCGATAGTGAGAGGCCCGCGCACCGCGATGAAGAGTGGCCCCCGCTTGCCACAACTAGAGAAAGCCCTGGCACAGAAACAAAGACCCAACACAGCCATAAATGAATGAATAAATAAATGAATAAATAAAAAAAAAATTTAAAGAACACACTCAATAAAAGCAGAATACATATTCAAGTGTCCATGGAACATTCACTCATATACCATACACTGGGTGATAAAAAAACATTAGCAGATTTAAAAGAATTACAATCATAGAGAGTATGTTCTCTAGCCATAATGGAACCAGACTAGAAATCAGTAACAGAAAGACAACAGGAAAATCTTCAATCACATGAAAACTAAACATCACAATTCCAAATAACTCATGGGTAAAAAGTCAAGGAAAAATTTTTAAATGCATAGAATAAAAGAAAATGGAGATATAACAGATCAACGTTTGTGGAACGAAGTGAAAGCAATGCTGAAAGGGAAGTTTATAGCACTAAATTGGGAAAGAAAATATTTCAAAGAAATAGTCTAATTTTCTATATTAAAATAGTAAAAACGGAAGAGGAAAAAACACTAAACAAGCAGAAAGAAGAAAATAATAAAGATGAAACAAAAATCCATGAAACTGAAAACAGGAAAATGGGGGGGGGGGAGGAAATCAATGAAACAAAAGGCTGCTTCTTCGAAATAAACAATCTAATCAAGAAAGATGTAGCAAGACTGATAAAGATAAAAAGAGAGATGGCACAAATCACAGATATCAGAAATGCAACCAGGGATACCATGACATATCCTGCAGGTTAATAAGGGACAAGTTATTATGAACAAGTCTACACTATAAATTCAAAAATGTGGATGAAATGGACCAATGCTTCTACACCCAAAACTACCAAAACTCAGCGAAGATGAAGGAGACAATCTCAATTTTCCTGTAACTATGAGAAACACTGATTTTTCATTTAAAAACTCCCAAAAGAAATATTCAGGCTTAGATGTTTCACTTTTCCCCAAGACTTAAAGAATTAACACCAATTTTACATGACTTGATAAGAAACAGAAGTAGAGGGAACAGTTCCTAATTAATTTTATGAAGCCAGTATTACCTTGATAGCAAAGCCAGACAGGGATAGTATACAAAGAAGAAAACTACAGACCAGTATTTTTTATGAAATTGGCTGTAAAAATCCTCAGCCAAATATTAGCAAATTAAATCCAGAAATATATAAAAAGAATAATATACCATGACCAAGTGGTATCTATTCCAGTTATGCAAAGTTGGTTAAATATTTGAAAATCAAACAATGTAATCTACCATATCCAATAGATTAAGGGGGAAAAGTCATGTGATCCTAATCATTAATGCAGAGAAAGCATTTGATAAAATCCAATCCCATTCATGATTTTAAGAAAAGAAGAAAAACAACTCCAAGCAAACTAGGAATAGAAAAGGAACATACTGAAACTCCTAAAGATGATCTACAAACAACCTATACCGACATTATATTTAACTGTGAAAGACTGAACGCTTTCTCTGTAAGATCAGAAACAAGGCACCGATATCTGCTCTCACCACTTTTATTAAATATATTACTGGAGGTTCTAGTAAGAAAATAAAGCAAAAATAAATAGATAAATTTAAAAGTTAAATTTTTAAAAAGTTTATTTAGAAGATGAAAGAACTATTCCTACTATGTTGAATAGGAAGGAATATATCCTACTGAATGTTGAATAGTAATATATCCTATTATATTGAATAAGGAAAACTAAAACTGTCTATATCTGAAGATGAGATGATAATCTAAATGGAGAAAATACCAAGGAATCCACAAAAAGCTTGAGAAATAATATTAGTTTGTAAATGTTTTAGAGTACAAGATCCACACAATTTTATCAAATTATATATTAATAACAAATGTGTAGAAGCTTAAATAAAAATATGTGATGCCATTTACAACTGACCTAAATAAATACTTAGATAGAAGCCCAATAAGACATTTATAGGACCTCTATACTGAAAATTACAAAATGCTGATGAAGAAAATTTTAAAAGTCCCAAACAAATAGGGAGACATACCTTGTTCATGGATTAGAAAACACAACATAATAAAGATATCAATTCTCCCCAAGTTAAGAGGCTTAACACAATTACTCTTAAAATGCCCTCAAGGTTTTTGTGGATATAGACAAGCTTATTCTAAGATTTATACGGTAGGAAGAGGCTGAAGAATAGCTAAAACAATTTGTAAAGGAAGATTAAAATGGGAGGAATTAATCTACCCAATTTCAAGATTTCACAGTAATGATGGAGGGTAGATACATAGATCAATGGAATGGAACAGAGAACCCAGAAATAGACCGACACAAATACATTTAACTTGGTTTGGACAGCAGTGCAAAAGCTATCAAGGAAGAACAGACTTTTCAAAAAATGGTACTGAAACAGCTGGACATCCCTCGACAAAAACAAACAAACAAACAATGAACCTTAACCTAAACCTTACACATCTTACACAGAAATTAAATCAAAGTGGATCATAATCTTAAATGTAAAAGCAGGACATTTTTAGAAAAAAAATAGGAGAAAATCTTTGGCATCTAGAACTAGGTGAATAATTCTTAGACTTGACACCGAAAGTATGATCAATAAAAGCAAAAACTGATAAATTGGATCTCATCAAAATGAGTTAAAAATGCTTCATAGAAGATCCTTTTAAGTGGATGAAAACTCAAATTACACAGTGGGAAAACATATTTGAAAATCCCATAGGAGACAAATGACTTGTATGTATAATATACAAAGAACTCTCCAAACAACTTAAAAAAATCCAACTAGAAAATAGGCAGAAGACAGGAACAGACATTTCATGGAAGAGAATATACACATGGCAAAGAAGCACATGAAAAGATGTTCAACATCGTTAGCCATCAGGGAAATGCAAATTAAGACCATAATGAGATATCAGAGAATAACTAAAATTAAAGTATAGTGACAACATCAAATGCTAGCGAGTACGTAGAAAACTTCTATCACATCACTGGTGGGAAAATAAAATGGTTTAGCCACTCTGAGAAACAGCTTGACAGTCTCTTTTAATCCTGAAAGTAGATTCACCCTACAATGCAGTAATTGTACTCTTGAGCATTTATCCAAAAGAAACAAAAACTTAATGAAGTTCCCACAGAAACTTACACATAAATGTTCATAGCAGTTTTATTTCTAATAGCCAAAAACTGGCAACTACCCAAATGTCTTTCAATGGGTGAATGTTGAAACAAATTGTGATAAAATCTTATGATAGAATACTACCGAGCAACAACAAGGAACAAATTATTAATATATGCAAAAATTGAAATGAACTTCAAGGGAATGATGCCATGGGAAAATTTTTTAAAAGCCAATCTCCGAAGATTAAGTAATTCATGATTATGTTTACATATTATTCTTAAAATAACAAAACTGTGGAGATGGAGAACAGATTAGAAGTTGCCAAGGGTTAGAGATGGGGGTAGAAGGTACAGCAGGGGAACTTTGTGAGGTTTTTGTGGTCCCAGTACAAATAATACAGCAATCTTGGTTTTAATCCCTAAAGATTTTTAAAAGCAATTCCTAATAAGAGGTGTCCAGATATTTAGCAATGGCAGCAGATTAGAGGTATAGCTCCCCAACATGACAACTTCGAAAGAGATCTATACTATCAATACTAATTTAATGCATATGTTAATTTTTAAAAGGCCAGTCACAATACTTAAATGGTACATATCTTAACGATATTACTCTGGGTATCCAGCTATACCAGATGGACTAGCAGGATTTTCTGTACATTCAATCTTATTTAAGACAGTAAATCTTATAATAAGACAGTTAAACAAAGAAAAAGAAAAAAAATAAACCTCAACTACAGTTGGATATTCTCACAGCAAGATGAGGTGAAAATATGTAGCAGCGGTTCAAAAGCTTAAGCAGTGGCACCTAAATTTGGCTACACATTAGAATCTTCTGAAGCACTATTTTTAAAAAACCCTCACACCGACGGTTGGTCATGCTAGACCAATACAATCATTTTAAATCTCCTCAGACGATGCCAATGTCTAGCCAGAACTGAGAACCAGCGAACTAAGCAGAAGGGGATGTTTCTACAAAGATCTCTTAACAATAAGTCCTCTCATCCAGTCAAGATTTACCTCCCCGCAAAGGGGTAAAGAAGGCTAGATGTTGTCCATACTTGCTTAGCTTTAATTAGCACTTGTGACTTGCCCAAAACCGAGATCATGTTTCCCCTAAATTTCATGTTATTCCCTAAGTTTTTCAAACCCAAAGCTAAGGGGTTTGCCAGGATGAGATTTTAAGTGCTCACACAGGGGAAGTCCCTGGCAAACCAGGACAGCGGTCACTCTACATTGCAACGTAAAGCATCCTAAATAACCCTGCCACTGCTCCCAGATACTAGTCTGTGCCAACCAGTGGAGAAAAGGCATTCTCCATTACTACCATGGCAAATGCTACTGTACTTACCTTGGCTAGTCCCTATCTTTTCCAGGCATCACTCCCCTTCACCTGCTGGTGGACGCTTTGGCCAGCTGACAATGCAGATATTTTCAAACTTTAAGGTGAATAAAAATCATCTGGAGGGCCTGTTGTAACAGAGATCCCTGAGCCCCACCAGAGTTGCTGATTCCATAGGGCTGGGACCGGGCCCTAAAACTTGAATATCTAACACATTATCAGGGGATGCTGGGAAAGCTGGTCCAGTAATGGTAAAGCTGGCCAGGAAAAAGAAACCCGACGTGTCAGATCATAAAGGACGGAAGGGCAAGCCCGCCGGCAGTCCAGGCCGGGGGGGACCGGGGTCCCCAGCCCTACAGGGCCAACGGCAGACCGGCTCGGGCGCCCCTCGAAAGCGCGGGGTCCCCGCGGCCGAGTCTGTGCCCCCGGCCGGCCCCGGCTCCCCTCTGCCCACCCTGCGCGCGGGGGCTGGAAACGGCCGCGGAGAACCAGGCAGGGCGGGAAGGGGGGCTCCAAAGAGGGTCTGGCGACTCGAGTCGCTCCGTTTCTCTGTGGGCTCAGCGCGCGCCGTGGGGGAAGAGAGGTGGAGGTCCGGGAAGAGGGGACGGGCGGCACTCACGTACACCAGCAGCAGCCATGGGTAGACGGCGGGCTCGTCCACCACGGGCGACTCCAGCCTCAGCTTCTCCCCCATGTTTTCGCGCGCCGCCCCCGCACCAGGCTAGTCTGGCGGTTGGGGGAGGGGGGGGCGCCGCCGGCCGGGCGGGCGGGCGGGAGGCTGAGGGGAGGGAGCCTGGCCTGGGCCTCAGCCAGCAGCGCCGCCGCCGCCGCCGCCGCCGCCGCCGCCGCCGCCGCCGCCGCCGCCGCCGCCGCCCTGCTCCCGTCTGGCCCCCGGCTCCCTCTTTGTGGTCACAGGCCCGGGGCCTCCAGCGCTGCTGCCAACTGGGGCCGGCGTGAGGCAAGCACAATGAGCCGGGCCCGGCTGAACCACTCACTCGCGGCGAGCGCCTCCCGCGCCGTGGCCCCGCCCCCTCGCACGCACGCACGTACGCACGCACGTACGCACGCACGCACGCACGTCTTCAGCTGCCCCCGGCCACACCCACCGGCCCGAAGTGGAGACCCGGGGAGACCCCTCGGGGCCTGGGGTGGCGGGTTCGACTCCCGCCCTTGACGTACCGTGACACCTCCCCCCAATAATAAGACTATAATTCCTCATTAAATATGGCAGCCGGAATCCTGGCTTCTGTTCACAAAAATGCTGTGTATTTAGCCTATGCTAGGCACCAGACCTGGACGCTCAGTACTGGCAAAAAAGGAAATGCCCTGCCCTCATGGCGCTGCCATTTTAATTGGAATAGTAGTGACAATGGTCAAGGGAGAAAATAAAGTGTCATCATCACCACGGGGATGGTTAATCTCATGTGTGCACTGCGTGGGGCCCCGGCAACCACAAACATTATTCCAGATGTGGCCAGGAAGGTATTTTTCAGAAGAGATGAACACTGAAATTGGTCCACTTTGCATAAAGGAGATTGTCAATGCCGTGGCGTGGGTGGGCCTCGTCCATCAGTTGAAGGACTGGAGAGAAAAATGAGGTTCCGTAGAAAGAGGGAACTGTTCCTCCAATGGCCTTGGGACATCAGCTCTTCCCTGTGTCTCCAGCCCAGAGTCCTGCCCTGACTTGCCTGCCTCACGGTCACATGAGTCAACTCCTTAAAACAAAACTATATATGTAAAAATACTGAATATATACAAGCCTATTAATTTGTATATGTGTGTATACATATTATATATATGTATACACATATGTTTATATGTGCATGCGTTTGTAGTATATGTGTAAGTACTATATGCAGTATACATACAAGCCTATATATTTGTGTGTATATATTGTATACATGTATGTATGTGTATATATAGAGAGTATATATAGTATAAATGTGAACATGCTGTATATATACACACACCCATATATTGATATATGGGTGTGTGTATATATACAGTGTATGTACACTGTATGTATGTATGTATACAGTGTATATTTATATATAGGTGTGTATATATGTTGTATACCACCATGTGTATATGTTTCTACGTATCATATGTATATATGAATATACTATTATATACACACTTGCGTATGAATTTATATGTGTATGTACATGCGCATATTTACATATAGGGGTGTGTGTGTGTATACATTGTATATATGTATGTGTGTATATCTTATATATATGATATATGTATGTATATATACGATGAATTTCTATATACAGTACATATATATTTTTATGCTATATGCTTTTATATGTAGGTGTATATGTGTGTCTATATGTATGTACGTGTCTGTATTGCATATATTATATGTGTATGTATGTATACTGTCTATATGCACACCTAAATATCTTTGTATGTGTGTATATATATATGATATATATGTAACTAGGTGTGTATATTGCATATGTTATACGTATGTGTACATACTGTATATATACAAACTATGCATTTTATATGTGTGTATGTATAGTGTATATGTATGTGTGTATTGTCTATATTGTGTGTATTGTCTATATTGTGTGTATATGTGTGTATACATACTGTATATATACAAACTGCATTTTATATGTGTGTATATATGTATGTGTGTATTGTATATACTATATGTGTATATGTGTGTACGCATACTGCATATGTACAGAGCTGTATATTTTTGTATGCTTGTACAGATGTACGTGTGTGTGTATATACACACACTCCCCCCTATGGATTCTGTTTGTCTGGAGAACCCTCACTGAATCGGACACTTATGACAATTGAGTACCTGCTCTTTGCCAGCCAGGGAGCCAAAGGCTTGTCTTTCGGTGTCTCCCTTAAGTGTCACAAGTCCCAAGAGGGAAGGTGATGCTGCTCCTACCAGTTGAGGTGCCTCAGGGTCAGTTAGGTGGACAGGGCGGGGGGCTGGAGCCTGGTGGAGCCCAGGTGGAGTTCTAGCAGCAGTACAGCCTAGCAGTCCCACTTCCCCGGGTGCTTCTCACAAAGACGCCGAGGGAGAGTCGGGATCTGAAGGAGGGGATGAGGAAGCTTCCGTGGGTCCGCAAGCCCAGACCAAGGCTGACTCGTCAAGAGTGTTAGAGGTCAGGACTGTGGTTACCCTGGGGGTGGGCTTACACAGAGCCATTCATATTCTGAAAAGTATCCATTCTGCTCTTGTTTGTATGGTTACCCCCCTCCCCCAAATCTTTTAAAAACAGATTCTCTTGGTTGCTGGGAACACACACGGGGAAGTTGTGTGTGAGGGGGTATGATCCAGGGGACAGGGAGGATAAGCCGCCCACTCGTAGGGCCAGGAGTGGCTCAGCTTTGTGAGCTGAGGATGGCCCACGAGGTTCCAGAGAGAAGGGTCCCTGCTCCGTCCCTGCTCTGTGCACCCCATTCCCAGCCTGAGAAGCCCAGAGCCACCCCCGCACCCCCCCGCAACACACACACACCAGGGAGGAGAGCCAGTCACCCTGGCTCCCAGGCTCCGGCTCCAAGGCTCCCGGCACTTGGAGCTATTTTCAGCTTTCATGCCCTAGGACACGGCCAGAGCTATTGTCTCCGGAAACTCTCTGTCTGTCTCTCGCCCGGCCTCCCTCCCTTCCTCCCTCCCTCCTCCGCTTCTTCCCCTCCTGCTCCATCTGTCCTCCCCTCCACCCTGCATTTCTACACAGGATGGCTCACAGACAGCTGCTCCCCGTGCTCACCTGCCACCATTCCATGGATGTCAAAGCAAGCCCTGGGGACTTCCCTGGAGGTCCAGTGATTAAGACTCCGAGCTTCCACTGCAGGGGACGCGGGTTCGATCCCTGGTCAGGGAAATAAGATCCCACATGCCACACGGCACGGCCCAAAAAAATGAATACATAAAGTTATAGTGATGAAACAGCCCTAGTGGTGCAAGGATGGGACGTATAGCTCTATGGTATAGAAAAAAGGTCCAGAAACAGATATATGAGAACTTGATATGATAGAAAGTGGGGAAATTAAGGAGTTTTCAATAAATGGCATTAGGACAATTGCATATCCATGTGGGAAAAAGTAAATTAGAAAAAAAAAAAAGCAAGCCCTGGTCAGGTGTGACCTTGGGCCCAGGGCCATTGGCACACGTTGTCATGTGGGACGTTCTTCCTTAGACTCCTCCCTCCCTCCTGTGTCACTGTCACTTCCTCCAGAACCTTCCTGGACTCCCCTCCACAAGCCCGGGGTGTGCCCTCACCCGCCCTGGATCACCAGAATTCCAATCCCGGCCCACCCTTCCCCACCAGGTAGAGAACTGTGCATGGTCAATAAGACCGTAGAGGTCATTGGCCATTGCTATTGCAGCTGGAATTGTTACTGTGTTTAGATAGGGTGACCAACACCCGCCCGCAGTTTGCCCAGGACCGCTCAGGTTTGAGCCCTGGAACTCTGGGGAAACCCTCAGTCCCGGGGGACCCCAGAAGGCTGGTCAGCCTATTTAGGACAGATCTTTCACTTGATCTCCCAACCCCCGAGAGCCAGAAAGGGAATCTCCCCCCTCCTTCCATTGTAACCTTCATTCATTCATCCACTCATCCCTTTATTCAGCAAGTATTTATGAAGCATCTACTACACCGCAGACACTCTTCTAGGTGCTGGGGACATAACAGCATCCCTGTCCTCAAAGAGCTCACGTTCTAGCGAGGGCAGCAAACAGTAAACTGAGAAGGTGTGATTTATTACATGGGGATGATGTCTCGGAGACCACTGCAGGGCAGGGGAGGTGGGAGAGGAAAGGGGCAGTTCTAAATGCAGGCGCTGACGGGATTGGGGCAGACCTTGCCCTGGGCCAGGCTGGTTGCTTCAACACAGCTGTCCTCGCCCAGAGCCATCCTGCCCCCGCCTCACCCAGTTCTTCCGTGATGTGTGGGGAAAATCTGTGGTTGTCACAACTGGGAGGGAGGGGCCCCTGGAATCAAATGGGTGAGGCCAGGGATGCTGCTAAACCCCACACAGTGCCCAGGAGGGGCCCTCAGCAGAGGATGACCCGCCCCGAATAACCCCAGTGCCACGGGGGAGACCCTGCACTAATATTATTCAGACCCGCTGGTGCCCCCAGATTCCTGCACAGGCAGGGACTCTAACCGGGTCACCTCTGTATCCCGAGGTGACCTAGAGTGGGGCAGCCAGGAGGGCTGAGATGAGTATCGGGGGTGAAATGACAAACCTCTGCACCCACTCTCCCCGCTGCACCGCAGGGGCGATGGTCTCTCTCTCCTCCCTGTGCAGGTAGCTTGTCCCTGAGCCATTTCTTCTTGTCAAGGTCCCTGTCGCAGGTTGGGTTCCCCGAAGACGACGTTGAGAGCAAGGATTGGAGTGCAGGTGGTTGATGGGAGGCGTTCAGGAACAGATACAGCTGCCATAGGATCCCACAATTCCACTCCTGGGCATAGATCTGGAGAGAACTCTAATTCAAAACTATACATACACTCCTGGCATTTCCCTGGTGGTCCAGTGGTTAAGAATCCACGCTTCCAGTGCAGGGGGCATGGGTTCCATCTCTGGTCAGGGAACTAAGATCTCACATGCCGTGTGACAATAAAAGAAGAAAGAAAGAAAAAAGAAAGAGAGAAAGAGAGAAAGAGAGAAAGAGAGAGAGAGAAAGAAAGAAAGAAAGAGAGAAAGAGAGAGAGAGAAAGAAAGGAAGAAAGAAAGAAGAAAGAAAGAAAGAAAAGATACATGCACCCCAATGTTCATTGCAGCACTATTTACAATAGCCAAGACATGGAAGCTACCTAAATGTCCACTGATGGATGAATGGATAAAGACGATGTGGTACATATATACAATGGAATATTATTCAGCCATAAAAAGAATGAAATAATGCTATTTGCAGCAACGTGGATGGACCTAGAGATTATCATACTAAGTGAAGTAAGTCAGAAGAGAAAGACAAATATCATATGATCTCACTTATATGTGAAATCTAAAATACGACACAAATGAACTCGTCTACGAAACAAAAACAGACTCACAGACATAGAGAACAGACTTGTGGTTGCCAAGGGGGAGAAACAGTGAGGGAGGGTTGGATTGGGAGTTTGGGGTTAGCAGATGCAAACTATTAAATATAGGATGGATAAACCACAACGTCCTACTGTCTAGCACAGGGAACAATATTCAGTATCCTGTGATAAGCCATAACGGAAAAGAAAAAGTTTTATTTATAGGTTCCATCCCTAACTGAGCTGGCCCATCCCCTCCCATGGTTCTAAGTGCAGCCCGAGGCTGCAGACTTCCCACCGTGGTCTTCAGCTCCAGAGCAAGCCACCTGCAAACCACCCACATCTTCCCAGGGGTTGGCAACTCTCCTTTGCTACTGATTCCAAGACACATCCAGATAGCAAAAATGTGACCATGAAAAGAAACTCAGGCATGTTCAAATCAGGGAAATAACATTCTTAGCTCTGTTCAGTACTCGCTTAATTTTAGAAGAGCTTAGAGTTACAAAAAAGTTGCAAAGATCTGTACAGAGTGTACAGAGTGCCGTGGACCCTGACCCAGTACCCCTATTTCCAACTCGTTAGTACCTTAGTACGACATGTTTATCCAACTAAGGAACCAAGATGGATACATTGTTATTAACTAAAGTCCACACTTTATTAGAATTTCCCTAGTGTTCCCCTAACATCCTTTTTCTGTCCCAGTCTCCTCTGGGCTGTGACATTTCTCAGACGTCGCTGGGTTTTGATACCTTGAAAGTTTTGAGGAGGACTGGTCAGGTATTTTGTCGCTCAATTTGTTTGTCTGTTTGTTTTCTGATGTTTTCTTATGGTTGGTCTGGAGTTATGGGGTTTGGGGCGGAAGATACAGACAGAGATAAAAATGCCATTCTCCTCAGGTCACATCAAGGATACACACCATCAACAGGACTTATGACAAACGATTTTACCCTTGATCACCTGGCCAGTATCGTCTTTTTTTTCTTGCTGCGTTGGGTCTTCGTTGCGTGTGGGCTTCTGTAATTGTGGCACGGGGGCTCAGTAGTTCTGGCTCCCAGGATCTAGAGTGCAGGCTCAGTAGTTGTGGGCCACGGGCTTAGTTGATCTGCGGCACCTGGGATCTTCCCGGACCAGGGCTTGAACCTGTGTCCCCTGCATTGGCAGGCGGATTCTTTTCTTTTCTTTTTTTCTTTTGCAACCAAAACTTTAATCCCAAGGATTCTCACAAAACATATTACAAATGACAGCATGAAAAAAAAATTGCACAGTAACTCAAAGTTCAGCTCTACAATATACTCTTAATCTGGCAGGACATTGGTATCTTGATAATCTCAAATTTCCAAAAAATATTACAAAGAGCTATGTATTCATGTACAGCAATCACAGAGGGGACGTATGACCTAACTCAAAGGTAAAACTAACTTCCTTGAAACTTCTTAGATTTTAAACTCCCTGGACAACCTCTTGTCCGGTGTGAAGACTAGTGGAATTTTTTTTTTAATTTTATAGCTACTTTATTTATTTATTTATTTATTTATTTTTGGCTGTGTTGGGTCTTCGGTTCGTGCGAGGGCTTTCTCTAGTTGCGGCAAGCGGGGGCCACTCTTCATCGCGGTGCGGGGACCGCTCTTCATCGCGGTGCGCGGGCCTTTCACTACCGCGGCCCCTCCCGTTGCGGGGCACAGGCTCCAGACGCGCAGGCTCAATAGTTGTGGCTCACGGGCCCATCTGCTCCCTGGCATGTGGGATCCTCCCAGACCAGGGCTCGAACCCGTGTCCCCTGAATTAGCAGGCAGATTCTCAACCACTGCGCCACCAGGGAAGCCCGGAATTTTTAAACCTCTAATCTAGGGTAAGGGTGCGGCTTTCATTTTTACCTGCTGGCTTGGGTTCACAGCACCTTTTAAAGACTGCTTGCTTAACTACAGCTGCATACCATATCCCAGCTACAGAAAGTCTTTTCAATGTTTGCCAGTGTTGCTTCCATAATAGTAAACATCACACTTTAGGTGGGCAGGAGTTAGAGTTTTATTATCAGTCTAGGCAAGACCAAAAATTCAAAGCAAATTCAATTTTGCTTAAGGGAACATTGTAAGGTAACAATTCTTCGTATTACATGCCTCACAGGACCCATTTCAAACCATAGAGAATGACACCTTTATGTGTCACTGTCCCAAGAGACAAACAAATGTGAACAACTAAAACATTTAAAAAGTGCACCAAGCTTCGGAAGTCTCAAACAAAACTTGAATTTTCTGTACATACTCCTGCCAAATGAAGTTATTGCCTGTACACCACTCCTCTTGCAAAGTGGTCTTCTATTTCCTTTCATTTGACCTAGATAGGCTAGGAGACCTAGAGAAAGATCGGGACGGCTTGTGATTTCTCTCTTGGGACAGGGATCTCTCTTTTCTCCTATATCTAGAAAGGGACCTGCTCTGGCTGACGGAGAAGGCTCTCCATCTTGGAGATGTGTGGGAGGTGGAGGACTCCTCCTCCCATAATCATCTCGAGGGCGACGACCCCAAGAATGAGGCGGTCATGATTTCGACTTCTCTTTTCCCCATCCACAGGTCCACTCTTACTCGGCAGCCACATAGTGTTCTCCCATCTAGTTCTTGGACAGCATCAGCTGCATCTCGGGGATCTTCACATTCAACGAGAGCAAAGCCGGGAGGGTTTTTAGCACCCCACACACTTCAGAGTGGTCCATAATAGCCTAAAGCTCGTTCCAATTCAGCCTTGTTACCACTGTTTCCAAGATTCCCTACATAAACTTTACAGTCCAATGGACAGGAATCACGATGCAAGACCCTCGTGGCTCCTGGGTTTCACGGGCCACAGGGTGGTCCCGGGCCTCTAGAATCTGGCAGCTGAATCTGCTTACACAAGCTGTCCTGTGGGGATGCTTTTCCCCCTATGTGTCCAGCCCGGGGCCCTGCTGTCTTGGCCCAGCCTCCCGGGTGAGAGGGTGAACCCCGGCTCCCTGGAGCAGACACTCAGAGCCCTGGTGACCGGACTCACAGCTGATGGGGCTGGAGCGGCGGCTGGACACGTGTGGCCAGCCTGGTGGTGTTTGGCCCCGTCTGCAGTTCCAGTTCCAGCTGAGAAAGAGCCTCCCTGTGTTGTTTTCTCCTGGTTGTGTAAGGATCCCCGGTGTCATTTGACAGAAGTGTAGATGGTGTGTTCTTTCTCTCTTTTCTCCCTGCTTCCTCTCCTCCCTCTCTCCCTCCCTCTCTCCCTCCCTCTCTCCCTGTCCCTCTTTCCCTGTTCCACTCTCCCTCTCCCTCTTTCCCTCTCCCTCTCTCTCTCTCCCTCTCCTTCTCTCCATCTGTCTCTCCCTCTCTCCCTCCCTCTCTCCCTCTCCCTCTCTCTCTTTCCTCTCCCTCGCTCCCTCTCCCTCTCCCTCTTCCCTCTCCCTCTTCCCTCTCCCTCTCTCCCTCTGCCTCCTTCCTCTCCTTTTTTCATCTCCCTCTTCCCTCTCCTCTCTCCCTCTCCCTCTCTCTCTTTCCTCTCCCTCGTTCCCTCTCTCTCTCCCTCTTCCCTCTCCCTCTTCCCTCTCCCTCTCTCCCTCTGCCTCTTTCCTCTCCTTCTTTCATCTCCCTCTTCCCTCTCCTCTCTCCCTCTCTCCCTCCCTCTCCCTGTGCCTGTTTCCCTGTCCTTGTTTCCCTGTTCCGCTCTGCCTCTACCTCTTTCCCTCTCCCTCCCTCCCTCCTTCTCCCTCTCCCTCCACCTCCTTCCCTCTCTGGAGAGGGAAGGAGGTGGAGGGAGAGGGAGAGAGAGCAGGAGAGGGAGGGGGAGAGGGAGAGAACGGGGGGTAGAGGGAGAGAGGGATAGAAGGACGGAGGGAAAGACATCTCTCCCTCCGTCCCTCTATCCCTCTCTCCCTCCCTCTATCCCTCTCTGCCTCCCTCTCTCCCTCTCCCTCCCTCCATCACTTTCCCTCCTTCTCACTCTCCCTCCCTCTTCCTCTCCCTCTCTCCCTCCCAGAGAAGGAGAGACAGAGGGAGAGGGAGAGGGGGGAGAGAGGGACACGGAGAGGGAGGGAGGGAGGGAGACAGAGAGGGAAGCAGGCACCCTCTCTCCTTCTCCCTCTCCCTACCTCCTTCTCCGACTCCCCCTCTCCTTCGCTCCCTCCCTCTCCTCTTCCTCTGTCTCTCCCTCTCCCTCCCTCCCTCTAGGAAAGGAAGAGGAAGGGAGGGAGAGGGAGAGAGGGAGGGGGAGGGAGAGGGAGAGGGAGAGACGTCTTGCCCTCCTTCCCTCTCCCTCCCTCGCATTTTCCCTTCCTCTCTCCCTCCCTCTCCCTCTCCCTCCCTCTGTCTCTCCCTCTCCCTCCGTCTCTCCCTCTCCCTCACTCGCTCCCAGAGAGGGAGAGATGGAGGGAGAGGCAGAGACCAGAGAGACGGGGAGAGGGAAGGGGGAGAGAGGGAGAGGGAGAGGGAAGAGGGAGAGAGGGAGAGAAGGAGGAGAGACGGAAAGAGAGGAAGGAAGAGACCTCGCTCTCCCTCTCTCCCTCTCTCCCCTCTCTCTCTCCCTCTCTCCCTGTCCCTTGTCTCTGCCTCTCCCTACATCTCTCCATCTCTGGGAGGGAGTAAGGGAGATGGAGAGACGGAGGGAGAGGGAGAGGGAGGAGAGGGAGAGGGATAGAGGGAGGGAGAGACGGATAGAGGGAGTGAGGGAGAGATATCTTTGTCTTTCCCTCCCTCCCTCTATCCCTCTATCCCACTCCCCCCTCTCTCTCCCTCACACCCCTCCTTCTCCTGCTCTCTGTCCTTCTTCTTGAAACTCCTTCCCTTCTCCCTCCTGGCCCTTTTAGGCCACTCAAGCAAGCAGGAAATGCCAATCAGCACTACAAAGAAGTCTCACTTCCCAGCGGTCAGAAGGGCCATCCTAAAAAAGTGTAAAAACCAGAAATGCAGGACAGGCCAAGTAGAAAAGGGAGCCTTGTTAGGCTGATGGGTGGGATGTAAATTGCCAACGGCCACTCTGGAGAAGAGTATGGGGTTTCCTAAAAGATCTAAAAAACACAGCTAGAGAGCATATGGCACTTCCACTCATGGGCATATAAATTGGGAAAACTAAAAATCAACAAGACACAGGCACCCCAAAGTATAGGGCTGCTCTGCTTACAAGAACCTCCACTTCGGTACACCTTAGATATCCCAGGAAAGAGAAAAATGGATATAGAAGTTGCAGTACTTATGTACAATGGAATATCACTCAGCCATGAAATCAATGTCATAAGGCTAGTAGCAGCGTGATGAGTGGATTGAGGCACGAAGATTCTAAGTGAAATAAGTCACACGGAAAACAACACCTTTCAAAAGATATCACTTATAGAGGGAATGTAAAAATCGCTACAGATAAACTGAATTACAAAACGGAACAAACTCACACATTTAGAAAACACACTAGGGCTGCTTAACGGGAAAGCTGAGGTGGGGTGATGCATAAAACAAGGGTATGAAATTAACACAGATACCGTTCCATAAACCAAATATGTGATAGAGAAGACCTATTCCTTGCTCAATGAACTGGACTCAACACCCTCTATTCACCGCACAAGAATATATCTGACTAGTAAGAATCTTAAAACCTATGTATTGATATCTCTAAGTAAGAGAAGCAAGTGGGTGTAAAGCAGCATAAGCACAGCATTGAAAATCAGATAAACCCCATTATACAAATAAATTCCAAAAAAATAAAGACAGTGAAAGAGAGAGACATACTTACAAAATTCGTTCGGGGGCTGTGATGCAACCTGGATTGACCATATCTAGACCCACAGCTGAATGAGACATAAGGCTGGACACTCACCGGGCTGCGAGGTTTGGTGAGGTTGGGTGCGCAAATGCAGACCCTTTAAAGTAATACTGCGTGGTACCCATTCCATGGGCCCAAAATCTCCAGGTTCAAGGGAATCTTCTTACAGCGAAAACATGCATGGGAAACCCAGAGGATGGTACACCGTGTGATCGGGAATGGTTTCTAAAACTCACCTCATTTCTCATCTCCTGGTGCTCTGGTTCGCCATTCCAGCTGCTTTCCTAACAATCTCCGCACTTGGAGTATCACCACCTTTAAGTTCCTGTTTCGTACAGGTTGCAATTTGTCCTGAGGATGAACGGGAAGAGGGGGAACCAATGAGAGACTAGCTCTAGCTATTCGGACAGGCGCTGCTCACTCTAGTTTCTCATCAGGAAGAAGAATTAACCATAGGCTCAGCCCGCTTCCCCGAACCAGAATAGGGCCTGAAGCAATCCTGCGGTTTTGCGGCCAGCTCCCAAAAAAGCGAGTTGAAAAATGGAGCTCAGGGGCACTACAATTCACAAACCTGCAGAGTTATAAATGATAACTATCGTCCAAAAATATATTGAGGGAAGGCAACAAAGAGGATTTGAAAGTAAGGCAGAATTGCAGGAAACAGATTTCAGGAGGTAGATTCGAATGTCCTTTAAAGCACATGAAAAGCGGCAAAACGTTGACAATGATGCCCTTGGCCAAAAAGGGCGTATGCGTTTTTTCCTGAATATATTCAGGAAAAAACGCATACGCGCTTTTGGGCCAACCAAGCAAGCAGGAAATGCAAATCAGCGCTACAAAGAAGTCTCACTTCCCAGCGGTCAAAATGGCCATCCTAAAAAAGTGTAAAAACCAGAAATGCAGGACAGGCCAGGGAGAAATGGGAGCCTTGTTACGCTGATGGGCGGGATGTAAATTGCCAACGGCCACTCTGGAGAAGTGTATGGTGTTTCCCAAAACATCTAAAAAACACAGCTAGAGAGCATAGGGCACTTCCACTCATGGGCGTATAAATAGGGAAAACTAAATATCAACAAGACACAGGCACCCCAAAGTTTAGGGCTGCTTTGTTTACAAGAACCTCCACTTCGGTACACCTTAAATATCCCAGGAAAGAGAAAAATGTAATAAAGAAGTTGTGCTACTTATGTACAATGGAATATCACTCAGCCATGAAATCAATGTCATAAGGCTAGTAGCAGCATGATGAGTGGATTTAAGTACGATGATTCTAAGTGAAATAAGTCACACAGAAAAAGACACATCATAAGATATCACTTACAGAGGGCATGTAAAAATCGCTACACATTAACTGTATTACAAAACAGAAGAGAGTAACACATTTAGAAAACACACTATGGTTGCTTAACGGGAAAGGTGAGGTCGGGTGAGGCATAAAACAAGGGTTTGAAATTAGCACAGATACCGTTCCATAAACCAAATGTGTAATAGACAAGACCTACTCCTTGCTCAGTGAACTGGACTCAACTCCCCCTATTCATCGCACAAGAATATATCTGACTAGTAAGAATCTTAAAACCTATGTATTGACTTCTCTCTGTAAATGAATCAAGTGGGTGTAAAGCGGCATAAACACAGCAGTGAAAATCAGCTAAACCCCATTATAAAAATAAATATATTCAGAAAAAACGCATACGCCCTTTTTGGCCAATCAAACAAGCGGGCAATGCATATCCATACTACAAAGAAGTATCACTTCGCATTCATCAAAAGGCCATCCTGGAAAAGTGTAGACAGCAAAAATGCTGGACAGGCCATGGAGAAGAGGGAGCTTTGTTTCGCTGATGACGGGGATGTAAATAGCCAAGGGCCACTCTGGAGAAGTCTATGGTGTTCCCTAAAACGTCTAAAATACAGAGCTACAGAGCATACATCTCTTCCACTCTTCGCCGCATATCTTGGGAAAACCAAAAATCTACAGGACACAGGCACCCCATACGTTTAGTGCTGCTCTGTTTAGAAATGCCTCGATTTGGGTACAACTTACATGTCCTTGGAAGCAATAAATGGATAACGAAGATGTGGTACTTCTGTACAATGGAACATTACTCTGCAATTAAATCAATGAAATAAGGCCAATTGCAGCAACTCGTGGAGACTGAGGTACGATCATTCTAAGTGACCTAAGTCAGACATAAAAAGAGACTTACCATAAGGTATCACTTATAGATAGTATCTAAAAATGGCTACACATGAACTCAATTACAAAACAGAAACAGTCACACATTTAGAAAACACACTTATGGCTGCTAAAGAAGAAAGGTGGGGTGGGGTGATGCATAAACCAGGAGGTTGAAATTAGCATAGATACAGTTCCATAAACAAAATAGGTATTCGACAGGACCTACTGTATAGCTCAACGAGCTGGACTCAGCACACTGTTGTCACCAGAATAGGATATATAAGACTGGTAAGAATCTGTAAAACAATTTATTGATGTCTCTCTTTAAGTGAATCAAGTGGATAGATGCAGAGCAGGAAGAAACACAGTATTGAAAATCAGCTATACCCCATTATAAAATTAAATAACAAGAACAAAAAAAAAAAGACAGTGAGAGAGAGAGAAATTCTTACAAAATTTGTTCAAGGGCTGTGATGCAACCTGGACTGACCACATCTAGACACAGAGCTGGATGGGACCTAAGGCTCTACACTCGTTGGTCTGAGAGGCTTCGTGAGGATGGGAGAGCAAATGCAACACTTTTAGAGTAATACTGCCTGGCCCCCATTCCATGGGTCCCATATCTCCAGGTGCAGGGGACCCTTCCTACAGCTAAAACATTCATGGGACATCCAGAGGATGGTACACCGTCTGATCGGGAAGAGTTTGGAAAAGTCACCCCATCTCCACTTATCCTGGTATTCGGGTTCCCCAGCTCCTTTCCTTAGAGTCTCCCCACTTTGGGAAGGCAGCACACTCAACAGCCAGTTTTTCACGGCTTGGAATTTTCTGGTGAAGAAGGGGAATGGGGGGATGGAATGAGACACAAGCCTTAGATGTTTGGACAGGCATATGCCACTCTAGTTTCCTAATCTGGAAGAAGAATTTCCCTATCCTTCAGGTGCCCCAGTAACCGGAATGGGTCTATAGAAATCCTGCCCCTTTGTGTCTGCTTCCCTAAACAACAAGTTGAAAACCGGTGCTCAGGGGCACTGCAATTCACAAACATACAGGGTTGTAATTGACACCTCTAATGGAGCCATTTCTTCAGCCAAGTATTCCTAAAGGCCTTGTAAGCAAGGCAGAATTGCAGGAAAGGAATTTCAAGAGGTAGTTTGCACTCGCCATTAAAGCACATGCAAAGCTGCTGAACATCGCCAATGATGCAGTTTGCCAAAAAGGCCGTCTGCGTTATTCCTTAATATATTCAGGAAAAACCCTTACTCCATTTTTGACCAACAAAACAGGTGGGCAATGTAAATTAATACTACAAAGAGATATCACTTCGCACCAGTCAGAATGGCCAACCTCACAAAGTGTAAAACCTGAAATGCAGGACAGGGTGTGCAGAAAAGGGAACCCTGACAAGCTGATGGTGGGAATGTAAATTGCTAACAGCCACTCTGGAGAAGTGGGTGGTGATTCCTTAAAAATCTAAAAACCAGAGCTTCAGAGCATATGGTGATACCACTCCTGGGCCTGTATCTTGGAAAAGACGTAAATTGACAGGACCCAGGCATTCCAAAATTTATGCAGTCCTGTTTACAAGAGCCTCTACTTGGAAGCTACCTAAAAGTCCTTGGAAGTTAGAATGGATAAAGAAATTATGGTAGATATGTACAATGGAATATTACTCAGCCATGAAATGAATGAAATAAGGCCATTTGCAGCCACTCGGAAGGACCTAGATACATTCATACTAAGTGTCATAAATCAGACAATGAAAAATATCATATGATATTACTTATCGGTGGAATCTAAAAATTGATAGAAAGGTACTATCTTACAACACAGAAACAGAGTCCCAGACTTAGAACACAAACTTATGGTTACCAAACTGGAAAGGTGTGTTGGAGGCATAAATCATGAGGTTGGAGTTAGTATATACATATTTACAGAGAGAAAACTTGTAATCAACATGGACCCGCTGTAGAGCACTTGGAACTCTTCTCAACACCCTTTAGTAACCTCAACGGGAAAATAATTCTAAAAAGAATATATAGTCATCTCTGTCTAAATGCATCATGTTGGTGTATGTCAAAAATGAACACAATATGGTAAATCAACTATACTCCATTATAAATTTAAAATTAAATTACAGAAAAGAAAAATGATCACTAAATTCGTTTAGTCGCGGTGAACGTGCTAGTGTCACATCCCTGGACACAGACCCAATTTGGTCCCAAGACTGGACTGTTGTGGGCCTGAGGACCTCGGGAGGATATGCCAGCTAATTCACCCCCCTTGAACATGTAGTACCTGGTCCCCTCTGCATGGGATCACAATCTCCAGATCTAAGTGTGCCCTCATACTACTAAATCAACCCTCTGACACCCAAAGGATGGTGGACTCTCTGGGCTGGATGACACTTGGAAAATCACCTGGTCTCAACATATCCTGGTGTTTGGGTTCCGACCTCCAGACTTCTTCATTCGGGTCATCCCACTCTGCAAGACAGCACCCTCAACAGGTGATTTTGCAGGGGTTTGTATTTGTTCGGGGGATGAAGGGTAAGGGGGAAGAAGGAATGGGACAGAAGCCCTTACATGTTTGGTCAGGCACATTCCACTCTAATTTAAAACCCAGGAACAGGACTTTCCCTACATCTAAGGTTGTGTCAGCAACCAGACAGGGACAGTAGAAATCCTGCCACCTTCTGTTTCCCATAACAACAACTCTAAAAACTGGACCTTATAGGCACTTCATATTCACAATGCCTGGGGAGCTGTAAATGACAACAGCCCTCAAAAAATGTCTTAGGGTAGGTAATCGAAATAGACTTCAAAACAAGGCAACCTTTCAATAACCCTTTTTCAAGGGGTAAATTTTACTCACACTGTTCAAAAAAAAAGCACATATGAAGATGCTCACCATTGCTTTATGTTAGACAAATGCAAATCAGATGTACAAAGAAGTATCACCTGGAACCACTCAGAATAGCCATCATCACAATGTCTACAAACACAAAATGCTTCAGATGGTGTGGGAAAAAGAGAAACCTACTACTTATTATTATTTTTTTTAATCTGCGTTGGGTCTTCATTGCTGCATGCGGCTTCTCTCTAGCTGCAGCAAGCGGGGGCTACTCATCGTTGTGGTACAAAGCCTTCTCTTTGCGGTGGCTTCTCTTGTTGTGGAGCACAGGCTCTAGGCACACAGGCTTCAGTAGTTGTGGCTCGTGGGCTCTAGAGTGCAGACTCAGTAGTTGTGGTGCACGGGCTTACTTGTTCTGTGACATGTGAGGTCTTCCCGGGCCAGGGCTCGAACCTGTGACCCCTGAAATGGCAGGCAGATTCTTAACCACTGCGCCACCAATACTATGCTATTGGTGGCAATGCCAATTGGTAATAGCCACTATGGAGCACAGAATGGAGGTTACCAGAGTAAGGGGAGGCGGCAGGGATAAATTGGAAATTGGGATTGACGTATACACACCACTATATATAAAAGAGAAAACAAATAAGGGCTTACTGTATAGCACAGGGAACTCTACTCAATACTCTGTAATGACCTGTATGGGAAAGGAATCCAAAAAGGATTGGATATATGTATAACTGCTTCACTGTGCTGTGCAGCAGAAAGTAACACAACATTGTAAATCAACTCTTCTCCAAAAAAACTGAAATTGAAATGAAATGAAATAAAATAAAATAGAGCTACCAGATGATCCCGCAAGTTCACTCCTGTGCGCATATCTGGAGGAAAGCATAAATCGAAAAGACACATCTTCCCCAATGTTCACTGCAACACTCTTTACAATAGCGAAGACATGGAAGCAACCAAAATGTCCATCAACGTATGAATATAGGTAAAGAATAGTGATACATATATATAATGGAATATGACTCAGCCATAAAATAGAAGAAAATAATGCCAATTGCAGTCACATGGATGGACCTAGAGATGATTGTACTAAGTGAAGTAAGTCAGACAGAGTAAGACAAATATTGTATGATATCACTTCTAGGTGGAACCTAAAAATTGATACAAATGAACTAACTTGCAAAACAGAGGCAGACTCACAGACTTGGAAAACAAACTTATGGTTACCAAAGGGGAAAGGTGGGGGGTAGGGATAAATCAGGAACTTGGGGTAAACATACGAATACTACTATATATAACATAGATAAGCAACAAGGACCTACTGTATAGCACAAGGAACTCTACTCAATATTCTGAGAATACCTTTATCAGAAAAGAATCTGAAAAAGAATGAATATATGCATATGTGTAACTGAATCACTTGCTGTGCAGCTGAAATGAACACAACATTGTAAATCAACTATACTCCAATAAAATTTAAATTACAAAATAAAGAAAATCACCTATATTTCAAAAGAAAATAAGAATCCCCATCTATTTTTATGGCTTGATAGTTTACTTTTTTAGTGCTCAATATTATCCCATTCCCAGAATATATTAATACTATATCATTTCATTCACCTATTGGAGGACACCTTAGTTTCATTCACATTTTGGCAGTATTGAATTAGGTGCTATAAATATCCATATGCAGGTTTTCATCTGGAAGTATGTTTTAAACTACTTTCAGTAAATATCCATGAGAACCCTTGCCGGATTGTACAGTAAGGGAATGTTCAATATTATAGCAAGTGTCAATCAGACTACCAAAGTAGCTGTATTATTTTTCATTTCCACCAATAACAAATGACATTTCCTATTGTTCCACATCTCCTACAGAATTTGTTCTTGTCATTGTTCACATTTTAGCCATTCTAAGTGTTACGTAGTGGTATGTAATTGTATTTTTAATTTGCTTTTTCATGGCAGCATGTAATCTGGATTATTCTTCTGTATACTTATATGCATAGTGTCTATTTTCTTTGGTGAGGTGTCCATAAAGTATATTGGTCCACATTTTATTTAGGTTGCTTTCATTTTTTTCTACCCAATCTGTATTTGTTTTATTTATTTTCGTGCCTTATTGCATTAGCAAGGACTTGAAGTAAAATATGGAAAAGGAGCCATGAAAGAGGACATCCTTGCTTTTACCTGAACTTAGTGGAAAAGCTTCATGTTTTTGACCATTAATCATGATGTAAGATAAAAGTTTCCTGTAAATCTTTGTTATCAACTTGAGAAAGCTCCAGTCTATTTCTTTAACTGAGAGTTTTTATGAAGAATGGGTGTTAGATTTTTTCAAAGGGCGTCTGAATCTACTGATATGCTAATGATTGTCTTTAGGGTGTTGATATGATGGATATAATTATTTGATTTTAGAATGTTGAACCAGCCTTGCATACCTGGGATTATTCTCTCTCATTCATGATATAAAATTCTCTCAAAATATTGTTGGATTCGATTTGGTAATATTTTGTTGAGGATTTTTGCACTGATGTTCCTGAGAGATATTGGTCAGTTTTCTTTACTATTCGTATGTTCCTCTAAGTTTGGATGTTGTGGATTTAGTGTCAGACATTCATTTGGGGAGATTCTCAGTCATTTTTAGAAAATATTTTCGGTTCTTTGTTATCTTTATCCTCCTCCTGCTATACCCATTATGTATAGGTCGCAGCATTTTTCATTGTTCCACAATTATTGATTACTCTGTTCTGTTGATTTCTTTCCTGCCCATTTTCTCTTTTCTTTTGAGATTTAAAGGTTTCTCTTGATATTTCTTCAAGCTCACAGATATTTCTCCTCAGCCAGCTCTTTGACTGCTAAAACAAAATATGAGAGACTTGGTATTTTATAAACAACAGAATATTTCTGTTTTCTCATAATTGCTGAGGCTGAAAAGTTCAAGAACAAATTACCAGGGGCTTCCCTGGTGGTGCAGTGGTTAAGAATCTGCCTACCAATAAAGGGGACAAGAGTTCGAGCCATGGTCCGGGGAGATTCCACATGCCATGGAACAACTAAGCCCGTGCACCACAAATACTGAGCCTGTGCTCTAGAGCCCACAGGCCACAACTACTGAGCCCGTGAGCCACAACTACTGAAACCCGTACGCCTAGAGCCTGTGCTCCGCAACAAGAGAAGCCACCCAATGAGAAGCCCGCACACCGCAACAAAGACCCAACACAGCCAAAAAATTAATTAATTAATTATCTAATTAATTTTTTAAAAAAAGAACAAGTTGCCAGCTGACTTAGTGTGTGGCGAGCGACCAATTTCTGGTTCATAATATGGGTCTTCTCGCTCGGCAATGAAATCATGGAATGGGCATAAGATCTTCTGTGTGCTACATTTATTAGGTCACTAAGCCCATGTTTGAGGTCTCTGGCCTCATGACCTAATCACCTCCCAAAAACTCCACCTCCTAATACCATCAACATGGGAGCTAGGTTTCAAAATTTTAAAATTAGAGGTACAAATTGTTTACACCATAACAGGGACCACAGAGTTAACTGACTTTTCCTTTCATGTTAAAGGTTTGCACATTTATATTTATTATATAATCCCCAAACCCTTGTTTTTTTTTAAGATTCTTTTTCCATACATGCCAGTACAGACCATTGAGTAGAGTTCCCTGTGCTATAAAGCAGGTCTTTATCAATACTTATCTATTTTATATATAGTAGTGTGTATATGTCAGTCCCAATCTCCCAATTTATCCCTTCCCCACTTATTCCCTGGTAACCATAAGTTTGTTTTCTATATCCATGACTCTATTTCTGTTGTGTAAATAAGTTCATTTGTACCTCTTTTTTCTTTTTTAGATTCCTCATATAAGCAATATCATATGATATCTGTCTGTGTGTCTGAGTTGCTTCACTCAGTATAACAATCTCTAGGTCCATCCATGTTGTTACAAAACCCTTAATTGTTAAGCATAACTCTCAATTTTTTCCAGTATCATCAGCAATTCTTTCTGGCAGACACGTGATAACACTTTAAACAGGGATATTGAGACCAAGGCTCCTGACCTGCAAACAAACAAAACATTATTCATATAGTGAAAACTTTGCACATAAAAGGATGAAAGCACTTGGTCTAAATCCCTTTGCACCCACTGCTGACAGAGGGCAGAGGAGTTTGATTCACTAATCTTCCTTATGTGCACTTCTTCCTAATGGGGTATTCCATGTAAAACTTATAAGAAGCGGGAATGCATCATGGAACACACCAATCTCTACTACAGATTCTGAAGCAGCAAAAAAACAAAACATGATGAATCCATCCAAAGGGTTCTGTCCACATTGTTACAATAGCTTCCCTCGCACTGTGAACCCTTTTCAAACCCTATCACTTGAACCTATTTTTATTTTTTTCAACAAAAATAATGTTAATCTGCAGTCAGACACTCCAGTAATATTACACTATCCCTTGTGCAAGTATGTAGGGATTTGAGGAGCTATGGGAGGCCATCATGAGAGGTTGCCTAGAGTAATTAGGACATTTCATTTAATGTTGGCTCTTCTCCCTAAGATGTCTGCTGTCCTCTTCTTTTTGTAGCTACTAGCATTGAGAAAGTGACCAAGATAAGGCCCTTCTCTTTTACTGCCCATGAACGCAGCTGTGATTAACCCCACAGAACTTGGTGCTTCCAGAATCCCCTGTACCTACTGACCCTCCATGAATGGCATGACATAGGTAAGAATGGTGACGTGTATCCTTGTATAGAGTATGCTATAAAATTTTCGACTCTTCCCTTCCTCATAATTCCAAAGAATAGATTTCTTTGGATTTCTGCTTAATGCTGCTGGAGTTGGCACATAAGTTGAGGGAGGTATCAGGGCACACCAAAAGAGAGGGTAACTGCACAGAAAATACAAGCAGGTACATTTCTGTGTAGTTTCAAGCAGCTTATTTGCTATATCAACCATGGTGACATGTTGACCCTTCCTCTTTCTACTAGTAGTACAACAAACATAAAGGATATTTAGGCTGCTTGTTTTATCCCCACCTCTCACAATTGATCTGCATTAACATATAGGACAATGAAGGGCCCTTTCTACCATCTTAACCAATATTTGAGAACTAGAAAATGTCCAGATTTTTCTGGGGATTATTTTCATATTCCCCAATCAGGCCTATGAAGGAATCTTACCTATTGTGTTTAATGAAGTCATATCTCTGACAACATTCCATCATCAACAAAACTGGAAAGAAATTTGAAGGGTCTTCGATTTTACCATATTTGAAATAACAATATTTTAGCCTGACACGTTTTTGGATTTTAGAAAAAAATATTTTAAAGGAGACAAAAAATCATTTTTATGGCACAAAAAGACAGCAATAGTTTTATATTTTTATCTGTTCCACTTGCACACAAGTGTCTCATGGGGTTATGTAAAGCACTCCTGTTGGGTGCTGTGCATGGTGCAAGTATGGATTAAAGCTTAGGAATCTTAAGCTTCAGTCACCTGAAACATTTAAATTAGGATGCAAGCAATCCTGTCCAACATTTGAACAGAGCAAGACACTCTCTTTATTTTCTTTGTCAGGTAATTAATCTGTCTTTTCCCCAAGGAGAGAAACAACTGGCATCTTCCACCAATGTGTTGTACAAAAATCTTTGAACAGAGAGTGCAAGCAGAGGCTGATACAAGATGTGAAAAAAAAGAGAGACCCTTGTGGCATTTTCTCCTAACTTATTGCAATCTCCAATTTAAAATGTGGGAATAATCAATCTTCTGAGGAAAAAGGCCCAAGGAAGGTTTTTGCTTCTGTGGAATAATGGGATTGCTAAAGATTTCAGGAGGCAAGACGAATTACTGAGAATGACCATGAGAAATGAGAGAAAAGTCAGATCCATGGATGAAGTGATGTTTACCACTGTGAATCAATGAGAAGTAGGAGCAAATGAAAAGAAAACTGAATACAACATTTTCTGAATAAATGTAACCTTTCAGCTGTCATAGAAAAATTAATACTATGATACAACATATTTAGTTGAGAAAGTTAACTTAATTTTAAAGCTTAATAATTAGATTTATTAAAGAAACGAAAACATATTTGTGGTTTAGAATAAATAATGTGTTCTGCTACAGAGAAGAAGACTACATAAATAAATAGAAATAAGACTAAATAAATAAATAAAGAAGAAAATAACAAATTAGATGTTATTAACATTAAAAACTGACACTCATCTAAAGAAAGAGAAGGAGAGACAGAAAGAGAGAAGAACTCATATCAAGCATATATTAAAAACTCTTAAATAAAAAGTCTTCAGATGTTAAAAAAAAAGAAGTCTTCAATAAGAAGATAATGGAATAGCAAAATGGGGAAAATATACCAAAAGATACTTCAAAAAAGAGAGGACAGAATGTTAACTAAACATATCAAAAGATGCTTGGCTTCTTAGTGTCAATTAAATGCAAAAACGTGATACCTGGAATTATCACTCACCAACCAGAAAGTTCAAATGAAAATGACAAGTATTATCAAGTTTGACAAGAATGTGTATAATCCTTGAATCGCATTCATTGCTGCTGAGGATGAAAAATCATACAAATGTTTTGAAAATATTTAGAAATATCTAAAAAGATAAACACAAGAAAGCTATGACTCGTAAATTTTACTACTACATGTATACTGAACAATAATTTATACACACACCACCAAAGCTCAAGTTCTAGAATTTATATACCAGTGCTGTTCTCAATAGACACAAACTGAAAATCACTCATATTGTAATACACATTGGAATAAATTAATTAATAGTTAAATATTTACACTATGGAATCCTATGCATCAGTGGCAATGCATGATCACAACAACAGGCAACCATATAGGCATATTCACAAACAACATAAAATTAAAAAGCCCAATCCAAAAGTGATTTTACTGTGCCATAACATTTATATAAAATACAAAATACAGGTAAAGTTATCTTTTTGTTAGATACCAGAACAATATTAAACCTTAAGGGGAGTCACTAGAATGGGACCAGGGGACCTCTGAGTATCTGGCAATTTTCTGTGTCTTTATCTAGAAGCTATGTATAGAGTGTATTCAGATGCTGAATTTTCTGAAATTTGTCATTTCCTTACAAACCATGCATGTTTTTAGTTGTTTTTTATATATAACAAAAAGTAAAAAAGATAGACTAGGGAAGGGAATTATATTAGCACTTTAATATCCATGCTTTTCAAGGTGGAAGTGAAAGGTATTAAATACTTGACATTGTGATTACTTCTTAAATGTAAGGTGAAACTTTGAGGTTAATAAATAAGACATACTTCTTCATATATAATCCTCAAAGAGGAGGGGTAGAAAGGAGTATTATTTTTTTTCTTTAATAAAGAATCGTTAAGATAGAAAATAATGAAAACAGACTAGGTTAAAAAAGAGCACACTGGACTTCCCTGGTGGCACAGTGGGTAAGAATTTGCCTGCCAATGCAGGGAACAGTGGTTCACTCCCTGGTCTGTGAAGATCCCACATGCCACAGAGCAACTAAGCCTGTGTGCCACAACTACTGAGCCTGTGCTCTAGAGCCTGCAAGCAACAACTATTGAGCCTGCATGACACAACTACTGGAGCCCATGCACCTAGAGCCCATACTCCACAACAAGAGAAACCACCGCAAGGAGAAACCCACGCACCACAACGATGAGTAACCCCTGCTTGACACAACTAGAGAAACCCTGTGCAGCAACGAAGACCCAACGCAACCAAAAATAAATAAAATTAAATCTTTTGACTTCTGAGATGACTCACTCACGTGGCTGTAGGTAAGAGGCCTCAGTTCCTTGCCACATGGATCTCTCCTTAGGGCTGCTTGAGTGTCCTCATGACATGGCAGCTGGCTTACCCCAGGATGAGTGATCTAGCAGAAACCAAAGCAGAAGCTGCAATGTCTTTTATAACTTTGGAAGCTGCACTTTGTCATTTCTGCAATTTCTTATTAGTTAAACAGTCAACCCTTTTCAAGTGCGAGGAGCCACACAGGTACATGAAGACTGGGAGATAATTAGGGGATAATTAGGGCCATCTTGGAGGTTGGCTACCAAAGTGGCTGACAAGCCGAAGTCTGAATTTTGTTTTCTTCACTTCTGGAGAGAAAATGGTCAGTGATTCTCATTGGTGGTCTTTGAGATGTACCAAAGCTACCTCTTGCTCTCACCCCCAGCCGTGTGGCTGACAGGGTCTTGGTACTCCAGCCAGGTGTCAAGCCTGTGCCTCTGAGGTGGGAGAGCCGAGTTCAGGATATTGGTCTACCAGAGACCTCCGGCACCTTGTAATATCAAACGGCGAAAGCTCTCCCAGAGGTACCCTTCTCAATGCTAAGACCCAGCTCCACTCAGAGACCAGCAAGATCCAGTGCTGGACGTCCCATGCCAAACAACTAGCAAGACAGGAATGCAGGCCCACCCATTAGCAGAGAGGCTGCCTAAAATCATAATAAGGTCACAGACACCCCCAAACACACCACCAGATGCGGACCTGTCCACCAGAAAGACAAGATCCAGACACACCCACCAGAACACAGGCACCAGTCTCCTCCATCAGAAAGCCTAAACAACCCACTGAACCAATCTTAGCCACTGGGGGCAGACACCAAAAACAACGGGAACTATGAATCTGCAGCCTCCGAAAAGGAGACCCCAAACACAGTCCCCAAAGCCAAATGAGAAGACACAGAAACACACAGCAGATGAAGGAGCAAGGTAAAAACCCACCAGATCAAACAAATGTGGAGGAAATAGGCAGTCTACCTGAAAAAGAATTCAGAGTAATGATAATAAAGATGATCCCAAATCTTGGAACTGGAATGGAGAATAGACAAGAAACCTTTAACAAGGACCTCGAAGAACTAAAGAGCAAACAAACAATGATGAACAGCACAATAAATGGAATTAAAAATTCTCTAGAAGGAAACAATAGTAGAATAACTGAGGCAGAAGAATGGATAAATGACCTGGAAGATAAAATAGTGGAAATAACTACTGCAGAGCAGAAAAAAGAAAAAAGAATGAAAAGAATTGAGGACAATCTGAGACACCTCTGGGACAACATTAAATGCACCAACATTCGAATATAGGGGTCCAAGAAGTAGAAGAGAAAAACAAAAACACTGAGAAAATATTAAAAGAGATTATAGTTGAAAACTTCCCTAATATGGGAAAGGAAATCATTAATCAAGTCCAGGAAGGGCAGAGAGTCCCATACAAGATAAACCCAAGGAGAAACATGCCAAAACATATATTAATCAAACTATCAAAAATTAAATACAAACAAAAATTATTAAAAGCAGCAAGGGAAAAACAACAAATAACATACAAGGGAATCCCCATAAGGTTAACAGCTGATCTTTCAGCAGAAACTCTGCAAGCCAGAAGGGACTGGCAGGACATATTTAAAGTGATGAAAGGGGAAAAGCTACAACCAAGATTACTCGACCCACCAAGGATCTCGTTCAGATTCGACAGAGAGATTAAAACTTTTACAGACAAGCAAAAGCTAAGAGAATTCAGCACCACCAAACCTGCTTTACAACAAATGCTAAAGGAACTTCTCTAGGCAGGAAACACAAGAGAAGGAAAAGACCTACAATAACAAACCCACAACAATTAAGAAAATGGTAATAAGAACATACATATCAATAATTACCTTAAATGTAAATGGATTAAATGCTCCAACCAAAAGACATAGACTGGCTGAATGGCTCTGAAAACACGACCGGTATATATGTGGTCTACAAGAGACCCACTTCAGACCTAGGGACACATACAGACGGAAAGTGAGGGGATGGAATAAGATATTCCATGCAAATGGAAATCAAAAGAAAGCTAGAGTAGCAATTCTCATATCAGACAAAAAAGACTTTAAAATAAAGACTATTACAGGAGATAAAGAAGGACACTACATAATGATCAAGGGATCAATCCAAGAAGAAGATATAACAATTGTACATATTTATGCACCCAACATAGGAGCACCTCAATACATAAGGCAAATGCTAACAGCCATAAAAGGGGACATTGACAGTAACACAATCATAGTAGGGGACTTTAGCACCCCTCTTTCACCAATGAACAGATCATCCAAAATGAAAATAAATAAGGAAACACAAGCTTTAAATGATGCATTAAACAAGATGGACTTAATTGATATTTATAGGACATTCCACCCAAAAACAACAGAATACACATTTTTCTCAAGTGCTCATGGAACATTCTCCAGGATAGATCATACCTTGGGTCACAAATCAAGCCTTGGTAAATTTAAGAAAATTGAAATCGTATCAAGTATCTTTTCCGACCACAACGCTATCAGACTAGATATCAATTACAGGAAAAAATCTGTAAAAAAATACAAACACATGGACGTTAAACAATACGCTACTTAATAACCAAGACATCACTGAAGAAATCAAAGAGGAAATAAAAAAATACCTAGAAACAAATGACAATGAAAACATGAAGACCCAAAACCTATGGGATGCAGCAAAAGCAGTTCTAAGAGGGAAGTTTATAGCAATACAATCCTACCTCAAGAAACAAGAAACATCTTAAATAAGCAAGTTAACCTTACACCCAAAGCAATTAGAGAAAGAAAGGAAAAAAAACCCCAAAGTCAGCAGAGGAAAGAAATCATAAAGATCAGATCAGAAATAAATGAAAAAGAAATGAAGGAAACAACAGCAAAGATCAAAAAAACTAAAAGCTGGTTCTTTGAGAAGATAAACAAAATTGATAAACCATTAGCCAGACTCATCAAGAAAAAAAGGGAGAAGACTCAAATCAATAGAATTACAAATGAAAAAGGAGAAGTAACAACTGACACGGCAGAAATACAAAGGATCATGAGAGATTACTGCAAGCAACTATATGCCAATAAAATGGACAACCTCGAAGAAATGGACAAATTCTTAGAAAAGCACAACCTTCCAAGACTGCACCAGGAAGAAATAGAAACTATAAACAAACCAATCCCAAGCACTGAAATTGAGACTGTGATTAAAAATCTTCCAACAAACAAAAGCCCAGGACCAGATGGCTTCACAGGCAAATTCTATCAAACATTTAGAGAAGAGTTAACACGTATCCTTCTCAAACTCTTCCAAAATATAGCAGAGGGAGGAACTCTCCCAAACTTATTCTATGAGACCACCATCTCCCTGACACCAAAACCAGACAAAGATGTCACAAAGAAAGAAAACTACAGGCCAATATCACTGATGAACATAGCTGCAAAAATCCACGGCACAATACTAGCAAACAGAATCCAACAGCACCTTAAAAGGATCATACACCATGATCAAGTGGGGTTTATCCCAGAGATGCAAGGATTCTTCAATACATGCAAATCAATGTGATACACCATATTAAAAAGCTGAAGGATAAAACCATATGGTCATCTCAATAGATGCAGAAAATGCTTTCGACAATATTAAACACCCATTTATGATAAAAACCCTCCAGAAAGTAGGCATAGAGGGAACTTTCCTCAACATAATAAAGGCCATATATGACAAACCCACAGCCAGCATCGTTCTCAATGGTGAAAAAGTGAAACCATTTCCACCAAGATCAGGGACAAGACAAGATTGCCCACTCTCACCACTATTATTCCACACACTTTTGGAATTTTTAGCTACAGCAATCAGAGAAGAAAAAGAAATAAAAGGAATCCAAATCGGAAAAGAAGAAGTTAAGCTCTCACTGTTTGCAGATGACATGATACTATATATAGAGAATCCTAAAGATGCTACCAGAAACCTACTAGAGTTAATCAATGAATCTGGTAAGGTTGCAGGATACAAAATTAATGTACAGATATCTCTTTAATTCCTATACATTAAAGATGAAAAATCTGAAAGAGAAATTCAGGAAACACTCCCATTTACCACTGCAACAAAAAGAATAAAATACCTAGGAATAAACCTACCTAAGGAGACAAAAGACGTTTATTCAACAAACTATAAGACACTGATGAAAGAAATCAAAGATGACACAAACAGATACAGAGATATACCATGTTCTTGGATTGGAAGAATCAACATTGTGAAAATGACTCTACTGCCCAAAGCAATCTACAGATTCAATGCAATCCCTATCAAACTACCAATGGAATTTTTCAGAGAACTAGAACAAAAAAATTTCACAATTTGTATGGAAACACAAAAGACCCTGAACAGCCAAAGCAATCTTGAGAAGAAAAACAGAGCTGGAGGAATCAGGCTCCCTGACTTCAGACAATACTATAAAGCTACAGTAGCCAAGACAGTATGGTACTGGCACAAAACAGAAATATAGATCAATGGAACAGGAGTGAAAGCCCAGACATAAACCCATACACATATGGTCACCTTATTTTTGATAAAGGAGGCAAGAATATACAATGGAGAAATCACAGCCTCTTCAATAAGTGGTGCTGGGAAAACTGGACAGCTACAGGTAAAGGAATGAAATTAGAAGACTCCCTAACACCACACACAAAAATAAACTCAAAATGGATTAAAGACCTAAATGTAAGGCCAGACACTATAAAACTCTTAGAGGAAAACATAGGAAGAACACTCTATGACATCAATCACAGCAAGATCCTTTTTGACCCACCTCCTAGAGAAGTGGAAATTAAAAAAAAACATAAACAAATGAGACCTAAGGAGACTTAAAAGCTTTTGCACAGCAAAGGAAAACGTAAACAAGACGAAAAGGCAACCCTCAGAATGGGAGAAAATATTTGCCAATGAAGCAACTGACAAAGGATTAATCTCCAAACTTTACAAGCAGCCCATGCAGCTCAATATCAAAAAAACAAACAACCCAATCCATAAATGGGCAGAAGACCTAAATAGACATTTCTCCAAAGAAGATATACAGATTGCCAACAAACACATGAAAGAATGCTCAACATCATTGATCATTAGAGAAATGCAAATCGAAATTACAATGAGATATCACCACACACAGGTAAGAATGGCCATCATCAAAAAAATCTACAAACAATAAATGCTGCAGAAGTGTGGTAAAAAGGGAACCCTCTTGCACCGTTGGTGGGAGTGTAAATTGATACAGCCACTATCGAGAACAGTATGGAGGTTCTTTAAAAAACTAAAAATAGAACTACCATATGACACAGCAATCCCACTACTGGGCATATACCTGGAGAAAACCATAATTCAAAAAGAGTCATGTTCCACAATGTTCATTGCAGCTCTATTTGCAATAGCCAGGACATGGAAGCAACCTAAGTGTCCATCAACTGATGAATGGGTAAAAAAGATGTTGCACATCTTCAGTATAAAATGGAATATTACTCAGCCATAATAAGAAATGAAATTGAGTTATTTGTAGTGAGATGGATGGACCTAGGGTCTGTCATACAGAGTGAAGTAAGTCAGAAAGAGAAAAACAAATACTGTATGCTAACACATATATGTGGAATCTAAAAAAAAAGAAGAAAAAATGGTTGGGAAGAACCTAGGGACAGGACAGGAATAAAGACACAGACATAGAGAATGGACTTGAGGACATGGGGAGGGGGAAGGGTAAGCTGGGACGAAGTGAGAGAGTGGCATGGACTTATATATACTACCAAATGTAAAATAGCTAGCTAGTAGGAAACAGCTGCATAGCACAGGGAGATCAGCTCAGTGCTTTGTGACCACTTAGAGGGGTGGGATAGGGAGGGTGGGAGGGAGATGCAACAGGGAGGAGATATGGGGATATATGGATATGTATAGCTGATTCACTTTGCTATAAAGCAGAGACTAACACACCATTGTAAAGCAATTATAGTCCAATAAAGATGCTAAAAATAAATAAATAAATAAATAAATAATTTATGCCCCCCAAATTAAATCTTTTTAAAAAATAAATAAATAAAAAAGAGCACTCAATGACATGGAACTCTAAACCGAAGTATTTTCAGTACTATAGTAAATGTAAATGGATTAATATCTCCTATTAAAGTGTAAATTTTTATATTATGTGCAACTAAATTTTCTTCACAATATACAGGTAAAATAAAAGAACTACATTAGAAAGGACAAAACATTCCATGTTTTTAAAAATAATAAAACAATAAGCATATAATATGCATCTTAGATATAAGTAGTCTTTAAGTTCAGAACAATTTGTCATTATTGTAATTAGTATTATTATACCAATTTCTTAAAAACATTTCAATACTTTTTGTATTTGAAAAAATATTTTAATATTTTTTTCTTCACTCTTTTGTGGTCTAATACATGGTAAGTATTTAGGTGCTAACATAACCTAAAAATATATTTTGTTTTTTTACAGCTGAACAAAACTGAATCAAGAGGAAATAGATAACTTGAACATACTGATCACTAAAAGCAAAACAGAGGGCTTCCCTGGTGGCGCAGTGGTTAAGAATCTGCCTGCCAATGCAGGGGACACAGGTTCGAGCCCTGGTCTGGGAAGATCCCACATGTCGTGGAGCAACTGGGTCCGTGAGCCACAACTACTGAGCCTGTGCGTCTGGAGCCCGTGCTCCACAACAAGAGAGGTCACAATAGTGAGAGGCCCACGCACCGCGATGAAGAGTGGCCCCCGCTCGCTGCAACTAGAGAAAGCCCTCGCACAGAAACGAAGATCCAACACAGCCAAAAATAAATAAATAAATAAATAAATAAAATTTTAAAAAATAGAATCTGTAATTTTAAAAACTCCTTACCAACAGAAGTCCAGGATCAGATGGTTTCACAGGCAAATTCTACCAAATATACAAAGCAGAACTTACACTGATTCTTCTCAAACTCTTTGAAAAGACTGAAGAGTAAAGAATACTTCCAAAGACATTCTATGAAGCCACTATCACGCTGATATCAAAAACAGATGGGGGGGGGCGACTTCCCTGGTGGTACAGTGGTTAAGAATCAGTCTGCCAATGCAGGGGACATACGTTCGAGACCTGGTCTGGAAAGATCCCACATGCCACGGAGCAACTAAGCCTGTGTGCCACAACTACTGAGCCTGCGCTCTACAGCCCACGAGCCACAACTACTGAGCCTGATAGCCACAACTGCTGAAACCCGTGCACCTAGAGCACATGATCTGCAACAAAAGAAGCCACCGCAATGAACAGCCTGCACACCACAGCGAAGAGTAGCCCCCGCTCGCCGCAACTAGAGAGAGCCCGAGCACAGCAACGAACGCCCAATGCATCCAAAAATAAATAAATAAAGAAATTTACTTAAAAAAAACAAAATAAAACAGGTGGGGACTTTTCTGGTGGTCCAGCAGTTAAGATTTTGCCTTCCAGTGCAGGGGGTGCAGGTTCGATCCCTGGTTTTGAAGCTAAGATCCCACATGCCTCACAAACAAGAAACCAAAACATAAAACAGAAGCAATATTGGAACAAATTCAATAAAGACTTTAACAAAAAACACAGAGGAAGACACTACCAAAAAAGAAAACTGCAGGCCAATATCTTTGATAAATATAGATGCAAAAATTCTCGACTGAATATTAGAAAACCGAAACTGACAACACATAAGAGGATCATACACCATGACCAAATTTGATTCATCCCAGTGTCACAAAGTTGTTTCAACATATGCAAGTCAATCAACATGATAAACCCCGTCAACAAAGGAAAAACACAAAACAAACGATTATCTCAATAGATGGCGAAAAAACATTTGAAAAACTTCAACATCCATTCATGATAAAAACACTTACCAAAGTGGGTATAGAGGAAACATATCTCAACATAATAAAAGCTATTTATGACAAACCCACAGCCAATATAATACTCAATGTTCATAAGCTGAAAGCCTTCCCACTAAAATCTGGAACAAGACAAGGATGCCCACTCTCACCTCTTCTCTTCAACATAGTACTGGAAGTCCTAGCCACAGCAATCAGACAAGAAAAAGAAATAAAATCTAACCAAATTGGAAGGGAAGAGGTAAAGTTGTCATTATATGTGATGACATGATAATATATATAAAGGAAACCCTAAAAATTCCACACAAACACTACTAGAACTGATAAACAAATTCAGCAAAGTAGCAGGATACAAGATTACCATACATAAATTGGTTGCATTTCTTGGTTTTTCTTTCTTTTTTTAAAAATTTATTTTGGCTGCATTGGGTCTTCACTGCTGTGCACGGGCTTTCTCTAGTTGTGGCCAGTGGGGACTAGTCTTTCTTGTGGTGCGCAGGCTTCTTATTGCAGTGGCTTCTCTTGTTGTGGAGCATGGGCTCTAGGCATGCAGGCTTAAGTAGTTGTGGCACACGGGCTCAGCAGTTGTGGCTCTCTGGCTCTAGAGTGCAGGCTAAGTAGTTGTGGCACACAGGTTTAGTTGCTCCACGGCATGTGAGATCTTCCTGCATCAGGGCTCAAACCCATGTCCCCTGTATTGGCAGGCAGATTCTCAACCACAGAGCCACCAGGGAAGTACCTGGTTGCATTTCTTTATACTAACAATGAAATATCAGAAAGGAACTGTAAACAAGCAATCCTTTTTTAAATGGCATCAAAAAAATAAATTCTTAGGAATAAACCTCACCAAGGAGGTGAAAGACTTATATGCTGAGAACTACAAAACGTTAGTAAAGGAAACTGAAGATGATTCAAAGAAATGGAAAGACATCCCACGCTCTTGGATGGGAAGAATTAATACTGTTAAAATGGCTATACTACCCAAAGCAATCTACAGATTTAATGTGATCCCTATCAAATTACCCATGACATTTTCCCCAGAACTAGAACAAATAATCCTAAAATGTATCTGGAACCATAAAAAGTCAGAACTGTCAACACAATCCCCAGGAAAAAGAACAAAGCAGGAGGCATAACCCTCCTAAACTTCAGACAATACTACAGAGTTACAGTAATCAAAGCCGCATGGTATTGGCACAGAAAGAGACACATGGATCAATGGAATGGAATAGAGAGCTAAGAAATAAACCCACACACCTATGGTCAATTAACATTTGACAAAGGAGGCAAGAATATACAATGGGGAAAAGATAGTCTCTTCAGCAAGTGGTGTTTTGAAAGTTGGAGAGCTGTATGCAAATCAGTGAAGTCAGAACATACCCTCACACCATACACAAAAATAAACTCAAAACAGCTTATATGCTTAAATATAAGATAGGACACCTTATAACTCCTAGAAGAGAACATAAGCAAAACATTCTCTGACATAAGTCATACCAAAGTTTTCCTAGGTAGTTCTCCTTAGGCAGTACGAATACGGTAAGTCACGTACATACGAACCTTCAAGTTGCAAACTTTCAAAGATGCAAACGTCCATTTGCATGTCAAATCATGTAAGTTAGTTCACGTGTCTGGCATACATTGTCACGTGCGTGCTTCCTCTATATGTGGTTGTGCTTTTGTGTACTTTACAGTACTGTATAGAGTACAGTAGTACAGTATCTTTATTTCAAGCCCAAGATGTCTGGAAGCAAGCGTAAAAGCAGAGGTGATGTAGCTGGTACTGTTAAGAAGCGCCAAGCGATAATGATGGAAACAAAAGTGAAAGTAATTGAGAGAGTGGAGCGAGGCAAAAAGATGTTAGACATTGCTCATTCTTATAACATGAATCATTCAATCATTGGCAGGAATCTAAAGAACAGGGACAAGATCATGGAACGTGTGAAGTCTGCTGTGCCGATGATGTTGACAAAATATCGAAGAAGCATGGAAAAGTGATGGAGGAGATGGAGAAACTTCTCAGTGTGCGGATGCAGGATCAACATCAGTGCTGAGTCCTGCTCAACTTAACGCTGATTCAAGAGAAAGCTAAAAGCCTTTATGAAGACTTGAAGAAGAAACACGGCAAAGAATCAGAGGGCACATCTTTTAATGCCAACCATGGCTGGTTTCATCGGTTCAAGGCTAGAGCCAACCTTCACAATGTAAAAGTAAGTGGAGAGGCAGCAAGTGCAGATAGGGTAGCTGTCCAGGAACATCCAGAAACACTTTGAGAAATTATTGATGATGGTGTGTATTTACCCAACCAGGTTTTTAATGTGGATGAGACACAACTGTACTGGAAGAGGATGCCAGACCGACGTTACATCAGTAAGGAGGAAAAGTTGATGCCGGGCTGTAAAGCAGCAAAGGACAGGCTAACTGTTGTTTGGTGGCAATGCTTCCGGTGAATTGAAGCTGAAACCTCTCTTAGTTTATCATTCAGAGAACCCAAGAACCCTTCCTGTTGTGTGGAAGCATAACCCCAAATCCTGGATTACACAGGCCACGTTCCAGGACTGGTTTTGCCACCACTTTATCCCAGATGTAGAGAAATATTACTTGGAGAAGGACGTTCCAGCAAAACATTCTGTTGCTGCTTGACTATGCTCTGGGCCACCCCCCATTCATGGATGACTTTCATCCCAACGTCAAAGTACTGCATCTGTCACCGAATACTACGTTGCTCATCCAACCTATGGACCAGGGAGTTATAACGACTTTCAAGAAATATTATTTATGTCACACTTTTTGTCAGGCAGTAAAGGTAAGTAACAAATCAGGAACAACCTAGGGACAACTTTGGAAAGACTATAACATCTACAAGACCATAAAAAACATTGACTTTGCATGGTGTGAGGGTATGGCGGTCACCATGAATAGGGTTTGGAAGAACTTTTGCCCAGTTTGTTCATGATTTTTGTAGATTTGAGAAGGTAGATCAGAAGTCCAAAGAGGTCTTCAGCAACGCAGTGACCCTCAGTGAGAAGCTGGAGCTAGATCTGCAAGAGGATGATTTCATTGAACTCCTTGCTGTGCAACATGAGGAGCTTACTGATGGAATTGGAGGCCCAGAGAAAGGATGAAGAGGGACAGGAGAAAGAAGAAGTAACTGAAGAACTGAAGAGATTCACGACACAGAAAATGGCAAGGGAATCTTCGTTATTTGAGGAAACAATGTTAGTTTTTGAGGCACAGGACCCGAACCTAGAATGGGACCCAAAGGTGGCAGCAGCCATTCAGAATGCAATCCAGTGCTACCTTGTCATCTATGATGAGAAAAAAAAAGAGCTACTACCCAGACATCAATGGATCATTCTTTCAAGAGGGTAGATAGAATTAAATCCAACAAGGAACCAGAACATTTGCCATCAACGTCAGGTATGAGTGAAATTGCAGCTTGCCCTCTGTCTCCTACTACTGATAATCCTTCACCTCTACCGTCTCCCACCTCCTCTCCCTCCTCCAATCAGTAACTCTTCTCGCCTATTCCCTCGATGCCAGCCCGAGTATGCCAGCTGTTGTACTGTATTACTGTACTTTTCAAGTTACTGTACTGTAAGATTAAAAATGTTTTCTTTGTTTTTGTGCTTGTTTTTAATGTATTGTTTGCATGAAAAGTATTATAAACCTATTACGGTACCATACCATATAGCCGACTGTGTAAGTTGTGTACCTAGGCGAACTTTGTTGGACTTACAAACAAATTGGACTTACAAATGCACTCTTGGAACAGAACTTGTTCATATGTAGGGGACTTACTGTAAAAGCAAAAAAGAAACAGGAACTAATCAAACTTATAAGCTTTTGCACAGCAAAGGAAACCATAATCAAAATGAAAATACAACCTATGGACTGGGAGAAAATATTAGCAAATGATGAGACTGACAAGGGCTTAATTTCCAAACTATACAAACAGCTGATACAACTCAATAACAAAATAACAAATAACTCAATGGAAAAATGGGTAGAAGATCTAAATAAACATTTCTCCAAAGAAGACATACAGATAGCCAATAGGCACATGAAAAGATGCTCATCATCACTAATTATTAGAGAAATGCAAATCCAAATTACAATGAGGTATCACTTCACACTGATCAGAATGGCCATCATTAAAAAAAATCTACAATTAACAAATGCTGGAGGGGATATGGAGAAGAGGGAACCCTTCTACACTGTCGGTGGCCATGTAAGTTGGTGCAGCCACTATGGAAAACAGTATGGATGTTCCTCAAAAAAACTATAAAGAGAGTTGCCATATGATCTAGCAATCCCACTTGTGGACATATATCTAGACAAAACTATAATTCAAAAAGATACATGAAACCCTATGTTCATAGCAGCACTATTTATAATAGCCAAGACATGGAAACAACCTAAATGTTCATTGAAAAATGAATGTATAAAGAAGGTGTGATATACGTATACAATAGATATTACTCAGACATAAAAAAGAATGAAATAATGCCATTTGAAGCAACATGGATAGACCTAGAGATAATGATACTAAGTGAAGTAAGTCAGAGAGAGTAGGGCAAATACCATATAATATCACTTATATGTGGAATCGAAAACAGGACACAAATGAACATGTCAGTGAAACAGAAACAAACACACAGATATAGAAAACACAGTTGTGGTTGCCAAGGAGAGAGTGAAGGAAAGATTGGGAGCTTTGGAATAGCAGAAGCAAACTATTCTACATAGGATGGACAACCCACAAAGACCTACTGTATAGCACAGGAAACTATATTCAATATCCTGTGATAAAACATAATGGAAAAGAATATATATAGATATATAGATATACATATATATAGATATAGATATATAGAGAGAGATAGATATATATCTATATATCTATATATATATATAAAACTGAATCACTTTGCTGCACAGCAGAAATTAATACAACAATGTATAAAGGCTGCAGAGGGTGTGGAGAAAAGGGAACCCTCCTGAACTGTTGGTGGGAATGTAAACTGATACAGCCACTATGGAGAACAGTATGGAGATTCCTTAAAAGCTAAAAACACAACTACCATATGACACAGCAATCCCACTACTGGACATATACCTGGAGAAAACCATAATTCAAAAAGATACATGTACCACAATGTTCACTGTAGCACTATTTACAATAGCCAGGACATAGAAGCAACCTAAATGTCCATCGACAGATGAATATATAAAGAAGATGTGGCACATCTATACAATGGAGTATTACTCAGCCATAAAAAGGAACAAAATTGAGTTATTTGTAGTGCGGTGGTTGGACCTAGAGTCTGTCATACAGAGTGAAGTAAGTCAGAAAGAGAAAAACAAATACCGTATGCTAACACATATATATGGAATCTAGAAAAATGGTACTGACGAACCTAGTGACAGGGCAGGAATAAAGACACAGATGTAGAGAACGGACTTAAGGACACAGGGGGAAGGGGAGACAGGGACGTAGTGAGAGAGTAGCACTGACATATATACACTACCAAATGTAAAATAGCTAGTGGTAAGCTGCCTCATAGCACAGGGAGATCAGCTCGGTGCTTTATGTCCCCCAGAGGGGTGGGATAGGGAGTGTGAGAGGGAGGCTCAAGAGGGAGGGATGTGGGGAATATATGTATACATATAGATGATTCACTTTGTTGTAAAGCAGAAATTAATACAGTATTATAAAGCAATTATACTCCAATAAACATGTATTTTAAAAACCCACAACATTGTAAATCAACTACACTTGAAAATATTTCTTAACTGCAAAAAATTTTCTGAATGTAAGTTTTATTGTGTGTGTGTGTACCACAGGTTCAATATATGTGAATTATGTCAAATTGATTACATTGCTTTGCAAAATAATTTTTGATATATTACATCAGCTTCATATTATAAATGCAGAAAAACTATATTATTTGTTTCTAACGTTCAGAAATAGCCATTTTGCTCATTCGGTATACTATAAAACAATAACTATTAAAAAGGGATTCGTGACCTCTTCCTTCCAAAGAAATATTTCTCCACTCACACAAGTTTAATAGAATGTTCCGCCATGAACTGACTTCCCACCTTAGAGACACGAGATTTGCATCCTGAAATCTCTTTCTTGCAAAAATGTCCAATTAGCATCCTAGCATTACAGAAAAGAGATGCTTTTTTTCCAGATCTCAAATTCCATACAACTTTAGTCAAGAAATCATGTAGGTTTTTTTTCACACACACACACTGTATTTTATTTTTACAAGAGATAAATCAACTGACACCAAGCATTGTAAATGGATGACCACAACAAAAGCAACAATGATTGCAATTACCAAACACGAAACACACTCATACTGTGTCGTAATATTGACATTCAGTCCAGTAATCCTCCACTGTAACAGCTCCTTTACTTTGCAGTGAAAGACATCATGTATTTTTAAATTATCAGCACTCACCTGAGGTCTTTAAAAATCAACAAAAACATAATTTTGTGTTCTCTTTCATTTATTCTGGTTCTAAGTGGTCATTTCTAAACGAAAGTATTTAAGTATGTTAACGTCATCTTATAACATCATATTTCCAATGACTACCGTCTCTCCAAAGATGAAATATGAGGAACTCATAATTAGGCTCTCCGAAGTTTTACTCTCTGAATCTTTATTACCTTTCTGCTGAACTCCACACTGTTCATTATTCTCTGAGAATATTCTTTTTCTTGTATGGCCATCTCACATGCTCTTTCATTTCATGAAGTTTTTTCCTACAGTTTTATGCCTAGTTTACTTCTGAGAAAATGCATTATTTCAGAGTGATATTTATAGACACAAAGACTTCTCTATAATTCCCTCAGAGTTTCAAGAACTCCTTTTTTTTAATACCTAGATTCTGAAGCTCTCCACAAAGCATTACTAAACTTGCATTTACATAAGTATCTACATATTAATCACACATTAATGCATTTACAATTGTACTATGATTTATTGCTAATTTTGGAGCATAAATATAGCTGTCTTATTTACCACCCTCTTGGAAATCACTTTAATATTTGCACTTAGGACTTGAAAGAGAATGGATAAATAAAAACCTGAAGAATATGCAAATACATTTTATATATTTCTCATAAAATTAGGTGATTATCTAACCTTTATCCAGAAAAAAAGAAGAGCCCAGATACTCGGCAGGCATGATACTCGAGAATGTGTGCTCTTCCAGCAGGAAAACATGCAGTAATCCATGTGGCAGACTTTACCTGTGACCAGCTGGGATTAGTGACCTATGCATTCTTTACATGCAACATATCAGGAGTGGAAAAAGGGAATTTGTCAGTTGTGGCAATAAGTATAATGAAGATTTGCAGCAGGTCATGCTCATATATTCAACACAGGTATAATCAAAAATTTGCTCAATTCTGGTAGATCTAAGTCTATATCTGTTACCTTGTCTTTAACGAGGAAATGTCAGAACTGACTTACAAAAAAAAGTATTTTGTTTGTTTGTTTTAATTAGAGTCACGGTGAGTAAGACGTAGCTCAGAACAGCTAATGTGACTTCGTGATTCTCTCATCAGGAAATACAGTCTCTACTTCCTTGTTTATTCTCCACATCCTGTAGTCAGTAAAGTTTCAATGAAAGATAAATCTACGGGGTGAAAAGATAAGAAAACTTACATGTGTGGATAAGATCATTTTGACAGGTTTTACCACGTATGTCAGTGTTTCTGGGGATGGACACAAGCCAGAGCTCCCTACTCTGACATTTTCACTGATGACATTCCCCATGATCCTCAATTTGAAAGTGGATAAAAATATTTTCTATGTTATCTTCTTTAAGAAATTAAATAAGGAATGCTTGCTAGACATGATCCTCTAATGATTTTCAGTCAGTGGTCATCAACAGAGGAAAAGCACAGAATCTCATCCCCACAGAAGGGTGGCATTCAGTCAGGTAAGAAAATTCTCCCCGAAATCAGAGCTTCATCTTTAACATGCAATCAAAGGCTTTCACAGGTTCTTCATCACTCTGCACTCAGCCCTACCATAAGGGATTGGCTCTGAGAATCTCACATCAGATGACTGACAAACATGTCATAGTACACTGATCTGGTACCAGATCCTGCCTCTCTTAATGATCTCCCGCAGGGACATTGGAATATTCTAGGATATTTCCTGGAGCCCTCTATTCTACACAGGTACACTTCCAAGTAGAAACAGAAGCTTGGATTCTCACTGGGACCCCTGCTCTGTCCAACCAACCTCTCTAGAAATATGATGTTCTAATCTCTCCTGATTAGAACATTTCAAGGTCTCTCCCTGTGCTAATTTAGTAAAGATAAAAGAGAAACAAGAAAGAGCAAACTATGCAGGGAGCAATATATAAGATTCCTTTACTTAATGTATTTATCTGATATATCCAAATATTAAGAAATATAGATTCATTTCATAATGGTCAAGAAAAGAGGAGGAGGAACCTCCATGCCAACAGTATATATAAAATGGAATCGATATTGCATAAGCTCCAGCTTAAGCTTAGCTACGAGGTACTAACTCTTCTCATAAAGAAGCAATAGTTCTCCATCATTTGAAGCACACTGAGGACTCAGACAGCTGGACACTGAGGGTGTAGTCTCCTCACTCGAATTCTGTACCTGCATCACAGAGCCATGAAATATTCCCAAAGAATTATTAAGGATGGGGGGGGAGCCGAAATGAAAAAGATGAACCCATAGTCTGTCCTACCATCTGTTCTGCTGGATATTACCACCATCTTGGCCCAATATGACCTTCCCACTTCTCTCTGGGCCTCCCTACTTTCCACCTCCATCCTCTCATTATATCTTACCTACACTTGGGAAAGATTCTATTTGTTCCACTTATCTTTATCAACAAGTAATCCAAATAGCAACTGTGTATATAACTCCTTAGAAACCTCAGGTCTGACTCAGTAATAATACATGACCTTCGAAGTCCACAGTTTTCCTAATTCCCTTTATTATTTTTTTTCTAATTTCCGTGTACTTACACTCTTAAGACCTCCACTGTTCTCAGGTTCGTCTTCCCTGCAAAATCTGTCAACCTAGACATAGACTTAAGTACCACCCTCTAATTATCTCCTAGGGAATCCAGTTTTTTAAAAAGCCTCAGCAAGCCTTATGGACTTTATTAAAGACTCTTTAAGATAACCCATGGGAGATAGCAGTGCACCCATAGATATCTATTTAATACACCCTCAGAGTAATTTTTTTTAATAAAGACTCTTCTGGCCAATGAAGACTCTCAGTTCTTCTTCTTCAACATATGCAGTGTCTCAACCTTCTGATTACTCTCTGCTCTATCCCAGGTCCACTCCCTTTCCTGATATTACATTCTTTCCCAATTGTGTATGTTGGTAAAATCAAATAACATAAAATATAACATGTTAATTATTATAAAGTGCACCGTTCAGTGATATTAAATACATTCATATTATTGGGCGATCAACATCACCATTTATCTTTCTAATTCTTTTCTACATTTTAAAACTGTAACTCTGTATCCTTTAAACATAACTTTCCTTTTTGTTCCATAACCACCTGAAAAGCATCATTACCCTCCCAATTTCTATGGTTTTGACTACACTAAGTACCCCATATAATTGAAATAAGTAGTTGTATTGTTATGACTCACTAAAAGTCACAAAAATGGCATTTTTGGTAGCTCAATTTCCTCAAGATTCATCCATGTTGTAGCGTATTCCTAGATCTTTTCCTTCTTAAGGCTGAATAATGTTGTATTATATGGGTATACCACACTTTGCTTATCCAGGAAGTAGTGGATGAACACTTAGGTTGCTTTCATATTTTAGCTACTCTGATTATTACTGCTCTAAACACTGGAGTACAAATATTTCTTTAAGACCCTGATTTCAATTCCTTTGGGTATACCTCATAGGAAAATTCCTGGATCATGTAGTAATTCTATTTTTCAATATCTGAAAAATTGCCATACTCTTTTGCAAAGCAGCTGTATCATTCTACATTCCCACTGACATAGCACAATGGTTCCAACTCCCTCACATCCTCACCAATACTTGTTTTCTGCTTGTGTATGCGTGTGTGTGCTTGTGTGTGTATGCATGCACACAAATATATAAACATGCATTTAGTGATATGGAGCATCTATTCAAGTGCTTAGTCATTTGTACATCTTTTTGAAGAACCATCTATTCAAGTCTTTTATCCATTTTTGAATCAGGGTGTTTGCTTTTTGTTGAGGTGTAGGAGTTCTCTGTGTATTCTGAATAGACATCTCTTGTCAGATACATGGCTTTCAAATATTTTCTCCCATCTTGTGGGTTGCCATTTTATTCTGTTTACATTTCTTTGATACACATTTTTTTTAATTATGTACTGCAAATTGTTAATTTTTTTGTTAGCTGTACCTTTGTTGTTCCTTCGTTTCATATTGAGGAAAACACTGCCAATCCAATGTCATGAAGCCCTTGTCCTGTGTCTTCTTCTAAGACTTTTTATTTTGTTAGGTCTTATATTTAGTTTCTTGATACGTTTTCATTAATTTTTGCATATGATGTTAGGTAAGGGTCCATCTTCCTACTTTGCATGTTGACAACATGACTTCTCAGCACCATTTGTTGAAAATACTATCCTTTCTACTTTGAAAAGTCTTGGCAACTTGTCAAAAATCATTTGGCCATATATCAGGGTTTATTTCTGGGTGTTCTATTCTATTCTATTGGTCTTGAATAAGGGAGAAAATAGTGTAACCTATCCAGGTTGATGAAGAACATAAAGAAAGACCAGGACTGAGAATTAGGAGGGCAATATAAAACAGCAGGGAGTAAAAGACAGTGTGAGAGAAGATCTTGTATTTGCGAGTTCATGGAAATAGGATCATGCTAAAACCACTAAACGCCTGACTTTGAACAATACGCTAAATGTGCTAGCAAGAAACATAACACTTACCCATCTCTGGGAAATATACTATGGGCATAAAGATAAACTACACTCAAATATATTAAACAGGGAATGGTTTTCATGGTGTGAAAATACTGTGGGATTTGAAATACAATTTACTTCTGTTCTACCATTGTCTCTAAAATTTATCAAAGTGTATATACAAGCAATTCCAATTCTGGTAATGTGCTTGACAGGTTCATATATGAACTTCAGCAGACCAGTAAATGTACATTCATAGTAGGACTGTTCCCTAAACCAAAAAACAAAACTCAAAAACTGGAAAGACTAGAGTTCACTTGGTCAACACACATAAAGATGCAATGATGGTTAACGGTCCGAAAACAGAAGGTGTGAGCATGGGTGTAAGAGGTTAATTGCCAGGCTGGGTGGGGTGCAGAGTTTGAGGGTAACACAGGTCGAAAAGGCTTTTGTCCTATCCTTGATTTTTGAGGTATGGAAATTCACAGGTCACTACCTTCATTTCAAACTGAATGAATGCACTATTCAATTTCTTTAAACAGGCGAAGTAAACATGAGTGATAATAAATTTCAAACTGTCGCTAATCAAATAAGATACTAAGAAAGCTTAAATAATATGATTTAAGAATGAAGTGGACAGATTGTCCAAGATGGTAGCATTCAAAGACCCGGAGCTTGATGCCTCTCATGGGCACACCAAAGTCACAACAGTTTACAGAACAGCAATTGATAAAAAAGTCCGGGACCTACCGTAAAAGATGTTTTACAGCTAAAGATATAAGGAAGGCACCTCGACAAGACAGAAAAGAAGGGCAAAATCTCAATAGAGTCAAGACCCATACCACCAGGTGGGTGGCCCACAAATGTGAGAATAATTACAATTTCAGAGGTGCTCCCAGGTAGCAAGGGGTATGAAGCCAACATCAGGCTCCCAAGCCCAGGGATCCTGTTCTGGAAAGAAGAGTTCCTAGAAAGTTGGGCTTTGAAGACCAGTAGTGCTTATTTTCAAGAGAGCCAGAGGGTTGTGGGAAATAGAGATTCCACTCTTAAAAGATGCTCACAAAATCCCACATGATCCGAGAATCAGAACAGAAGCAGTCATTTGAAAGGATCCCGGGTCACACCTACCTCCTGATCTTGGAGAGTCTCCCAGAGAGGCAAGAGGCAACTACAGCACAGCCTCAAGGACAGAGACACTGGCAGCAGCCATTCGGGGGAGTTCCTTCTACCTCGTGGACACTGGTACCAGCAAGCATAATTTGAGAATCCTCCGTCTATCTTTTTAGCCTCAGGACCTAGCCCTACCCATTTCCACCAGACTAGAGACACAAGTACTAGGATGCTGCAGGCCAAGCAACTAACTGAGCAGGGGCATAGCCCCACCCACTGGCAAACAGGCTGCCTTCAGACCCTCTCAATGCACAGCTGCCCCTGGACATGGGCCCAGCCACCAAAAGCCCCAGGACCAGCCTCCACACCTCAGTGGACAGGCACCAGCCCCAGAGTCCCTGGTCCCTCTGACAAGTGAGCCTACTCTGGCCTTGGAGTCAGCCTCACCATTGGCAGGTGATAACTGCACAGGGACTGGATGGAGCTTGGACCTACCCAACAGCAAACCTGCTCTAGCATTGGGATCAGCCTCATACACCAACAGGCACACACCAGCTCCAGGAATACCACAGCCCAGCAGCCTGTGTGACCAGAACACTCACTTACAGGCCAGAAGCAGCCATGGACTCAGCTGGGTCCTGACCCTGCCCATCAGAATGCCAACACAAGATTAGGGATACCCCAGACCCTGCAGATAGCTGTGTCAGGAACAGTGATCCAACACCAACTCTGCGACTCCTGGGCCCTGCAGCCAGAACTCAGGACCTGTCTCTTCCTCCCAGTAGCCAGCATAGCCCCAGGACCAGTGACTGGGCACTAGCCCTGATTATCACCTGGACTGCAGTTCTACCCATAAGTGAACCAGCACTAGATTTGGTGTCCCCCAGAGTTGTGCAGCCAGCTGCCTTATGATTTAGTCTCACCAAGCAGCACAGACAGCCTCCATACAAGGCAGAGCCTGGCAAACAAGCAGTCTGGGGGCAGCCAAGCCTACCAGACCACCCACAGTAGTCAGCCCACCACAACAGAAGAGCCCAAGCAGCCCACATAGGGGGTACACCTAGAACATATAGTTCTAGTGACCAGGGGACACTGGGTTGCTGGGACACATAGGACCTCTCCTACAAAAGGCCACTTCTCCAAGGTCAGGAAATGTAACGAACCTACTACATACATAGCAATAAAAACAGCAAGTTAAGAAAAATGAGGTGACACAGAAACACGATCCAAATGAAGGAACAAGATAAGAACTCAGAAGAAGATCTAAGTGAAGTGGAGATAGCCAATCTACTCAGGAAAGAGTTCAAGGTAATGACGGTAAAGATGATCAAAGAACTCAGGAGAAGAATGGACGACCAGAGCAAGAAGTTAGAAGTTTTTTTTTTTAAAAGAGTTAGACCATTAAAGAACAACAAAACAGAGATGAGGAATGCAATAACTGAAATGAAAAATAAACTAAAAGGAAACTACTGTAGACTAAATGATACAGAGGAATGAATCAGAAAACTGAAGGACAGAGTACTGGCAATCACTGAAGATGAACGGTAAAACAATAGATTAAAATGACATGAGGAAAGTTGAACAGACTTGTGAAACAACATCAAGTGTACTAATATTTGCATTATACTGGTCCCAGAAGCAAAAAGGGAAGAGAAAGCAGTGTAGAACATACCTGAAGACATACGAGCTGAAAAGTTCCTTAACCTGGGAAAGAAAACAGACATCCAAGTCCAGTAAACACAGTAAGGCCAAAACAGGATCAACCCAAAGAGGACCACACCAAGACTCACTGTAATTAAAATGGCAAAAAAAAATAAAGATAAAAAGACACTATTAAAAGGAGCAAAGGAAAAGCAACAAGATAGAAACATGGGAACTTGCATAAAGTTAACAGCTGACTTTTCAGGATAACCTCTGCATGCCAGAAGGGAGTGGCATGGTATATTTAAAGTCATGAAAGGGAAAAGCCGATAACCAAAAATACTCTACCCAGCGAGGCTCTCCTTCAGATTTGATGGTGATATCTAAAGTTTTACAGAGAAGCAAAACTAAAAGAGCTCAGCATCGCCAAACCAGCTTTATGAGAAATCTTAAAGGGGCTTTTCTAAGTGAAAAAGAAAAGGCCACGACTGAAACATAAAAATTAGGAAAGGAAAAAGCTCATTGGTTAAGGCAAATATTCAACAAAGGTAGTAAATCAACCATGTACCCAGCTAATAGGAAGGATGAAAGAAAACGGTAATAAAATCATCTATATTCACAATAAGAAGTTAAGGCACACACAAACAAGTAGATGTAAAATATAAGGTCAAATTCAGTAACTGTGGGGGAGGAGAGTACAATGCAGGGTTGGCAGTGTCCATGTGAAATTAAGAGCTCAGCAACTTAAATAATCACACACACACACACACACACACACACACACACACACAAATACACAAAACTGAAAGAAATCCAAACATAATATTAAAGATAGTCCTCACGTCACAGATGAAGGGAATAAAAGGGGAAGAAAGGAACACTGAAGAAATTAAAGAGGGATGCTAAAAATACCCAAGACAAATGAAAATGAACACACAATGATCCAAAATCTATGGGACATGGCCAATGCAGATCACGGGGGAAGTTATAGTGACACAAGCTTATTCTTAGGAAACAAGAAAAATATCGAATAAACAACCTAACATTACACCTGAAGGAATTAGAAAAAGAAGAAAAAAAAACCCAAAGCTGTCAGAAAGAAAAATTAAGAAAAGTATACCATATGCAATCACATCAAAAAGAATAAGATACCTAGGAATAAACACACCTAAGCAGGTAAAAGACATGTGCTCAGAAATCTATCAGCCATTGGTGAAAGAAGTTGAAGACAACACAAAAAGATGGAAAACATAGCATGTGCATAGACTGGAAGAATTAATACTCTTAAAATAACCATACTACCAAAGACAGTCTACAGATTTAATGCAATCCCTATCAGAATACCAAAGCATTTGCACAGAACTTGAAAAAGTAATTTTAAAATTTGTATAGAAACACAAAGACCCCAAATAGCCAAACAATCTTGAGAAAGAACAGAGCTGGAGGCATCACGCACCTTGACTTCAGACTATACTGCAAAGTGACAGTAATCAGAGAGAATCGTACCAGAGCAAAAACAGACACAAAGATCACTGGAAGAGAACAGAGATCCCAGAAATAAGCCCACACACTTATATTTAATTGATTTATGACAAAGCCGGCAATATGGAGAAAAAACTGTCTCCTCAATAAGTGGTACTGGGAAAACTGGACAGCTAGATGGAAAAGAATAAAATTAGATTATTTTAGCACAGCATATATAAAATGAATGCAAAACTGAATAAACACCTAAATGTAGGACCCGAAACCATAAAACCCCTAGAGGAAAGGATACAACATTCTTCAACATAAATGATAGCAACAGTTATAGGTTCAGTCTAGTAAGGCAAATGAAACAAAAGCAAAAATAAACAAATGGGACTTCACTAAACTTAAAAGATTTTGCACAGCAAAGGAAACCAAAGACAAAATGAAAAGACAACCTGCTGAAGGAGACAAAATATTTGCACATGATAAGAGGTTAACACCAAAAAGATGACCAAGCAAGGGTTCATATCTAAACTACAGAAACAGCACATACAACTCAATATCAAAAAAACACGCAAAATCTTTTTTAAAAAACTGAGAAGACCTAAATAGACATTTTTCCAAGGAAAAAATACAGACAGCCAGAACTCACAAAGATGCTAAACATAGCTAATCGGCAGTAAAATGCAAATCAAAACTACGAGATATATCACCTCAGTCTTGTCAGAAAGGCTGTCATCAAAAAGATCACAAATAACAAAGGTTACTGAGGATGTGGAGAAAGGGAAACTCTTGTACACTCCTGATGTGAATGTGAAGTAGTGCAGCTACTGTGGAAGGCAGAATGGAGGTTCCACAAAAAACTAAAAATAGAACTACCATAATATCCAGCAATTTCACTGTTGGGTATATCAGAAGAAAACAAAAACACTATTTCAAAAAAATAACTGCACCCCAATGTTCATAACAGTGTTATTTGCCATAGTCAAGATATAGAGTCAAACTAAGTGTTCATCAATAGCTTAGTGGATAAAAAAGATTTTTTATGATGACAGGCAAAAAATGAAATTTTGCCATTTGCAAGAACATGGATGGACTTGGAGGGTATTATGCTTAGTAAAATAAGCCGCAGAGAAAACAAGCATGGTATGTTATGAGAAAAAAAGCATGGTATGTTATGAGAAAACAAGCATGGTATGTTATCACTTACACGTGGCATCTAAAAATTTGAATACAACACAAACAACAACAACAAAAAAACAGACTCACAGATTAAAGAACAGACTAGTGGTTACCAGCAGGGAGAGATAGGGTGGAGGAGCAAAATAGTGGTAGGAGATTTTGAGGTACAATCCACTATGTATAAAACCAATAATCTACAGTGGTGTACTGTATAGCATGGGGAATATAGCCAATCTTTTATAATATCTATAAATGGAGAAGAACCTAAACGTTTATGAATCACTGTTGTACCTCTGAAACTAATATAATAATGTAAATTAACTATAGATCAATAAAATATAAAGTAAGAAACAATAAAGGGGAGACAGATTATTAGATAGAAATCAATTAAATAAACACAAGTTTTGGAAATCAAGGAATTGAAAAACAAAACGGAAGACACAACATTGGCATTTAAAGTGTACAAATCTATTTATTTAATAGAAACTATTTAAGTGGTAAAAAAATGGTACCCATTCTCACAATTTTGTATATCTAGGATAAATTATTATCTACAAAAATATGTTACAAATATTCACTCAAAAAGAAAGAGAAAATTTGGATAAACCCATTTTAGTATACAAATTTAATATCAAAGTCTCTAGGTAAAATTGATTTGAATAAGTTCTGTTAGCCACTTCTAGTTTCTTTGTGATGTAAAATCTTTTAAAGCATAAAAATCAGCCTTTCTACATTATTCCATTAGACATATATAGAAGTTAAAAGAAATGAGAAGACAGAACAATCAACCAGGAAGGTGAATTTACTGAGAAACAGTCATTCGTTCTCCCTCCTCCTTTTCTTTTCCTCCTTTTCCAGGTCTCTTTCGGTTCCAATCAAGAGAAGTCTTGAGAGTTCTGAGAATATTTCTTTGACGGCTTCAAATCACCATACCTACATCCTCTGACACAACTACACACACGGGAACAAAAATAAACCTCTGTTATCTACTCATGTACGAGGGATTCATGCAAAATAAACTCCTACATGGAGACCAACAGGTGAGTTTTCTACTTGTTCTTTATAATGTCCTTCCATTATAGTAAATCTCACACATTATGAGGAAGAAGCGGTTATGTGAGCGTTTCCTTGAAGTCAAAAAACTTGCATTCATTTCAAGTACCTGGTGATCATAGGGTACAGCCAGGGAAGGTGCCATCCCCCTTGGGGGGAGGGGCGGTGAATGGGCTCCCGCACCCATGAACCTCCTGATGTACAGATTCTGGAGAAACAAAGGGCGGTCACACTGCAGTCAGCCTGTCAGGCTGTCGGGTCACTGGGCGACCCGACCAGCCTGGAAGTGCCCATCAGTTGCTGAAAGCAAAACTCTTTCCCCCCTGTGAAGCCAGGCAATTTGGGTCAGAGAGTCAGAGGAGACCGGTAATCAACTCCTCCTCTCTGCTCACCTCCTTGGGGTTACAGCAATCCCATCTCCAAACCCAAATCTGACCCTGGAGTGCCAAACTGGGAGTGGCAGGTGGGCTCTGCCTGTGCTTCAGTGCCCTCTGGGGGTTGTCTGCTCTAAAGCCAACTCTCAGCCCTTCCTCCCCCTCCTTCCCTAATCCTGGGGGCTGCCTTGGCCACCTGCAGCTGCTGGCCTGAATTAATTCTTCTTTTTTCTCCAATTACAATGAAGTGTCTTATAGAGGTTTGGAATCTCTTGAAGAAGGAAGATCTTTTAGCCAATACACCTTAACCGTGAGAAGTTGGTTTCAAGAATGAACCTGAAATGCTGTATTTTTCTCCTGATGATTCCAAGGAGAGACAGCTCAAGTTTTCTAGATCATAAGAAAAACCAAGGTAGGTAAATATGATATTCTGAGCCAGAGATGAAAAAGCAGTTTCTAGCACCCCCTTCTCATGTCATATGACCGGGATTTAAATCAATCAACTGCCACTGGTTTTTAAATCACATGACCCAACTTTAAATCAATCAGCTGCTTCCCTGTAACTCACATGACTTGGCTTTGAATAGTAAGAAATGCAGAGGTATAAAAAGGACGTTCTGAACAATAAATGGAAAAACAACATTTTAGAAAGTTTTTTTTCTTTTCGAATGGACCATTCATTGCCTACAGAATAAAGGATTCTCTTGTGGATTTCTTGAAATGTAAACACATACATTGTCTCCGGTGGCTTGATTGACTTAGATTTTGGGTTTTTTTTGTTGTTGTTGTTAACATCTTTTTTGGAGTATAATTGCTTTACCTTTTTGTGTTAGCTTCTGCTGTATAACAAAGTGAATCAACTATTCGTATACATATATTCCCATATCCTCTCCCTCTTGTGTCTCCCTCCCACCCTCCCTATCTCACCCCTCTAGGTGGTCACAAAGCACTGAGCTGATCTCCCTGTGCTATATGCAGCTGCTTCCCAATAGCTATCTATTTCACCTTTGGTAGTGTATATATGTCCATGCCACTCTCTCACTTCATCCCAGCTTACCCTTGCCCCTCCCTGTGTCCTCAAGTCCATTCTCTACATCTACATCTTTATTCCTCTGCAGCGACTCCTGCTAGGGATGGATACTTCCTTTTATGCTCAGGGAAATCCCCTAGTTTGAATATGATTTGAATTTGATCCTGTGAAACCATCAGAACTTCCCACCGGAGATAAATGAAGAGATTCTGGCCTTTATTAGTATGCACGATGAACACGGGTGTCCTGGCTGTACTTGCCAACCCTCCTATTTTACCCACCTATTTTTATCCACCTTCCTCCCTGTGAGTACCTTTGACCAACCCTGAGCTCAGACTCCTGACCTATTCCAGTGATTTGTCAGTCTTTCTTTAAAAATGGACAGGTAATGAAATGAAATTAACCTAGAAGCAGCAGCTCAGTAAGGGAAATAAAATCATCAGAAGTTATCTAATCACAGCCACAGTCATCCAGGGCTCTGTCTTATCTACTGGGTCATAAGAATGTTACCTTCCTAAACTTGAAGGGCATCCAATCAAATAAGTAAAGGTGTTGCTCACCTCTGGCTCTTGGAGGGATTGCTAGGCAGTCTACCCAGTGTATACTAACTGCAAAACACTGTCATGGTTGTGAAACACCTATGTTCCAGGAAAGCTTTTTGGGGTGCATGGGGAAGGTTTCTTTTGGACATCAATCAAAAAATAAATCACCAAGCTCTTTGAGCACAGGGGTTCTTAAGAGGGCAGTAGAAGGAAGGAATGTGCAGAAAAGACGATCTCCAATGAAATGAAGGCCGTTTTTCCAAAAGAGTAGGATTTAGTCTCAGTTTAAGGAGAACACTTTTAAATAGCTGGGACAGCTCTAAACTGCAGTTTAGGGAACGAGTGCTTCAAAAGAACAGTGCTTTAAAAGTCCTGGCAAGGCAGCAAGAGGATGAAGAGTTGGTTTTGCATAGTTTTGAACACAGGAGTAAAGAAGCAGAGGCATCTCTGACTAAAAGGCCGTGAGATCCTATGGCATCAATGGGTCAGTTGCAGGGGCAGGGATGTGGGGGGCGATATTTCTCTCTCTACGTTTCCCAGGGCAGCCACCCCACCCTACCCCACCCCCCCCACTCCCTTCACCCTTCCTCCCTCCACTGTTGGCTCCCCGGGGACAGCCCTTCTTATGCTGGAGCGCTCAGGCACCATCTCTACAGTATGGATTCTTCCTGGAGCCTGGCAAATTCTGGGACAGGAAGACAGGTCTGCAAGCCCGCTGCGGTGCAGTCGGACCTGGAGGCCTGGAGAGGAACTGGAGCCCTGAAGCCCACCCACGTCCTTGAAGCCGAGGGAGGAACACATCCTCCTAACAGTACTTCTCAGGGGTCAGCGTGCTCCCCACCCGACGGTGATCCATACTCACTTGAGGCAGCAAGCACTGCCTCTAACTGGCCCCCTCGATTCCGCCTTAAGGGTCCTCGCACATGTGTGATAGCACAGGCCCCGGATCTCTTTAGTCAGCTGAGGCCAGTGCTGCCAGGATCCCTCCAGTCCCATCCCCCAGCCCCTCCCTCTCGGACTGTATGTAATAGAAGAAAGAGCACAGAGGAATAGGCTGAATCAAGGGACCTGGGAGCCTAGGTATGAGTTTGAAGACCGAGAACCTAAGGCGCAATTACATATTATTGAAAACTCTTGTGGGGTGTGTGGGGGGTAGGTTAGGAGGCTGAGAGGCTGAGTCGACCTGGTGAGTCCAGCCCCAGGACACCACACAGCCCCGCCCCCCTTTTCCTGCCATCAGACAAGGGTGCCGCAACTCCAGCTGGGACTCTGCACTTTCCCCCCCACCCCCGATTCTCCAGAAGAGCAGGTGACCCCCCTCTGAGGGCAGGGGCAAGACCACGGACCAAGTTCCCCTGCACTAAGGCGCTGCTGGAAGCTCTTCCTGAACAGCATTGTTGGCTTGGAGTGAACCCGTGCACCGCCAAAGCTGGTCTCGTCCTGCAGCTGAGGGACACAGGCTTTAAGTCAGCTGCCTTGGCTTTAAATCAATCAGTCCCCCCTTTATGTCAGGTGACCTGATTTTAAATCACTGTGTGCCCCTCAAGCCTGCAACTTCAAAAGTTGGGAACTTCACTTTGATCCCAGCACCTCACACAGCTGAATGCACACTGTAGTCACCCCCAACCCTGGCTTAGAGGCAGGATATAAGGTAAGGGGATGGGCGTGCACACATGGTGATGAGGGTGTACTTCATGTACCAGAAGGGTCCAGGTACTCTGGGCACAGCAAGCAGTGCACGATACAGCAGCTCCCTGGCAAAGCTGGTGATGCACAGGGGGAGCAGGCACACCCAGGCATGCAGAAGCTCCAGAGGCTCCAGGGCGGGAGCTGGGGCACAACCAGCCGGGAGGGTGTGAAAGCGGAGGATCTGAGCCTTCTTGAGAAAGGCAGACACAGAGGATGGATGAGAAGCAAAGATGGATGAGAAGCAAAGACCACATGAAACATGGATTTGAAAAACACACTCTGCTCTTGAAATTGGGGTGAGGGGCACCCCAGATTTGAGTCTTCTTACTCCCCAGTAATCTCAGAGAGGTTTAGTAATTTTCCCAAAGCCAAACAGCTATTGAGTGGCAGAACCAGGATCTGAACCAAGTCTGTTACCTTCAAAGCCTAAGTCCTCATGACAACAAAACTCAATTAATATTTACATTTATTGAATTACATTGCAACCTGGGGAGTTCTTGGCACAATCCTGAATAAGAGTGAGAAAGAAAGAAATAGCATTGTTCCTACAGTGAACCAAAATTTTTGGAGCAGCTGCTAGATGCCTGGACCTGTTTGGGGTTCAGCAGTGATCAAGACAGGAAGAGTCCTGCTTTCATGAACCATGTAGTGGGGAAGAGAGACGGGTGCAAATTGGGTGAGGGATTTCACCTTGCTGGGCCTATGTTTTCTCATCTGGAAAATGGGATGGGTGTTTCTCATTTTCTGGGATTGTCCCGCCCTCATATTCTCTGATTCCATAAGAAGCATTTGTTTTCCTGTTTCTTTAAAATTCAATCAGGCCATGAGCTGTGATGAATGTCGTTAGCTGCTCCCCAAATCACTCTATTTCCACCCATTTCCTGTGATCAGGTCTTTCCCCCAACATGACTCACAATCAATCAAGTCACAGAAGCTAAGGGGCACCCAGCAGAAGAATTCCAACCCTGGCTTCTCAGGAGCTCTGCGGTCCACCTGGGCAGGTAAACTTCACGCACCTGGCACAAGGTGGCCATCCCTGGTTTCACATCAACATGATCTCAGGCACAAACCTCCTTGTTTTTCCATTTTGTCTTTAAGTTACTTGCTGAAACAACTGCACAAATATGACAAAGATATAAAATCAGGCATCTTCTGCCCCCAGTGCCTACTAATAAATGATTTTCTGCCACTTTAATGATAAAGATAGAACATTTGAACATTCTGCTGCCCTTATTATTTGTCATTTTTGTTGATATTTCTATTGAATACATCTTTCAATATTTTAACAATGGAACATTTATTTAGGTTGTTCCAGACCCAGCCTTTAATGGTAAAGGTTTTGTTGTTATATTTCTATTATGTTTCCTTTAAAAATCATTATCCTATTAAAATGGATTAAGTGAATTCTATAAGCATTTATCTTACGATATTGATGAAATTGATACACAAAAGGCAGTAGTACAAGTTGATTGGACTTGAGAACCTCTATTAGCACAGTTAAGTATAAATATTATCTATATGGAAACCAAAGTACATGCCGAGATTCTTCTACTCTTTTTCACTGTCTGCCCCTCAAACCTGTGAGAAATGGAATATTTCTTACCATATCAGTAAACAAAGGATGTCACAGACATCAGCACTTGCAGCCCTCCAGTGTGAGCCGGCAGGCCCTGAGGAACTCAGGATATGCAAATACAGAATGCAGGCCCCAGAGAGCTGAGGTGCATATCAAAGGAATGATTTCAATGAGCCCAGACGCTTGCTTCTTCCCATACAAAGAAAAGCATTCCATTCCTCACCTTGGGAGAGCTGGTTTTCCTTAGTTAACAATCACCTTTTGATGTTCCCCATTACCTGCGCCATTCCCCTCCCCTGTCCCCTCCCCCCAGTACTTTAGCTCAGGGAGGAAGGAGCGCAGACAGACTCAGCTGAACAAGGGGCCTGCGAGCCTGGGGATGCGTTTTCAGCCGCTTTCCCCGCAGTCAGGAGGAGGGGCGCTGATGCTCCAACCGGACCCTGGGCCTCCCTTGCCCCGTTTCCCCTCAGGACGCTCAGGCCGACCCACTCCCCACGCCCACCAGGCCCCGCGAGCCAGGCCGAGGGCAGGGGCGAGAGGAGGGACTGAAGTTCCCCGGGACCAGACGCTGGGGGCCACTCTTTCTACACAGCAGCGGCGGGTGGCAGCGACCCCCTGCCCCTCAGAAGCTGGTCTTGCGCTGACGCCTGGGCACCGGACCAGGAGGAGGGTCGGTGCCCACTTACCCGGCCCGCCGTCCCCACGACTGTCGCGGCTTCGCCCACCGGGGCCCCTCCAGAGCCGGCAGCCTCAGTGAGGCCGCCCTCCCCTCAGGCTCCAGGGCAGTTCCGTGATGGCGGAGGGAAGAGACCCCGAGCCGGGAGTTCCAGCTCTGCGGAAATGCGGGCTCCGTTCTGGGCGCAGAGGGTGGGACGGCTCTGCCCCCAGGCCTTCCGGGAGGGAGGGGAACGCTGGGGGAGGGAGCCGCCAGGAGCGCAAGGCCTCAACGGGGGTCCTGGAGGGGTGGCCTGGCCCGGGGTCCACGCCCACTGTGACCGCAGCCCAGGCCTTTTTCCTCGAATCCTACACACAAAAGTTAGAAAGATACACGGTCTATAGTAAATATTCACAAATGATTGTTGCTACTGTGTTTACTATTCTATTAAAGGTGTAAAATCCATAAAACACTTTAAGTTCAAAATTAAATATGAATTTTTACCTTTCTAATTATGTCTCTTCTATTCACAATTGTGGTTAATGAATCAGAGACTGTGGCATCACCAGTTAAAAATGAGCTTGAGAAAAAAATAGAACTCAGGCCCACCGGACTTACTGAATCACAATCTGCACTTTTACAATCGCCCCAGTGTACTTGTGTACCCATGAATAGTTGAAAGGTACATTTCTACCTCGACATGTCTTTTCTATCTGAGAAATATACACATTTTATCCAGTTTGATATAAATAAAACACTCAAAAATGCATATGCCTGTGTTGAAACCATCATTTTATCATTTTTCCAGACAAGTATAGTCGCTATACTGGATTTGTGGATCACATGCCATACTCTTTCTTGTAGTTACAAATAAGGTAGAGAAAGTTACTTTGTAAAAAAAAAAAAAAAAAAAAATATATATATATATATATATATATATATATATATATATATATATATATATATATATTAGTGGATAATTGAAGACAGTCTTCTAAATTAAAACCAGTTCTCTTAACTTGCTGTTTTCTTCTTGGGTCACATTATGAACTCTTCCCGTGGCCACATGGCATGTGTACTTTTAATTTCAGGGGCTGCTGGCATTCCAGGATGTGGCCATAGATTTCTCTCAAGAGGAGTGAGAACGACTGGACCAAAATCAATGGGAATTGTACAGGGATGTGATTTTAGAGAAGTATAGGAACCTGCTCTCCTTGGGTGAGGATACCTTCCTTCCAGAATTCCTTATCCAACCACAGGGTTTAGAGTCCTTCATTTGTAGAATGTCTCCTGGAATCTTCTGCTTCCTACAATAGGGTTTTAGTTTGCAACGTTTCAGGAAAGATTGGGAGTTTGTGGATATAATTTATCCTATTCTTTTAAAATTGCAGCCTCCCTTTTAATATACTTAGTAACTGCTTGGGTTGTGTCTATATGAACTGTGTACTATATGCTTCTGTTATAGTCCTTACAATATTTTTTTGCCTTATTTTCTGTAACAATTTTCCATGGATTCTTTGGGCTTAAGGTATATTAAAAGGGAGACTGCGATTCTGGGACTTCCCTGGTGATGCAGTGGTTAAGAATTCACCTGCCAATGCAGGGGACCCGGTTCGATCCCCGGTCCGGGAAGATCCCACGTGCCACGGAGCAACTAAGCCAGTGGGCCACAACTACTGAGCCTGCGCACCACAACTACTGAAGCCGGCGTGCCTTGAGCCCGTGCGCCATTTATTTTTTGGAGAATAAAACCGACTCTGAGTGATTAAAATTTAGACCAACTAGTCAAAATGCTTTATCACCTGTTCTTCAAAAACACTGATCAACGGAACAAGTTTTACTAGGGATAACAGTGTGATTGTATTCCGGAGTTCATATGGGCAATATGGTTTATGACCTTGATGCTGGATCACGACATTTCAATGGTATAACTGCTATTAATTGTCTGTTTGTTCAACGATTAAAGTCTCACGTGATCTGAGTTCAGACTGGAGTCATCCTGGTTGGTTTCTGTCTATTGCAGATTTCTTCCAGTATGAAAGGACAAGAGCAATTCGGCTTCCTTTACAAAATATCTTCAAACTAAATGATGATATAATCTACATTCAATTAATTTATACATACCCTACTGTAGAACAGGGTTTGTTACGGTGGCAGAGCCCGGTAATTATGTAAAACTGAAACCTTTATCTGCAGTGGTTCAAGTCCTCTTCCTAAGAATATGTTTATAATCAACATTCTTTCACAAATTACCCAATTTAATTCACCATAGCATTCCTCATATTAACTAAATGGAGAATCCTAGGCTATATACGAATCCAGAAAGGACCAAAAATCATCATCCCCCATGGATTATTACAACCCATTGCTGAGGCATTCAAATTACTTATTAAAGAACCACTATGTCCATCAACGTCATCAATTTATATATTATTGCCCCAATGCTAGCCTTAACCCTGGCTCTCACAACATGAATTCCTCTTCCCATATCTTATCCACTAATTAATATAAATGTAGGCATATTATTTATATTAGCCATATCACACCTAGCCATCTATTCCATCCTCAGATCTGGATGAGCTTCACGTTCAAAATACTCACTCACTGGAGCTCTAGGGACAGTAGCACAGACAATCTCATATGAAGTAATGTAACAGTTATTCTATTCTCAGTCTTACTGATCAATGGATCATTTACACTTTCAACAGTAATTATGACACAAGAACACCTATGACTAATTTTCTCCTGACCCCTACCCAGAATTTGATTATCTCCGCAGTAGCAGAAATCCAATGAAGCCCCACTTGATTTAACAGAAGTAGAATCAAAACCTGTATATGTCTTCAATGTAGAAAATGTAGCAGGCCCATTCACCCCATCCTTCCTAGAGAATATGTCAATTTCCCTATAATAAACATTTCCACAACAATCTATTTTTAGGAGCATTCAACAGTCCCTAGGTGCCAGAATTATATACAGCCCAAGTCATCATTAAAACACATCTAACAATCTCCTTTCTATGAATTTGAGCATCCTACCCACAATTTTGATATGATCAACATATACATCTCTTATAAAAAGTTTTTTTACTACTAACATTAGCCCTATGTATATGAGAGTTTTCTCTACCTGTCATCATACCAGGCAACCCACAGCAAACTTAAGAAATATGTCTGACAAAACAGTTACTTTGATAGAGTAAATCATAGAGGTTTCAATGCTCTTATTCCTGGAATTGAATTCTTCCAAAGAATTTTACATTCTCCATGCTACCACATTACACCACATGCTATATAGTAAGGCTCTCTAAGTAAGCTTCAGGCTCATACCCACAAAATGTTTTTGTGCTAATAAACTCTCATTATGCTTCCTGTGCTAATAAACTCTCATTGTTTTTTACTATCATTCTACTGACCATTATCTCAGAAAATATAATTGTATAACAAGCTCACACTGGTTAATGGTATCCCCATTTTAACAAAAAACATGAACCCATAAGCTACAGAAGCATCCAACAAATATTTCCGAAAACAATCCACCACATCAATACTACTTATAATGGCTATTATCATTAATCTAATATACTCTGGTCAAAGAACACAATGAATTACAAAAATCTTTAATCCAGCAGCATCCACCCTCATGACAATCGCCCCTTGTCACAAAAATAGGACTTTCCCCATTTCACTTCTGAGTGCCTGAAGTCACACAAGGCATCCCATGAACAGCAGACCTGATGCTATCAACATCACAAAATTGCACCCCTATCAGTTTTATACCACATGTCACCATCCATCAACCTAAATAAACTATTAATCATAGTGATATTATAAATCATAGCTGGAGGCTGAGGCAGACTTCGCCATACTCACCTGGAAAAAATTACAGCCTCCTCATCAATTGCCCATATAGGATGAATAACAGCTATTATAATGTATATTCAGATTATAACAATCCTAAACATACTAATTTATATCATAACAACACTATCTTCTTCTTATTTATGCCCAGATCATGTACAAGAGTATCATTGTCACACACATGTGATAAAACACCTCCCATCACAATCCTTTTCCTCACCATTATAGTATCATTAGGACATCACCCATCACTATCAAGGTTTTTAACCAAATGAATAATTATCCAAGAGATAACAAAAATGACATCATTCTCCCAACACTAATAGCCATCATAGCAGTCCTCAGCATATATTTCTACTTGCAGCTAACATACTCCACCTCAATAACTATATTCCCTTCATTAAACAACACAAAGACAAAACAATTTGAACATACAAAGAAATAACCTTCCTATCATTACCAATCCTAATACCCACACGATTACTACACACAACACCCATTCTATTGGTGCTGGACTAGGAATTTAGGTTAGTTCAGACCAAGAGCTTTCAAAACCCTAAACAAGTAAAATTTACTTAATTCCTAAAAATAAGGATTGCAAGACTTTATTCTACATCAATTGAATGTAAAGCAAACATTGTATTTAAGCCAAATCTTTACGAGATTGATGAGTTTTAACCCCAGGAAACTTTAGTTAACAGGCAAATCCTCTAGTCAACTGGCTTCAGTCTACTTCTCCTTCATTTGAGAAAGAAAAAGAGAAAAAAAGGCAGGAAAATCACCGGCAGATTGAAGCTGCTTCTCTGAAGTTACAATTCAATTTGTTGATTCACCACAGGGTTTGCCAGAAAGAGGGCTCAATCTCTGTCTTTAGATTTACAGTCGAATGCTAACTCAGTCATTTTACCTCTGTTCATACACTGCTGATTATTTTCAACAAATCACAAAGATATCGGCATTTTATATTTACTATTTGGTGCTTGAGCTGGAGTAGCAGGCAGCACCTTAAGTATATTAATCCAGGCTGAGCTATGCTGACCTGGAGCGCTACTTGGAGATGCCCAAACCTGTAAGGTAGTCATAACAGTCCCTGCACTTGTAATAATTTTCTTTATAGTTGTACCCATTATGATTGCAGGCTTTGAAAACTGACTTGGACCACTAATAACTCGGACACCTGAAGTAGCATTTCCCCAAATAAATCATATAAACTTTTGACTACTTCCCCCATCATTCTTACTCCTACTCATATCACCAGTAGTAGAGGCTGGTTCTGGTACCAGTGGAACCGTGTATTCAGCTCTAGCCTGCAATCTGGCCCATGCAGGAGCCTCTGTCGACCTAACTGTTTTCTCCTTACATTTAGCAGGTGTCTCGTCAATTCTTGGTATTATTACTTTTATTACTATAGTCTTTAATACAAAACCAGCAGTCATATCCCAATGCCAAACACCATTATTTGTTTAATCTTCCCCAACTATAGCCATATTACTATAATTACCAATCTCAGTCCGAGCAGCCAGAATTGCCATACTGTTAAGAGATAGAAATCTAAACACTACTTTCTTTGACCCTGCAGGAGGAGACTGAATCCTATACCAACACCTATTTTGATTCTTTGCTCACCCTGAGGTCTGTATTCATGGCCTACCAGGGTTTGTTATAAACTCACATATCATTACATACTATTTAGGACAAAAAGTGCCTTTCAGCTAATTGGGAATAGTATGAGTCATGTTCACTGGTTTTTTAGGATTTCTCTTGTGGGCCCATCATATGTTTACCATAGGGATAGCTGTCGACTCAGGAGCATACTTTGCATCAGCTACCGTAATTACTTCTATCCCTACAGGAGTAAAAGTATCTAGCTGATTAGCAACTCTTTATTTAATTTTTCTTTTTCTTTTCTTTTTTTTGGCTGCGTTGGGTCTTGTTTGCTGCACGTGGGCTTTCTCTGGTTGCGGTGAGCGGCAGCTACTCTTCGTGCGGTGTGCGGCCTTTTCATTGCAGTGGCTTCTCTTGTTGCAGAGCACAGCCTCTAGGCACGTGGGCTGCAGTAGTTGTGGCTTGTGGGCTCTAGAGGGCAGCTCAGTAGTTGTGGTGCACGGGCTTTTTGCTCCGCGGCATGTGGAATCTTCCCAGACGAGGGCTCGAACCCGTGTCCCCTGCATTGGCAGGCGAATTCTTAACCACTGCGTCACCAAGGAAGTCCCTGGTTAGCAACTGTTCACGGAGGTAATATTATATGACCTCCCACTATATTATGAGTTTTAAGCTTTAGTTTTTCTTTTTACAGTACGTGGTTTGACAGGAATCATCTTAGCCAACTCATCGCAGATATTGTCCTCCAGGATACATACTATGTAGTAGCACACTTCCATGACCTAATGTCCATGGGAGCAGTTTTCACTATTATAGGAGGCTTCCTACACTGATTCCCACTATTCTCAGGTTATACAGTTAACTCAGCATGAGCAAAAATTCACTTCACAAGTATATTTGTAGTAGTAAATATGACTTCCTACAGCACTTTCTTGGCCTCTCAGGGATGTCACTACGTTAGTCTGAGTACCCTGAGGCACACACAACATGAAATATTTTGTCTTTAGGCTCATTCATCTCAGTAGCAGCAGTAATGCTAATAATCTTCATACTTTGAAAAGCATTTGCGTCTAAACAAGAAGTCTTAGCAGTGGAAGCTGCTACTCCTAACCTAGAATGGTTACATGAATGTCCTTCACCATATCCTATGTTTCAAGATCCTACCTATGTAAATGTAAAATAAGGAAGGACTCAAGTCCATCTCAGTAGCAGCAGTAATGCTAATAATCTTCATACTTTGAAAAGCATTTGCGTCTAAACAAGAAGTCTTAGCAGTGGAAGCTGCTACTCCTAACCTAGAATGGTTACACGAATGTCCTTCACCATATCCTATGTTTCAAGATCCTACCTATGTAAATGTAAAATAAGGAAGGACTCAAGTCCTTTTCAACCAGTTTCAAGCCAACACCATAACAATTATGTCTTTCTCAATAAATGAGATAAAAGTAAAAAGTGATGTAGCTTTGTCAAAGTTAAATCATAGGCTAAAATCCTGTATATCACTAAGGCATATCAATTTCATCTCGGCTCTCAAGATACAACATCACCGATTATGGAAGAACTTTTACATTTTCATCATCACACATGAATAGTGATTTTTAAAATAAGTTCTCTAGTCCTCTATATCATTTCACTAATATTGACATCTAAACTAACTCACTTGCATACAATAGATGCACAGGTAGAGAAAATGTGAACAATTTCCTAGCCACTATTGTAATCTTAATTGCCCTATCATCATTGTGAATCCTTTACATGATACATGAAATCAATAACTCTTCCCAAACCATAAAAAACTATGGGTCAGTAATGATACTGAAGCTACAAATACACAGATTATGAAGATTTAAATGTTGACTCCTCTGTAATCCCCACATCAGAGCTAAAACCAGGAGAATAATGACTCATAGAAGTCAAGAACCGAATAGTTAGAGATAGTCATTGAATATTAGTTTCATCTGAAATTGTTGTACACTCCTGAGTTGTTCCTTCTCAGACCTAAAAAGAGCTGCTATCCCAGGACGCCTAACTTAAAGAATCCTAGTACCAACAGGATCAGGCCTATGTTGTGGACAAGAGAGCTCGTTTTCCTGAGTTCAAAGACAGGACAGAGGGATATGGCTGAGATATGGGGTGAATCTGGAGCCCATGGGGATGCACTCTCCAAGCTCCAGGATAGGAATGGGGCCTCTAGGGTCCCAGGCCACCCACCACACCCTCCCGTGCAGGATCTGCGCAACATTCCCTGTCAGTGATGAGGCAGCCCTAGCACTTGTCACGCCCCGATGTTGTGTCCTATGTGGGCCCCATGCTCTTGGGACCACACCCCACACTCTGCAGGTCCATGCTACAGGTTCCTTCATGCCTCAGGACTAGAGCCCACACAGCAAGCAGTTCCCTCCCCAACCAGCAGGAGGAGGGGAGGAGAGCAGGGGCACCAGGGGAGTCTCACTCAGACAACAACACCCCAGGGGTGCCAGCGGGGACAGTGATGATGCAGATGAGGCACAGAGCAAGAGATGGGACCAGAGGACCCAAAAGGCAGCTGGTCAGGTCCTGGCTCATCTGCACCCAGGACACCTTTGTCCCTCATACACCCCCTTCCTCATACACCCTCTCCTTAAATGCAGAATCTTCAGATGCAAACAGGCAGAGCTTCAGACTGAAAGTCAGCTCTTCCAAAATGACCCGTCAGCAAACACTGCAGGATTCCACTCCAGTGGATGCCCTGGAGTCGACAACTCAGTGACTGAAGTGGATATCGGTGCCAGGGGCAGTGGGAGGGAATGGGAAGTGAGACTTTCATGGTTGTGGAATTTTCGTTTTGCAAGATGAAAAGTTCTAGGGATGGTGGTGATGGCTCCACGAGAAAGTGAATATATCTGATGCCTCAGAAACGTGCACTTAAAATGGTGATGATGGTAAAGGGTATGTGATGTGTGTGTGTTTTTGTTTTTGTTTTTTTGTGATGTGTGTTTTATTTCACTTAAAATAAATTCTTAAAATAATGTCTTGTTAATTGAGATTCCATTTCGACTCCCCGTCATCACAAATGTCAGAGGCCCAGACACAGTCCCCTACCTTAGGGGCCATCACAGTACCCTCACAGAGCACGTGGGAGACCATTCTTAGGGGGGGCTAGTCTGTGCTCACCTGACCTCTGTCCAGGGGGACCCAGGCAGTGGTGACCCCCATAGATTAGACATATGATATGCTATGATATTAATATGATACCACCAAGTGTTGTCACTCACCAGAACACAGAGCAGCAACCCACTCAAACATGTCTGACCTCATATGATTGTGACAAGATTAAGAGAAGAAAAGGAACCACAGGTTAATCAGGGCAACACCCTTAATGCAGAGGTTGGAAATCTCAAAGGGGACAGGACACACTGCAGGCAAAGAGTGCATATGTGGTCTCCCCGTACATGTGATCCTGACCCATGCAGGTGTGGTGAGACCCACACAGTCCCCGCACCCTATACCTGGGGTCACACATCCACACTCACCAGGGTGACCCACCTCCCCAGACCCCTCCACCTGGGTCACATGTCCACAGTCCCAGGGTGACCTCACCTCCCCAGACCCTGCACCTGGGGTCACACGTCCCCTTGGTCAGGACACCATGGCTCTGCAGGGTGCTCCCCCAATGTGGAAACAAGCTGGGTCCCTGGGACCTCCTGGGATGGGAAAAAGTGTCAGGTGGGTCTCCTTTCCCCACACTTGTCCCACAGGAGTCCTCCTCTTCTCACTTTGGTTCTGTGTGATTTTAACTGTTTTTAAAGCTTTCAGGCTAGAGTTGAACACACGACCTTGACGCTGGCAGGCTCAGTCCTTTCTCGTCTCACTTACATGTTGAGAAAACTCACAGGACAGCAGGGCTGAAAGCCGAGGGGCAGCTCTGGACTCTGCTGAGTAGGGACGGTAGACTGGAAGGAGTGCTCAGCAGCAGCCTCAGCTGTTACCCATCGGCCTTTTGCCCAATCTGTGTGCCCTGCAATCAATTCACCAGCTAAACCTGCCTATCGGCCTTTTGCCCAATCTGCGTGCCCTGCAATCATTTCACCAGCTAAACCTGCCTACCTATGCACCATGCACATGCTGGTAAATTGGAATTATTGCCAGGTAGCCTCCCTGAGGCTTCTCCACGAGCCCCAGGGAAGGTGAACCTTGCAGGGATTAAGACTAAGGCCCCGACCATAGCACTGACCCTTGGGAGGACCAGGTCACCACACTCAGAGGAGAGGCTGTTACGTAGACAAACCCACCTCAGCTCCAGACCCCAGACATCTAAGCACTGACATTCAGATGCAGGCACAGAGCTTCCCAGTACTGAGGCCAGGCCGGGTCTCTACCCAGGTCCCCATAGTCCTAGCGTACACAGAACATGGTCAGGTCTAAATCTTCTTATTATAGACAACACATGGTCAGCTCTAAACATAATCGGTAGACAAGACATGCAGAGGTCTAAATCTACCGTGTAGACAGAACTTGATCATGTTTAAACTAGCTTAGGGCTGATCTCATAGGAGGTACAGATCACACACATGGGTCTCTCATCTTTGGACACCCACATCAGGAAACTGAACAAAATCTTTGTCATTAAACATTTCAACAGGCAAAACAGAAATGTTCCCAATTCCTCTGGCCACCTGATGGTCAGGATCCATGGGTGAGCCACGAACTTCTTAGAGTGCAGCCCAGTCTGCTGCCAAGACAGACAAGAAGTGGCCTGATTCCAGCCTCCCAGGCTTCCAGAAGGAGGCGACCACACTGGAAGCCCAGGCAGGAGAGTCCTGCATGGTCCGGGCTGGGAGATCCGATCTGTCCATTCGGCTGGCCAATTCCGGGCGTGGCGCTCAGGGCCGCTGAGAGCCCTACACTCAGGTCCTGCTTCCCTGCAGCGTGTGCGTGTGCGTGTGCGTGTGCGTGTGTGTGTGTAGAGGGGGCGGTGGCTGACGGCTCCCATGGCTCCCGTCCCAGGCACCGCACTGTGTTCCAGGGGAGGCACGGGGAGAGGTAGGGACACAGAAGCAGTTGGAGAGGAGAACCTACCGCGGAACTCCTTGCACGCTGGCTCGCCCCACCCGGGGACCCGCCTGCCCATCGTGGGCCGCATGTCACCCCCCAGCCCCCCACCCCCGAGGACAGGGTGCCTGATCTTTCAACAGCACAGGGTCTCACATGAAGGAGACCCAGTGGGGACTGTCACCACCACCCCACTCCTGATACTGTGTTTGGGGAGAATGAACCCCCTTGGCTGGGCGGTGGGACCCTGTGAGGAAAGAGGTGGCGGCCCCATCCAAGTCGGGGCCTGGCTGAGAGATGGAAACACAGGAGCCAAGTGCAGGGCCTGGAGGCCAGGCCAACAGGAGGGGCACCCCCATACTTGGCCGGGCTCCCCAACTGTGACATTGTTGCTTTAGGGGACCTGGGGCAGGTGACTGAATGTAATGGGGGTCTAAACTGGACCCTGAATGGGGTTTAAAGAAGGTGTGAAAGAAGTTACTGAGACGGTGACAGTCATTGGAGGACAGACTCTGTGTCAGGACATCCTGCTCCATCCATTTAAATCCCTGAGATCTGTGACCTTTACGTGGCTACGCAGGATTGTTGGAGCAGCTGCGTGCGGATATATCTGGGGCACAATTCAGTCTGCAACCAACTTGCAAGTGCAAGTGGTTCCAGCAAACACACAGGTGTGCGCACAGGCAGGCACAGCACACACACAAACATATGCACGTGCACAGCACAAATATATTCACACACTAGCATATGAACACACATGCACGCATATGCCCATGGACACACTAACGTGTGCAAGTGCACATACCTATGCACATTCACAGCATATGTATGCAAACAGGCACATGCACAAGCATAGCACACACACAGGGAATAAAGTGAATCCGTAAAGTATTAATTCCTGAACACAAGTGAAGCTGACATGTATTTTTCCCTTTTCTTAGCTTTGATGTTTTTCACAATAAAAAGTTTAAGAAAAAAGTTAATGGCAAATGACTTTTGATTCATAGGACTTTCTGACATTATTCCACAAATATTATGACAGGAGAAATGAATGTAGATATTACATGTGTCCACTAATGGATGAATGGAGAAGAAAAACAGTCCATCAATACAAGGGAATGTTATTCAGCCTAAAAAGGAAGGCAATTCTGACACGGGCTGCAGCAGGGATGAACCTTGAGGGCATTATGCTCAGTGATGTAAGCTAGACACAAAAAACAAACAGTGCTTGATCCACTCATACAAGACCCCTAGAGCAGTCGGAAACATAGAGACATAAAGTAGGATGTTGAGTGCCAGAGGCTGAGGGAGGGACAATGGGGAGTGAGTGTTTAATGGGGACTGTTTCAATTTTGCAAGACGAAAAAGTTCTGGAGGACGATGGCGGTCAGGTTTGCACAACAGTGCGAATTACTTCTTGACCCTGAAATGTGCACTTAAAAATGGTTAAGATAGTAAATTTTATGTTATGTGTATTTGACCACAATTTTTTAAACTTTTTAAAAAACAACAGGAAATAGTCCATGAATACCACAAGATGCACAACTTCACTAACAACCGAGGGATTAAAACCATAAGAAAAATACTGTGCATACACCTACCAGAATGGCAGACATGAAAGACATAGTATCAAATATCAGCAGGATGTGGAGCAATGGAAAGCCTGGTATGCAGCGGGGGGGATGCAACCACTTCTGAAACAATCGGGCCTCAGATAGCGAAGTCCGTGCACACAGACTCACAGTGCTCCTCCCAGTTGAACACAAACCCACCAGCCCTGCACCAGGACACACGGACATGGACTCTGCAGCCACAGGAGCCAAACCTGAAAGAACTTGAAGGCCATCACAAGCGGATGCAGAAATGAATCATGCACGCTCCTATGAAGGAATATTCCACAGCAATGGAGTACATTTTGTTTAAAGGTAGGAAAACTATAAAAATTATTTAAAAAAACTATATTCACAAGATGAAAGAATCTATAATTCTGGCACCTAGGGATTGTCAAATGCTCCTTAAAATAGATTGTTGTGGAAATGTTTATTATAGGGAAATTGACATATTCTCTAGGAAGGATGGGGTGAATGGGCCTGCTACATTTTCTACATTGAAGACATATACAGGTTTTGATTCTACTTCTGTTAAATCAAGTGGGGCTTCATTGGATTTCTGCTACTGCGGAGATAATCAAATTCTGGGTAGGGGTCAGGAGAAAATTAGTCATAGGTGTTCTTGTGTCATAATTACTGTTGAAAGTGTAAATGATCCATTTATCAGTAAGACTGAGAATAGAATAACTGTTACATTACTTCATATGAGATTGTCTGTGCTACTGTCCCTAGAGTTCCAGTGAGTGAGTATTTTGAACGTGAAGCTCATCCAGATCTGAGGATGGAATAGATGGCTAGGTGTGATATGGCTAATATAAATAATATGCCTACATTTATATTAATTAGTGGATAAGATATGGGAAGAGGAATTCATGTTGTGAGAGCCAGGGTTAAGGCTAGCATTGGGGCAATAATATATAAATTGATGATGTTGATGGACATAGTGGTTCTTTAATAAGTAATTTGAATGCCTCAGCAATGGGTTGTAATAATCCATGGGGGATGATGATTTTTGGCCCTTTCTGGATTCGTATATAGCCTAGGATTCTCCATTTAGTTAATATGAGGAATGCTATGGTGAATTAAATTGGGTAATTTGTGAAAGAATGTTGATTATAAACATATTCTTAGGAAGAGGACTTGAACCACTGCAGATAAAGGTTTCAGTTTTACATAATTACCGGGCTCTGCCACCGTAACAAACCCTGTTCTACAGTAGGGTATGTATAAATTAATTGAATGTAGATTATATCATCATTTAGTTTGAAGATATTTTGTAAAGGAAGCCGAATTGCTCTTGTCCTTTCATACTGGAAGAAATCTGCAATAGACAGAAACCAACCAGGATGACTCCAGTCTGAACTCAGATCACGTGAGACTTTAATCGTTGAACAAACAGACAATTAATAGCAGTTATACCATTGAAATGTCGTGATCCAGCATCAAGGTCATAAACCATATTGCCCATATGAACTCCGGAATACAATCACACTGTTATCCCTAGTAAAACTTGTTCCGTTGATCAGTGTTTTTGAAGAACAGGTGATAAAGCATTTTGACTAGTTGGTCTAAATTTTAATCACTCAGAGTCGGTTTTATTCTCCAAAAAATAAATGGCGCACGGGCTCAAGGCACGCCGGCTTCAGTAGTTGTGGTGCGCAGGCTCAGTAGTTGTGGCCCACTGGCTTAGTTGCTCCGTGGCACGTGGGATCTTCCCGGACCGGGGATCGAACCGGGTCCCCTGCATTGGCAGGTGAATTCTTAACCACTGCATCACCAGGGAAGTCCCAGAATCGCAGTCTCCCTTTTAATATACCTTAAGCCCAAAGAATCCATGGAAAATTGTTACAGAAAATAAGGCAAAAAAATATTGTAAGGACTATAACAGAAGCATATAGTACACAGTTCATATAGACACAACCCAAGCAGTTACTAAGTATATTAAAAGGGAGGCTGCAATTTTAAAAGAATAGGATAAATTATATCCACAAACTCCCAATCTTTCCTGAAACGTTGCAAACTAAAACCCTATTGTAGGAAGCAGAAGATTCCAGGAGACATTCTACAAATGAAGGACTCTAAACCCTGTGGTTGGATAAGGAATTCTGGAAGGAAGGTATCCTCACCCAAGGAGAGCAGGTTCCTATACTTCTCTAAAATCACATCCCTGTACAATTCCCATTGATTTTGGTCCAGTCATTCTCACTCCTCTTGAGAGAAATCTATGGCCACATCCTGGAATGCCAGCAGCCCCTGAAATTAAAAGTACACATGCCATGTGGCCACGGGAAGAGTTCATAATGTGACCCAAGAAGAAAACAGCAAGTTAAGAGAACTGGTTTTAATTTAGAAGACTGTCTTCAATTATCCACTAATATATATATATATATATATATATATATATATATATATATATATATATTTACAAAGTAACTTTCTCTACCTTATTTCTAACTACAAGAAAAGAGTATGGCATGTGATCCACAAATCCAGTATAGAGACTATACTTATCTGGAAAAGAAATGATAAAATGATGGTTTCAACAAAGGCATATGCATTTTTGAGTGTGTTATTTATATCAACCTGGATAAAATGTGTGTATTTCTCAGACAGAAAAGACATGTCGAGGTAGAAATGTACCTTTCAACTATTCATGGGTACACAAGTACACTGGAGAGATTGTAAAAGTGCAGATCATGATTCAGTAGGCCTGGTGGGCCTGAGTTCTATTTTTTTCTCAAGCTCATTTTTAACTGGTGATGCCACAGTCTCTGATTCATTAATCACAGTTGGGAATAGCAGAGACATAATTAGAAAGGTAAAAATTCATATTTAACTTTGAACTTAAAGTGTTTTATGGATTTTACACCTTTAATAGAATAGTAAGCACAGCAGCAACAATCATTTGTGAATATTTACTATAGACTGTGTATCTTTCTTTTTTGTGTAGGATTCGAGGAAAAAGGCCTGGGCTGCGGCCACAGTGGGCAGGGCCCCCAGGCCGAGCCGCCCCTCCAGGACCCCCGGAAGGGCTCCTGGCGGCTGCAGGCGGCTCCTCCCCCGGCGCCGCCCTCACTCCCGGAAGGCCTGGGGGCAGAGCGGTCCCACCTCCTCGCCCAGAACGGAGCCCACGTTTCCGCAGAGCTGGAACTCCCGGCTCGGGGTCTCTTCCCTCCGCCGTCACTGAAGTGCCCCAGAGCCCGAGGGGAGGGCGGCCTCACTGAGGCTGCCGGCTCTGGAGGGGCCCTGGCGGCTGAAGCCACGACAGTCCTGGGGCCCGCGGGCTGGGTAAGTGGGCGCCGACCCTCTTCCTGGTCCGGTGCCCGGGCGTCAGCGCAAGACCAGCTTCTGACGGGCAGGTGTTCGCTGCCACCCGCCGCTGCTGTGCAGAAAGAGCGGCCCCCTGCGTCTGGTCCCGGGGAACTTCAGTCCCTCCTCTCGCCCCTGCCCTCAGCCTGGCTCGCGGGGCCTGGTGGGCGTGGGGAGTGGGTCGGCCTGAGCGTCCTGAGGGGAAACGGGGCAAGGGAGGCCCAGGGTCCGGTTGGAACGTCAGCGCCCCTCCTCCTGACTGCGGGGAAAGTGGCTGAAAACGCATCCCCAGGCTCGCAGGCCCCTTGTTCAGCTGAGTCTCTCTGCGCTCCTTCCTCCCTGAGCTAAAGTACTGGGGGGAGGGGACAGGGGAGGGGAATGGCGCAGGTAATGGGGAACATCAAAAGGTGATTGTTAACTAAGGAAAACCAGCTCTCCCAAGGTGAGGAATGTAGCGCTTTTCTTTCTATGGGAAGATGCAAGCGTCTGGGCTCACTGAAATCATTCCTTTGATATGCACCTCAGCTCTCTGGGGCCTGCATTCTGTATTTGCATATCCTGAGTTCCTCAGGGCCTGCCAGCTCACACTGGAGGGCTGCAAGTGCTGATGTCTGTGACATCTTTTTTTTACTGATATGGCAAGAATTATTCCATTTCTCACAGGCTTGAGGGGCAGAGAGTGAAAAAGAGTAGGAGAATCTCACTCAGCATGTAATTTGGCTTATAAATATATATATATATATATATATATATATATAATATTCATATTTAAGTGTGCTAATGGAGGCTCTCAATTCCAATCAATTTGTACTACTGCCCTCTATGTATTAATTTCATCAATATCATATGATAAATGCCTATAAAATTGACGTAATCCATTTAAACAGGATAATTATTTTTAAAGGAAACATAATAGAAATATAACAACAAAACCCTTACCACCAAAGGCTGTGTGTGGAACAACCTGAATACATGTTCCATTGTTAAAATATTGAAAGATGTATTCAGTAGAAATATCAACAAAATGAAAAATAATAAGGGCAGCGGAATGCTGAAATGTTGTATCTTTATCATTAAAGTGGCAGAAAATCATTTAGTAGGCACTGAGGGCAGACGATGCCTGATTTTATATCTTTTTCATATTTGTGCAGTTGTTTCAGCAAGTAACTTAAAGACAAAATGGAAAAACAAGGAGGTTTGTGCCTGAGATCATGTTGATGTGAAACCAGGGATGGTCACCTTGTGCCAGGTGCGTGAAGTTTACCTGCCCAGGTAGACCGCAGAGCTCCTGAGAAGCCAGGGTTGGAATTCTTCTGCTGGGTGCCCCTTAGCTTCTGTGACTTGATTGATTGTGAGTCATGTTGGGGGAAAGACCTGATCACAGGAAATGGGTGGAAATAGAGTGATTTGGGGAGCAGCTAACGACATTCATCACAGCTCATGGCCTGATTGAATGTTAAAGAAACAGGAAAACAAATGCTTCTTATGGAATCAGAGAATATGAGGGCGGGACAATCCCAGAAAATGAGAAACACCCATCCCATTTTCCAGATGAGAAAACATAGGCCCAGCAAGGTGAAATCCCTCACCCAAGTTGCACCTGTCTCTCCTCCCCACTACATGGTTCATGAAAGCAGGACTCTTCCTGCCTTGATCACTGCTGAACTCCAAACAGGTCCAGGCATCTAGCAGCTGCTTCAAAAATTTTGGTTGACTGGATGAACAATGCTATTTCTTTCTTTCTCACTCTTATTCAGGACTGTGCCAAGAACTCCCCAGGTTGCAATGTAATTCGATAAATGTAAATATTAATTGAGTTTTGTTGTGATGAGGGCTTAGGCTTTGAAGGTAACAGACTTGGTTCAGATCCTGGTTCTGCCACTCAGTAGCTGTTTGGCTTTGGGAAAATTACTAAACCTCTCTGAGCTTACTTCCTCCTTTGTAAAGTGGGCATAAAACTATCTGAGCCAGCAGAGCACTTGCATCAGGGATGTGCATTAAGTATTGGTCTTTCTCACTCTCCCACTCCTTCTCTCTGTTTTTCTCAGAGAAGATGTATAGAAGGATATAGTAGTTTTTTAAAAAAAAAATAATTAATTTAATTATTTTTGGCTGCGTTGGGTCTTCGTTGCTGCGTGTGGGCTTTGTCTAGTTGCAGTGAGCGGGGGTTACTCTTTGTTGCGGTGCACGGGCTTCTCATTGTGGTGGATTCTCTTGTTGCGCTTGTTGTGGAGCACAGGCTTTAGGCGCGCAGGCTTCATTAGTTGTGGCCTCCAGCCTCAGTAGTTGTGGGGCATGGGCTTAGCTGCTCCGTGGCATTTGGGATCTTCCCTGACCAGGGCTCGAGCCCATGTCCTCTGCCTTGGCAAGCAGATTCTTAACCACTGCGCCACCAGGGAAGTCCGATATAGTACTTTTCAAAAAGGGGTTTTAATTTATTTCAGAAAATATACATTTTTCTTGTAGAAAAGTTTATTCCCCTATAGCAACATAAACACGCAAAACCACTCCAAATGCTGTATTCTATGGATTAGATATTATCAGTCACATTTTATAAGTAATTGGGCAAATGCCAAAGCACTAGCTACTGGGGATAAGAAGATTCAAATCTGGGGTGCCCGCCATCCCAATTCAAGAGCAGGGTGTATTTTTCAAATCCATGTTTCATCTGGTCTTTGTTTCTCATCCATCCTCTGTGTCTGCCTTTCTCCAGAAGGCTCAGATCCTCCGCTTTCACACCCTCCCGGCTGGTTGTGCCCCAGCTCCCGCCCTGGAGCCTTTGCATGCCTGGGTGTGCCTGCTCCCCCTGTGCATCACCAACTTTGCCAGGGAGCTGCTGTATCGTGCACTGCTTGCTGTGCCCAGAGTACCTGGACCCTTCTGGTACATGAAGTACACCCTCATCACCATGTGTGCACGCCCATCCCCTTACCTTATATCCTGCCTCTAAGCCAGGGTTGGGGGTGATTACAGTGTGCATTCAGCTGTGTGAGGTGCTGGGATCAAAGTGAAGTTCCCAACTTTTGAAGTTGCAGGCTTGAGGGGCACACAGTGATTTAAAATCAGGTCACCTGACTTAAAGGGGGGACTGATTGATTTAAAGCCAAGGCAGCTGACTTAAAGCCTGCGTCCCTCAGCTGCAGGACGAGACCAGCTTTGGCGGTCCATGGGTTCGCTCCAAGCCAGGACTGCTGTTCAGGAAGAGCTTCCAGTAGTGCCTTAGTGCAGGGGGACTTGGTCCGTGGTCTTGCCCCTGCCCTCAGAGGGGGGCCACCTGCTCTTCTGGAGAATCAGGGAGGGGGAAGTGCAGAGTCCCAGCTGGAGTTGCGGCACCCTTCTGTGATGGCAAGGAAAGGGGGGCGGGGCTGTGTAGTGTCCTGGGGCTGGACTCACCAGGTCGACTCAGCCTCTCAGCCCCCTAACCTCCCCTCACACACCCCACAAGAGTTTTCAGTAATATGTAATTGCGCCTTAGGTTCTCGGTCTTCAAACTCATACCCAGGCTCCCAGATCCCTTGATTCAGCCTATTCCTCTGTGCTCTTTCTTCTATTACATACAGTCCGAGAGGGAGGGGCTGGGGGATGGGACTGGAGGGATCCCGGCAGCACTGGCCTCAGCTGACTAAAGAGATCCAGGGCCTGGGCTATCACACATGTGCGAGGACCCTTAAGGCGGAATCGAGGGGGCCAGTTAGAGGCAGTGCTTGCTGCCTCAAGTGAGTATGGATCACCGTCAGGTGGGGAGCACGCTGACCCCTGAGAAGTACTGTTAGGAGGATGTGTTCCTCCCTCAGCTTCAAGGACGTGGGTGGGCTTCAGGGCTCCAGTTCCTCTCCAGGCCTCCAGGTCCGACTGCACCGCAGCGGGCTTGCAGACCTGTCTTCCTGTCCCAGAACTTGCCAGGCTCCAGGAAGAATCCAGACTGCAGAAATGGTGCCTGAGCACTCCAGCGTAAGAAGTGCTGTCCCTGGGGACCCAACAGTGGAGGGAGGAAAGGTGAAGGGACTGGGGGTTAGGGTAGGGAGGGGTGGCTGCCCTGGGAGACATTGAGAGAGAAATATCGCCCCCCACACCCCTGCCCCTGCAACTGACCCATTGATGCCATAGGATCTCAGGGCCTTTTAGTCAGAGATGCCTCTGCTTCTTTACTCCTGTGTTCAAAGCTATGCAAAACCAACCCTTCATCCTCTTGCTGCCTTGCCAGGACTTTTAAAGCACTGTTCTTTTGAAGCACTCGTTCCCTAAACTGCAGTTTGGAGCTGTCCCAGCTATTTAAAAGTGTTCTCCTTAAACTGAGACTAAATCCTACTCTTTTGGAAAAATGTCCTTAACTTCATTGGCGATCATCTTTTCTGCCCATTCCTTCCTTCTACTGCCCTCTTAAGAACCCCTGTGCTCAAAGAGCTTGGTGATTTATTTTTTGCTTGATGTCCAAAAGAAACCTTCCCCATGCACCCCAAAAAGCTTTCCTGGATCATAGGTGTTTCAAAACCATGACAGTGTTTTGCAGTTAGTATACACTGGGTAGACTGCCTAGCAATCCCTCCAAGAGCCAGAGGTGAGCAACACCTTTGCTTATTTGATTGGATGTCCTTCAAGTTTAGGAAGGTACCATTCTTATGACCCAGGAGAGAAGACAGAGCCCTGGATGGCTGTGGCTGGGATTAGATAACTTCTGATGATTTTATTTCCCTTACTGAGCTGCTGCTTCTAGGTTAATTTCATTTCATTACCTGTCCATTTTTAAAGAAAGACTGACAAATCACTGGAATAGGTCAGGAGTCTGAGCTCAGGGTTGGTCAAAGGTACTCACAGGGAGGAAGGTGGATAAAAATAGGTGGGTAAAATAGGAGGGTTGGCAAGTACAGCCAGGACACCCGTGTTCATCGTGCATACTAATAAAGGCCAGAATCTCCTCATTTATCTCTGGTGGGAAGTTCTGATGGTTTCACAGGATCAAATTCAAATCATATTCAAACTAGGGGATTTCCCTGAGCATAAAAGGAAGTATCCATCCCTAGCAGGAGTCGCTGCAGAGGAATAAAGATGTAGATGTAGAGAATGGACTTAAGGACACAGGGAGGGGCAAGGGTAAGCTGGGATGAAGTGAGAGGGTGGCATGGACATATATACACTACCAAAGGTGAAATAGATAGCTATTGGGAAGAAGCTGCATATAGCACAGGGAGATCAGCTCAGTGCTTTGTGACCACCTAGAGGGGTGGGTTAGGGAAGGTGGGAGGGAGACACAAGAGGGAGATGATATGGGAATATATGTATACGAATAGTTGATTCACTTTGTTATACAGCAGAAGCTAACACAACAAGGTAAAGTAATTATACTCCAAGAAATATGTTAACAATAGCAACAACAAAAAAACCCAAATCTAAGTCAATCAAGCCAACGGAGACAATGTATGTGTTTACAGTTCAAGAAATCCACAAGAGAATCCTTTATTCTGTAGGCAATGAATGGTCCATTCGAAAAGAAAAAAACTTTCTAAAATGTTGTTTTTCCATTTATTGTTCAGAACATCCTTTTTATACCTCTGAATTTCTTACTATACAAAGCCAAGTCACGTGAGTTACAGGGAAGCAGCTGATTGATTTAAAGTTGGGTCATGTGATTTAAAAACCAGTGGCAGTTGATTGATTTAAATCCCAGTTAAATGACATGAGGAAGGGGTGCTAGAAACTGCTTTTTCATCTCTGGCTCAGAATATCATATTTACCTTGGTTCTTCTTATGATCTAGAAAACTTGTGCTGTCTCTCCTTGGAATCATCAGGAGAAAAATACAGTATTTCAGGTTCATTCTTGATACCAACTTCTCACAGTTAAGGTGTATTGACTAAAAGATCATCCTTCTTCAAGAGATTCCAAACTTCTGTAAGACACTTCATTGTAATTGGAGAAAAAAGAAGAATGAAATCAGGCCAGCAGCTGCAGGAGACCAAGGCAGCCCCCATGACTAAGGAAGGAGAAGGAAGGGCTGAGAGTTGGCTTTAGAGCAGACAACCTCCAGAGGGCGCTGAAGCACGGGCAGAGCCCACCTGCCACTCCCAGTTTGGCACTCCAGGGTCAGATTTGGGTTTGGAGATGGGGCTGCTGTAACCCCAAGGAGTTGAGCAGAGAGGAGGAGTTGATTACCTCTGATTATCCTCTGACTCTCTGATTTGATTATCCTCTGACTCTCTGGCCCAAATTGCCTGACGTCACAGGGGGGGACAGAGTTTTGCTTTCAGCAACTGATGGGACACTTCCAGGCTGGTCGGGTCGCCCAGTGGCCCGACAGCCTGACAGGCTGACTGCGGTATGATCGCCCTTCTTTTCTCCAGAATCTGTACATCAGGAGGTGCATGGGTGTGGGAGCCCATTCACCGCCATCCCCCACCCCCAGGGGGGATGGCACCTTCCCTGGCTGTACCCTATGATCACCAGGTGCTTGAAATGAATGCAAGATTTTTGACTTCAAGGAAAAGCTCACGTAACCACTTCTGCCTCATAATGTGTGGGATTTACTATAATGGAAGGACATTATAAAGAACAGGTAGAAAACTCACCTGTTGGTCTCCATGTAGGAGTTAATTTTGCATGAATCCCTCCTACATGAGTAGATAACAGAGGTTTATTTTTGTTCCCGTGTGTGTAGTTGTGTCAGAGGATGTAGGTATGGTGATTTGAAGCCGTCAAGGAAATATTCGCAGAACTCTCAAGACTTCTCTTGATTGGAACCGAAAGAGACTGGAAAAGGAGGAAAAGCAAAGGAGGAGGGAGAAAGAATGACTGTTTCTCAGTAAATTCACCTTCCTGGTTGATTGTTCTCTCTTCCCATTTCTTTTAACTTCCATGTATGTCTAATGGAATAATGTAGAAAGGCTGATTTTTATGCTTTAAAAGATTTTACATCACAAAGAAACTAGAAGTGGCTAACAGAACTTATTCAAATCAATTTTACCTAGAGACTTTGATATTAAATTTGTATACTAAAATGGGTTTATCCAAATTTTCTCTTTCTTTTTGAGTGAATATTTGTAACATATTTTTGTAGATAATAATTTATCCTAGATATACAAAATTGTGAGAATGGGTACCATTTTTTACCACTTAAATGATTTCTTTTAAATGAATAGATTGTACACTTTAAATGCCAATGTTGTGTCTTACATGTTGTGTTTTAATTCCTGGTTTCCAAAACTTGTGTTTATTTAATTGATTTCTATCTAATAATCTGTCTCCCCTTTATTGTTTCTTACTTTATATTTTATTGATCTATAGTTAATTTACATTATTATATTAGTTTCAGAGGTACAACAGTGATTCATAAATGTTTAGGTTCTTCTCCATTTATAGTTATTATAAAAGAGTGGCTATATTCCCCATGCTATACAGTACACCACTATAGATTATTGGTTTTATACATAGTGGATTGTACCTCAAAATCTCCTACCACTATTTTGCTCCTCCACCCTATCTCTCCCTGCTGGTAACCACTAGTCTGTTCTTTAATCTGTGAGTCTGTTTTTTTGTTGTTGTTGTTTGTGTTGTATTCAAATTTTTAGATGCCACGTGTAAGTGATAACATACCATGCTTGTTTTCTCATAACATACTATGCTTGTTTTCTCATAACATACCATGCTTGTTTTCTCTGCAGCTTATTTTACTAAGCATAATACCCTCCAAGTCCATCCATGTTCTTGCAAATGGCAAAATTTCATTTTTTGCTGGTCATCATACAAAATCTTTTTTATCCACTAAGCTATTGATGAACACTTAGTTTGACTCTATATCTTGACTATGGCAAATAACACTGTTATGAACATTGGGGTGCAGTTATTTTTTTGAAATAGTGTTTTTGTTTTCTTCTGATATACCCAACAGTGAAATTGCTGGATATTATGGTAGTTCTATTTTTAGTTTTTTGTGGAACCTCCATTCTGCCTTCCACAGTAGCTGCACTACCTCACATTCACATCAAGAGTGTACAAGAGTTTCCCTTTCTCCACATCCTCAGTAACCTTTGTTATTTGTGATCTTTTTGATGACAGCCTTTCTGACAAGACTGAGGTGATATATCTCGTAGTTTTGATTTGCATTTTACTGCCGATTAGCTATGTTTAGCATCTTTGTGAGTTCTGGCTGTCTATCTGTTATTTTTCCTTGGAAAAATGTCTATTTAGGTCTTCTCATTTTTTTAAAAAAGATTTTGCGTGTTTTTTTGATATTGAGTTGTATGTGCTGTTTCTGTAGTTTAGATATGAACCCTTGCTTGGTCATCTTTTTGGTGTTAACCTCTTATCATGTGCAAATATTTTGTCTCCTTCAGCAGGTTGTCTTTTCATTTTGTCTTTGGTTTCCTTTGCTGTGCAAAATCTTTTAAGTTTAGTGAAGTCCCACTTGTTTATTTTTGCTTTTGTTTCATTTGCCTTACTAGACTGAACCTAAAACTGTTGCTATCATTTATGTTGAAGAATGTTGTATCCTTTCCTCTAGGGGTTTTATGGTTTCGGGTCCTACATTTAGGTGTTTATTCAGTTTTGCATTCATTTTATATATGCTGTGCTAAAATAATCTAATTTTATTCTTTTCCATTTAGCTGTCCAGTTTTCCCAGTACCACTTATTGAGGAGACAGTTTTTTCTCCATATTGCCGGCTTTGTCATAAATCAATTAAATATAAGTGTGTGGGCTTATTTCTGGGATCTCTGTTCTCTTCCAGTGATCTTTGTGTCTGTTTTTGCTCTGGTACGATTCTCTCTGATTACTGTCACTTTGCAGTATAGTCTGAAGTCAAGGTGCGTGATGCCTCCAGCTCTGTTCTTTCTCAAGATTGTTTGGCTATTCGGGATCTTTGTGTTTTTATATTTTAAAATTTTAAAATTACTAAATTTATTTTTTTACTAAAAAAATAAAATTTTTTAGTAATTTTTACTAAATTTTAAAATTTTAAAATTACTTTTTCAAGTTCTGCGCAAATGCTTTGTTATTCTGATATTGATTGCATTAAATCTGTAGATTGTCTTTGGTAGTATGGTTATTTTAAGAGTATTAATTCTTCCAGTCTATGCACATGCTATGTTTTCCATCTTTTTATGTTGTCTTCAACTTCTTTCACCAATGGCTGATAGATTTCTGAGCACATGTCTTTTACCTGCTTAGGTGTGTTTATTCCTAGGTATCTTATTCTTTTTGATGTGATTGCATATGGTATACTTTTCTTAATTTTTCTTTCTGACAGCTTTGGGTTTTTTTTTCTTCTTTTTCTAATTCCTTCAGGTGTAATGTTAGGTTGTTTATTTGATATTTTTCTTGTTTCCTAAGAATAAGCTTGTGTCACTATAACTTCCCCCGTGATCTGCATTGGCCATGTCCCATAGATTTTGGATCATTGTGTGTTCATTTTCATTGTCTTGGGTATTTTTAGCATCCCTCTTTAATTTCTTCAGTGTTCCTTTCTTCCCCTTTTATTCCCTTCATCTGTGACGTGAGGACTATCTTTAATATTATGTTTGGATTTCTTTCAGTTTTGTGTATTTGTGTGTGTGTGTGTGTGTGTGTGTGTGTGTGTGTGTGATTATTTAAGTTGCTGAGCTCTTAATTTCACATGGACACTGCCAACCCTGCATTGTTACTCTCCTCCCCCACAGTTACTGAATTTGACCTTATATTTTACATCTACTTGTTTGTGTGTGCCTTAACTTCTTATTGTGAATATAGATGATTTTATTACCGTTTTCTTTCATCCTTCCTATTAGCTGGGTACATGGTTGATTTACTACCTTTGTTGAATATTTGCCTTAACCAATGAGCTTTTTCCTTTCCTAATTTTTATGTTTCAGTCGTGGCCTTTTCTTTTTCACTTAGAAAAGCCCCTTTAAGATTTCTCATAAAGCTGGTTTGGCGATGCTGAGCTCTTTTAGTTTTGCTTCTCTGTAAAACTTTAGATATCACCATCAAATCTGAAGGAGAGCCTCGCTGGGTAGAGTATTTTTGGTTATCGGCTTTTCGCTTTCATGACTTTAAATATACCATGCCACTCCCTTCTGGCATGCAGAGGTTATCCTGAAAAGTCAGCTGTTAACTTTATGCAAGTTCCCATGTTTCTATCTTGTTGCTTTTCCTTTGCTCCTTTTAATAGTGTCTTTTTATCTTTATTTTTTTTTGCCATTTTAATTACAGTGAGTCTTGGTGTGGTCCTCTTTGGGTTGATCCTGTTTTGGCCTTACTGTGTTTACTGGACTTGGATGTCTGTTTTCTTTCCCAGGTTAAGGAACTTTTCAGCTCGTATGTCTTCAGGTATGTTCTACACTGCTTTCTCTTCCCTTTTTGCTTCTGGGACCAGTATAATGCAAATATTAGTACACTTGATGTTGTTTCACAAGTCTGTTCAACTTTCCTCATGTCATTTTAATCTATTGTTTTACCGTTCATCTTCAGTGATTGCCAGTACTCTGTCCTTCAGTTTTCTGATCCATTCCTCTGTATCATTTAGTCTACAGTAGTTTCCTTTTAGTGTATTTTTCATTTCAGTTATTGCATTCCTCATCTCTGTTTTGTTGTTCTTTAATGGTCTAACTCTTTTTTAAAAAACCTTCTAACTTCTTGCTCTGGTCGTCCATTCTTCTCCTGAGTTCTTTGATCATCTTTACCGTCATTACCTTGAACTCTTTCTTGAGTAGATTGGCTATCTCCACTTCACTTAGATCTTCTTCTGAGTTCTTATCTTGTTCCTTCATTTGGATCGTGTTTCTGTGTCACCTCATTTTTCTTAACTTGCTGTTTTTATTGCTATGTATGTAGTAGGTTCGTTACATTTCCTGACCTTGGAGAAGTGGCCTTTTGTAGGAGAGGTCCTATGTGTCCCAGCAACCCAGTGTCCCCTGGTCACTAGAACTATATGTTCTAGGTGTACCCCCTATGTGGGCTGCTTGGGCTCTTCTGTTGTGGTGGGCTGACTACTGTGGGTGGTCTGGTAGGCTTGGCTGCCCCCAGACTGCTTGTTTGCCAGGCTCTGCCTTGTATGGAGGCTGTCTGTGCTGCTTGGTGAGACTAAATCATAAGGCAGCTGGCTGCACAACTCTGGGGGACACCAAATCTAGTGCTGGTTCACTTATGGGTAGAACTGCAGTCCAGGTGATAATCAGGGCTAGTGCCCAGTCACTGGTCCTGGGGCTATGCTGGCTACTGGGAGGAAGAGACAGGTCCTGAGTTCTGGCTGCAGGGCCCAGGAGTCGCAGAGTTGGTGTTGGATCACTGTTCCTGACACAGCTATCTGCAGGGTCTGGGGTATCCCTAATCTTGTGTTGGCATTCTGATGGGCAGGGTCAGGACCCAGCTGAGTCCATGGCTGCTTCTGGCCTGTAAGTGAGTGTTCTGGTCACACAGGCTGCTGGGCTGTGGTATTCCTGGAGCTGGTGTGTACCTGTTGGTGTATGAGGCTGATCCCAATGCTAGAGCAGGTTTGCTGTTGGGTAGGTCCAAGCTCCATCCAGTCCCTGTGCAGTTATCACCTGCCAATGGTGAGGCTGACTCCAAGGCCAGAGTAGGCTCACTTGTCAGAGGGACCAGGGACTCTGGGGCTGGTGCCTGTCCACTGAGGTGTGGAGGCTGGTCCTGGGGCTTTTGGTGGCTGGGCCCATGTCCAGGGGCAGCTGTGCATTGAGAGGGTCTGAAGGCAGCCTGTTTGCCGGTGGGTGGGGCTATGCCCCTGCTCAGTTAGTTGCTTGGCCTGCAGCATCCTAGTACTTGTGTCTCTAGTCTGGTGGAAATGGGTAGGGCTAGGTCCTGAGGCTAAAAAGATAGACGGAGGATTCTCAAATTATGCTTGCTGGTACCAGTGTCCACGAGGTAGAAGGAACTCCCCCGAATGGCTGCTGCCAGTGTCTCTGTCCTTGAGGCTGTGCTGTAGTTGCCTCTTGCCTCTCTGGGAGACTCTCCAAGATCAGGAGGTAGGTGTGACCCGGGATCCTTTCAAATGACTGCTTCTGTTCTGATTCTCGGATCATGTGGGATTTTGTGAGCATCTTTTAAGAGTGGAATCTCTATTTCCCACAACCCTCTGGCTCTCTGGAAAATAAGCACTACTGGTCTTCAAAGCCCAACTTTCTAGGAACTCTTCTTTCCAGAACAGGATCCCTGGGCTTGGGAGCCTGATGTTGGCTTCATACCCCTTGCTACCTGGGAGCACCTCTGAAATTGTAATTATTCTCACATTTGTGGGCCACCCACCTGGTGGTATGGGTCTTGACTCTATTGAGATTTTGCCCTTCTTTTCTGTCTTGTCGAGGTGCCTTCCTTATATCTTTAGCTGTAAAACATCTTTTACGGTAGGTCCCGGACTTTTTTATCAATTGCTGTTCTGTAAACTGTTGTGACTTTGGTGTGCCCATGAGAGGCATCAAGCTCCGGGTCTTTGAATGCTACCATCTTGGACAATCTGTCCACTTCATTCTTAAATCATATTATTTAAGCTTTCTTAGTACCTTATTTGATTAGCGACAGTTTGAAATTTATTATCACTCATGTTTACTTCGCCTGTTTAAAGAAATTGAACAGTGCATTCATTCAGTTTGAAATGAAGGTAGTGACCTGTGAATTTCCATACCTCAAAAATCAAGGATAGGACAAAAGCCTTTTCGACCTGTGTTACCCTCAAACTCTGCACCCCACCCCAGCCTGGCAATTAACCTCTTACACCCATGCTCACACCTTCTGTTTTCGGACCGTTAACCATCATTGCGTCTTTATGTGTGTTGACAAAGTGAACTCTAGTCTTTCCAGTTTTTGAGTTTTGTTTTTTGGTTTAGGGAACAGTCCTACTATGAATGTACATTTACTGGTCTGCTGAAGTTCATATATGAACCTGTCAAGCACATTACCAGAATTGGAATTGCTTGTATATACACTTTGATAAATTTTAGAGACAATGGTAGAACAGAAGTAAATTGTATTTCAAATCCCACAGTATTTTCACACCATGAAAACCATTCCCTGTTTAATATATTTGAGTGTAGTTTATCTTTATGCCCATAGTATATTTCCCAGAGATGGGTAAGTGTTATGTTTCTTGCTAGCACATTTAGCGTATTGTTCAAAGTCAGGCGTTTAGTGGTTTTAGCATGATCCTATTTCCATGAACTCGCAAATACAAGATCTTCTCTCACACTGTCTTTTACTCCCTGCTGTTTTATATTGCCCTCCTAATTCTCAGTCCTGGCCTTTCTTTATGTTCTTCATCAACCTGGATAGGTTATACTATTTTCTCCCTTATTCAAGACCAATAGAATAGAATAGAACACCCAGAAATAAACCCTGATATATGGTCAAATGATTTTTGACAAGTTGTCAAGACTTTTCAAAGTAGAAAGGATAGTATTTTCAACAAATGGTGCTGAGAAGTCATGTTGTCAACATGCAAAGTAGGAAGATGGACCCTTACCTAACATCATATGCAAAAATTAATGAAAACGTATCAAGAAACTAACTATAAGACCTAATAAAATAAAAAGTCTTAGAAGAAGACACAGGACAAGGGCTTCATGACATTGGATTGGCAGTGTTTTCCTCAATATGAAACGAAGGAACAATAAAGGTACAGCTAACAAAAAAATTAACAATTTGCAGTACATAATTAAAAAAAATGTGTATCAAAGAAATGTAAACAGAATAAAATGGCAACCCACAAGATGGGAGAAAATATTTGAAAGCCATGTATCTGACAAGAGATGTCTATTCAGAATACACAGAGAACTCCTACACCTCAACAAAAAGCAAACACCCTGATTCAAAAATGGATAAAAGACTTGAATAGATGGTTCTTCAAAAAGATGTACAAATGACTAAGCACTTGAATAGATGCTCCATATCACTAAATGCATGTTTATATATTTGTGTGCATGCATACACACACAAGCACACACACGCATACACAAGCAGAAAACAAGTATTGGTGAGGATGTGAGGGAGTTGGAACCATTGCGCTATGTCAGTGGGAATGTAGAATGATACAGCTGCTTTGCAAAAGAGTATGGCAATTTTTCAGATATTGAAAAATAGAATTACTACATGATCCAGGAATTTTCCTATGAGGTATACCCAAAGGAATTGAAATCAGGGTCTTAAAGAAATATTTGTACTCCAGTGTTTAGAGCAGTAATAATCAGAGTAGCTAAAATATGAAAGCAACCTAAGTGTTCATCCACTACTTCCTGGATAAGCAAAGTGTGGTATACCCATATAATACAACATTATTCAGCCTTAAGAAGGAAAAGATCTAGGAATACGCTACAACATGGATGAATCTTGAGGAAATTGAGCTACCAAAAATGCCATTTTTGTGACTTTTAGTGAGTCATAACAATACAACTACTTATTTCAATTATATGGGGTACTTAGTGTAGTCAAAACCATAGAAATTGGGAGGGTAATGATGCTTTTCAGGTGGTTATGGAACAAAAAGGAAAGTTATGTTTAAAGGATACAGAGTTACAGTTTTAAAATGTAGAAAAGAATTAGAAAGATAAATGGTGATGTTGATCGCCCAATAATATGAATGTATTTAATATCACTGAACGGTGCACTTTATAATAATTAACATGTTATATTTTATGTTATTTGATTTTACCAACATACACAATTGGGAAAGAATGTAATATCAGGAAAGGGAGTGGACCTGGGATAGAGCAGAGAGTAATCAGAAGGTTGAGACACTGCATATGTTGAAGAAGAAGAACTGAGAGTCTTCATTGGCCAGAAGAGTCTTTATTAAAAAAAATTACTCTGAGGGTGTATTAAATAGATATCTATGGGTGCACTGCTATCTCCCATGGGTTATCTTAAAGAGTCTTTAATAAAGTCCATAAGGCTTGCTGAGGCTTTTTAAAAAACTGGATTCCCTAGGAGATAATTAGAGGGTGGTACTTAAGTCTATGTCTAGGTTGACAGATTTTGCAGGGAAGACGAACCTGAGAACAGTGGAGGTCTTAAGAGTGTAAGTACACGGAAATTAGAAAAAAAATAATAAAGGGAATTAGGAAAACTGTGGACTTCGAAGGTCATGTATTATTACTGAGTCAGACCTGAGGTTTCTAAGGAGTTATATACACAGTTGCTATTTGGATTACTTGTTGATAAAGATAAGTGGAACAACTAGAATCTTTCCCAAGTGTAGGTAAGATATAATGAGAGGATGGAGGTGGAAAGTAGGGAGGCCCAGAGAGAAGTGGGAAGGTCATATTGGGCCAAGATGGTGGTAATATCCAGCAGAACAGATGGTAGGACAGACTATGGGTTCATCTTTTTCATTTCGGCTCCCCCCCCCCCCATCCTTAATAATTCTTTGGGAATATTTCATGGCTCTGTGATGCAGGTACAGAATTCGAGTGAGGAGACTACACCCTCAGTGTCCAGCTGTCTGAGTCCTCAGTGTGCTTCAAATGATGGAGAACTATTGCTTCTTTATGAGAAGAGTTAGTACCTCGTAGCTAAGCTTAAGCTGGAGCTTATGCAATATCGATTCCATTTTATATATACTGTTGGCATGGAGGTTCCTCCTCCTCTTTTCTTGACCATTATGAAATGAATCTATATTTCTTAATATTTGGATATATCAGATAAATACATTAAGTAAAGGAATCTTATATATTGCTCCCTGCATAGTTTGCTCTTTCTTGTTTCTCTTTTATCTTTACTAAATTAGCACAGGGAGAGACCTTGAAATGTTCTAATCAGGAGAGATTAGAACATCATATTTCTAGAGAGGTTGGTTGGACAGAGCAGGGGTCCCAGTGAGAATCCAAGCTTCTGTTTCTACTTGGAAGTGTACCTGTGTAGAATAGAGGGCTCCAGGAAATATCCTAGAATATTCCAATGTCCCTGCGGGAGATCATTAAGAGAGGCAGGATCTGGTACCAGATCAGTGTACTATGACATGTTTGTCAGTCATCTGATGTGAGATTCTCAGAGCCAATCCCTTATGGTAGGGCTGAGTGCAGAGTGATGAAGAACCTGTGAAAGCCTTTGATTGCATGTTAAAGATGAAGCTCTGATTTCGGGGAGAATTTTCTTACCTGACTGAATGTCACCCTTCTGTGGGGATGAGATTCTGTGCTTTTCCTCTGTTGATGACCACTGACTGAAAATCATTAGAGGATCATGTCTAGAAAGCATTCCTTATTTAATTTCTTAAAGAAGAAGACATAGAAAACATTTTTATCCCCTTTCAAATTGAGGATTATGGGGAATGTCATCAGTGAAAATGTCAGAGTAGGGAGCTCTGGCTTGTGTCCATCCCCAGAAACACTGACATCCGTGGTAAAACCTGTCAAAATGATCTTATCCACACATTAAGTTTTCTTTTCTTTTCGCCCTGTAGATTTATCTTTCATTGAAACTTTACTGACTACAGGATGTGGAGAATAAACAGGGAAGTAGAAACTGTATTTCCTGATGAGAGAATCACGAAGTCACATTAGCTGTTCTGAGCTACGTCTTACTCACCGTGACTGTAATTAAAACAAACAAACAACACACTTTTTTTCTTTTTGGTGAGTCAGTTCTGACATTTCCTCGTTAAAGACATGGTAACAGATATAGACTTAGGTTTATCAGAATTGAGCAAAATTTTGATTGTACCTGTGTTTAATATATGAGCATGATCTGCTACAAAACTTCATTATACTTATTGCCACAACTGACAAATTCCCTTTTTTCACTCCTGATATGTTGCATGTAAGGAATGCATAGGTCACTAACCCCAGCTGGTCACAGGTAAACTCTGCCACATGGATTACTGCATGTTTTCCTGCTAGAAGACCATACATTCTCGAGTATCATGCCTGCAGAGTATCTGGGCTCTTCTTTTTTCTGGATAAAGTTTAGATAATCACCTAATTTTATGAGAAATATATAAAATGTATTTGCATATTCTTCAGGTTTTTATTTATCCATTCTCTTTCAAGTCCTAAGTGCAAATATTAAAGTGATTTCCAAGAGGGTGGTAAATAGGACAGCTACGTTTATGCTCCAAAATTAACAATAAATCATAGTACAATTCTAAATGCATTAATTTGTGATTAATATGTAGATACTTATGTAAATGCAATTTTAGTAATGCTTTGTGGAGAGCTTCAGAATCTAGGTATTAAAAAAAAAAGAAGCAGAAGGAGTTCTTGAAACTCTGAGGGAATTATAGAGAAGTCTTTGTGTCTATAAATATCACTCTGAAATAATGCATTTTCTCAGAAATAAACTAGGCATAAAACTGTAGGAAAAAACTTCATGAAATGAAAGAGCATGTGAGATGGCCATACAAGAAAAAGAATATTCTCAGAGAATAATGAACAGTGTGGAGTTCAGCAGAAAGGTAATACAGATTCAGAGAGTAAAACTTCGGAGAGCCTAATTATGAGTTCCTCATATTTCATCTTTGGAGAGACGGTAGTCATTTGAAATATGATGTTATAAGATGACGTTAACATACTTAAATACTTTCGTTTAGAAATGACCACTTAGACCAGAATAAATGAAAGAGAACACAAAATTATGTTTTTGTTGATTTTTAAAGACCTCAGGTGAGTGCTGATAATTTAAAAATACATAATGTCTTTCACTGCAAAGTAAAGGAGCTGTTACAGTGGAGGATTACTGGACTGAATGTCAATATTATGACATAGTATGAGTGTGTTTCGTGTTTGGTAATTGCAATCATTGTTGCTTTTGTTGTGGTCATCCATTTACAATGCTTGGTGTCAGTTGATTTATCTCTTGTAAAAATAAAATACAGTGTGTGTGTGAAAAAAATACATGATGTCTTGACTAAAGTTGTATGGAATTTGAGATCTGGAAAAAAGGCAATTTCTTTTCTGTAATGCTAGGATGCTAATTGGACATTTTTGCAAGAAAGAGATTTCAGGATGTAAATCTCGTGTCTCTAAGGTTGGAAGTCAGCTCATGGTGGAACATTCTATTAAAATTGTGTGAGTGGAGAAATATTTCTTTGGAAGGAAGAGGTCGGTCTCGAATTCGTTTTTAATAAAGTTAGTGGTTTATAGTATACCGAATGAGCAAAATGGCTATTTCTGAACTTTAGAGAAAATTAATATAGTTTTTTCTGCATTTATATTATGAAGCTGATATAAAGTATCATAAGTTCTTTATTTTGAAAAACAATGTAATCAATTTGACATAATTCATATATATTGAACCTGTGGTACACACACACAATAAATCTTACATTCTAAAATTTTTTTGCACTAAAGAAATATCTTCGGGCTTCCCTGGTGGCGCAGTGGTCGAGAATCTGCCTGCTAATGCAGGAGACACGGGTTCGAGCCCTGGTCTGGGAGGATCCCACATGCCGCGGAGCGGCTGGGCCCGTGAGCCACGGCTGCTGAGCCTGCGCTTCTGGAGCCTGTGCCCCGCGACGGGAGGGGCCGCGATAGTGAAAGGCCCGCGCACCGCGATGAAGAGCGGTCCCCGCACCGCGATGAAGAGTGGCCCCCACTTGCCGCAACTGGAGAAAGCCCTCGCACGAACCAAAGACCCAGCACAGCCAAAAATAAATAAATAAATAAATAAATAAATAAATAAAATTAAAAAAAAAAAAAAGAAATATCTTCAAGTGTAGTTGAATTACAATGGTGTGGGTTTTTAAAATACATGTTTATTGGAGTATAATTGCTTTATAACATTGTATTAGTTTCTGCTTTACAACAAAGTGAATCAGCTATATGTATACATATATTCCCCATATCCCCCCCTCTTGAGCCTTCCTCCCACACTCCCTGTCCCACCCCTCTGGGGGACATAAAGCACCGAGCTGATCTCCCTGTGCTATGAGGCAGCTTACCACTAGCTATTTTACATTTGGTAGTGTATATATGTCAGTGCTACTCTCTGACTACGTCCCTGTCTCCCCTTCCCCCTGTGTCCTTAAGTCCGTTCTGTACATCTGTGTCTTTATTCCTGCCCTGTCACTAGATTCGTCAGTACCACTTTTCTAGATTCCATATATATGTGTTAGCGTACGGTATTTGTTTTTCTCTTTCTGACTTACTTCACTCTGTATGACAGACTCTAGGTCCAACCACCTCACTTCAAATAACTCAATTTTGTTCCTTTTTATGGCTGAGTAATACTCCACTGTGTATATGTGCCACGTCTTCTTTATATATTCATCTGTCGATGGACATTTAGGTTGCATCTATGTCCTGGCTATTGTAAATTGTGCTACAGTGAACATTGTGGTACATGTGTCTTTTTGAATTATGGTTTTCTCCGGGTATATGCCCAGTAGTGGAATGCTGGGTCATATGGTAGTTCTGTTTTTAGCTTTTAAGGAACCTCCATACTGTTCTCCATAATGGCTGTATCAGTGTACATTCCCACCAACAGTGCAGGAGGGTTTCCTTTTCTCCACACCCTTTCCAGCCTTTATGCATTGTTTTATTAATTTCTTTTTTTTAAAACTTTTAAAAAAAATTTATATTTATTTTTGGCTGTGTTGGGTCTTCATTTCTGTGCGAGGGCTTTCTCTAGATGCAGCAAGCGGTGGCCACTCTTCATTGCGGTGCATGGGCCTCTTCACTATCGTGGCCTCTCTTGTTGCAGAGCACAGGCTCCAGACGTGCAGGCTCAGTAGTTGTGGCTCACGGGCCTAGTTGCTCCGCGGCGTGTGGGATCTTCCCAGGCCAGGGCTCAAACCCGTGTCCCCTGCATTGGCAGGCAGATTCTCAACCACTGCGCCAGCAGGGAAGCCCTCCTTCATTTCTTTTTCATTTATTTCTGATTTCATCTTTATGATTTCTTTCCTTCTGCTAACTTTGGGGTTTTTTTATTATTCGTTCTTTAATTGCTTTAGGTGTAAGTTTAGGTCGTTTATTTGAGATTTTTCTTTTTTCTTGAGGTAGGATTGTATTGCTATAACCTTCCCTCTTAGAACTGCTTTTGCTGCATCCCTTAGATTTTGGGTCATTGTGTTTTCATTGTCAGTTGTTTCTAGGCATTTTTTAATTTCCTCTTTGATTTCTTCAGTGATGTCTTGGTTATTAAGTAGTGTATTGTTTAGCGTCCATGTGTTTGTATTTTTTTTACAGATTTTTCCTGTAATTCATATCTAGTCTGATAGCGTTGTGGTCGGAAAAGATACATGATACGATTTCAATTTTCTTAAATTTACCAAGGTTTGATTTGTGACCCAAGAGAAGATCTATCCTGGAGGATGTTCCATGCGCACTTGAGAAGAAAGTGTATTCTGTTTTTTTTGGATGGAATGTCGTATAAATATCAATTAAGTCCATCTTGTTTAATGTATCATTTAAAGCTTGTGTTTCCTTATTTATTTTCCTTTTGGATGAATTGTCCATTGGTGAAAGGAGGTGTTAAAGTCCCCCACTATGATTGTGTTACTGTCAATTTCCCCTTTTGGGGCTGTTAGCATTTGCCTTATGTATTGAGGTGCTCCTTTGTTGGGTGCATAAATATTTACAATTGTTATATCTTCTTTGTGGATTGATCCCTTCATCATTATGTAGTGTCCTTTGTTTCTTGTAATAGTCTTTATTTTAAAGTCTATTTTGTCTGATATGAGAATTGCTACTCCAACTTTCTTTTGATTTCCATTTGCATGGAATATGTTTTTCCATCAACACACTTTCAGTCTGTATGTGTCCCTAGGTCTGAAGTGGGTCTCTTGTAGACAGCATATATACGGGTCTTGTTTTTGTGTCCATTCAGCCAGTCTATGTCTTTTGGTTGGAGCATTTAATCCATTTAATTTAAGGTAATTATCGATATGTATTTTCCTATTACCATTTTCTTCATTGTTTTGGGTTTGTTATTGTAAGTCTTTTCCTTCTCTTGTGGTTCCTGCCTAGAGAAGTTCCTTTAACGTTTTTTGTAAAGCTGGTTTGGTGGTGCTGCATTCTCTTAGCTTTTGCTTGTCTGTAAAGGTTTTAATTTCTCTGTCAAATCTGAATGAGATCCTTGCTGGGTAGAGTAATCTTGGTTGTAGGTTTTTTTCCCTTTCATCACTTTAAATATGCCCAAAGATGCCCAAAGTGTATGCTCAGCAGTCCCTCAGAGTCGACAGCCTTTCTATTGTGATCTATTTATGATTTATTTCTTAAATGACTAATGAGGCTTAGTCAGATTTTTCTGACAGCTTTGGGTCTTCAGCTTTCTGCTTTCATCATTTGTCCTTAATAGCAAAATCTAGATTTAAAGTGTTTTAGTTTTCTATTCACTTATACATAGTTATATAGATAAAAGATGTCAACATCCCATACAAATGCACCCTTCCCTACTTCTACCCTCAATATTTTGTGGAGATTTCTGTCTTTATGCAGAGAGTGTATTTGGAGGGGGTGGGGGGGGAGGGGGTTCCCCTGTTTAAATAAAATTGCATTTAGTATAAACCCAAATCAATACTTTATACCATTAGTACCACCAATATGCCACTCAGGCTGTCCTAAAAGCATCCCCAAAGCAGTTCCTGTGGGAAACAGAAAACAGGCTGTTTGCAGTTCATGAAGAACACCCCAATACTATTCCATTGTAGTTTATGTCAAAAAAAGCATGATCTCTATCAATTTGAGACATCATGTTTTATAAAATTTGGATATAAGATGCATTTTTCCCCTTTCCTAGCTAACCTAAATTAATAGCAAAAGTAATCATTTACTGAGCACCTACTGTGTTACACAAATTATTTATAATCTTTATAACACACCTACAATGTAGGCATTATAATTGCCATTTTTTAAATGAGGAAATTGAAACTCAGAAATACAATATAATCTGAGCAGAGTTACACAGCTATTGAATGGCAGAGCTAGTATTTAAACCTGTCTCGTCATGTCCCAAAGTCTATGTCTGTATTAAGATAGGAAGACTATAACTTTCTGATACTCAATACACCTAAAAAAGTGAAATTTAGAGAATGTGAAAATTTCCCCCATATCAGAAAACTAGTCTAAGTTTTAAAAGAAGTATCATGAGCAGAATCAGGCAATTAAGTAAGAGTACTATTCAAGTACACAAATCACTGTGATCATTGGAGAACATGTTACTGTCACATGAAAGGCAATGAGAGAAGAATAGTATTTACAGCGGTGGTAGAAAATTTCTATGTCTTTATGCTTCTTTGCCTTTTAAAATGTTAATCTCATAATGATAAAACTAAAGGAACAATAAGGTTTTGTTTCCAAAAGCTGCTGCTAATAATGATATGTTCACTATACCATAGGCTGTTTAGGCCAGTGTGTTTGTGCATTACTTGTTTATTTATGTATATACTTAATTTTTAAAATGTCTTTTATTATAAATATGATATACCTTCGTTGTTACATATTCAAGCCATAGAGAAAGGCATAGAATCGTTTTTTGTTATATTCTTCCAGATTTTATTATTTTTTCACTTCCTTTTCCTTTCCTCCCTTTATTTGAGGTTGTTATTTATGGAAAGGCTGGCCCAAAGCTTGAAGTTTCTAATGACTCTATTAAGCTTCTACCATCCCACTTCCTGCTTCCAAGTGGCAACCACTTTGAATTTTTCAACTTGATCTTTTGGTGTTTACCTCTGTGTCTCCATGTAACATGTTTATACATGTTTCTACTTCCTGTATTTTCTAATTGAAATTACCTTTTGACTTCCCATTTTTGGAAGATGAGGATTTATATCTTTTCACAATCCCTTCTCAACCCCCACTACACACACACACACACACACACACACACACACATACACACACACACATCCTTTCAACTTGGTAAGAGTGAAATTTTGGTTTTGTTTTTTTAGGACTGAATCCAGTATACTATGATCACTTTTTCTTGTACATTTTGTTTAACTTTGAGCTAATATTTTCTCTCTTTCATATTCTATCAACTTTATATGTACTCTTCACTAATTCAACGCCAAAGCCTCCTTCTGTTGTTAATAAACTTATTATATCCAAACACATTAGGTCTTCTCCGAATTTTCTCTTCTTACTAAAAAATTAACTTTCCTGGAAACTTCTAAGCTGCTACAACCTGGACTCGTTCCTCTCTGTGCCCACCTTTGGTCCTGGACACACTTCACTATCATTTTAATTCCCTTCACCTGTCTCTTTTGTAGGATCTCCTATTTCCTGGGTTCCATCTCTTGTTGGGGAAGAAGGGAGTGTTTGTTTGTTTACTTCCTGTTTGGGTGGAGTATATCTTCCAGCATATTCCTAATAAAGAGATGCATGTGAAACATTTTTTGAGAATTTACATATGTGAATATTCCCTTATTCTATCATCTTTCTACTTAATAGTTTGGCAAAGTATAGAACACTAGATTGGAAACTGGCGTCTCACAAAATTTTGAAGGTATTTCTCAGCTGTCTTCTAGGCCCAAATGTGACTGAAATCATTCAAGTTCTTATCTTTTCTTTGAAACCTGGTTGTCTCTCTCTTTCTCTCTCACCTTGTCAATATTCCTCTATTTCACAGGTATATACTTTGATGGGCTCTGTTTCCTTCCATTATGTTAGGCACTCTGTGTGTAAATCCCTTTTGAGTGCAAACTTATATTCTCCAGATCTGCTAATCTTTTGAAAATTATTTTATTCATGACTTTATCCTTTCTATGGACTTTTTTCTCTTTTTGGAAATTTCTATCAGATCTCTTGGACTGTTTCCTTTCTTTTTCCCCCTCACTGTTTCCTATTTATTTGCTTCTTTACCCTAGTTTATGCGAGAATTGTTGACTTCGTATTCTAAATCTTGTGAATTTTTCTTTTCTGCTCTACTAGTTTCAATTTTCAAAATATCTCTATTAGTTCTTTAAATGTTACTTTTTCAAAGCATCCATTTTAGTTTATGAATGCAATATCTTATGGCTCTGAGGATACTTATGCTATTTTAATAATGTTTTTCTTCTCTCCACTTAATTCATATTTTCTTTTTCTTTTTTTTTTCTACCTGTTTTGTTGCTTGCCTGTTTGCTCATAGTTAAGAGTGGTACATTGGAAACCCAAATGGAAACTCTGAGAGCAGATGAATTTCTTAAACTGTGGTCTTCATGTAGAGTGATCTGGCGGGGACATTTCCTTGTGGAAATCCTGATGTTGGCGTATTTAGAGCTTTCCTCTGGGGCTGCTCAAATTCCCAAGCAAAGTCTTCCTCTGTCCTGCTTGGAGGGAATCCTCCTGGTTGCTACTTCGGGAATTTGTTTTTTCCCCAGCTTGCTAACACACATCCAATTTTGTGATTTATTATTAAAATTACATTCTCTTGGGACTTCCCTGGTGGTCCAGTGGCTAAGACTCTGTGCTCTCGATGCAGGGGGCCCAGGTTCGATCCCTAGTCAGGGAATTAGATACCACATGCCAAAACTCAGAGTTCACATGCCGCAACTAACAGATCCCTCATGCCACAACTAAGACCTGTCACAGCCCAATAAATAAATAAATATTTAAAAAAATAAGAAATAAAATTACATTCTCTCACTTGAACACAATTTATGTGAAGGAACTAGGATGACTAGGAGGCAGAGGTGTCATGCACTTAAAAATTATCTCAGCGGAATTTTTCTTTTCAGTGATGTCCTTAATACTTTACTGTTTGTGAGGGCCTGTTACAAAAGCAAACTCTTGGAGGTAACAAAACTGTGTATAAGGTATGGGATTATGAAGTTGAGGTCAGCTGATAGAGAAAATTGAACCAGGTGGCATTAGCACCACAATTCAGGGTTATATTTTTTTCTGTAAACTACAGCACCAAAAACTTAGTTGGCTAAATCAAGTTGTCCTTCCTCATAGAGTTCACAGTCTATAATGTTGAAAGCTATTTTGGTGAGTGTTATGTTGCAATTTACAATAAAAAGTATATATTCAGTCTTCAAACCCTGCTCCTGCCACAAATCTCCTAAAAGTCTTGGAATTTCCTAAGTGATAAGGACAACAAAGGTGTGTTTTTATGTTAATGAGGTGACTTTTGGAAAGAACCTAAGGATGGGGGCTGGTTGCTAGCTGAGTCAAAGATTTGATTAGAATGTTGGAACTTTCACTTTCCTCCCCACCCCTGAACTTCCAGCCTCAGGGGAGGGGACAGGGCTGGAGACTGAGTTCAGCCAGCAGTGTTGTAATCAGACATGCCTTTCAGGAAGCCTCCATAAAAACTCAAAAGGAGGGGTTCCAAGAGCTTCCGAGTTGGTGAACACGTGGAGATTTGGGGAGTCACACCCAAAGAGGGCAAGGAAGCTCCATACCCTTTCTCATACCTTTCCCTAGGCATCTCTTTTATCTGGCTACTTCTGAGTCATATTCTTTTATAATAAACCAGCAATCAGTTAAGTAAATGTTTCTCTGAGCTCTGTGAGCCACTCAAGCAAATTAACCCCAAACCAAGGAGGGTCGCTGGAATTGCTGATCTATAGTCAATCAGTCAGAAGCACAGGTGATAACCTGGACTTGCGATTCACGTCTGAAGTGTGTGTGTGTGTGTGTGTGTTTGTTTGTAAGGAGGTGGGTGGCAGTGGAGGGCCATGTGGTCTGGTAGGACTGAGCACATAACCTATGGAATCTGATGCTGTTTCCAAGTATATAGTGTTAGAATTGAGTTGAACTGTAGGACACCCAGTTGGCGTCCAGAAAACTTCTTGGTGGTGGGAAACACCCTCCCTCCACACATTAGAAATGGGGTGTTCAGAGGACCAAAGAGTGAGTTTCCAAAATAATTGAGATCGGTTCAAAAGTGACACTGAGATGCGTGTGCACAGACACACAAATCCTTCACTGTGTTCATGAAATTCACTTTTATTTAATAGAGTAGGAAGTTTGTCAGTGTGTGGGGGGAAGAAAAAAAATACAAACCTCATTAAGTAGAAGTAAATAAACTCATATTGAACATTTTTGCCATTTTAGAATCAGACAACAATCTGTGACTTCAGATATTGAATAAAAATGTAGCACGTGTGCTGGCAAATTTAAGAGGCCCCCTACAGATGACTTTAAAATTATAAAATTACTTAATTTTATTTCCAAGTCAAAATCTAGAATAACTTTATGAATATCACCAACTAATTCATGGCTTCTTGGGATAGATCCTCAACCACATGACAACTTCTGATAACTGGAATATTACTTTTATGTATCAGTTCAAATTCCTGGGAAAGTGGATCGGTTTGGTCTAGCTAATCTTAATGAGCCTGTCCACCGAGTTCACTGGTTACCTGCCACCTTTGGATCTGCTGCCCATTAGTCACATGCCCACACCTGAGCAATGAACTCTGGAGGAAGGACAACTGGAGATGGGCTGCACGTCATGGTCACTAGGCAAGAAGGAATTGTCTGAAGGAAAACTTTTACCTGGAAGGGAAATATCATCATTTCCTCCCTAGCTTTAAGATTCAATGTTTTTCCATTGCTTTTTCTAAAAAAAAATTATTACAGTATACTTGATTTACAATGTTGTGTCAGTCTCTGCTGTACAACAAAGTGAATCATATATATCTATATATCTATATATCTATATCTATATATATATCTGCTCTTTTTTAGATCCTTTTCCCATATAGGTCATTACAGAGTACTGAGTAGAGTTTCTTGTGCTATATTAGCTATCTATTTTCTATATAGTAGTGTGTATATGTCAATCCCAATCTCCCAATTTATCCCTCCCTCCCATCCTCCCTGGTAACCATAAGATTGTTTTCTACATCTGTGACTCTCTTTCTGTTTTGTACCATGATTTTAGATTCCACATATAAGCAATATCATATAATATTTGTCTTTCTCTGACTTAGTTCACTCAGTATGACAATCTCTAGGTCCATCATGTTGCAAATGTTACTATTTTTTGTCATTCTTTTTTATGCCTGAGTAATATTCCATTATATATATATGTATACACACACACACATATCCTGTCTTTTTTATCCATTCATCTGTTGACGGACATTTAGGTTGCTTCCATTTCCTGGCTATGGTAAATAGTGCTGCAGTGAACATTCGGGTGCGTGTATCTTTTTCAAATTATGGTCTTCTCTGGATATATGCCCGGGAGTAGGATTGCTAGAACTTATGGTAGCTCTAAAAACAATTAATGCTGGAGAGGGTGTGGAGAAAAGGGAACCCTTGTACACTGTTGGTGGGCATGTAAGTTGGTACAGCCACTATGGAGAACAACATGGAGGTTCCTTAAAAACAAACAAAACCTGCGGGGCGGTGGTGGTGGTGGTGTGATGAATTGGACGATTGGGATTGACATGTATACACTGATGTGTATAAAATGGATGACTAATTAAAACAACAACAACAACAAAAACTACTAAAAATAGAGCTTCCATTGCTTTTAGGATCGATCCTACAAAGGCTGATGTGACTGGGCCCCTGCCTCGCCTCTTCTCTCATTACTCTCCGCTCTTTCTCTCTGCTGCAGCCATGCTGACTTTGCAGTTTCTCAAATCACCCTTGTTTCCATGTTGCCCCACAACATTTGCCTAGGCTTTTCCCTTTGCCCACCTAATAATCACCCTTTAGATCTCATTTCAAATTACATTCTCAGTGTCTTTGAAGAAGTCCACAGAACAACTTACTTCTGAAAATTAGAGCTGCCAATTAAATTCCATTTTGTTATGAAACTAATTGTGTGAATCTGTTGATCGGGGTTCAGGACACACTAACCCAAAATATGACACCGTGGCATACTGAATATTTTAAGCTGAAGGAATTTGAGAAAGAGCATATGTAGAAAGGACTCTCTGACCTTCCCCTGCAGGAGATCATAAGACCCTTATGTGAGGGGTGCCTTTTCTATACCCAGAGAAAATGTTCATCCTCATCTCCAAGACGTCAAGAGGAATTAGACTGAAAAGGCTTTGCTATTTCCCCTAATTTACCGCATTAAACTCATACCCCTTTTTGTCCTATCATATTTTCCATGACTTTCTACTCTTCTTCCAACCAAACAGAAACACTCTCAGGTTTAACCACTTCTTCAGGTCTTCATTTTCTAATGAAGTTTCCGGTGTCACGTGAAACTTACAATAAACGAATTTGTATGCTTTTCTCTTGTCAATCTGTCTTTTGTTAGAGGGGTCTCTGTCAAGAACTTAGAAGAGTAGAGGAAACAGCTCTTTTTCTTCCCTACTTCAATAACCAGGTAAGAGGCTGTCAAGGTAGTCAAGAAAGAGGAAGTCTCTAGACGGTGAGAAGGGTCACACTGTGTTGAGTAGTGATTAGCAAGGAGAGAAGAGTTAGTAGCAGGGGAGTAGTACTACTCTCAGAAGTCACCTCTCTCATCTCTGAAGTCTCCTCACATTTGCTACTTAGGCAGTGAATTGTTCTCATAGTATTTTTTTTCTTCTCCTTATCTGAGATGCTCATTGAAGACCACATTTATAAGATACAACTTAATCAATACATGTGGATGGCTTGGTGCGTTATACTTGGAAAGTTTTTAATTATTATTGAGTAATAAGTAAGCTTTGTTGAAGCCTTGTCTTTCTTTTTTTTAGTGTTTGTAATATACTTTGATTTGATTGGATTTTTTACTGAAGTATAGTTAATTCACAGTGTTGTGCTAGTTTCAGGTATACAGGAGAGTGATCCATTTTTATATATACATATATTAAGATTAAGTTTTATATATATTATATAATATATATATATTCTTTTTCAGATTCTTTTCCATTATAGGTTATTACAAGATATTGAGTATAGTTCCCTGTGCTATACAGTAGTTGCCTTTTCATGTTCTTCTTAGGTTTCATCTTCCTGCATTTTACTTTTTAAGATGCATTTTTTTTTAAACAGGAAACTTTTTTCTGATTATGTTAGTCTATGGACTATCATGGTTCTCTAAATTCAGAAATATATATTAGTAAATGTTCCCTTGCTCACCCCTACATTCATGGGTAATCTCCTGTTAATTATTAGCACGGTGAAGTAAATTAAGGAGGCTATTATTGGGTGTATATGTTAATAGAGTGATAATTGGATACCAGTGGGTAAGAATTAAGTAGGAAATGTCAAGGTGAGTTCAGAGACGTTTCATTAAAGAAAAAAATAGGAAAATGCTGAGGAGCTTACAATCAATTGCTTATTTTACACCAAATGGCTTTTTAAAATTATGGTCACAAAAAGTGGATAAGCAGTAAAATGTACATTTGAGCTGATGCAAATTGTCAGAAGAGAAATAAATATCGACACGTTTCACATTTGAGGTAGATTAGATAAATGTTTGATTTTTGAACATTCATTTCAAACAACAAAATTGAAATAACCTAAAATTTTCATGAAAGCTGTGCGGACATTCTAAATCAGTTATGCCATCATTTTGAAAATGGTCAAGATGGGAAGGGGAGGTAGGAAGATGGGATTCCACGTAAAATTCATCCGAAATATTTTTCTAAGAGGATTTGAACAACACACTTAGGATTTCAGGGATGCCCATTCTGCGTATAACGTATCTATCTGCAAACGTGTTACGGCAAGCATCACTTGGCTGACACACCTGCCCACTGTCCTACCTACAGCGAGCTGTCTGAGATGTCATGGGAGTTGCCTCTAACCAGGACCTGATACCCAATGCCCTGACAACGCTGCTTTTTCAAAGCTTGAACTGCGACTCTTCACTTGGCTCCGCAGGCCCAGGGCAACTTGAACACTTGGCAAGACAGTAAGTTGGCAGATTTCTGCCTCTGAAAGATATGCAATTTTCAAGTGAGAGTTGCATTTCTCAATTTTACTTTTCTGTTTAGGGATTAGTTTGCTTATTTGTTCACTTATTCATTCACACATTTACATTTATCGACCAATATTTGTACAATTACGTTTTGTTTCCTCACTTAAATAAATAATTTTTTTCTCTGTGATGACTAAGGAACAAGCTGGTAAATGGTTGTTTGCTCTACAGTCATTTTGCCACAAGGTGGTGGTATAACTCTTTGAAGTTAAAAAAAAACTTGCAAAAAGTGTAATTTCAAGATTTATAAAAACAAATATAACGCATGAGAACGGCTTATTTTTGTTTCATAGTTTAATTTCTCTACAGCTTTAATAACTGTAGAAATTAGATTTCTATTGCAAATGATTTTTTCTTAAATGATATATAAATTATAAGAATTGAAATCACTCTCATAATGATGATGATATGCAGTTATCACAGCTAACATTATCTAAGGCCTTATTTTGTGCCAGGCACTGTGCGAGGTGTTTTACGTACAGTGAGTCAGTGCTCGCTGTCCTAGCATTACTTAAATACAGTCACTGCTACCCTTTTTGCAGATAAGAAGACCAACACTTATATTAACAGGGATTCTTATTTATCTGGTCTTTTAATACTGTGTCTTATGTTAGGTTTTATAGTTGAATTAGAGCTATGTTTCCTGAGTTAGCAGGACAGTGATCTCCAGGGGGTACATGTTTCCATAAGTAATTTTTGCAGAGTCCTAACCTGAAGATTCTAATTCCAAGGGTCTGGAATTGGGACCTAGTAAACTGTACTTTGAACAAATGTCCCTTATGATTCTTACTGTTAAACAAGTTTAAAAACTATTGATTGATAGTTGCCTTTGAGTTTCACTGCTCTGCTTAAAAGATGCTTAAAATCACCTATTTCCAGCACTGCATCCTTTACCTCAAGATTTTAAAATCAAGATTATAAAATTACAATAATGTTTCATTCAGGCTCTTCAATACTATTTTCACCCTGATTTTGAGGATTTGGGCAAGTCATGTATTATAAAGAGGTGAATTCTTTTGTATTTTATCGTAAAAAAAAAGTGATATGTAAAGAAAGTATTTTGTGCTCTGTTACAGAAATATCCCAGTGAAATTCTTACTACACAATGTAGTAAAAACAGATATAAAATGCTTTATCAGTTTAAAAGTACTGAAAATTCTGATTTGTATTTTAGGGATGAATATAAACTATTAATTCAAATATGATATGGCAATATTGAGTTAGTAAAATCTCTTATAACATAACTGATCCCAACTTTTTTAAAAGCATGTAATATTTCGCCTCACCAGCTTTACACTGCTGAAGTTTATAAATGAACAAAGTACTGAAATCCAGTGACAACAGCTAGCAAAACATTTTCCTTTAAATCTAAAGTATTTATAGTGCTCTGTGTATTTAGATCTCTCTTCTCCTAGATATTAGGTATCCGTATTAGGTATCAGTATTTTCTTTTTTGCATTTTTTCAAAACAATTTAATTGTCTGCTCTTCAGTCATTTTACCACAAGGTGGTGGTATAACCTTCTGTCTTAGATTCCTTGACACTCCCAAAACCTTCTAACTGGATTAAAATTGCTTAGAGAAAAATATCCCATTACCTTTGTAACTATTTTAACAAACTTTAAGAGGTTTAATTAATTATTATGTGTTGCCAATGCACCTATAATTTATACCAATTTGACAAGTGATATTTTCTTAAAATGATAAAGAAAACCTAATGTTTTAAAACTCTCGTGTGCTATACCAAGAGATGACACTAATCACCAGAAAAACTTAAGCTAATTCTGGAACTAGCCAACATTAATGGAGATACTAAAATGGGAGTAGTAGGATGAGGTCTCTGAATGTTTTTCATTGCCTTGAACTTTACTTTTAGAACTTGGTAGTTTATCTATTTCATGTTTATTCTAAAACTGGATTTTTCAAAATTAATTTTTTCAATTCTTTTTTGTATTACTGGTAGCAGCCTTAATCCTAAGTGCCCCGTACTGAAACATTTATATAAGTTACTGTGGTAGATATTTGAGTGTACCTTTCAGATGTGGTCTGCAGACAGCCTCTAGCTATCAGCTCCTTCTGTCTCAGCTGCAGAGAACCACCTATGTGGAGGTTAGGCCCTTCCCAGGGCAGCCCACTTCTACTGACTGAGCAAAGTGGCAGTATAAAGACCTGGCCATTTGGGCTCTATGCAGAATTTTTTTTTATTGAGATATAAATGACATATAACATTGTATTAGTTTTAGTCATATGGTATAATTATCTGATACATGTTTATATTGCGAAATGATTACCGTGAGTTTAGTTAACATCCATTACAGCACATAATAACAATTTTTTTCCTTGTGATGAGAACTTTTAAGATCTACTCTCTTAGCAACTTTTAAATATACAAAACTGTATTGTTAACTGTAGTCACCATGCTGTATATTACATTCCCAGGACTTATTTATCTTACAACTGGAAGTTTGTACCTTTGCACCACCTTGACTCATTTCTCCCATTTTCCCACACACCCCCCTACCCCCCCCCCACACACACCTGCTTCTGGTAATCACAAATCTGTTCTCTGTATCCATGAGTTTTTTTTTTAAATTTTAACTTATTTTTTAAGATTCCACATATAAGTGACATTATAAGTATTTGTCTTTCTCTGACTGTCTTATTTCACTTACCCTCCATATCCATCCATGTTGCCACAGATGGCAGGATTTCCTTCATTTTTATGGCTGAATAATATCTCGTTGTGTATATACACTATATTTTCTTTATCCATTCATTCATCCATGGACACTTAGTTTGTTTCCATGTCTTGGCTATTGGAAATAATGCTGCAATCTATATGGGGATGCAGGTATCTTTTAGAGACAGTGATTCTGTTTCTGTTAGATAAGTACCCAGAAATGGAATTGCTAGACCATATGGCAGTTCTAATTTTTATTTTTTGAGGAGCCTCCATACTGTTTTCCACAGTGGCTGCACCAATTTACATTCCCACCAACAGTGTACAAGGTTTCCCTTTTCTCTACCTCCTTGCCAACACTTGTTATTTCTTGTCTTTTTGATAATAGCCATTCTAACATGCATGAAGCGATACCTAATTATGGTTTTGATTTGCATTTCCCTGATGATTAGTGATGTTGAGCATCTTTTCATGTGCCTGTTGGCTTTCCATATGTCTTCTTTGGAAAAATCTCTATTCAGATATTCTGCCTATTTTTAAACTAGATTGTTTCTTGCTTCCTTTTTCTGCTGATTTGTATGAGTTTAAATACTTTTTAGATATTTACCCCTTATCAGATACATAATTTGCAAATATTTTCTCCCATTCCATAGGTTGCCTTTTCATTTTGTTGATGGTTTCGTTTGCTGTGCAGAAGTCTTTTAGTTTGATATAGTCCTACTTGTTTATTTTTGCTTTTTTGCCTTTCTGGTTAGTGTCAAATCCAAAAAGTCATTGTCACAACTGATGTCAAGGAGCTTACCTCCTATGTTTTCTTCTAGGAGTTTTAAGGTTTCAGGTCTTCTGTTCAAGTCTTTAATCTATTTTGGGTTAATTTTTGTGTATGGTGTAAGATAGGGCTTCATTCTCTTGCATGTGTCTGTCTAGTTTTACCAACACAATTTATTGAAGAGATTATCCATTCTCCATTGTATATTCTTGTCTCCTTTGTTGTAAATTAATTGACCATACATAGGAGAGTTTACTTTTGGGCTTTTGGTTCTGTTCCATTGACCTATGTTTCCATTTTTGTGCCAGTACCATACTGTTTCAATTACTGTAGCTTTGTAATACGGTTTGAAAACAAGAAGCATGTTACCTCCAGCTTTGTTCTTCTTTCTTAAGATTGCTTTGGCTATTCCAGGTCTTTTGTGGTTTTATATAAATTTTAGGATTATTTATTCTAGTTCTGTGAAAAATGCCATTGGTATTTTGATAGGAATTGCCTTGAATCTGTAAATTGATTTGGATAGTATGGACATTTTAATATCAGTTCTTCCAATCCATGAACCTGGAATATTTTTCCATTTGTTTGTGTCTTCTATTTCTTTCATCAGTGTTTTATAGGCTTCAGTGTACAGATCTTTCACCTCATTGGTTAAGTTTATTCCTAGCTATTTTATTCATTTTGATGTAATTGTCAATGGATTGTTTTCTTAATTTCTCTTCATAATAACTTATTAGCGTATAAAAATGCAACTGATTTTTATGTATTGATTTGGTATCCTGCAACTTACTGAATTCGTTGATTAGTTCTAACTTTTTTTGGTGGACTCTTTAAGGTTTTCTATATATAATGTCATGTCATCTGCAAATAGAACCAGTTTTACTTCTTCTTTCCTTCCTTCCAAGCCTATACTGAATAAATGTGACAAGAGTGGGCATCCTTGTCTTATTCCTGATCTTAGAGAAAAAACTTTATGTTTTTCACTGTTGAATATGATATTAGCTGCAGGCTTGTCACATATGGCCTTTATTACGTTAATGCATGTTCCCTCTATACCCACCTTTTTGAGTTTTTTCATAAATAAATGTTGAATTTTGTCAAATACTTTTTCTGCGTCTATTAAAATGATCATATGATTCTTATCCTTCATTTTGTTAATGTGGTTTATAACATTGATTTGCAGATAGTGAACCATCCTTGAATCCCTGGAATAAATCCCACTTGATCATGGTGTATGGTCTTTTTAATGTATTGTTGACTTAGTTTGCTAATATTTTGTTCAGAATTTTTGCATCCATCTTCATCAGGGGTATTGGCCTGTAAATTTCTTTCCTTGTAGTGTCCTTGTCTGGTTTTGGTATCAGGGTAATGATGGTATCATAGAATGAGTCTGGAAGTGTTGCCTCCTGTTCTCTTTATTAGAAGAATTTGAGAAAGATTGGTATTAATTTTTCTTTAAATGTTTGGTAGAATTCACCACTGAAGCCACCTGGGTGAGGACTTCTGTTTGTTGGTAGGTTTGATTATTTTTTTTTTAATGTTGTGGCTGACTTGGTTTTTTCCCTACATGTTTTTTGGATTTTGGGTTTTTTTGTTTTAATTTATTTATTTTTTTAATTTTGGCTGTGTTGGGTCTTCGTTTCTGTGCGAGGGCTTTCTCCAGTTGTGGCAAGCAGGGGCCACTCTTCATCGTGGTGCGCGGGCCTTTCACTGTCGCGGCTTCTCTTGTTGCGGGGCACAGGCTCCAGACACGCAGGCTCAGTAGTTGTGGCTCATGGGCTTAGTTGCTCCACGGCATGTGGGATCTTCCCAGACCAGGGCTCGAGCCTGTGTCCCCTGCATTGGCAGGCAGATTCTCAACCACTGCGCCACCAGGGAAGCCCAGGTTTGATTATTGATTCAATCTCCTTACTAATAATTGGTCCGTTCAGATTTTCTGTTAATTCATGATTCAGTCTTGGTACGTTCTATGTTTCTAGAAATTTATCCATTTCTTGTAGATAGTCCAATTTGTTAGCATATAATTTTCATAGTAGTCTCTTATGATCCTCTGTATTTCTGAGGTATCAATTGTAACATCTCCTCTTTCATTTCTGATTTTATTTATTTGAGTCTTCTCTCTTCTGTTCGTAATGAGTCTGGCTAATGATCTATTTTGTTTATCTTATCAAAGAACCAGCTCTCAGTTTCACTGATCTTTTCTGTTGTCTCTTTAGTCTCAATTTCATTTATTTCTACTCTGACCTTCGTTACTTTCTTCCTTCTACCAACTTTTGTCTTAGTTTCTCCTTTTTCTAGTTCCTTGAGATACAAAGTTAGGTTGTTTGATATTTTCTTTTTTCTTCATGTAGGGGTTTATCCATATGAATTTCCCTCTTAAAACTGCTACTACTGTATCCAATAAGTTTTGGTATATTGTATTTCCATTTTCATTTGTCTCAAGATATTTTTTTAATTTCTTTTCAACCCACTGGTTGTTCAGTAGCATGCTATTTAATCTCCACATATTTGTGAATTTTCCAGTTTTCTTCTTGTAATTGATTTCTAGTTTCACACCACTGCTGTTGGAAAAGATACTTGATATGATTTCAATCGTCTTAGATTTAAGATGTGTTTTGTGGTCTAATACATGATCTATACTGGAGAATGTTCCATGTGTAAATGAGAAGTATGTGTATTCTATTGCTTTTGAATGGAATGTTGTGTAAGCGTATGTTAAGTCCATCTGGTCTAACATATTATTTAAGTCTAATGTTTCCTCGTTGATTTTCTGTTTGATATTCTATATCTATCCATTGACGAAAGTGGGGTGTTGAAGTCCCTTACTATTACTGTTATTGCTGTCTTTTTTTCCCTTTTGTGTCATTAATATTATATATTTAGGTGCTCCTTTTTGGGGTGCATAAATATTTACAAATGTTACATTCTCTTGTTGGATTGACTGCTTTATAATTATATAATGACCTTCTTTGTCTCTTATTACAATCTTTGTCTTAAAGTCTATCTTGTATTATATATTACCTCAGCTTTCTTTTGGTTTCCGTTTGCATGGCATGCCTTTTTGCATCCCTTCATTTTCAGTCTGTATGTGTCCTTAAAACTGAAGTGACTCTCTCACTTAAGGCAGAATATATAAATTGGGTCCTGTCCATTGACCTTTTATAAGTCCCAATGAGGTCCATTTATCATAGAATAATATATTTAATAATATAAATGCAATTCACCATGATCATTGTTATGAAGAATAAGAAATATCAAAACAATTCCTATATTTATTTGGCTATTGTTATTCAAGGAAGTGATTTTTTAAAAAGAAAAGTCTGATCAAATAACTTATTGTTAAACTCTAGAAGGAAACAAGTGAAGAAGTCGCTTCTCCATTCACTGTTCTCTCCTTTGCTCACTGTGCTCCAGCCACACTGCCTTTCTTGCAAGCTTTCTAACACGCTGGAGACACTATCCTTGAACCTTTGTTCTGGAGGTTTCTTCTGTGGGTCTAGATGTGGTCAATCCAGGTTGCATCACAGCCCCTGAATGAATTTTGTAAGAATTTCTCTCCCTCTCACTGTCTTTGTATCTCTTTTTTCTTTTCTAATTTATTTTTATAATGGGGTAGAGCTGATTTTCAATGCTGTGTTTCTTTCTTCTGTACATCCACTTGATTCACTTACAGAGAGACATCAATCAATTCCTTTTCAGATTCTTACCAGTCTTCTATATTCTATTCTGGTGACGAAAGTGTGCTCACTAAAGTGCTTTGAGCTATAGAGTAGGTCTTGTCGATTACCTATTTGGGCTATGGAATGGTATCTATGCTAATTTCAACCTCCTGATTTATGCCTCACACCACCCCAGCTTTCCCCTTTAGCAGCCATAAGTGTGTTTTCTAAATGTGTGACGCTGTTTCTGTTTTGTCATTTAGTTCATGTGTAGCCATTTTTAGATTTCACCTATAAGTGATATCTTATGATAAGTCTCTTTTACTGTCTGACTTATATCACTTAGAATGATTGTACCTAAGTCCACCCGAGTTGCTGCAACTGGCCTTCTTTCATTCATGTCATGGCTGAGAAATATTCCATTTTACCTAAGTACCGCATCTCCTTAATCCATTTTTTCCTTCCAAGGTCATTTACATTGTATGCCAGTCGAGGCTCTTGTAAACAGAGCAGCCCTAAACTTTGGGGTGCCTCTGTTTTGTTCATTTTTAGTTTTCCCAATTTATACGCCCATGAGTGGAAGTGCCCTATGCTCTCTAGCTGTGTTTTTCAGATGTTTTGGGAAACACCATACACTTCTCCAGAGTGGCCGTTGGCAATTTACATCCCGCCCATCAGCGTAACAAGGCTCCCTTTTCTCTCTGGCCTGTCCTGCATTTCTGGTTTTTACACTTTTTCAGGATGGCCCTTTTGACCGATGGGAAGTGAGACATTTTTGTAGTGCTGATTTGCATTTCCCGCTTGCTTGATTGGCCAAAAAGGGGGTATGCGTCTTTTCCTGAATTCAGGAAAAAACGCATACGCCCTTTTTGGCCAAGTGCATCATTGTCGACGTTTTGCCGCATTTCATGTGCTTTAAAGGCGAGTCGAATCTACCTCCTGAAATCTGTTTCCTGCAGTTCTGCCTTACTTTCAAATCCTCTTCGTTGCCTTCCCTCAATATATTTTTGGACGATAGTTATCATTTATAACTCTGCAGGTTTGTGAATTGCAGTGCCCCTGAGCTCCATTTTTCAACTCGCTTTTTTGGGAGCTGGCCGCAAAACCGCAGGATTGCTTCAGGCCCTATTCTGGTTCTGAGGAGCAGGCTGAGCCTGTGGTTAATTCTTCCTGATGGCAGATTAGATTGACCTGTGCCGGTCCGAACACCTAGAGCTAGTCTCTCATTGGTTCCCCCTTTTCCCGTTCATCCTCAGGACAAATTGCAAACTGTACGAAAGAGGAGGTTAAAGGTGCTGATTCTCCAAGTGGGGAGATTGTTAGGAAAGCAGCTGGAATGGCGAACCCGAGCACCAGGAGATGAGAAATGAGGTGCATTTTAGAAACCTTTCCCGATCACACGGTGTACCATCCTCTGGGTTTCCCATGCATGTTTTCGCTGTAGGAAGATTCCCTTGAACCTGGAGATTTGGGACCCATGCAATGGGTACCACGCAGTATTACTTTAAAGGGTCTGCATTTGCTCCCCCAACCTCACCAATCCTCTCAGCCCCTAGAGTGTCCACCCTTATGTCACATCCAGCTGTGGGTCTAGATATGGTCAGTCCAGGTTGCATCACAGCCCCTGAACGAATTTTGTAAGAATTTCTCTCTCTTTCACTATCTTTGTTTTTTTTTTTTTTTTGTAACTTATTTTTATAGAAGGATTTAGCTGATTTTCACTGCAGTGTTTATGCTGCTTTACACCCACTTGATTCACTTACAGGGAGATATCAATATATAGGTTTTAAGATTCTTACTAGTCAGATATATTCTTGGGTGGTAAATAGGGGGTGTTGAGTCCAGTTCACTGAGCAAGGAGTAGGTCTTGTCTGTTACATATTTAGTTTATGGAATGGTATCTGTGCTAATTTCAAACCCTTGTTTTATGCATCACCCCACCTCACCTTTCCCGTTAAGCAGCCATAGTGTGTTTTCTAAATGTGTGACTCTGTTCTGTTTTGTAATTCAGTTCATGTGAAGCGATTTTTACATTCCCTCTATAAGTGATATCTTATGATAAGTGTCTTTTTCTGTGTGACTTATTTCACTTAAAATCATCGTACCTAAATCCACTCATCATGCTGCTACTAGCCTTATGACATTGATTTCATGGCTGAGTGATATTCCATTGTACATAAGTACCACAGCTTCTTTATCCATTTTTCTCTTTCCTGGGATATTTAAGTTGTAGTGAAGTGGAGATTCTTGTAAAAAGAGCAGCCCTAAACTTTGGGGTGCCTGTGTCTTGTTGATTTGAAGTTTTCCCAATTTATATGCCCATGAGTGGAAGTGTCCTATGCTCTCTAGCTGTGTTTTGTAGATGTTTTGGGAAACACCATACACTTCTCCAGAGTGACCGTTGGGAATTTACATCCCGCCCATCAGCATAACAAGGTTCCCATTTCTCCCTGGCCTGTCCTGCATTTCTGGTTTTTATACTTTTTTAGGATGGCCCTTTTGACTGCTGAGAAGTGAGACTTCTTAGTAGTGCTGATTTGCATTTCCTGCTTCTGCAGCATGTGGGATGTTCCCGAACCAGGGATCGAACCTGTGTCCCCTGTATTGGCAGGCGGATTCTTAACCACGGTGCCACCAGGCAAGCCCCCATGTAAATTATTACAGAGCGTTCAGTAGACCTCCCTTGTTATATGGTCGTTCTTTTTGGCACATGTGTTTAATATGTATTTGTATACGTATGGTAACCCTAATCTTAATGTATCCATTCCTCCCACCTTTCCTTTGAGATAACCGTGGTTTGTTTTCTAAGTCTGTGAGAGTCTTTCTCTGTGGAAATATGTTCATATGTGTCAGTTGTTAGGTAACACCTAGAAGTGATATCACAGGATATTTGTCGTCTGCTTTCCGACTTACCTCATATTCTGTGATTATCTCTAAGCTCATCTAAGGTCCTGCAAAGAGCAGTGTTTCATTCTTTTCCATGGCGAATATTCCACCGTGTCCATGGACCACTTCTTCTTTTTATATTCACCTGTGGATGGGCATTTTGGTTACTTCCAAGTCTTGGCTATGCTAAATATTGATGCAGTACAGTATTGCCAGCCTGTGTCTTTGGGATTCTGGTCTTCTCAGGGGTTAGGCCCAGCAGTGGGCCTACTAGATCATATGGTAGTTCAGTTTTTAGCTTTCAACGCACCTCCATTCTGTTCTCACTACTGGCTGTTACCAGTTTACATCCACCAGCAACTAGAGGGTACACGGATCTCTAAAGCCCCTTCAGGATTTATTGTTTGTAGACTTTTTACTGATGGCATTTTGAGTGTTGCGTGGTGATACCTTTTTGTAGTTTCAATTTGCATGCATCTAATAATTCCCGATATTGAGCTTTTATCTACGTCCATTTTCCTTTTTTTTTCTTTTAAGTGAAACACAGAAACTTACCTCTTCAAATTGTTTCCTTGAAAAATGTGCCATGTTCTGAATTCCTGTGGCCATTACCTGCACCAGGACATTTTTTGAGGGCAGGTGTCATTTACAGCCCTGTAGTAATTGTGAATATTACATGAACATTAGCTCTGTATTTAAAGCTGCTGTTGCAGGAAACGGCCACAAGGAGGCAGCATTTCTATATTCCCAACTCTGGTTACTAGGGCAACATAGCCTTCCTGGAAGTCCTGTTTGTAGGTTGTAAAGTAGAGTGGAATGTGCCAGGACAAACCCCCAAAAACTATGTCTACTTATTTGTTGTTGGTATTCTTAGTTAAATTTTCATTTTTCTCAGAGCAAATTTGATTGCAATGTTGTGTTTGCTCTAGGTGTACAGAGTCTCTTTCATTGATACATATATCTTTTCATGTTTGGATCCCGTTCCATATAGGTTATACAGAATGTTGTGTAGACCTCTCTTGGTATTTGGTATGTCTTTGATAATTATATATTTTATAAGTATTAGCATATGTCTGTTGAACCCAATATCCTCCGTTATACATTCCTCACACCTTTCCATTTGGTTAACCACAAGCTTGTTTTCTGAACACGTGAGTGTCCTTCTCTGTGGAAATAGGTTCATTCCTATCAATTTTTAGATAACACCTATACATGATACCATAGGATATGTGTCTCTCACTTTCTGACTTACTTCAAGTTGTGTGATTATCTGTAGCCTCATCTATGGTGCTGCAAACGGCACTGTTTCATTATTTTCTGTGTCTAATATTGCATTGTGTACATGGACCACTTTTTCATCCATTCATCTGATGATGGACATTTTTGTGGCTTCCATGTCTTGGTTATTGTAAATACTGCTGCAATACACGATTTTCCATCCCGTGTTTTTTGGTTCTGGCTTTCACAGGTTACAGGCCCAATAGTGGGCCTTCCAGATCATATGGTGACTCAATTTTTACCTTTAAACGCACTGGCATTCTACTCCTATTATTGGCTGTTACCAGTTTACATCCCACTTAGACCAAGAGGTTACGCTATTCTCCACAACTTCTTCAACACCTATAGTTTGTTGACTTTTTGCTGATGGTCATTCTGACTGGTGTGAGGTGATACCTTTGTGTAGATTGGATTTCAATGAGTCTAATAATTCCTGAAGTTTTGTGTTTATCAATGTCCTTTTCATTTTTTTTAAGATTGAGCGAAACTTACAACTTCATATTGCCTTCTTGAAAAATTTGCTGCGTTTGGATTTCTTTGGCCATTTCCTACCCCAGGACATTTTTTGAGGGCATGAGTCATTTATAGCCCTGCAGTCCTTGTGAATATTAGTGACCATTAGCAGTAGATTTAAAGCTGCTGTTTGAGGAAACAGCCTTAGAGTGGCAGCATTTCTACGTTGCCAACTCTGCTTGCTAGGGAAACAGAACCTTGCTGCAAGTTGTGCTTTTAGGTTGCAGATTAGAGTGGAATGTGCCAGGACAAAGCCCCATAAATTTTAGCTTCCTTAATTCTTGTTTGTGAATTTAAGTTGTAGTTTTGATCAGAGTAAATTTGATTGAAAAATGCCTTTTGTTTAAGGTGTACAGAATCTTGTTCATTTACACATATACATACATTTATTGATCTTTGGGTCTTTTTCCATGTAGGTTATTACAGAGTGTTGAGTAGACCACACTTGGTATTCCATAGGTCTTTGAGATTATATATTTTATATGTATTAGTATATGTGTGTTAAGCCCAATATCCTAATTTATCCATTCCTCACACCTTTTCTTTGGCTTAACCATAAGTTTGTCTTCTCAATCTGAGATTGCCTTTCTCTATGGAAATATGTTCATTTTTATGAATTTTCAGATAACATAAGTGATATCATAGGGCATTTGTCTTTCGCATTCTGACTTACTTCACGTTGTGTGATTATCTCTAGGCTCCTCTGTGTTGCTGCATATGCCATTCTTTTATTTTTTGTCGTGACTGATATTCCATTCTGTCCATATACCACTTCTTCTTTGTCCATTCATCTGTTTATGGACCTTTTTTTTGCTTCCATGTCTTGGCTATTTCAATATTGCTGCAGTGCACGTTTGCCTGCCTCTGTCTTTCCGATTCTGCTGGTCTTAGGTTATAGGCCCAAAATGTGCCCTGCCGCATCATATGGTAGCTCAATTTTTACCTTTTCAAACAGCTCGATTCAGTTTGCGTTAGTACTGTTACCACTTTACATCCCACCAGCAGCTAGAAGGTACACAGTTCTCTAAAACCCCTTCAGCATTTATAGTTTGTAGACTTTTTGCTGATGATCATGACTGGTGTGAGCTGAAACCTTTTTGAATTGGAATTTGCATGTGGCTAATAATTCCTTATACTGAGCTTAAGGAATGTCCTTTTTTTTCCTTTTTTTTTAAAGAGTGAATACAACTTCTCTCCTCTTATAGACTTCTTGAAAAATTTCTCATGTGTTGAATTTTCTTGCCTATTCCCTACCGCAGGGCATTTTTTGAGGGCCTGTGTCATTTACAGCCCTGCAGTCCTTGTGACTATATAAGCAACCATTGGCACTGGGTTTAAAGCTGCTGTTGTGGGAAACAGCCACAAGGCGGCAGCATTATTACGTTCTCAACTCTTGTTATTAGGGCAACAGAGTCTTCCTGGAGGTAGTGTTCCGAGGTTGTAAATGAGAGTGGAATATGCTGGGACAAGCCCCCAGAAGTTTATGTCTCCTCACTTATGTTTATTTTTTAAATGTAATTTCTATTTCTGATCAGAGGAAATTTGATTAGAGTGTTTTGATTGTCTGGCTGTACAGAATCAGCTCAATGATTCATAAATATGTCTGTTCATCTTCGGATCCTGTTAGCATGTATGTGATTACGAATATATATTTTAAAGGTATTGGTGATTATATAATTCATATAGTTTATCTGTTATATGTTTATATACATTTAACATACATTAGTTCATGTATCTTAACACCATAGTCCTAATTTACCCATCCTCCCACCTTTCATTTTGGCTAACCAGTAGTTTATTTGATAAGTCTGTGAGTGTCTTTTTTTGTAGAAATATGTTCATTGGTAGCAATCTTAGGATAACATGTATAAATGATATCATAGGATATTTGTCATACCGTTTTGACTTACTTAACCTTATATGTTTATTTCTAGGCTCAAATGTTGTCCTGAAAACGGCATTGTTCATTTTTTTCCCGAGTCTACTATTCCATTCTGTCCATATATAACTTCTTGTTTGTCCATTAATCTCTTTATGGACCTTTTGTTTGCATCCATGTCTTGGCTATTTCAATATTGCTGCAGTGCACATTTGCCTGCCTCTGTCTTTCCGATTCTTGTGGTCTTAGGTTATAGGCCCAAAAGGTGCCCTGCCGCATCATATGGTAGCTCAATTTTTACCTTTGTAGCAGCTCCATTCAGTTTTCGTTAGTGCTGTTACCACTTTACATCCCACCAGCAGCTAGAAGGTACACATTTTTCTAAAACCCCTTAAGCATTTATAGTTTGTAGTCTTTTTGCTGATGGTCATGACTGGTGTGAGCTGAAACCTTTTTGAATTTGAATTTGCATGTGGCTAATAATTCCTTATACTGAGCTTTAAGCATATCCTTTTTTTCTTTTCCTTTTTTTGATAAAGAGTGAGTACAACTTCCCTCTTCATATTGACTTCTTGAAAAATTTCTCATGTGTTGAATTTTCTTGCCTATTCCCCACTCCAGGGCATTTCTTGAGGGCAGGTGTCATTTAGAGGCCTGCAATCCTTGTGACTATGAAGCAACCATTAGCAGTGGGTTTAAAGCTGCTGTTGTGGGAAACAGCCACAAGGCGGCAGCATTATTACATTCTCAATTCTTGTTACTAGGGCAACAGAGTCTTCCTGGAGGGTAGTGTTCCGAGGTTGTAAATTAGAGTGGAATGTGCTGGGACAAGCCCCCAGAACTTTATGTCTCCTTACTTATGTTTGTTTTTTAAATTTAATTTCTATTTCTTATCGGAGTAAATTTGATTAGAGTGTTTTGATTGTCTGGCTGTACAGAATCTGCTCAATGATTCATACATATGTCTGTTCATCTTCGGATCCTGTTAGCATGTATAGAATTACAGAATGTATATTTTAAAGGTATTGTGATTATATAATTTATATAGTTTATATGTTATTTGTTTATATACATTTAACAAACATTACTATATGTATCTTAAGCCCATAGTCCTAATTTACCCATCCTCCCACCTTTCATTTTGGCTAACCATTAGTTTATTTGATAAGTCTGTGAGTGTCTTTTTTTGTGGAAATATGTTCATTGGTAGCAATCTTAAGATAACATGTATAAATGATATCATAGGATATTTGTCATACCTTTTTGACTTACTTAACTTTATATGATTATTTCTAGGCGCAACTGTAGTCCTGACCACGGCATTGTTTATTTTTTTTCCGAGGCTACTATTCCATTCTGTCCATATACCACTTCTTTTTGTCCATTCATTTGTTTATGGATCTTTTTTTCCTTCCATTTCTTGGCTATTTCAATATTGCTGCAGTGCACATTTGCCTGCCTCTGTCTTTCCGATTCTGGTGGTCTTAGTTAATAGGCTCAAAAGGTGCCCTGTCGCATCATATGGTAGCTCAGTTTTTACCTTGTAAAGCAGCTCCATTCCGTTTTTGTTAGTGCTGTTACCGCTTTAGATCCCACCAGAGCTAGGAGGTACAGACTTCTCTAAAACCCCTTCAGCATTTATAGTTTGTAGAATTTTTGCTGATGGTCATGACTGGTGTGAGCTGAAACCTTTTTGAATTGGAATTTCCGTGTGGCTAATAATTCCTTATACTGAGCTTTAGGCATCCCCTTTTTCTTGTTTTCCTTTTTTTGTTAAAGAGTGAGTACAACTTCCCTCTTCATATTGACTTCTTGAAAAATTTCTCATGTGTAGAATTTTCTTGCCTATTCCCTACCCCAGGGCCTTTTTTGAGGGCAGGTGTCATTTAGAGCCCTGCAGTCCTTGTGACTCTTAAGCAACCATTAGCACTGGGTTTAAAGCTGCTGTTGTGGGAAACAGCCACAAGGCGGCAGCATTATTACGTTCTCAAATCTCGTTACTAGGGCAACAGAGTCTTCCTGGAGGTAGAGTTCCGAGGTTGTAAACTAGAGTGGAATGTGCTGGGACAAGCCCCCAGAACTTTATGTCTCCTTACTTCTGTTTGTTTTTAAAATTTAATTTCTATTTCTTATCGGAGTAAATTTGATTAGAGTGTTTTGATTGTCTGGCTGTACAGAATCTGCTCAATGATTCATACATATGTCTGTTCATCTTCAGATCCTGTTAGCATGTATGTGATTACAGAATGTATATTTTAAAGGTATTGTGATTATATAATTTATATAGTTTATATGTTATATGTTTATATATATTTAGCAAACATTACTATATGTATGTTAACGCCATATTCCTAATTTACCCATCCTCCCACCTTTCATTTTGGCTAACCATTAGTTTATTTGATAAGTCTGTGAGTGTCGTTTTTTGTGGAAATATGTTCATTGGTAGCAATCTTAGGATAACATGTATAAATGATATCATAGGATATTTGTCATACCCTTTTTTTTTTAATTAATAGCTACTTTATTTATTTATTTATTTATTTATCTATTTATTTAGGTGTGTTGGGTCTTCGTTTCGTGCGAGGGCTTTCTCTAGTTGCGGCCAGCGGGGGCCACTCTTCATTGCGGTGCGCGGGCCTCTCACTATCGTGGCCCCTCCCGTTGCGTGTCACAGGCTCCAGATGCGCAGGCTCAGCAGTTGTGGCTCACGGTCCCAGTTGCTCCGTGGCACGTGGGATCCTCCCAGACCAGGGCTCGAACCCGCGTCCCCTGCATTAGCAGGCAGATTCTCAACCACTGCGCCGCCAGGGAAGCTCCTGTCATACCCTTTTGACTTACTTAACCTTATATGATTATTTCTAGGCTCAACTGTAGTCCTGAAAACGGCATTGTTCATTTTGTTCCCGAAGCTTCTATTCCATTTGGTACGTATACCACTTCGTCTTTGTCCATTCATCTGTTTATGGACCTTTTTTTTGCTTCCATGTCTTGGCTATTTCAATATTGCTGCAGTGCACATTTGCCTGCCTCTGTCTTTCCGATTCTGGTGGTCTTAGTTAATAGGCTCAAAAGGTGCCCTGTCGCATCATATGGTAGCTCAGTTTTTACCTTGTAAAGCAGCTCCATTCCGTTTCTGTTACTGCTGTTACCACTTTAGATCCCACCAGAGCTAGGAGGTACAGAGTTCTCTAAAACCCCTTCTGCATTTATAGTTTGTGGACTTTTTGCTGATGGCCATTTGACCTGTGTGAGCTGAAACCTTTTTGGAGGTTGGATAGGCATGTGGCTAATAATTCCTTATACTGAGCTTTAGGCATCCCCTTTTTCTTCTTTTCCTTTTTTTGTTAAAGAGTGAGTACAACTTCTCTCTTCATATTGACTTCTTGAAAAATTTCTCATGTGTTGAATTTTCTTGCCTATTCCCTACCCCAGGGCCTTTTTTGAGGGCAGGTGTCATTTAGAGCCCTGCCGTCCTTGTGACTCGTAAGCAACCATTAGCACTGGGTTTAAATCTGCTGTTGTGGGAAACAGCCACAAGGCGGCAGCATTATTACGTCCTCAACTCTTGTTACTAAGGCAACAGAGTCTTCCTGGAGGTAGTGTTCCGAGGTTGTAAATTAGAGTGGAATGTGCTGGGAGAAGCCCCGAGAAGTTTATGTCTCCTTATTTATGTTTGTTTTTTAAATTTAATTTCTCTTTCTTATCGGAGTAAATTTGATTAGAGTGTTTTGATTGTCTGGCTGTACAGAATCTGCTCAATGATTCATACATGTGTCTGTTCATCTTCGGATCCTGTTAGCATGTATGTGATTACAGAATGTATATTTTAAAGGTATTGTGATTATATAATTTATATAGTTTATATGTTATATGTTTATATACATTTAACAAACATTACTATATGTATGTTAACGCCATAGTCCTAATTTACCCATCCTCCCACCTTTCATTTTGACTAACCATTAGTTTATTTGATAAGTCTGTGTCTTTTTTTGTGGAAATATGTTCATTGGTAGCAATCTTAGGATAACATGTATAAATGATATCACAGGATATTTGTCATACCCTTTTTTTTTAAATTAATAGCTACTTTATTTATTTATTTATCTATTTATTTAGCTGTGTTGGGTCTTCGTTTCGTGCGAGGGCTTTCTCTAGTTGCGGCAAGCGGGGGCCACTCTTCATTGCGGTGCGCGGGCCTCTCACTATCGTGGCCCCTCCCGTTGTGGGGCACAGGCTCCAGATGTGCAGGCTCAGCAGTTGTGGCTCACGGTCCCAGTTGCTCCGTGGCACGTGGGATCCTCCCAGAGCAGGGCTCGAACCCGCGTCCCCTGCATTAGCAGGCAGATTCTCAACCACTGCACCACCAGGGAAGCCCCTGTCATACCCTTTTGACTTACTTAACCTTATATGATTATTTCTAGGCTCAACTGTAGTCCTGAAAACGGCATTGTACATTTTGTTCCCGAGGCTTCTATTCCATTTGGTACGTATACCACTTCGTCTTTGTCCATTCATCTGTTTATGGACCTTTTTTTTGCTTCCATGTCTTGGCTATTTCAATGTTGCTGCAGTGCACATTTGCCTGCCTCTGTCTTTCCGATTCTGGTGGTCTTAGGTTATAGGCCCAAAAGGTGCCCTGACGCATCATATGGTAGCTCAGTTTTTACCTTTGTAGCAGCTCCATTCAGTTTTCGTTAGTGCTGTTACCACTTTACATCCCACCAGCAGCTAGAAGGTACACATTTTTCTAAAACCCCTTAAGCATTTATAGTTTGTAGTCTTTTTGCTGATGGTCATGACTGGTGTGAGCTGAAACCTTTTTGAATTTGAATTTGCATGTGGCTAATAATTCCTTATACTGAGCTTTAAGCATATCCTTTTTTTCTTTTCCTTTTTTTGATAAAGAGTGAGTACAACTTCCCTCTTCATATTGACTTCTTGAAAAATTTCTCATGTGTTGAATTTTCTTGCCTATTCCCCACTCCAGGGCATTTCTTGAGGGCAGGTGTCATTTAGAGGCCTGCAATCCTTGTGACTATGAAGCAACCATTAGCAGTGGGTTTAAAGCTGCTGTTGTGGGAAACAGCCACAAGGCGGCAGCATTATTACGTTCTCAATTCTTGTTACTAGGGCAACAGAGTCTTCCTGGAGGGTAGTGTTCCGAGGTTGTAAATTAGAGTGGAATGTGCTGGGACAAGCCCCCAGAACTTTATGTCTCCTTACTTATGTTTGTTTTTTAAATTTAATTTCTATTTCTTATCGGAGTAAATTTGATTAGAGTGTTTTGATTGTCTGGCTGTACAGAATCTGCTCAATGATTCATACATATGTCTGTTCATCTTCGGATCCTGTTAGCATGTATGGAATTACAGAATGTATATTTTAAAGGTATTGTGATTATATAATTTATATAGTTTATATGTTATTTGTTTATATACATTTAACAAACATTACTATATGTATCTTAAGCCCATAGTCCTAATTTACCCATCCTCCCACCTTTCATTTTGGCTAACCATTAGTTTATTTGATAAGTCTGTGAGTGTCTTTTTTTGTGGAAATATGTTCATTGGTAGCAATCTTAAGATAACATGTATAAATGATATCATAGGATATTTGTCATACCTTTTTGACTTACTTAACTTTATATGATTATTTCTAGGCGCAACTGTAGTCCTGACCACGGCATTGTTTATTTTTTTTCCGAGGCTACTATTCCATTCTGTCCATATACCACTTCTTTTTGTCCATTCATTTGTTTATGGATCTTTTTTTCCTTCCATTTCTTGGCTATTTCAATATTGCTGCAGTGCACATTTGCCTGCCTCTGTCTTTCCGATTCTGGTGGTCTTAGTTAATAGGCTCAAAAGGTGCCCTGTCGCATCATATGGTAGCTCAGTTTTTACCTTGTAAAGCAGCTCCATTCCGTTTTTGTTAGTGCTGTTACCGCTTTAGATCCCACCAGAGCTAGGAGGTACAGACTTCTCTAAAACCCCTTCAGCATTTATAGTTTGTAGAATTTTTGCTGATGGTCATGACTGGTGTGAGCTGAAACCTTTTTGAATTGGAATTTCCGTGTGGCTAATAATTCCTTATACTGAGCTTTAGGCATCCCCTTTTTCTTGTTTTCCTTTTTTTGTTAAAGAGTGAGTACAACTTCCCTCTTCATATTGACTTCTTGAAACATTTCTCATGTGTTGAATTTTCTTGCCTATTCCCTACCCCAGGGCCTTTTTTGAGGGCAGGTGTCATTTAGAGCCCTGCAGTCCTTGTGACTCTTAAGCAACCATTAGCACTGGGTTTAAAGCTGCTGTTGTGGGAAACAGCCACAAGGCGGCAGCATTATTACGTTCTCAACTCTCGTTACTAGGGCAACAGAGTCTTCCTGGAGGTAGAGTTCCGAGGTTGTAAACTAGAGTGGAATGTGCTGGGACAAGCCCCCAGAACTTTATGTCTCCTTACTTCTGTTTGTTTTTTAAATTTAATTTCTATTTCTTATCGGAGTAAATTTGATTAGAGTGTTTTGATTGTCTGGCTGTACAGAATCTGCTCAATGATTCATACATATGTCTGTTCATCTTCAGATCCTGTTAGCATGTATGTGATTACAGAATGTATATTTTAAAGGTATTGTGATTATATAATTTATATAGTTTATATGTTATATATTTATATATATTTAGCAAACATTACTATATGTATGTTAACGCCATATTCCTAATTTACCCATCCTCCCACCTTTCATTTTAGCTAACCATTAGTTTATTTGATAAGTCTGTGAGTGTCTTTTTTTGTGGAAATATGTTCATTAGTAGCAATCTTAGGATAACATGTATAAATGATATCATAGGATATTTGTCATACCCTTTTTTTTTAATTAATAGCTACTTTATTTATTTATTTATTTATTTATCTATTTATTTAGGTGTGTTGGGTCTTCGTTTCGTGCGAGGGCTTTCTCTAGTTGCGGCCAGCGGGGGCCACTCTTCATTGCGGTGCGCGGGCCTCTCACTATCGTGGCCCCTCCCGTTGCGGGTCACAGGCTCCAGATGCGCAGGCTCAGCAGTTGTGGCTCACGGTCCCAGTTGCTCCGTGGCACGTGGGATCCTCCCAGACCAGGGCTCGAACCCGCGTCCCCTGCATTAGCAGGCAGATTCTCAACCACTGCGCCGCCAGGGAAGCTCCTGTCATACCCTTTTGACTTACTTAACCTTATATGATTATTTCTAGGCTCAACTGTAGTCCTGAAAACGGCATTGTTCATTTTGTTCCCGAAGCTTCTATTCCATTTGGTACGTATACCACTTCGTCTTTGTCCATTCATCTGTTTATGGACCTTTTTTTTGCTTCCATGTCTTGGCTATTTCAATATTGCTGCAGTGCACATTTGCCTGCCTCTGTCTTTCCGATTCTGGTGGTCTTAGTTAATAGGCTCAAAAGGTGCCCTGTCGCATCATATGGTAGCTCAGTTTTTACCTTGTAAAGCAGCTCCATTCCGTTTCTGTTACTGCTGTTACCACTTTAGATCCCACCAGAGCTAGGAGGTACAGAGTTCTCTAAAACCCCTTCTGCATTTATAGTTTGTGGACTTTTTGCTGATGGCCATTTGACCTGTGTGAGCTGAAACCTTTTTGGAGGTTGGATAGGCATGTGGCTAATAATTCCTTATACTGAGCTTTAGGCATCCCCTTTTTCTTCTTTTCCTTTTTTTGTTAAAGAGTGAGTACAACTTCTCTCTTCATATTGACTTCTTGAAAAATTTCTCATGTGTTGAATTTTCTTGCCTATTCCCTACCCCAGGGCCTTTTTTGAGGGCAGGTGTCATTTAGAGCCCTGCCGTCCTTGTGACTCGTAAGCAACCATTAGCACTGGGTTTAAATCTGCTGTTGTGGGAAACAGACACAAGGCGGCAGCATTATTACGTCCTCAACTCTTGTTACTAAGGCAACAGAGTCTTCCTGGAGGTAGTGTTCCGAGGTTGTAAATTAGAGTGGAATGTGCTGGGAGAAGCCCCGAGAAGTTTATGTCTCCTTATTTATGTTTGTTTTTTAAATTTAATTTCTCTTTCTTATCGGAGTAAATTTGATTAGAGTGTTTTGATTGTCTGGCTGTACAGAATCTGCTCAATGATGCATACATGTGTCTGTTCATCTTCGGATCCTGTTAGCATGTATGTGATTACAGAATGTATATTTTAAAGGTATTGTGATTATATAATTTATATAGTTTATATGTTTATATACATTTAACAAACATTACTATATGTATGTTAACGCCATAGTCCTAATTTACCCATCCTCCCACCTTTCATTTTGACTAACCATTAGTTTATTTGATAAGTCTGTGTCTTTTTTTGTGGAAATATGTTCATTGGTAGCAATCTTAGGATAACATGTATAAATGATATCATAGGATATTTGTCATACCCTTTTTTTTTAAATTAATAGCTACTTTATTTATTTATTTATCTATTTATTTAGCTGTGTTGGGTCTTCGTTTCGTGCGAGGGCTTTCTCTAGTTGCGGCAAGCGGGGGCCACTCTTCATTGCGGTGCGCGGGCCTCTCACTATCGTGGCCCCTCCCGTTGTGGGGCACAGGCTCCAGATATGCAGGCTCAGCAGTTGTGGCTCACGGTCCCAGTTGCTCCGTGGCACGTGGGATCCTCCCAGAGCAGGGCTCGAACCCGCGTCCCCTGCATTAGCAGGCAGATTCTCTATCACTGCGCCACCAGGGAAGCCCCTGTCATACCCTTTTGACTTACTTAACCTTATATGATTATTTCTAGGCTCAACTGTAGTCCTGAAAACGGCATTGTTCATTTTGTTCCCGAGGCTTCTATTCCATTTGGTACGTATACCACTTCGTCTTTGTCCATTCATCTGTTTATGGACCTTTTTTTTGCTTCCATGTCTTGGCTATATTAATGTTGTTGCAGTTCACATTTGCCTGCCTCTGTCTTTCCGATTCTGGTGGTCTTAGGTTATAGGCCCAAAAGGTGCCCTGCCGCATCATATGGTAGCTCAATTTTTACCTTTGTAGCAGCTCCATTCAGTTTTCGTTAGTGCTGTTACCACTTTACATCCCACCAGCAGCTAGAAGGTACACATTTTTCTAAAACCCCTTAAGCATTTATAGTTTGTAGGCTTTTTGCTGATGGTCATGACTGGTGTGAGCTGAAACCTTTTTGAATTTGAATTTGCATGTGGCTAATAATTCCTTATACTGAGCTTTAAGCATATCCTTTTTTTCTTTTCCTTTTTTTGATAAAGAGTGAGTACAACTTCCCTCTTCATATTGACTTCTTGAAAAATTTCTCATGTGTTGAATTTTCTTGCCTATTCCCCACTCCAGGGCATTTCTTGAGGGCAGGTTTCATTTAGAGGCCTGCAATCCTTGTGACTATGAAGCAACCATTAGCAGTGGGTTTAAAGCTGCTGTTGTGGGAAACAGCCACAAGGCGGCAGCATTATTACGTTCTCAATTCTTGTTACTAGGGCAACAGAGTCTTCCTGGAGGGTAGTGTTCCGAGGTTGTAAATTAGAGTGGAATGTGCTGGGACAAGCCCCCAGAACTTTATGTCTCCTTACTTATGTTTGTTTTTTAAATTTAATTTCTATTTCTTATCGGAGTAAATTTGATTAGAGTGTTTTGATTGTCTGGCTGTACAGAATCTGCTCAATGATTCATACATATGTCTGTTCATCTTCGGATCCTGTTAGCATGTATAGAATTACAGAATGTATATTTTAAAGGTATTGTGATTATATAATTTATATAGTTTATATGTTATTTGTTTATATACATTTAACAAACATTACTATATGTATCTTAGGCCCATAGTCCTAATTTACCCATCCTCCCACCTTTCATTTTGGCTAACCATTAGTTTATTAGATAAGTCTGTGAGTGTCTTTTTTTGTGGAAATATGTTCATTGGTAGCAATCTTAAGATAACATGTATAAATGATATCATAGGATATTTGTCATACCTTTTTGACTTACTTAACTTTATATGATTATTTCTAGGCGCAACTGTAGTCCTGACCACGGCATTGTTTATTTTTTTTCCGAGGCTACTATTCCATTCTGTCCATATACCACTTCTTTTTGTCCATTCATTTGTTTATGGATCTTTTTTTCCTTCCATTTCTTGGCTATTTCAATATTGCTGCAGTGCACATTTGCCTGCCTCTGTCTTTCCGATTCTGGTGGTCTTAGTTAATAGGCTCAAAAGGTGCCCTGTCGCATCATATGGTAGCTCAGTTTCTACCTTGTAAAGCAGCTCCATTCCGTTTCTGTTAGTGCTGTTACCACTTTAGATCCCACCAGAGCTAGGAGGTACAGACTTCTCTAAAACCCCTTCAGCATTTATAGTTTGTAGAATTTTTGCTGATTGTCATGACTGGTGTGAGCTGAAACCTTTTTGAATTGGAATTTCCGTGTGGCTAATAATTCCTTATACTGAGCTTTAGGCATCCCCTTTTTCTTGTTTTCCTTTTTTTGTTAAAGAGTGAGTACAACTTCCCTCTTCATATTGACTTCTTGACACATTTCTCATGTGTTGAATTTTCTTGCCTATTCCCTACCCCAGGGCCTTTTTTGAGGGCAGGTGTCATTTAGAGCCCTGCAGTCCTTGTGACTCTTAAGCAACCATTAGCACTGGGTTTAAAGCTGCTGTTGTGGGAAACAGCCACAAGGCGGCAGCATTATTACGTTCTCAACTCTCGTTACTAGGGCAACAGAGTCTTCCTGGAGGTAGAGTTCCGAGGTTGTAAACTAGAGTGGAATGTGCTGGGACAAGCCCCCAGAACTTTATGTCTCCTTACTTCTGTTTGTTTTTTAAATTTAATTTCTATTTCTTATCGGAGTAAATTTGATTAGAGTGTTTTGATTGTCTGGCTGTACAGAATCTGCTCAATGATTCATACATATGTCTGTTCATCTTCAGATCCTGTTAGCATGTATGTGATTACAGAATGTATATTTTAAAGGTATTGTGATTATATAATTTATATAGTTTATATGTTATATGTTTATATATATTTAGCAAACATTACTATATGTATGTTAACGCCATATTCCTAATTTACCCATCCTCCCACCTTTCATTTTGGCTAACCATTAGTTTATTTGATAGGTCTGTGAGTGTCTTTTTTTGTCGAAATATGTTCATTGGTAGCAATCTTAGGATAACATGTATAAAAGATATCATAGGATATTTGTCATACCCTTTTTTTTTTAATTAATAGCTACTTTATTTATTTATTTATTTATTTATCTATTTATTTAGGTGTGTTGGGTCTTCGTTTCGTGCGAGGGTTTTCTCTAGTTGCGGCCAGCGGGGGCCACTCTTCATTGCGGTGCGCGGGCCTCTCACTATCGTGGCCCCTCCCGTTGCGGGGCAGAGGCTCCAGATGCGCAGGCTCAGCAGTTGTGGCTCACGGTCCCAGTTGCTCCGTGGCACGTGGGATCCTCCCAGACCAGGACTCGAACCCGCGTCCCCTGCATTACCAGGCAGAATCTCAACCACTGCGCCGCCAGGGAAGCTCCTGTCATACCCTTTTGACTTACTTAACCTTATATGATTATTTCTAGGCTGAACTGTAGCCCTGAAAACGGCATTGTTCATTTTGTTCCCGAAGCTTCTATTCCATTTGGTATGTATACCACTTCATCTTTGTCCATTCATCTGTTTATGGACCTTTTTTTTGCTTCCATGTCATGGCTATTTCAATATTGCTGCAGTGCACATTTGCCTGCCTCTGTCTTTCCGATTCTGGTGGTCTTAGTTAATAGGCTCAAAAGGTGCCCTGTCGCATCATATGGTAGCTCAGTTTTTACCTTGTAAAGCAGCTCCATTCCGTTTCTGTTAGTGCTGTTACCACTTTAGATCCCACCAGAGCTAGGAGGTACAGAGTTCTCTAAAACCCCTTCTGCATTTATAGTTTGTGGACTTTTTGCTGATGGCCATTTGACCTGTGTGAGCTGAAACCTTTTTGGAGGTTGGATAGGCATGTGGCTAATAATTCCTTATACTGAGCTTTAGGCATCCCTTTTTTCTACTTTTCCTTTTTTTGTTAAAGGGTGAGTACAACTTCTCTCTTCATATTGACTTCTTGAAAAATTTCTCATGTGTTGAATTTTCTTGCCTATTCCCTACCCCAGGGCCTTTTTTGAGGGCAGGTGTCATTTAGAGCCCTGCCGTCCTTGTGACTCGTAAGCAACCGTTAGCACTGGGTTTAAATCTGCTGTTGTGGGAAACAGACACAAGGCGGCAGCATTATTACTTTCTCAACTCTTGTTACTAGGGAAACAGAGTCTTCCTGGAGGTAGTGTTCCGAGGTTGTAAACTAGAGTGGAATGTGCTGGGAGAAGCCCCGAGAAGTTTATGTCTCCTTACTTATGTTTGTTTTTTAAATTTAATTTCTATTTCTTATCGGAGTAAATTTGATTAGAGTGTTTTGATTGTCTGGCTGTACAGAATCTGCTCAATGATTCATACATATGTCTGTTCATCTTCGGATCCTGTTAGCATGTATGTGATTACAGAATGTATATTTTAAAGGTATTGCGATTATATAATTTATATAGTTTATATGTTATATGTTTATATACATTTAACAAACATTACTATATGAATGTTAACGCCATAGTCCTAATTTACCCATCCTCCCACCTTTCATTTTGGCTAACCATTAGTTTATTTGATAAGTCTGTGAGTGTCTTTTTTTGTGGAAATATGTTCATTGGTAGCAATCTTAGGATAACATGTATAAATGATATCATAGGATATTTGTCATACCCTTTTGACTTACTTAACCTTATATGATTATTTCTAGGCTCAACTGTAGTCCTGAGAACGGCATTGTTCATTTTGTTCCCGAGGCTTCTCTACCATTTGGTACGTATACCACTTCGTCTTTGTCCATTTATCTGTTTATGGACCTTTTTTTTGCTTCCATGTCTTGGCTATATCAATGTTGTTGCAGTTCACATTTGCCTGCTTCTGTCTTTCCGATTCTGGTGGTCTTAGGTTATAGGCCCAAAAGGTGCCCTGCTGCATCATATGGTAGCTCAATTTTTACCTTTGTAGCAGCTCCATTCAGTTTTCGTTAGTGCTGTTACCACTTTACATCCCACCAGCAGCTAGAAGGTACACATTTTTCTAAAACCCCTTAAGCATTTATAGTTTGTAGTCTTTTTGCTGATGGTCATGACTGGTGTGAGCTGAAACCTTTTGGAATTTGAATTTGCATGTGGCTAATAATTCCTTATACTGAGCTTTAGGCATCGCCTTTTTCTTCTTTTCCTTTTTTTGTTAAAGAGTGAGTACAACTTCCCTCTTCATATTGGCTTCTTGAAAAATTTCTCATGTATTGAATTTTCTTGCCTATTCCCCACTCCAGGGCATTTCTTGAGGGCAGGTGTCATTTAGAGCCCTGCAATTCTTGTGACTATGAAGCAACCATTAGCAGTGGTTTTAAAGCTGCTGTTGTGGGAAACAGCCACAAGGCAGCAGCATTATTATATTCTCAATTCTTGTTACTAGGGCAAAAGAGTCTTCCTGGAGGTAGTGTTCCGAGGTTGTAAATTAGAGTGGAATGTGCTGGGACAAGCCCCCAGAACTTTATGTCTCCTTACTTTTGTTTGTTTTTTAAATTTAATTTCTGTTTCTTATCGGAGTAAATTTGATTAGAGTGTTTTGATTGTCTGGCTGTACAGAATCTGCTCAATGATTCATACATATGTCTGTACATCTTCGGATCCTGTTAGCATGTATGGAATTACAGAATGTATATTTTAAAGGTATTGTGATTATATAATTTATATACTTTATATGTTATTTGTTTATATACATTTAACAAACATTACTATATGTATGTTAACGCCACAGTCCTAATTTACCCATCCTCCCACCTTTCATTTTGGCTAACCATTAGTTTATTTGATAAGACTGTGAGTGTCTTTTTTTGTGGAAATATGTTCATTGGTAGCAATCTTAGGATAACTTGTATAAATGATATCATAGGATATTTGTCATACCCTTTTGACTTACTTAACCTTATATGATTATTTCTAGGCTCAACTGTAGTCCTGAACACGGCATTGTTCATTTTTTTTCCGAGGCTACTATTCCATTCTGTCCATATACCACTTCTTCTTTGTCCATTCATCTGTTTATGGATCTTTTTTTGCTTCCATTTCTTGGCTATTTCAATATTGCTGCAGTGCACATTTGCCTGCCTCTGTCTTTCCGATTCTGGTGGTCTTAGGTTATAGGCCCAAAAGGTGCCCTGCCGCATCATATGGTAACTCAGTTTTTACCTTGTAAAGCAGCTCGATTCAGTTTGCGTTAGTGCTGTTACCACTTTACATCCCACCAGCAGCTAGGAGGTACACAATTCTCTAAAACCCCTTCAGCATTTATAGTTTGTAGACTTTTTGCTGATGGTCATGACTGGTGTGAGCTGAAACCTTTTTGAATTTGAATTTGCCTGTGGCTTATAATTCCTTATACTGAGCTTTAGGCATGTCCTTTTTTTCTTTTCCTTTTTTTTAAAGACTGAGTACAACTTCCCTCCTCTTATTGACTTCTTGAAAATTTTCTCATGTGTTGAATTTTCTTGCCTATTCCCTATCCCAGGGCCTTTTTTGAGGGCAGGTGTCATTTAGAGCCCTGCAGTCCTTGTGACTATTAAGCAACAATTGGCACTGGGTATAAAGCTGCTGTTGTGGGAAACAGCCACAAGGCGGCAGCATTATTACGTTCTCAACTCTCGTTACTAGGGCAACAGAGTCTTCCTGGAGGTAGAGTTCCGAGGTTGTAAACTAGAGTGGAATGTGCTGGGACAAGCCCCCAGAACTTTATGTCTCCTTACTTCTGTTTGTTTTTTAAATTTAATTTCTATTTCTTATCGGAGTAAAACTGATTAGAGTGTTTTGATTGTCTGGCTGTACAGAATCTGCTCAATGATTCATACATATGTCTGTTCATCTTCAGATCCTGTTAGCATGTATGTGATTACAGAATTTATATTTTAAAGGTATTGTGATTATATAATTTATATAGTTTATATGTTATATGTTTATATATATTTAGCAAACATTACTATATGTATGTTAACGCCATATTCCTAATTTACCCATCCTCCCACCTTTCATTTTGGCTAACCATTAGTTTATTTGATAAGTCTGTGAGTGTCTTTTTCTGTGGAAATATGTTCATTGGTAGCAATCTTAGGATAACATGTATAAATGATATCATAGGATATTTGTCATACCCTTTTTTTTTAATTAATAGCCACTTTATTTATTTATTTATTTATTTATTTATCTATTTATTTAGGTGTGTTGGGTCTTCGTTTCGTGCGAGGGCTTTCTCTAGTTGCGGCCAGCGGGGGCCACTCTTCATTGCGGTGCGCGGGCCTCTCACTATCGTGGCCCCTCCCGTTGCGTGTCACAGGCTCCAGATGCGCAGGCTCAGCAGTTGTGGCTCACGGTCCCAGTTGCTCCGTGGCACGTGGGATCCTCCCAGACCAGAGCTCGAACCCGCGTCCCCTGCATTAGCAGGCAGATTCTCAACCACTGCGCCGCCAGGGAAGCTCCTGTCATACCCTTTTGACTTACTTAACCTTATATGATTATTTCTAGGCTCAACTGTAGTCCTGAAAACGGCATTGTTCATTTTGTTCCCGAAGCTTCTATTCCATTTGGTACGTATACCACTTCGTCTTTGTCCATTCATCTGTTTATGGACCTTTTTTTTGCTTCCATGTCTTGGCTATTTCAATATTGTTGCAGTGCACATTTGCCTGCCTCTGTCTTTCCGATTCTGGTGGTCTTAGTTAATAGGCTCAAAAGGTGCCCTGTCGCATCATATGGTAGCTCAGTTTTTACCTTGTAAAGCAGCTCCATTCCGTTTCTGTTACTGCTGTTACCACTTTAGATCCCACCAGAGCTAGGAGGTACAGAGTTCTCTAAAACCCCTTCTGCATTTATAGTTTGTGGACTTTTTGCTGATGGCCATTTGACCTGTGTGAGCTGAAACCTTTTTGGAGGTTGGATAGGCATGTGGCTAATAATTCCTTATACTGAGCTTTAGGCATCCCCTTTTTCTTCTTTTCCTTTTTTTGTTAAAGAGTGAGTACAACTTCTCTCTTCATATTGACTTCTTGAAAAATTTCTCATGTGTTGAATTTTCTTGCCTATTCCCTACCCCAGGGCCTTTTTTGAGGGCAGGTGTCATTTAGAGCCCTGCCGTCCTTGTGACTCGTAAGCAACCATTAGCACTGGGTTTAAATCTGCTGTTGTGGGAAACAGACACAAGGCGGCAGCATTATTACGTCCTCAACTCTTGTTACTAAGGCAACAGAGTCTTCCTGGAGGTAGTGTTCCGAGGTTGTAAATTAGAGTGGAATGTGCTGGGAGAAGCCCCGAGAAGTTTATGTCTCCTTATTTATGTTTGTTTTTTAAATTTAATTTCTCTTTCTTATCGGAGTAAATTTGATTAGAGTGTTTTGATTGTCTGGCTGTACAGAATCTGCTCAATGATGCATACATGTGTCTGTTCATCTTCGGATCCTGTTAGCATGTATGTGATTACAGAATGTATATTTTAAAGGTATTGTGATTATATAATTTATATAGTTTATATGTTATATGTTTATATACATTTAACAAACATTACTATATGTATGTTAACGCCATAGTCCTAATTTACCCATCCTCCCACCTTTCATTTTGACTAACCATTAGTTTATTTGATAAGTCTGTGTCTTTTTTTGTGGAAATATGTTCATTGGTAGCAATCTTAGGATAACATGTATAAATGATATCACAGGATATTTGTCATACCCTTTTTTTTTTAATTAATAGCTACTTTATTTATTTATTTATCTATTTATTTAGCTGTGTTGGGTCTTCGTTTCGTGCGAGGGCTTTCTCTAGTTGCGGCAAGCGGGGGCCACTCTTCATTGCGGTGCGCGGGCCTCTCACTATCGTGGCCCCTCCCGTTGTGGGGCACAGGCTCCAGATGTGCAGGCTCAGCAGTTGTGGCTCACGGTCCCAGTTGCTCCGTGGCACGTGGGATCCTCCCAGAGCAGGGCTCGAACCCGCGTCCCCTGCATTAGCAGGCAGATTCTCAACCACTGCACCACCAGGGAAGCCCCTGTCATACCCTTTTGACTTACTTAACCTTATATGATTATTTCTAGGCTCAACTGTAGTCCTGAAAACGGCATTGTTCATTTTGTTCCCGAGGCTTCTATTCCATTTGGTACGTATACCACTTCGTCTTTGTCCATTCATCTGTTTATGGACCTTTTTTTTGCTTCCATGTCTTGGCTATTTCAATGTTGCTGCAGTGCACATTTGCCTGCCTCTGTCTTTCCGATTCTGGTGGTCTTAGGTTATAGGCCCAAAAGGTGCCCTGCCGCATCATATGGTAGCTCAGTTTTTACCTTTGTAGCAGCTCCATTCAGTTTTCGTTAGTGCTGTTACCACTTTACATCCCACCAGCAGCTAGAAGGTACACATTTTTCTAAAACCCCTTAAGCATTTATAGTTTGTAGTCTTTTTGCTGATGGTCATGACTGGTGTGAGCTGAAACCTTTTTGAATTTGAATTTGCATGTGGCTAATAATTCCTTATACTGAGCTTTAAGCATATCCTTTTTTTCTTTTCCTTTTTTTGATAAAGAGTGAGTACAACTTCCCTCTTCATATTGACTTCTTGAAAAATTTCTCATGCGTTGAATTTTCTTGCCTATTCCCCACTCCAGGGCATTTCTTGAGGGCAGGTGTCATTTAGAGGCCTGCAATCCTTGTGACTATGAAGCAACCATTAGCAGTGGGTTTAAAGCTGCTGTTGTGGGAAACAGCCACAAGGCGGCAGCATTATTACGTTCTCAACTCTCGTTACTAGGGCAACAGAGTCTTCCTGGAGGTAGAGTTCCGAGGTTGTAAACTAGAGTGGAATGTGCTGGGACAAGCCCCCAGAACTTTATGTCTCCTTACTTCTGTTTGTTTTTTTAATTTAATTTCTATTTCTTATCGGAGTAAATTTGATTAGAGTGTTTTGATTGTCTGGCTGTACAGAATCTGCTCAATGATTCATACATATGTCTGTTCATCTTCAGATCCTGTTAGCATGTATGTGATTACAGAATGTATATTTTAAAGGTATTGTGATTATATAATTTATATAGTTTATATGTTATATGTTTATATATATTTAGCAAACATTACTATATGTATGTTAACGCCATATTCCTAATTTACCCATCCTCCCACCTTTCATTTTGGCTAACCATTAGTTTATTTGATAAGTCTGTGAGTGTCTTTTTTTGTGGAAATATGTTCATTGGTAGCAATCTTAGGATAACATGTATAAATGATATCATAGGATATTTGTCATACCCTTTTTTTTTAATTAATAGCTACTTTATTTATTTATTTATTTATTTATCTATTTATTTAGGTGTGTTGGGTCTTCGTTTCGTGCGAGGGCTTTCTCTAGTTGCGGCCAGCGGGGGCCACTCTTCATTGCGGTGCGCGGGCCTCTCACTATCGTGGCCCCTCCCGTTGCGGGTCACAGGCTCCAGATGCGCAGGCTCAGCAGTTGTGGCTCACGGTCCCAGTTGCTCCGTGGCACGTGGGATCCTCCCAGACCAGGGCTCGAACCCGCGTCCCCTGCATTAGCAGGCAGATTCTCAACCACTGCGCCGCCAGGGAAGCTCCTGTCATACCCTTTTGACTTACTTAACCTTATATGATTATTTCTAGGCTCAACTGTAGTCCTGAAAACGGCATTGTTCATTTTGTTCCCGAAGCTTCTATTCCATTTGGTACGTATACCACTTCGTCTTTGTCCATTCATCTGTTTATGGACCTTTTTTTTGCTTCCATGTCTTGGCTATTTCAATATTGCTGCAGTGCACATTTGCCTGCCTCTGTCTTTCCGATTCTGGTGGTCTTAGTTAATAGGCTCAAAAGGTGCCCTGTCGCATCATATGGTAGCTCAGTTTTTACCTTGTAAAGCAGCTCCATTCCGTTTCTGTTAGTGCTGTTACCACTTTAGATCCCACCAGAGCTAGGAGGTACAGAGTTCTCTAAAACCCCTTCTGCATTTATAGTTTGTGGACTTTTTGCTGATGGCCATTTGACCTGTGTGAGCTGAAACTTTTTGGAGGTTGGATAGGCATGTGGCTAATAATTCCTTATACTGAGCTTTAGGCATCCCCTTTTTCTTCTTTTCCTTTTTTTGTTAAAGAGTGAGTACAACTTCTCTCTTCATATTGACTTCTTGAAAAATTTCTCATGTGTTGAATTTTCTTGCCTATTCCCTACCCCAGGGCCTTTTTTGAGGGCAGGTGTCATTTAGAGCCCTGCCGTTCTTGTGACTCGTAAGCAACCATTAGCACTGGGTTTAAATCTGCTGTTGTGGGAAACAGACACAAGGCGGCAGCATTATTACGTCCTCAACTCTTGTTACTAAGGCAACAGAGTCTTCCTGGAGGTAGTGTTCCGAGGTTGTAAATTAGAGTGGAATGTGCTGGGAGAAGCCCCGAGAAGTTTATGTCTCCTTATTTATGTTTGTTTTTTAAATTTAATTTCTCTTTCTTATCGGAGTAAATTTGATTAGAGTGTTTTGATTGTCTGGCTGTACAGAATCTGCTCAATGATTCATACATGTGTCTGTTCATCTTCGGATCCTGTTAGCATGTATGTGATTACAGAATGTATATTTTAAAGGTATTGTGATTATATAATTTATATAGTTTATATGTTATATGTTTATATACATTTAACAAACATTACTATATGTATGTTAACGCCATAGTCCTAATTTACCCATCCTCCCACCTTTCATTTTGACTAACCATTAGTTTATTTGATAAGTCTGTGTCTTTTTTTGTGGAAATATGTTCATTGGTAGCAATCTTAGGATAACATGTATAAATGATATCACAGGATATTTGTCATACCCTTTTTTTTTAAATTAATAGCTACTTTATTTATTTATTTATCTATTTATTTAGCTGTGTTGGGTCTTCGTTTCGTGCGAGGGCTTTCTCTAGTTGCGGCAAGCGGGGGCCACTCTTCATTGCGGTGCGCGGGCCTCTCACTATCGTGGCCCCTCCCGTTGTGGGGCACAGGCTCCAGATGTGCAGGCTCAGCAGTTGTGGCTCACGGTCCCAGTTGCTCCGTGGCACGTGGGATCCTCCCAGAGCAGGGCTCGAACCCGCGTCCCCTGCATTAGCAGGCAGATTCTCAACCACTGCACCACCAGGGAAGCCCCTGTCATACCCTTTTGACTTACTTAACCTTATATGATTATTTCTAGGCTCAACTGTAGTCCTGAAAACGGCATTGTTCATTTTGTTCCCGAGGCTTCTATTCCATTTGGTACGTATACCACTTCGTCTTTGTCCATTCATCTGTTTATGGACCTTTTTTTTGCTTCCATGTCTTGGCTATTTCAATGTTGCTGCAGTGCACATTTGCCTGCCTCTGTCTTTCCGATTCTGGTGGTCTTAGGTTATAGGCCCAAAAGGTGCCCTGCCGCATCATATGGTAGCTCAGTTTTTACCTTTGTAGCAGCTCCATTCAGTTTTCGTTAGTGCTGTTACCACTTTACATCCCACCAGCAGCTAGAAGGTACACATTTTTCTAAAACCCCTTAAGCATTTATAGTTTGTAGTCTTTTTGCTGATGGTCATGACTGGTGTGAGCTGAAACCTTTTTGAATTTGAATTTGCATGTGGCTAATAATTCCTTATACTGAGCTTTAAGCATATCCTTTTTTTCTTTTCCTTTTTTTGATAAAGAGTGAGTACAACTTCCCTCTTCATATTGACTTCTTGAAAAATTTCTCATGCGTTGAATTTTCTTGCCTATTCCCCACTCCAGGGCATTTCTTGAGGGCAGGTGTCATTTAGAGGCCTGCAATCCTTGTGACTATGAAGCAACCATTAGCAGTGGGTTTAAAGCTGCTGTTGTGGGAAACAGCCACAAGGCGGCAGCATTATTACGTTCTCAACTCTCGTTACTAGGGCAACAGAGTCTTCCTGGAGGTAGAGTTCCGAGGTTGTAAACTAGAGTGGAATGTGCTGGGACAAGCCCCCAGAACTTTATGTCTCCTTACTTCTGTTTGTTTTTTAAATTTAATTTCTATTTCTTATCGGAGTAAATTTGATTAGAGTGTTTTGATTGTCTGGCTGTACAGAATCTGCTCAATGATTCATACATATGTCTGTTCATCTTCAGATCCTGTTAGCATGTATGTGATTACAGAATGTATATTTTAAAGGTATTGTGATTATATAATTTATATAGTTTATATGTTATATGTTTATATATATTTAGCAAACATTACTATATGTATGTTAACGCCATATTCCTAATTTACCCATCCTCCCACCTTTCATTTTGGCTAACCATTAGTTTATTTGATAAGTCTGTGAGTGTCTTTTTTTGTGGAAATATGTTCATTGGTAGCAATCTTAGGATAACATGTATAAATGATATCATAGGATATTTGTCATACCCTTTTTTTTAAATTAATAGCTACTTTATTTATTTATTTATTTATTTATTTATCTATTTATTTAGGTGTGTTGGGTCTTCGTTTCGTGCGAGGGCTTTCTCTAGTTGCGGCAAGCGGGGGCCACTCTTCATTGCGGTGCGCGGGCCTCTCACTATCGTGGCCCCTCCCGTTGCGGGTCACAGGCTCCAGATGCGCAGGCTCAGCAGTTGTGGCTCACGGTCCCAGTTGCTCCGTGGCACGTGGGATCCTCCCAGACCAGGGCTCGAACCCGCGTCCCCTGCATTAGCAGGCAGATTCTCAACCACTGCGCCGCCAGGGAAGCTCCTGTCATACCCTTTTGACTTACTTAACCTTATATGATTATTTCTAGGCTCAACTGTAGTCCTGAAAACGGCATTGTTCATTTTGTTCCCGAAGCTTCTATTCCATTTGGTACGTATACCACTTCGTCTTTGTCCATTCATCTGTTTATGGACCTTTTTTTTGCTTCCATGTCTTGGCTATTTCAATATTGCTGCAGTGCACATTTGCCTGCCTCTGTCTTTCCGATTCTGGTGGTCTTAGTTAATAGGCTCAAAAGGTGCCCTGTCGCATCATATGGTAGCTCAGTTTTTACCTTGTAAAGCAGCTCCATTCCGTTTCTGTTAGTGCTGTTACCACTTTAGATCCCACCAGAGCTAGGAGGTACAGAGTTCTCTAAAACCCCTTCTGCATTTATAGTTTGTGGACTTTTTGCTGATGGCCATTTGACCTGTGTGAGCTGAAACTTTTTGGAGGTTGGATAGGCATGTGGCTAATAATTCCTTATACTGAGCTTTAGGCATCCCCTTTTTCTTCTTTTCCTTTTTTTGTTAAAGAGTGAGTACAACTTCTCTCTTCATATTGACTTCTTGAAAAATTTCTCATGTGTTGAATTTTCTTGCCTATTCCCTACCCCAGGGCCTTTTTTGAGGGCAGGTGTCATTTAGAGCCCTGCCGTCCTTGTGACTCGTAAGCAACCATTAGCACTGGGTTTAAATCTGCTGTTGTGGGAAACAGACACAAGGCGGCAGCATTATTACGTCCTCAACTCTTGTTACTAAGGCAACAGAGTCTTCCTGGAGGTAGTGTTCCGAGGTTGTAAATTAGAGTGGAATGTGCTGGGAGAAGCCCCGAGAAGTTTATGTCTCCTTATTTATGTTTGTTTTTTAAATTTAATTTCTCTTTCTTATCGGAGTAAATTTGATTAGAGTGTTTTGATTGTCTGGCTGTACAGAATCTGCTCAATGATTCATACATGTGTCTGTTCATCTTCGGATCCTGTTAGCATGTATGTGATTACAGAATGTATATTTTAAAGGTATTGTGATTATATAATTTATATAGTTTATATGTTATATGTTTATATACATTTAACAAACATTACTATATGTATGTTAACGCCATAGTCCTAATTTACCCATCCTCCCACCTTTCATTTTGACTAACCATTAGTTTATTTGATAAGTCTGTGTCTTTTTTTGTGGAAATATGTTCATTGGTAGCAATCTTAGGATAACATGTATAAATGATATCACAGGATATTTGTCATACCCTTTTTTTTTAAATTAATAGCTACTTTATTTATTTATTTATCTATTTATTTAGCTGTGTTGGGTCTTCGTTTCGTGCGAGGGCTTTCTCTAGTTGCGGCAAGCGGGGGCCACTCTTCATTGCGGTGCGCGGGCCTCTCACTATCGTGGCCCCTCCCGTTGTGGGGCACAGGCTCCAGATGTGCAGGCTCAGCAGTTGTGGCTCACGGTCCCAGTTGCTCCGTGGCACGTGGGATCCTCCCAGAGCAGGGCTCGAACCCGCGTCCCCTGCATTAGCAGGCAGATTCTCAACCACTGCACCACCAGGGAAGCCCCTGTCATACCCTTTTGACTTACTTAACCTTATATGATTATTTCTAGGCTCAACTGTAGTCCTGAAAACGGCATTGTTCATTTTGTTCCCGAGGCTTCTATTCCATTTGGTACGTATACCACTTCGTCTTTGTCCATTCATCTGTTTATGGACCTTTTTTTTGCTTCCATGTCTTGGCTATTTCAATGTTGCTGCAGTGCACATTTGCCTGCCTCTGTCTTTCCGATTCTGGTGGTCTTAGGTTATAGGCCCAAAAGGTGCCCTGCCGCATCATATGGTAGCTCAGTTTTTACCTTTGTAGCAGCTCCATTCAGTTTTCGTTAGTGCTGTTACCACTTTACATCCCACCAGCAGCTAGAAGGTACACATTTTTCTAAAACCCCTTAAGCATTTATAGTTTGTAGTCTTTTTGCTGATGGTCATGACTGGTGTGAGCTGAAACCTTTTTGAATTTGAATTTGCATGTGGCTAATAATTCCTTATACTGAGCTTTAAGCATATCCTTTTTTTCTTTTCCTTTTTTTGATAAAGAGTGAGTACAACTTCCCTCTTCATATTGACTTCTTGAAAAATTTCTCATGCGTTGAATTTTCTTGCCTATTCCCCACTCCAGGGCATTTCTTGAGGGCAGGTGTCATTTAGAGGCCTGCAATCCTTGTGACTATGAAGCAACCATTAGCAGTGGGTTTAAAGCTGCTGTTGTGGGAAACAGCCACAAGGCGGCAGCATTATTACGTTCTCAATTCTTGTTACTAGGGCAACAGAGTCTTCCTGGAGGGTAGTGTTCCGAGGTTGTAAATTAGAGTGGAATGTGCTTGGATAAGCCCCCAGAACTTTATGTCTCCTTACTTATGTTTGTTTTTTTAATTTAATTTCTATTTCTTATCGGAGTAAATTTGATTAGAGTGTTTTGATTGTCTGGCTGTACAGAATCTGCTCAATGATTCATACATATGTCTGTTCATCTTCGGATCCTGTTAGCATGTATGGAATTACAGAATGTATATTTTAAAGGTATTGTGATTATATAATTTATATAGTTTATATGTTATTTGTTTATATACATTTAACAAACATTACTATATGTATCTTAAGCCCATAGTCCTAATTTACCCATCCTCCCACCTTTCATTTTGGCTAACCATTAGTTTATTTGATAAGTCTGTGAGTGTCTTTTTTTGTGGAAATATGTTCATTGGTAGCAATCTTAAGATAACATGTATAAATGATATCATAGGATATTTGTCATACCTTTTTGACTTACTTAACTTTATATGATTATTTCTAGGCGCAACTGTAGTCCTGACCACGGCATTGTTTATTTTTTTTCCGAGGCTACTATTCCATTCTGTCCATATACCACTTCTTTTTGTCCATTCATTTGTTTATGGATCTTTTTTTGCTTCCATTTCTTGGCTATTTCAATATTGCTGCAGTGCACATTTGCCTGCCTCTGTCTTTCCGATTCTGGTGGTCTTAGTTAATAGGCTCAAAAGGTGCCCTGTCGCATCATATGGTAGCTCAGTTTTTACCTTGTAAAGCAGCTCCATTCCGTTTTTGTTAGTGCTGTTACCGCTTTAGATCCCACCAGAGCTAGGAGGTACAGACTTCTCTAAAACCCCTTCAGCATTTATAGTTTGTAGAATTTTTGCTGATGGTCATGACTGGTGTGAGCTGAAACCTTTTTGAATTGGAATTTCCGTGTGGCTAATAATTCCTTATACTGAGCTTTAGGCATCCCCTTTTTCTTGTTTTTCTTTTTTTGTTAAAGAGTGAGTACAACTTCCCTCTTCATATTGACTTCTTGAAACATTTCTCATGTGTTGAATTTTCTTGCCTATTCCCTACCCCAGGGCCTTTTTTGAGGGCAGGTGTCATTTAGAGCCCTGCAGTCCTTGTGACTCTTAAGCAACCATTAGCACTGGGTTTAAAGCTGCTGTTGTGGGAAACAGCCACAAGGCGGCAGCATTATTACGTTCTCAACTCTCGTTACTAGGGCAACAGAGTCTTCCTGGAGGTAGAGTTCCGAGGTTGTAAACTAGAGTGGAATGTGCTGGGACAAGCCCCCAGAACTTTATGTCTCCTTACTTCTGTTTGTTTTTTAAATTTAATTTCTATTTCTTATCGGAGTAAATTTGATTAGAGTGTTTTGATTGTCTGGCTGTACAGAATCTGCTCAATGATTCATACATATGTCTGTTCATCTTCAGATCCTGTTAGCATGTATGTGATTACAGAATGTATATTTTAAAGGTATTGTGATTATATAATTTATATAGTTTATATGTTATATGTTTATATATATTTAGCAAACATTACTATATGTATGTTAACGCCATATTCCTAATTTACCCATCCTCCCACCTTTCATTTTGGCTAACCATTAGTTTATTTGATAAGTCTGTGAGTGTCTTTTTTTGTGGAAATATGTTCATTGGTAGCAATCTTAGGATAACATGTATAAATGATATCATAGGATATTTGTCATACCCTTTTTTTTTAATTAATAGCTACTTTATTTATTTATTTATTTATTTATTTATCTATTTATTTAGGTGTGTTGGGTCTTCGTTTCGTGCGAGGGCTTTCTCTAGTTGCGGCCAGCGGGGGCCACTCTTCATTGCGGTGCGCGGGCCTCTCACTATCGTGGCCCCTCCCGTTGCGGGTCACAGGCTCCAGATGCGCAGGCTCAGCAGTTGTGGCTCACGGTCCCAGTTGCTCCGTGGCACGTGGGATCCTCCCAGACCAGGGCTCGAACCCGCGTCCCCTGCATTAGCAGGCAGATTCTCAACCACTGCGCCGCCAGGGAAGCTCCTGTCATACCCTTTTGACTTACTTAACCTTATATGATTATTTCTAGGCTCAACTGTAGTCCTGAAAACGGCATTGTTCATTTTGTTCCCGAAGCTTCTATTCCATTTGGTACGTATACCACTTCGTCTTTGTCCATTCATCTGTTTATGGACCTTTTTTTTGCTTCCATGTCTTGGCTATTTCAATATTGCTGCAGTGCACATTTGCCTGCCTCTGTCTTTCCGATTCTGGTGGTCTTAGTTAATAGGCTCAAAAGGTGCCCTGTCGCATCATATGGTAGCTCAGTTTTTACCTTGTAAAGCAGCTCCATTCCGTTTCTGTTACTGCTGTTACCACTTTAGATCCCACCAGAGCTAGGAGGTACAGAGTTCTCTAAAACCCCTTCTGCATTTATAGTTTGTGGACTTTTTGCTGATGGCCATTTGACCTGTGTGAGCTGAAACCTTTTTGGAGGTTGGATAGGCATGTGGCTAATAATTCCTTATACTGAGCTTTAGGCATCCCCTTTTTCTTCTTTTCCTTTTTTTGTTAAAGAGTGAGTGCAACTTCTCTCTTCATATTGACTTCTTGAAAAATTTCTCATGTGTTGAATTTTCTTGCCTATTCCCTACCCCAGGGCCTTTTTTGAGGGCAGGTGTCATTTAGAGCCCTGCCGTTCTTGTGACTCGTAAGCAACCATTAGCACTGGGTTTAAATCTGCTGTTGTGGGAAACAGACACAAGGCGGCAGCATTATTACGTCCTCAACTCTTGTTACTAAGGCAACAGAGTCTTCCTGGAGGTAGTGTTCCGAGGTTGTAAATTAGAGTGGAATGTGCTGGGAGAAGCCCCGAGAAGTTTATGTCTCCTTATTTATGTTTGTTTTTTAAATTTAATTTCTCTTTCTTATCGGAGTAAATTTGATTAGAGTGTTTTGATTGTCTGGCTGTACAGAATCTGCTCAATGATTCATACATGTGTCTGTTCATCTTCGGATCCTGTTAGCATGTATGTGATTACAGAATGTATATTTTAAAGGTATTGTGATTATATAATTTATATAGTTTATATGTTATATGTTTATATACATTTAACAAACATTACTATATGTATGTTAACGCCATAGTCCTAATTTACCCATCCTCCCACCTTTCATTTTGACTAACCATTAGTTTATTTGATAAGTCTGTGTCTTTTTTTGTGGAAATATGTTCATTGGTAGCAATCTTAGGATAACATGTATAAATGATATCACAGGATATTTGTCATACCCTTTTTTTTTAAATTAATAGCTACTTTATTTATTTATTTATCTATTTATTTAGCTGTGTTGGGTCTTCGTTTCGTGCGAGGGCTTTCTCTAGTTGCGGCAAGCGGGGGCCACTCTTCATTGCGGTGCGCGGGCCTCTCACTATCGTGGCCCCTCCCGTTGTGGGGCACAGGCTCCAGATGTGCAGGCTCAGCAGTTGTGGCTCACGGTCCCAGTTGCTCCGTGGCACGTGGGATCCTCCCAGAGCAGGGCTCGAACCCGCGTCCCCTGCATTAGCAGGCAGATTCTCAACCACTGCACCACCAGGGAAGCCCCTGTCATACCCTTTTGACTTACTTAACCTTATATGATTATTTCTAGGCTCAACTGTAGTCCTGAAAACGGCATTGTTCATTTTGTTCCCGAGGCTTCTATTCCATTTGGTACGTATACCACTTCGTCTTTGTCCATTCATCTGTTTATGGACCTTTTTTTTGCTTCCATGTCTTGGCTATTTCAATATTGCTGCAGTGCACATTTGCCTGCCTCTGTCTTTCCGATTCTGGTGGTCTTAGGTTATAGGCCCAAAAGGTGCCCTGCCGCATCATATGGTAGCTCAGTTTTTACCTTTGTAGCAGCTCCATTCAGTTTTCGTTAGTGCTGTTACCACTTTACATCCCACCAGCAGCTAGAAGGTACACATTTTTCTAAAACCCCTTAAGCATTTATAGTTTGTAGTCTTTTTGCTGATGGTCATGACTGGTGTGAGCTGAAACCTTTTTGAATTTGAATTTGCATGTGGCTAATAATTCCTTATACTGAGCTTTAAGCATATCCTTTTTTTCTTTTCCTTTTTTTGATAAAGAGTGAGTACAACTTCCCTCTTCATATTGACTTCTTGAAAAATTTCTCATGCGTTGAATTTTCTTGCCTATTCCCCACTCCAGGGCATTTCTTGAGGGCAGGTGTCATTTAGAGGCCTGCAATCCTTGTGACTATGAAGCAACCATTAGCAGTGGGTTTAAAGCTGCTGTTGTGGGAAACAGCCACAAGGCGGCAGCATTATTACGTTCTCAATTCTTGTTACTAGGGCAACAGAGTCTTCTTGGAGGGTAGTGTTCCGAGGTTGTAAATTAGAGTGGAATGTGCTGGGACAAGCCCCCAGAACTTTATGTCTCCTTACTTATGTTTGTTTTTTTAATTTAATTTCTATTTCTTATCGGAGTAAATTTGATTAGAGTGTTTTGATTGTCTGGCTGTACAGAATCTGCTCAATGATTCATACATATGTCTGTTCATCTTCGGATCCTGTTAGCATGTATGGAATTACAGAATGTATATTTTAAAGGTATTGTGATTATATAATTTATATAGTTTATATGTTATTTGTTTATATACATTTAACAAACATTACTATATGTATCTTAAGCCCATAGTCCTAATTTACCCATCCTCCCACCTTTCATTTTGGCTAACCATTAGTTTATTTGATAAGTCTGTGAGTGTCTTTTTTTGTGGAAATATGTTCATTGGTAGCAATCTTAAGATAACATGTATAAATGATATCATAGGATATTTGTCATACCTTTTTGACTTACTTAACTTTATATGATTATTTCTAGGCGCAACTGTAGTCCTGACCACGGCATTGTTTATTTTTTTTCCGAGGCTACTATTCCATTCTGTCCATATACCACTTCTTTTTGTCCATTCATTTGTTTATGGATCTTTTTTTCCTTCCATTTCTTGGCTATTTCAATATTGCTGCAGTGCACATTTGCCTGCCTCTGTCTTTCCGATTCTGGTGGTCTTAGTTAATAGGCTCAAAAGGTGCCCTGTCGCATCATATGGTAGCTCAGTTTTTACCTTGTAAAGCAGCTCCATTCCGTTTTTGTTAGTGCTGTTACCGCTTTAGATCCCACCAGAGCTAGGAGGTACAGACTTCTCTAAAACCCCTTCAGCATTTATAGTTTGTAGAATTTTTGCTGATGGTCATGACTGGTGTGAGCTGAAACCTTTTTGAATTGGAATTTCCGTGTGGCTAATAATTCCTTATACTGAGCTTTAGGCATCCCCTTTTTCTTGTTTTTCTTTTTTTGTTAAAGAGTGAGTACAACTTCCCTCTTCATATTGACTTCTTGAAACATTTCTCATGTGTTGAATTTTCTTGCCTATTCCCTACCCCAGGGCCTTTTTTGAGGGCAGGTGTCATTTAGAGCCCTGCAGTCCTTGTGACTCTTAAGCAACCATTAGCACTGGGTTTAAAGCTGCTGTTGTGGGAAACAGCCACAAGGCGGCAGCATTATTACGTTCTCAACTCTCGTTACTAGGGCAACAGAGTCTTCCTGGAGGTAGAGTTCCGAGGTTGTAAACTAGAGTGGAATGTGCTGGGACAAGCCCCCAGAACTTTATGTCTCCTTACTTCTGTTTGTTTTTTAAATTTAATTTCTATTTCTTATCGGAGTAAATTTGATTAGAGTGTTTTGATTGTCTGGCTGTACAGAATCTGCTCAATGATTCATACATATGTCTGTTCATCTTCAGATCCTGTTAGCATGTATGTGATTACAGAATGTATATTTTAAAGGTATTGTGATTATATAATTTATATAGTTTATATGTTATATGTTTATATATATTTAGCAAACATTACTATATGTATGTTAACGCCATATTCCTAATTTACCCATCCTCCCACCTTTCATTTTGGCTAACCATTAGTTTATTTGATAAGTCTGTGAGTGTCTTTTTTTGTGGAAATATGTTCATTGGTAGCAATCTTAGGATAACATGTATAAATGATATCATAGGATATTTGTCATACCCTTTTTTTTTAATTAATAGCTACTTTATTTATTTATTTATTTATCTATTTATTTAGGTGTGTTGGGTCTTCGTTTCGTGCGAGGGCTTTCTCTAGTTGCGGCCAGCGGGGGCCACTCTTCATTGCGGTGCGCGGGCCTCTCACTATCGTGGCCCCTCCCGTTGCGGGTCACAGGCTCCAGATGCGCAGGCTCAGCAGTTGTGGCTCACGGTCCCAGTTGCTCCGTGGCACGTGGGATCCTCCCAGACCAGGGCTCGAACCCGCGTCCCCTGCATTAGCAGGCAGATTCTCAACCACTGCGCCGCCAGGGAAGCTCCTGTCATACCCTTTTGACTTACTTAACCTTATATGATTATTTCTAGGCTCAACTGTAGTCCTGAAAACGGCATTGTTCATTTTGTTCCCGAAGCTTCTATTCCATTTGGTACGTATACCACTTCGTCTTTGTCCATTCATCTGTTTATGGACCTTTTTTTTGCTTCCATGTCTTGGCTATTTCAATATTGCTGCAGTGCACATTTGCCTGCCTCTGTCTTTCCGATTCTGGTGGTCTTAGTTAATAGGCTCAAAAGGTGCCCTGTCGCATCATATGGTAGCTCAGTTTTTACCTTGTAAAGCAGCTCCATTCCGTTTCTGTTACTGCTGTTACCACTTTAGATCCCACCAGAGCTAGGAGGTACAGAGTTCTCTAAAACCCCTTCTGCATTTATAGTTTGTGGACTTTTTGCTGATGGCCATTTGACCTGTGTGAGCTGAAACCTTTTTGGAGGTTGGATAGGCATGTGGCTAATAATTCCTTATACTGAGCTTTAGGCATCCCCTTTTTCTTCTTTTCCTTTTTTTGTTAAAGAGTGAGTACAACTTCTCTCTTCATATTGACTTCTTGAAAAATTTCTCATGTGTTGAATTTTCTTGCCTATTCCCTACCCCAGGGCCTTTTTTGAGGGCAGGTGTCATTTAGAGCCCTGCCGTCCTTGTGACTCGTAAGCAACCATTAGCACTGGGTTTAAATCTGCTGTTGTGGGAAACAGCCACAAGGCGGCAGCATTATTACGTCCTCAACTCTTGTTACTAAGGCAACAGAGTCTTCCTGGAGGTAGTGTTCCGAGGTTGTAAATTAGAGTGGAATGTGCTGGGAGAAGCCCCGAGAAGTTTATGTCTCCTTATTTATGTTTGTTTTTTAAATTTAATTTCTCTTTCTTATCGGAGTAAATTTGATTAGAGTGTTTTGATTGTCTGGCTGTACAGAATCTGCTCAATGATTCATACATGTGTCTGTTCATCTTCGGATCCTGTTAGCATGTATGTGATTACAGAATGTATATTTTAAAGGTATTGTGATTATATAATTTATATAGTTTATATGTTATATGTTTATATACATTTAACAAACATTACTATATGTATGTTAACGCCATAGTCCTAATTTACCCATCCTCCCACCTTTCATTTTGACTAACCATTAGTTTATTTGATAAGTCTGTGTCTTTTTTTGTGGAAATATGTTCATTGGTAGCAATCTTAGGATAACATGTATAAATGATATCACAGGATATTTGTCATACCCTTTTTTTTTAAATTAATAGCTACTTTATTTATTTATTTATCTATTTATTTAGCTGTGTTGGGTCTTCGTTTCGTGCGAGGGCTTTCTCTAGTTGCGGCAAGCGGGGGCCACTCTTCATTGCGGTGCGCGGGCCTCTCACTATCGTGGCCCCTCCCGTTGTGGGGCACAGGCTCCAGATGTGCAGGCTCAGCAGTTGTGGCTCACGGTCCCAGTTGCTCCGTGGCACGTGGGATCCTCCCAGAGCAGGGCTCGAACCCGCGTCCCCTGCATTAGCAGGCAGATTCTCAACCACTGCACCACCAGGGAAGCCCCTGTCATACCCTTTTGACTTACTTAACCTTATATGATTATTTCTAGGCTCAACTGTAGTCCTGAAAACGGCATTGTTCATTTTGTTCCCGAGGCTTCTATTCCATTTGGTACGTATACCACTTCGTCTTTGTCCATTCATCTGTTTATGGACCTTTTTTTTGCTTCCATGTCTTGGCTATTTCAATGTTGCTGCAGTGCACATTTGCCTGCCTCTGTCTTTCCGATTCTGGTGGTCTTAGGTTATAGGCCCAAAAGGTGCCCTGCCGCATCATATGGTAGCTCAGTTTTTACCTTTGTAGCAGCTCCATTCAGTTTTCGTTAGTGCTGTTACCACTTTACATCCCACCAGCAGCTAGAAGGTACACATTTTTCTAAAACCCCTTAAGCATTTATAGTTTGTAGTCTTTTTGCTGATGGTCATGACTGGTGTGAGCTGAAACCTTTTTGAATTTGAATTTGCATGTGGCTAATAATTCCTTATACTGAGCTTTAAGCATATCCTTTTTTTCTTTTCCTTTTTTTGATAAAGAGTGAGTACAACTTCCCTCTTCATATTGACTTCTTGAAAAATTTCTCATGCGTTGAATTTTCTTGCCTATTCCCCACTCCAGGGCATTTCTTGAGGGCAGGTGTCATTTAGAGGCCTGCAATCCTTGTGACTATGAAGCAACCATTAGCAGTGGGTTTAAAGCTGCTGTTGTGGGAAACAGCCACAAGGCGGCAGCATTATTACGTTCTCAATTCTTGTTACTAGGGCAACAGAGTCTTCCTGGAGGGTAGTGTTCCGAGGTTGTAAATTAGAGTGGAATGTGCTGGGACAAGCCCCCAGAACTTTATGTCTCCTTACTTATGTTTGTTTTTTTAATTTAATTTCTATTTCTTATCGGAGTAAATTTGATTAGAGTGTTTTGATTGTCTGGCTGTACAGAATCTGCTCAATGATTCATACATATGTCTGTTCATCTTCGGATCCTGTTAGCATGTATGGAATTACAGAATGTATATTTTAAAGGTATTGTGATTATATAATTTATATAGTTTATATGTTATTTGTTTATATACATTTAACAAACATTACTATATGTATCTTAAGCCCATAGTCCTAATTTACCCATCCTCCCACCTTTCATTTTGGCTAACCATTAGTTTATTTGATAAGTCTGTGAGTGTCTTTTTTTGTGGAAATATGTTCATTGGTAGCAATCTTAAGATAACATGTATAAATGATATCATAGGATATTTGTCATACCTTTTTGACTTACTTAACTTTATATGATTATTTCTAGGCGCAACTGTAGTCCTGACCACGGCATTGTTTATTTTTTTTCCGAGGCTACTATTCCATTCTGTCCATATACCACTTCTTTTTGTCCATTCATTTGTTTATGGATCTTTTTTTGCTTCCATTTCTTGGCTATTTCAATATTGCTGCAGTGCACATTTGCCTGCCTCTGTCTTTCCGATTCTGGTGGTCTTAGTTAATAGGCTCAAAAGGTGCCCTGTCGCATCATATGGTAGCTCAGTTTTTACCTTGTAAAGCAGCTCCATTCCGTTTTTGTTAGTGCTGTTACCGCTTTAGATCCCACCAGAGCTAGGAGGTACAGACTTCTCTAAAACCCCTTCAGCATTTATAGTTTGTAGAATTTTTGCTGATGGTCATGACTGGTGTGAGCTGAAACCTTTTTGAATTGGAATTTCCGTGTGGCTAATAATTCCTTATACTGAGCTTTAGGCATCCCCTTTTTCTTGTTTTTCTTTTTTTGTTAAAGAGTGAGTACAACTTCCCTCTTCATATTGACTTCTTGAAACATTTCTCATGTGTTGAATTTTCTTGCCTATTCCCTACCCCAGGGCCTTTTTTGAGGGCAGGTGTCATTTAGAGCCCTGCAGTCCTTGTGACTCTTAAGCAACCATTAGCACTGGGTTTAAAGCTGCTGTTGTGGGAAACAGCCACAAGGCGGCAGCATTATTACGTTCTCAACTCTCGTTACTAGGGCAACAGAGTCTTCCTGGAGGTAGAGTTCCGAGGTTGTAAACTAGAGTGGAATGTGCTGGGACAAGCCCCCAGAACTTTATGTCTCCTTACTTCTGTTTGTTTTTTAAATTTAATTTCTATTTCTTATCGGAGTAAATTTGATTAGAGTGTTTTGATTGTCTGGCTGTACAGAATCTGCTCAATGATTCATACATATGTCTGTTCATCTTCAGATCCTGTTAGCATGTATGTGATTACAGAATGTATATTTTAAAGGTATTGTGATTATATAATTTATATAGTTTATATGTTATATGTTTATATATATTTAGCAAACATTACTATATGTATGTTAACGCCATATTCCTAATTTACCCATCCTCCCACCTTTCATTTTGGCTAACCATTAGTTTATTTGATAAGTCTGTGAGTGTCTTTTTTTGTGGAAATATGTTCATTGGTAGCAATCTTAGGATAACATGTATAAATGATATCATAGGATATTTGTCATACCCTTTTTTTTTAATTAATAGCTACTTTATTTATTTATTTATTTATTTATTTATCTATTTATTTAGGTGTGTTGGGTCTTCGTTTCGTGCGAGGGCTTTCTCTAGTTGCGGCAAGCGGGGGCCACTCTTCATTGCGGTGCGCGGGCCTCTCACTATCGTGGCCCCTCCCGTTGCGGGTCACAGGCTCCAGATGCGCAGGCTCAGCAGTTGTGGCTCACGGTCCCAGTTGCTCCGTGGCACGTGGGATCCTCCCAGACCAGGGCTCGAACCCGCGTCCCCTGCATTAGCAGGCAGATTCTCAACCACTGCGCCGCCAGGGAAGCTCCTGTCATACCCTTTTGACTTACTTAACCTTATATGATTATTTCTAGGCTCAACTGTAGTCCTGAAAACGGCATTGTTCATTTTGTTCCCGAAGCTTCTATTCCATTTGGTACGTATACCACTTCGTCTTTGTCCATTCATCTGTTTATGGACCTTTTTTTTGCTTCCATGTCTTGGCTATTTCAATATTGCTGCAGTGCACATTTGCCTGCCTCTGTCTTTCCGATTCTGGTGGTCTTAGTTAATAGGCTCAAAAGGTGCCCTGTCGCATCATATGGTAGCTCAGTTTTTACCTTGTAAAGCAGCTCCATTCCGTTTCTGTTAGTGCTGTTACCACTTTAGATCCCACCAGAGCTAGGAGGTACAGAGTTCTCTAAAACCCCTTCTGCATTTATAGTTTGTGGACTTTTTGCTGATGGCCATTTGACCTGTGTGAGCTGAAACTTTTTGGAGGTTGGATAGGCATGTGGCTAATAATTCCTTATACTGAGCTTTAGGCATCCCCTTTTTCTTCTTTTCCTTTTTTTGTTAAAGAGTGAGTACAACTTCTCTCTTCATATTGACTTCTTGAAAAATTTCTCATGTGTTGAATTTTCTTGCCTATTCCCTACCCCAGGGCCTTTTTTGAGGGCAGGTGTCATTTAGAGCCCTGCCGTCCTTGTGACTCGTAAGCAACCATTAGCACTGGGTTTAAATCTGCTGTTGTGGGAAACAGACACAAGGCGGCAGCATTATTACGTCCTCAACTCTTGTTACTAAGGCAACAGAGTCTTCCTGGAGGTAGTGTTCCGAGGTTGTAAATTAGAGTGGAATGTGCTGGGAGAAGCCCCGAGAAGTTTATGTCTCCTTATTTATGTTTGTTTTTTAAATTTAATTTCTCTTTCTTATCGGAGTAAATTTGATTAGAGTGTTTTGATTGTCTGGCTGTACAGAATCTGCTCAATGATTCATACATGTGTCTGTTCATCTTCGGATCCTGTTAGCATGTATGTGATTACAGAATGTATATTTTAAAGGTATTGTGATTATATAATTTATATAGTTTATATGTTATATGTTTATATACATTTAACAAACATTACTATATGTATGTTAACGCCATAGTCCTAATTTACCCATCCTCCCACCTTTCATTTTGACTAACCATTAGTTTATTTGATAAGTCTGTGTCTTTTTTTGTGGAAATATGTTCATTGGTAGCAATCTTAGGATAACATGTATAAATGATATCATAGGATATTTGTCATACCCTTTTTTTTTAAATTAATAGCTACTTTATTTATTTATTTATCTATTTATTTAGCTGTGTTGGGTCTTCGTTTCGTGCGAGGGCTTTCTCTAGTTGCGGCAAGCGGGGGCCACTCTTCATTGCGGTGCGCGGGCCTCTCACTATCGTGGCCCCTCCCGTTGTGGGGCACAGGCTCCAGATGTGCAGGCTCAGCAGTTGTGGCTCACGGTCCCAGTTGCTCCGTGGCACGTGGGATCCTCCCAGAGCAGGGCTCGAACCCGCGTCCCCTGCATTAGCAGGAGATTCTCAACCACTGCACCACCAGGGAAGCCCCTGTCATACCCTTTTGACTTACTTAACCTTATATGATTATTTCTAGGCTCAACTGTAGTCCTGAAAACGGCATTGTTCATTTTGTTCCCGAGGCTTCTATTCCATTTGGTACGTATACCACTTCGTCTTTGTCCATTCATCTGTTTATGGACCTTTTTTTTGCTTCCATGTCTTGGCTATATTAATGTTGTTGCAGTTCACATTTGCCTGCCTCTGTCTTTCCGATTCTGGTGGTCTTAGGTTATAGGCCCAAAAGGTGCCCTGACGCATCATATGGTAGCTCAGTTTTTACCTTTGTAGCAGCTCCATTCAGTTTTCGTTAGTGCTGTTACCACTTTACATCCCACCAGCAGCTAGAAGGTACACATTTTTCTAAAACCCCTTAAGCATTTATAGTTTGTAGTCTTTTTGCTGATGGTCATGACTGGTGTGAGCTGAAACCTTTTTGAATTTGAATTTGCATGTGGCTAATAATTCCTTATACTGAGCTTTAAGCATATCCTTTTTTTCTTTTCCTTTTTTTGATAAAGAGTGAGTACAACTTCCCTCTTCATATTGACTTCTTGAAAAATTTCTCATGTGTTGAATTTTCTTGCCTATTCCCCACTCCAGGGCATTTCTTGAGGGCAGGTGTCATTTAGAGGCCTGCAATCCTTGTGACTATGAAGCAACCATTAGCAGTGGGTTTAAAGCTGCTGTTGTGGGAAACAGCCACAAGGCGGCAGCATTATTACGTTCTCAATTCTTGTTACTAGGGCAACAGAGTCTTCCTGGAGGGTAGTGTTCCGAGGTTGTAAATTAGAGTGGAATGTGCTGGGACAAGCCCCCAGAACTTTATGTCTCCTTACTTATGTTTGTTTTTTTAATTTAATTTCTATTTCTTATCGGAGTAAATTTGATTAGAGTGTTTTGATTGTCTGGCTGTACAGAATCTGCTCAATGATTCATACATATGTCTGTTCATCTTCGGATCCTGTTAGCATGTATGGAATTACAGAATGTATATTTTAAAGGTATTGTGATTATATAATTTATATAGTTTATATGTTATTTGTTTATATACATTTAACAAACATTACTATATGTATCTTAAGCCCATAGTCCTAATTTACCCATCCTCCCACCTTTCATTTTGGCTAACCATTAGTTTATTTGATAAGTCTGTGAGTGTCTTTTTTTGTGGAAATATGTTCATTGGTAGCAATCTTAAGATAACATGTATAAATGATATCATAGGATATTTGTCATACCTTTTTGACTTACTTAACTTTATATGATTATTTCTAGGCGCAACTGTAGTCCTGACCACGGCATTGTTTATTTTTTTTCCGAGGCTACTATTCCATTCTGTCCATATACCACTTCTTTTTGTCCATTCATTTGTTTATGGATCTTTTTTTGCTTCCATTTCTTGGCTATTTCAATATTGCTGCAGTGCACATTTGCCTGCCTCTGTCTTTCCGATTCTGGTGGTCTTAGTTAATAGGCTCAAAAGGTGCCCTGTCGCATCATATGGTAGCTCAGTTTTTACCTTGTAAAGCAGCTCCATTCCGTTTTTGTTAGTGCTGTTACCGCTTTAGATCCCACCAGAGCTAGGAGGTACAGACTTCTCTAAAACCCCTTCAGCATTTATAGTTTGTAGAATTTTTGCTGATGGTCATGACTGGTGTGAGCTGAAACCTTTTTGAATTGGAATTTCCGTGTGGCTAATAATTCCTTATACTGAGCTTTAGGCATCCCCTTTTTCTTGTTTTCCTTTTTTTGTTAAAGAGTGAGTACAACTTCCCTCTTCATATTGACTTCTTGAAACATTTCTCATGTGTTGAATTTTCTTGCCTATTCCCTACCCCAGGGCCTTTTTTGAGGGCAGGTGTCATTTAGAGCCCTGCAGTCCTTGTGACTCTTAAGCAACCATTAGCACTGGGTTTAAAGCTGCTGTTGTGGGAAACAGCCACAAGGCGGCAGCATTATTACGTTCTCAACTCTCGTTACTAGGGCAACAGAGTCTTCCTGGAGGTAGAGTTCCGAGGTTGTAAACTAGAGTGGAATGTGCTGGGACAAGCCCCCAGAACTTTATGTCTCCTTACTTCTGTTTGTTTTTTAAATTTAATTTCTATTTCTTATCGGAGTAAATTTGATTAGAGTGTTTTGATTGTCTGGCTGTACAGAATCTGCTCAATGATTCATACATATGTCTGTTCATCTTCAGATCCTGTTAGCATGTATGTGATTACAGAATGTATATTTTAAAGGTATTGTGATTATATAATTTATATAGTTAATATGTTATATATTTATATATATTTAGCATACATTACTATATGTATGTTAACGCCATATTCCTAATTTACCCATCCTCCCACCTTTCATTTTGGCTAACCATTAGTTTATTTGATAAGTCTGTGAGTGTCTTTTTTTGTGGAAATATGTTCATTGGTAGCAATCTTAGGATAACATGTATAAATGATATCATAGGATATTTGTCATACCCTTTTTTTTTAATTAATAGCTACTTTATTTATTTATCTATTTATTTAGGTGTGTTGGGTCTTCGTTTCGTGCGAGGGCTTTCTCTAGTTGCGGCCAGCGGGGGCCACTCTTCATTGCGGTGCGCGGGCCTCTCACTATCGTGGCCCCTCCCGTTGCGGGTCACAGGCTCCAGATGCGCAGGCTCAGCAGTTGTGGCTCACGGTCCCAGTTGCTCCGTGGCACGTGGGATCCTCCCAGACCAGGGCTCGAACCCGCGTCCCCTGCATTAGCAGGCAGATTCTCAACCACTGCGCCGCCAGGGAAGCTCCTGTCATACCCTTTTGACTTACTTAACCTTATATGATTATTTCTAGGCTCAACTGTAGTCCTGAAAACGGCATTGTTCATTTTGTTCCCGAAGCTTCTATTCCATTTGGTACGTATACCACTTCGTCTTTGTCCATTCATCTGTTTATGGACCTTTTTTTTGCTTCCATGTCTTGGCTATTTCAATATTGCTGCAGTGCACATTTGCCTGCCTCTGTCTTTCCGATTCTGGTGGTCTTAGTTAATAGGCTCAAAAGGTGCCCTGTCGCATCATATGGTAGCTCAGTTTTTACCTTGTAAAGCAGCTCCATTCCGTTTCTGTTACTGCTGTTACCACTTTAGATCCCACCAGAGCTAGGAGGTACAGAGTTCTCTAAAACCCCTTCTGCATTTATAGTTTGTGGACTTTTTGCTGATGGCCATTTGACCTGTGTGAGCTGAAACCTTTTTGGAGGTTGGATAGGCATGTGGCTAATAATTCCTTATACTGAGCTTTAGGCATCCCCTTTTTCTTCTTTTCCTTTTTTTGTTAAAGAGTGAGTACAACTTCTCTCTTCATATTGACTTCTTGAAAAATTTCTCATGTGTTGAATTTTCTTGCCTATTCCCTACCCCAGGGCCTTTTTTGAGGGCAGGTGTCATTTAGAGCCCTGCCGTCCTTGTGACTCGTAAGCAACCATTAGCACTGGGTTTAAATCTGCTGTTGTGGGAAACAGCCACAAGGCGGCAGCATTATTACGTCCTCAACTCTTGTTACTAAGGCAACAGAGTCTTCCTGGAGGTAGTGTTCCGAGGTTGTAAATTAGAGTGGAATGTGCTGGGAGAAGCCCCGAGAAGTTTATGTCTCCTTATTTATGTTTGTTTTTTAAATTTAATTTCTCTTTCTTATCGGAGTAAATTTGATTAGAGTGTTTTGATTGTCTGGCTGTACAGAATCTGCTCAATGATGCATACATGTGTCTGTTCATCTTCGGATCCTGTTAGCATGTATGTGATTACAGAATGTATATTTTAAAGGTATTGTGATTATATAATTTATATAGTTTATATGTTATATGTTTATATACATTTAACAAACATTACTATATGTATGTTAACGCCATAGTCCTAATTTACCCATCCTCCCACCTTTCATTTTGACTAACCATTAGTTTATTTGATAAGTCTGTGTCTTTTTTTGTGGAAATATGTTCATTGGTAGCAATCTTAGGATAACATGTATAAATGATATCATAGGATATTTGTCATACCCTTTTTTTTTAAATTAATAGCTACTTTATTTATTTATTTATCTATTTATTTAGCTGTGTTGGGTCTTCGTTTCGTGCGAGGGCTTTCTCTAGTTGCGGCAAGCGGGGGCCACTCTTCATTGCGGTGCGCGGGCCTCTCACTATCGTGGCCCCTCCCGTTGTGGGGCACAGGCTCCAGATGTGCAGGCTCAGCAGTTGTGGCTCATGGTCCCAGTTGCTCCGTGGCACGTGGGATCCTCCCAGAGCAGGGCTCGAACCCGCGTCCCCTGCATTAGCAGGCAGATTCTCAACCACTGCACCACCAGGGAAGCCCCTGTCATACCCTTTTGACTTACTTAACCTTATATGATTATTTCTAGGCTCAACTGTAGTCCTGAAAACGGCATTGTTCATTTTGTTCCCGAGGCTTCTATTCCATTTGGTACGTATACCACTTCGTCTTTGTCCATTCATCTGTTTATGGACCTTTTTTTTGCTTCCATGTCTTGGCTATATTAATGTTGTTGCAGTTCACATTTGCCTGCCTCTGTCTTTCCGATTCTGGTGGTCTTAGGTTATAGGCCCAAAAGGTGCCCTGCCGCATCATATGGTAGCTCAATTTTTACCTTTGTAGCAGCTCCATTCAGTTTTCGTTAGTGCTGTTACCACTTACATCCCACCAGCAGCTAGAAGGTACACATTTTTCTAAAACCCCTTAAGCATTTATAGTTTGTAGTCTTTTTGCTGATGGTCATGACTGGTGTGAGCTGAAACCTTTTTGAATTTGAATTTGCATGTGGCTAATAATTCCTTATACTGAGCTTTAAGCATATCCATTTTTTCTTTTCCTTTTTTTGATAAAGAGTGAGTACAACATCCCTCTTCATATTGACTTCTTGAAAAATTTCTCATGTGTTGAATTTTCTTGCCTATTCCCCACTCCAGGGCATTTCTTGAGGGCAGGTGTCATTTAGAGGCCTGCAATCCTTGTGACTATGAAGCAACCATTAGCAGTGGGTTTAAAGCTGCTGTTGTGGGAAACAGCCACAAGGCGGCAGCATTATTACGTTCTCAATTCTTGTTACTAGGGCAACAGAGTCTTCCTGGAGGGTAGTGTTCCGAGGTTGTAAATTAGAGTGGAATGTGCTGGGACAAGCCCCCAGAACTTTATGTCTCCTTACTTATGTTTGTTTTTTTAATTTAATTTCTATTTCTTATCGGAGTAAATTTGATTAGAGTGTTTTGATTGTCTGGCTGTACAGAATCTGCTCAATGATTCATACATATGTCTGTTCATCTTCGGATCCTGTTAGCATGTATGGAATTACAGAATGTATATTTTAAAGGTATTGTGATTATATAATTTATATAGTTTATATGTTATTTGTTTATATACATTTAACAAACATTACTATATGTATCTTAAGCCCATAGTCCTAATTTACCCATCCTCCCACCTTTCATTTTGGCTAACCATTAGTTTATTTGATAAGTCTGTGAGTGTCTTTTTTTGTGGAAATATGTTCATTGGTAGCAATCTTAAGATAACATGTATAAATGATATCATAGGATATTTGTCATACCTTTTTGACTTACTTAACTTTATATGATTATTTCTAGGCGCAACTGTAGTCCTGACCACGGCATTGTTTATTTTTTTTCCGAGGCTACTATTCCATTCTGTCCATATACCACTTCTTTTTGTCCATTCATTTGTTTATGGATCTTTTTTTCCTTCCATTTCTTGGCTATTTCAATATTGCTGCAGTGCACATTTGCCTGCCTCTGTCTTTCCGATTCTGGTGGTCTTAGTTAATAGGCTCAAAAGGTGCCCTGTCGCAGCATATGGTAGCTCAGTTTTTACCTTGTAAAGCAGCTCCATTCCGTTTCTGTTACTGCTGTTACCACTTTAGATCCCACCAGAGCTAGGAGGTACAGAGTTCTCTAAAACCCCTTCTGCATTTATAGTTTGTGGACTTTTTGCTGATGGCCATTTGACCTGTGTGAGCTGAAACCTTTTTGGAGGTTGGATAGGCATGTGGCTAATAATTCCTTATACTGAGCTTTAGGCATCCCTTTTTTCTACTTTTCCTTCTTTTGTTAAAGGGTGAGTACAACTTCTCTCTTCATATTGACTTCTTGAAAAATTTCTCATGTGTTGAATTTTCTTGCCTATTCCCTACCCCAGGGCCTTTTTTGAGGGCAGGTGTCATTTAGAGCCCTGCAGTCCTTGTGACTCGTAAGAAACCATTAGCACTGGGTTTAAATCTGCTGTTGTGGGAAACAGACACAAGGCGGCAGCATTATTACTTTCTCAACTGTTGTTACTAGGGCAACAGAGTCTTCCTGGAGGTAGTGTTCCGAGGTTGTAAACTAGAGTGGAATGTGCTGGGAGAAGCCCCGAGAAGTTTATGTCTCCTTACTTATGTTTGTTTTTTAAATTTAATTTCTATTTCTTATCGGAGTAAATTTGATTAGAGTGTTTTGATTGTCTGGCTGTACAGAATCTGCTCAATGATTCATACATATGTCTGTTCATCTTCGGATCCTGTTAGCATGTATGTGATTACAGAATGTATATTTTAAAGGTATTGTGATTATATAATTTATATAGTTTATATGTTATATGTTTATATACATTTAACAAACATTACTATATGTATGTTAACGCCATAGTCCTAATTTACCCATCCTCCCACCTTTCATTTTGGCTAACCATTAGTTTATTTGATAAGTCTGTGAGTGTCTTTTTTTGTGGAAATATGTTCATTGGTAGCAATCTTAGGATAACATGTATAAATGATATCATAGGATATTTGTCATACCCTTTTGACTTACTTAACCTTATATGATTATTTCTAGGCTCAACTGTAGTCCTGAAAACGGCATTGTTCATTTTGTTCCCGAGGCTTCTCTACCATTTGGTACGTATACCACTTCGTCTTTGTCCATTTATCTGTTTATGGACCTTTTTTTTGCTTCCATGTCTTGGCTATATCAATGTTGTTGCAGTTCACATTTGCCTGCTTCTGTCTTTCCGATTCTGGTGGTCTTAGGTTATAGGCCCAAAAGGTGCCCTGCTGCATCATATGGTAGCTCAATTTTTACCTTTGTAGCAGCTCCATTCAGTTTTTGTTAGTGCTGTTACCACTTTACATCCCACCAGCAGCTAGAAGGTACACATTTTTCTAAAACCCCTTAAGCATTTATAGTTTGTAGTCTTTTTGCTGATGGTCATGACTGGTGTGAGCTGAAACCTTTTGGAATTTGAATTTGCATGTGGCTAATAATTCCTTATACTGAGCTTTAGGCATCCCCTTTTTCTTCTTTTCCTTTTTTTGTTAAAGAATGAGTACAACTTCCCTCTTCATATTGGCTTCTTGAAAAATTTCTCATGTATTGAATTTTCTTGCCTATTCCCCACTCCAGGGCATTTCTTGAGGGCAGGTGTCATTTAGAGCCCTGCAATTCTTGTGACTATGAAGCAACCATTAGCAGTGGTTTTAAAGCTGCTGTTGTGGGAAACAGCCACAAGGCAGCAGCATTATTATATTCTCAATTCTTGTTACTAGGGCAAAAGAGTCTTCCTGGAGGTAGTGTTCCGAGGTTGTAAATTAGAGTGGAATGTGCTGGGACAAGCCCCCAGAACTTTATGTCTCCTTACTTTTGTTTGTTTTTTAAATTTAATTTCTGTTTCTTATCGGAGTAAATTTGATTAGAGTGTTTTGATTGTCTGGCTGTACAGAATCTGCTCAATGATTCATACATATGTCTGTACATCTTCGGATCCTGTTAGCATGTATGGAATTACAGAATGTATATTTTAAAGGTATTGTGATTATATAATTTATATACTTTATATGTTATTTGTTTATATACATTTAACAAACATTACTATATGTATGTTAACGCCACAGTCCTAATTTACCCATCCTCCCACCTTTCATTTTGGCTAACCATTAGTTTATTTGATAAGACTGTGAGTGTCTTTTTTTGTGGAAATATGTTCATTGGTAGCAATCTTAGGATAACATGTATAAATGATATCATAGGATATTTGTCATACCCTTTTGACTTACTTAACCTTATATGATTATTTCTAGGCTCAACTGTAGTCCTGAACACGGCATTGTTCATTTTTTTTCCGAGGCTACTATTCCATTCTGTCCATATACCACTTCTTCTTTGTCCATTCATCTGTTTATGGATCTTTTTTTGCTTCCATTTCTTGGCTATTTCAATATTGCTGCAGTGCACATTTGCCTGCCTCTGTCTTTCCGATTCTGGTGGTCTTAGGTTATAGGCCCAAAAGGTGCCCTGCCGCATCATATGGTAACTCAGTTTTTACCTTGTAAAGCAGCTCGATTCAGTTTGCGTTAGTGCTGTTACCACTTTACATCCCACCAGCAGCTAGGAGGTACACAATTCTCTAAAACCCCTTCAGCATTTATAGTTTGTAGACTTTTTGCTGATGGTCATGACTGGTGTGAGCTGAAACCTTTTTGAATTTGAATTTGCCTGTGGCTTATAATTCCTTATACTGAGCTTTAGGCATGTCCTTTTTTTCTTTTCCTTTTTTTTAAAGAGTGAGTACAACTTCCCTCCTCTTATTGACTTCTTGAAAATTTTCTCATGTGTTGAATTTTCTTGCCTATTCCCTATCCCAGGGCCTTTTTTGAGGGCAGGTGTCATTTAGAGCCCTGCAGTCCTTGTGACTATTAAGCAACAATTGGCACTGGGTATAAAGCTGCTGTTGTGGGAAACAGCCACAAGGCGGCAGCATTATTACGTCCTCAACTCTTGTTACTAGGGCAACAGAGTCTTCCTGGAGGTAGTGTTCCGAGGTTGTAAACTAGAGTGGAATGTGCTGGGACAAGCCCCCAGAACTTTATGTCTCCTTACTTCTGTTTGTTTTTTAAATTTAATTTCTATTTCTTATCGGAGTAAATTTGATTAGAGTGTTTTGATTGTCTGGCTGTACAGAATCTGCTCAATGATTCATACATATGTCTGTTCATCTTCAGATCCTGTTAGCATGTATGTGATTACAGAATGTATATTTTAAAGGTATTGTGATTATATAATTTATATAGTTTATATGTTATATGTTTATATATATTTAGCAAACATTACTATATGTATGTTAACGCCATATTCCTAATTTACCCATCCTCCCACCTTTCATTTTGGCTAACCATTAGTTTATTTGATAAGTCTGTGAGTGTCTTTTTTTGTGGAAATATGTTCATTGGTAGCAATCTTAGGATAACATGTATAAATGATATCATAGGATATTTGTCATACCCTTTTTTTTTAATTAATAGCTACTTTATTTATTTATTTATTTATTTATCTATTTATTTAGGTGTGTTGGGTCTTCGTTTCGTGCGAGGGCTTTCTCTAGTTGCGGCCAGCGGGGGCCACTCTTCATTGCGGTGCGCGGGCCTCTCACTATCGTGGCCCCTCCCGTTGCGGGTCACAGGCTCCAGATGCGCAGGCTCAGCAGTTGTGGCTCACGGTCCCAGTTGCTCCGTGGCACGTGGGATCCTCCCAGACCAGGGCTCGAACCCGCGTCCCCTGCATTAGCAGGCAGATTCTCAACCACTGCGCCGCCAGGGAAGCTCCTGTCATACCCTTTTGACTTACTTAACCTTATATGATTATTTCTAGGCTCAACTGTAGTCCTGAAAACGGCATTGTTCATTTTGTTCCCGAAGCTTCTATTCCATTTGGTACGTATACCACTTCGTCTTTGTCCATTCATCTGTTTATGGACCTTTTTTTTGCTTCCATGTCTTGGCTATTTCAATATTGCTGCAGTGCACATTTGCCTGCCTCTGTCTTTCCGATTCTGGTGGTCTTAGTTAATAGGCTCAAAAGGTGCCCTGTCGCATCATATGGTAGCTCAGTTTTTACCTTGTAAAGCAGCTCCATTCCGTTTCTGTTACTGCTGTTACCACTTTAGATCCCACCAGAGCTAGGAGGTACAGAGTTCTCTAAAACCCCTTCTGCATTTATAGTTTGTGGACTTTTTGCTGATGGCCATTTGACCTGTGTGAGCTGAAACCTTTTTGGAGGTTGGATAGGCATGTGGCTAATAATTCCTTATACTGAGCTTTAGGCATCCCCTTTTTCTTCTTTTCCTTTTTTTGTTAAAGAGTGAGTACAACTTCTCTCTTCATATTGACTTCTTGAAAAATTTCTCATGTGTTGAATTTTCTTGCCTATTCCCTACCCCAGGGCCTTTTTTGAGGGCAGGTGTCATTTAGAGCCCTGCCGTCCTTGTGACTCGTAAGCAACCATTAGCACTGGGTTTAAATCTGCTGTTGTGGGAAACAGCCACAAGGCGGCAGCATTATTACGTCCTCAACTCTTGTTACTAAGGCAACAGAGTCTTCCTGGAGGTAGTGTTCCGAGGTTGTAAATTAGAGTGGAATGTGCTGGGAGAAGCCCCGAGAAGTTTATGTCTCCTTATTTATGTTTGTTTTTTAAATTTAATTTCTCTTTCTTATCGGAGTAAATTTGATTAGAGTGTTTTGATTGTCTGGCTGTACAGAATCTGCTCAATGATTCATACATGTGTCTGTTCATCTTCGGATCCTGTTAGCATGTATGTGATTACAGAATGTATATTTTAAAGGTATTGTGATTATATAATTTATATAGTTTATATGTTATATGTTTATATACATTTAACAAACATTACTATATGTATGTTAACGCCATAGTCCTAATTTACCCATCCTCCCACCTTTCATTTTGACTAACCATTAGTTTATTTGATAAGTCTGTGTCTTTTTTTGTGGAAATATGTTCATTGGTAGCAATCTTAGGATAACATGTATAAATGATATCACAGGATATTTGTCATACCCTTTTTTTTTAAATTAATAGCTACTTTATTTATTTATTTATCTATTTATTTAGCTGTGTTGGGTCTTCGTTTCGTGCGAGGGCTTTCTCTAGTTGCGGCAAGCGGGGGCCACTCTTCATTGCGGTGCGCGGGCCTCTCACTATCGTGGCCCCTCCCGTTGTGGGGCACAGGCTCCAGATGTGCAGGCTCAGCAGTTGTGGCTCACGGTCCCAGTTGCTCCGTGGCACGTGGGATCCTCCCAGAGCAGGGCTCGAACCCGCGTCCCCTGCATTAGCAGGCAGATTCTCAACCACTGCACCACCAGGGAAGCCCCTGTCATACCCTTTTGACTTACTTAACCTTATATGATTATTTCTAGGCTCAACTGTAGTCCTGAAAACGGCATTGTTCATTTTGTTCCCGAGGCTTCTATTCCATTTGGTACGTATACCACTTCGTCTTTGTCCATTCATCTGTTTATGGACCTTTTTTTTGCTTCCATGTCTTGGCTATATTAATGTTGTTGCAGTTCACATTTGCCTGCCTCTGTCTTTCCGATTCTGGTGGTCTTAGGTTATAGGCCCAAAAGGTGCCCTGCCGCATCATATGGTAGCTCAGTTTTTACCTTTGTAGCAGCTCCATTCAGTTTTCGTTAGTGCTGTTACCACTTTACATCCCACCAGCAGCTAGAAGGTACACATTTTTCTAAAACCCCTTAAGCATTTATAGTTTGTAGTCTTTTTGCTGATGGTCATGACTGGTGTGAGCTGAAACCTTTTTGAATTTGAATTTGCATGTGGCTAATAATTCCTTATACTGAGCTTTAAGCATATCCTTTTTTTCTTTTCCTTTTTTTGATAAAGAGTGAGTACAACTTCCCTCTTCATATTGACTTCTTGAAAAATTTCTCATGTGTTGAATTTTCTTGCCTATTCCCCACTCCAGGGCATTTCTTGAGGGCAGGTGTCATTTAGAGGCCTGCAATCCTTGTGACTATGAAGCAACCATTAGCAGTGGGTTTAAAGCTGCTGTTGTGGGAAACAGCCACAAGGCGGCAGCATTATTACGTTCTCAATTCTTGTTACTAGGGCAACAGAGTCTTCCTGGAGGGTAGTGTTCCGAGGTTGTAAATTAGAGTGGAATGTGCTGGGACAAGCCCCCAGAACTTTATGTCTCCTTACTTATGTTTGTTTTTTTAATTTAATTTCTATTTCTTATCGGAGTAAATTTGATTAGAGTGTTTTGATTGTCTGGCTGTACAGAATCTGCTCAATGATTCATACATATGTCTGTTCATCTTCGGATCCTGTTAGCATGTATGGAATTACAGAATGTATATTTTAAAGGTATTGTGATTATATAATTTATATAGTTTATATGTTATTTGTTTATATACATTTAACAAACATTACTATATGTATCTTAAGCCCATAGTCCTAATTTACCCATCCTCCCACCTTTCATTTTGGCTAAACATTAGTTTATTTGATAAGTCTGTGAGTGTCTTTTTTTGTGGAAATATGTTCATTGGTATCAATCTTAAGATAACATGTATAAATGATATCATAGGATATTTGTCATACCTTTTTGACTTACTTAACTTTATATGATTATTTCTAGGCGCAACTGTAGTCCTGACCACGGCATTGTTTATTTTTTTTCCGAGGCTACTATTCCATTCTGTCCATATACCACTTCTTTTTGTCCATTCATTTGTTTATGGATCTTTTTTTGCTTCCATTTCTTGGGTATTTCAATATTGCTGCAGTGCACATTTGCCTGCCTCTGTCTTTCCGATTCTGGTGGTCTTAGTTAATAGGCTCAAAAGGTGCCCTGTCGCATCATATGGTAGCTCAGTTTTTACCTTGTAAAGCAGCTCCATTCCGTTTTTGTTAGTGCTGTTACCGCTTTAGATCCCACCAGAGCTAGGAGGTACAGACTTCTCTAAAACCCCTTCAGCATTTATAGTTTGTAGAATTTTTGCTGATGGTCATGACTGGTGTGAGCTGAAACCTTTTTGAATTGGAATTTCCGTGTGGCTAATAATTCCTTATACTGAGCTTTAGGCATCCCCTTTTTCTTGTTTTCCTTTTTTTGTTAAAGAGTGAGTACAACTTCCCTCTTCATATTGACTTCTTGAAACATTTCTCATGTGTTGAATTTTCTTGCCTATTCCCTACCCCAGGGCCTTTTTTGAGGGCAGGTGTCATTTAGAGCCCTGCAGTCCTTGTGACTCTTAAGCAACCATTAGCACTGGGTTTAAAGCTGCTGTTGTGGGAAACAGCCACAAGGCGGCAGCATTATTACGTTCTCAACTCTCGTTACTAGGGCAACAGAGTCTTCCTGGAGGTAGAGTTCCGAGGTTGTAAACTAGAGTGGAATGTGCTGGGACAAGCCCCCAGAACTTTATGTCTCCTTACTTCTGTTTGTTTTTTAAATTTAATTTCTATTTCTTATCGGAGTAAATTTGATTAGAGTGTTTTGATTGTCTGGCTGTACAGAATCTGCTCAATGATTCATACATATGTCTGTTCATCTTCAGATCCTGTTAGCATGTATGTGATTACAGAATGTATATTTTAAAGGTATTGTGATTATATAATTTATATAGTTAATATGTTATATGTTTATATATATTTAGCATACATTACTATATGTATGTTAACGCCATATTCCTAATTTACCCATCCTCCCACCTTTCATTTTGGCTAACCATTAGTTTATTTGATAAGTCTGTGAGTGTCTTTTTTTGTGGAAATATGTTCATTGGTAGCAATCTTAGGATAACATGTATAAATGATATCATAGGATATTTGTCATACCCTTTTTTTTTAATTAATAGCTACTTTATTTATTTATTTATTTATCTATTTATTTAGGTGTGTTGGGTCTTCGTTTCGTGCGAGGGCTTTCTCTAGTTGCGGCCAGCGGGGGCCACTCTTCATTGCGGTGCGCGGGCCTCTCACTATCGTGGCCCCTCCCGTTGCGGGTCACAGGCTCCAGATGCGCAGGCTCAGCAGTTGTGGCTCACGGTCCCAGTTGCTCCGTGGCACGTGGGATCCTCCCAGACCAGGGCTCGAACCCGCGTCCCCTGCATTAGCAGGCAGATTCTCAACCACTGCGCCGCCAGGGAAGCTCCTGTCATACCCTTTTGACTTACTTAACCTTATATGATTATTTCTAGGCTCAACTGTAGTCCTGAAAACGGCATTGTTCATTTTGTTCCCGAAGCTTCTATTCCATTTGGTACGTATACCACTTCGTCTTTGTCCATTCATCTGTTTATGGACCTTTTTTTTGCTTCCATGTCTTGGCTATTTCAATATTGCTGCAGTGCACATTTGCCTGCCTCTGTCTTTCCGATTCTGGTGGTCTTAGTTAATAGGCTCAAAAGGTGCCCTGTCGCATCATATGGTAGCTCAGTTTTTACCTTGTAAAGCAGCTCCATTCCGTTTCTGTTACTGCTGTTACCACTTTAGATCCCACCAGAGCTAGGAGGTACAGAGTTCTCTAAAACCCCTTCTGCATTTATAGTTTGTGGACTTTTTGCTGATGGCCATTTGACCTGTGTGAGCTGAAACCTTTTTGGAGGTTGGATAGGCATGTGGCTAATAATTCCTTATACTGAGCTTTAGGCATCCCCTTTTTCTTCTTTTCCTTTTTTTGTTAAAGAGTGAGTACAACTTCTCTCTTCATATTGACTTCTTGAAAAATTTCTCATGTGTTGAATTTTCTTGCCTATTCCCTACCCCAGGGCCTTTTTTGAGGGCAGGTGTCATTTAGAGCCCTGCCGTCCTTGTGACTCGTAAGCAACCATTAGCACTGGGTTTAAATCTGCTGTTGTGGGAAACAGCCACAAGGCGGCAGCATTATTACGTCCTCAACTCTTGTTACTAAGGCAACAGAGTCTTCCTGGAGGTAGTGTTCCGAGGTTGTAAATTAGAGTGGAATGTGCTGGGAGAAGCCCCGAGAAGTTTATGTCTCCTTATTTATGTTTGTTTTTTAAATTTAATTTCTCTTTCTTATCGGAGTAAATTTGATTAGAGTGTTTTGATTGTCTGGCTGTACAGAATCTGCTCAATGATGCATACATGTGTCTGTTCATCTTCGGATCCTGTTAGCATGTATGTGATTACAGAATGTATATTTTAAAGGTATTGTGATTATATAATTTATATAGTTTATATGTTATATGTTTATATACATTTAACAAACATTACTATATGTATGTTAACGCCATAGTCCTAATTTACCCATCCTCCCACCTTTCATTTTGACTAACCATTAGTTTATTTGATAAGTCTGTGTCTTTTTTTGTGGAAATATGTTCATTGGTAGCAATCTTAGGATAACATGTATAAATGATATCATAGGATATTTGTCATACCCTTTTTTTTTAAATTAATAGCTACTTTATTTATTTATTTATCTATTTATTTAGCTGTGTTGGGTCTTCGTTTCGTGCGAGGGCTTTCTCTAGTTGCGGCAAGCGGGGGCCACTCTTCATTGCGGTGCGCGGGCCTCTCACTATCGTGGCCCCTCCCGTTGTGGGGCACAGGCTCCAGATGTGCAGGCTCAGCAGTTGTGGCTCACGGTCCCAGTTGCTCCGTGGCACGTGGGATCCTCCCAGAGCAGGGCTCGAACCCGCGTCCCCTGCATTAGCAGGCAGATTCTCAACCACTGCACCACCAGGGAAGCCCCTGTCATACCCTTTTGACTTACTTAACCTTATATGATTATTTCTAGGCTCAACTGTAGTCCTGAAAACGGCATTGTTCATTTTGTTCCCGAGGCTTCTATTCCATTTGGTACGTATACCACTTCGTCTTTGTCCATTCATCTGTTTATGGACCTTTTTTTGCTTCCATGTCTTGGCTATATTAATGTTGTTGCAGTTCACATTTGCCTGCCTCTGTCTTTCCGATTCTGGTGGTCTTAGGTTATAGGCCCAAAAGGTGCCCTGCCGCATCATATGGTAGCTCAATTTTTACCTTTGTAGCAGCTCCATTCAGTTTTCGTTAGTGCTGTTACCACTTACATCCCACCAGCAGCTAGAAGGTACACATTTTTCTAAAACCCCTTAAGCATTTATAGTTTGTAGTCTTTTTGCTGATGGTCATGACTGGTGTGAGCTGAAACCTTTTTGAATTTGAATTTGCATGTGGCTAATAATTCCTTATACTGAGCTTTAAGCATATCCATTTTTTCTTTTCCTTTTTTTGATAAAGAGTGAGTACAACATCCCTCTTCATATTGACTTCTTGAAAAATTTCTCATGTGTTGAATTTTCTTGCCTATTCCCCACTCCAGGGCATTTCTTGAGGGCAGGTGTCATTTAGAGGCCTGCAATCCTTGTGACTATGAAGCAACCATTAGCAGTGGGTTTAAAGCTGCTGTTGTGGGAAACAGCCACAAGGCGGCAGCATTATTACGTTCTCAATTCTTGTTACTAGGGCAACAGAGTCTTCCTGGAGGGTAGTGTTCCGAGGTTGTAAATTAGAGTGGAATGTGCTGGGACAAGCCCCCAGAACTTTATGTCTCCTTACTTATGTTTGTTTTTTTAATTTAATTTCTATTTCTTATCGGAGTAAATTTGATTAGAGTGTTTTGATTGTCTGGCTGTACAGAATCTGCTCAATGATTCATACATATGTCTGTTCATCTTCGGATCCTGTTAGCATGTATGGAATTACAGAATGTATATTTTAAAGGTATTGTGATTATATAATTTATATAGTTTATATGTTATTTGTTTATATACATTTAACAAACATTACTATATGTATCTTAAGCCCATAGTCCTAATTTACCCATCCTCCCACCTTTCATTTTGGCTAACCATTAGTTTATTTGATAAGTCTGTGAGTGTCTTTTTTTGTGGAAATATGTTCATTGGTAGCAATCTTAAGATAACATGTATAAATGATATCATAGGATATTTGTCATACCTTTTTGACTTACTTAACTTTATATGATTATTTCTAGGCGCAACTGTAGTCCTGACCACGGCATTGTTTATTTTTTTTCCGAGGCTACTATTCCATTCTGTCCATATACCACTTCTTTTTGTCCATTCATTTGTTTATGGATCTTTTTTTCCTTCCATTTCTTGGCTATTTCAATATTGCTGCAGTGCACATTTGCCTGCCTCTGTCTTTCCGATTCTGGTGGTCTTAGTTAATAGGCTCAAAAGGTGCCCTGTCGCAGCATATGGTAGCTCAGTTTTTACCTTGTAAAGCAGCTCCATTCCGTTTCTGTTACTGCTGTTACCACTTTAGATCCCACCAGAGCTAGGAGGTACAGAGTTCTCTAAAACCCCTTCTGCATTTATAGTTTGTGGACTTTTTGCTGATGGCCATTTGACCTGTGTGAGCTGAAACCTTTTTGGAGGTTGGATAGGCATGTGGCTAATAATTCCTTATACTGAGCTTTAGGCATCCCTTTTTTCTACTTTTCCTTCTTTTGTTAAAGGGTGAGTACAACTTCTCTCTTCATATTGACTTCTTGAAAAATTTCTCATGTGTTGAATTTTCTTGCCTATTCCCTACCCCAGGGCCTTTTTTGAGGGCAGGTGTCATTTAGAGCCCTGCAGTCCTTGTGACTCGTAAGAAACCATTAGCACTGGGTTTAAATCTGCTGTTGTGGGAAACAGACACAAGGCGGCAGCATTATTACTTTCTCAACTGTTGTTACTAGGGCAACAGAGTCTTCCTGGAGGTAGTGTTCCGAGGTTGTAAACTAGAGTGGAATGTGCTGGGAGAAGCCCCGAGAAGTTTATGTCTCCTTACTTATGTTTGTTTTTTAAATTTAATTTCTATTTCTTATCGGAGTAAATTTGATTAGAGTGTTTTGATTGTCTGGCTGTACAGAATCTGCTCAATGATTCATACATATGTCTGTTCATCTTCGGATCCTGTTAGCATGTATGTGATTACAGAATGTATATTTTAAAGGTATTGTGATTATATAATTTATATAGTTTATATGTTATATGTTTATATACATTTAACAAACATTACTATATGTATGTTAACGCCATAGTCCTAATTTACCCATCCTCCCACCTTTCATTTTGGCTAACCATTAGTTTATTTGATAAGTCTGTGAGTGTCTTTTTTTGTGGAAATATGTTCATTGGTAGCAATCTTAGGATAACATGTATAAATGATATCATAGGATATTTGTCATACCCTTTTGACTTACTTAACCTTATATGATTATTTCTAGGCTCAACTGTAGTCCTGAAAACGGCATTGTTCATTTTGTTCCCGAGGCTTCTCTACCATTTGGTACGTATACCACTTCGTCTTTGTCCATTTATCTGTTTATGGACCTTTTTTTTGCTTCCATGTCTTGGCTATATCAATGTTGTTGCAGTTCACATTTGCCTGCTTCTGTCTTTCCGATTCTGGTGGTCTTAGGTTATAGGCCCAAAAGGTGCCCTGCTGCATCATATGGTAGCTCAATTTTTACCTTTGTAGCAGCTCCATTCAGTTTTTGTTAGTGCTGTTACCACTTTACATCCCACCAGCAGCTAGAAGGTACACATTTTTCTAAAACCCCTTAAGCATTTATAGTTTGTAGTCTTTTTGCTGATGGTCATGACTGGTGTGAGCTGAAACCTTTTGGAATTTGAATTTGCATGTGGCTAATAATTCCTTATACTGAGCTTTAGGCATCCCCTTTTTCTTCTTTTCCTTTTTTTGTTAAAGAATGAGTACAACTTCCCTCTTCATATTGGCTTCTTGAAAAATTTCTCATGTATTGAATTTTCTTGCCTATTCCCCACTCCAGGGCATTTCTTGAGGGCAGGTGTCATTTAGAGCCCTGCAATTCTTGTGACTATGAAGCAACCATTAGCAGTGGTTTTAAAGCTGCTGTTGTGGGAAACAGCCACAAGGCAGCAGCATTATTATATTCTCAATTCTTGTTACTAGGGCAAAAGAGTCTTCCTGGAGGTAGTGTTCCGAGGTTGTAAATTAGAGTGGAATGTGCTGGGACAAGCCCCCAGAACTTTATGTCTCCTTACTTTTGTTTGTTTTTTAAATTTAATTTCTGTTTCTTATCGGAGTAAATTTGATTAGAGTGTTTTGATTGTCTGGCTGTACAGAATCTGCTCAATGATTCATACATATGTCTGTACATCTTCGGATCCTGTTAGCATGTATGGAATTACAGAATGTATATTTTAAAGGTATTGTGATTATATAATTTATATACTTTATATGTTATTTGTTTATATACATTTAACAAACATTACTATATGTATGTTAACGCCACAGTCCTAATTTACCCATCCTCCCACCTTTCATTTTGGCTAACCATTAGTTTATTTGATAAGACTGTGAGTGTCTTTTTTTGTGGAAATATGTTCATTGGTAGCAATCTTAGGATAACATGTATAAATGATATCATAGGATATTTGTCATACCCTTTTGACTTACTTAACCTTATATGATTATTTCTAGGCTCAACTGTAGTCCTGAACACGGCATTGTTCATTTTTTTTCCGAGGCTACTATTCCATTCTGTCCATATACCACTTCTTCTTTGTCCATTCATCTGTTTATGGATCTTTTTTTGCTTCCATTTCTTGGCTATTTCAATATTGCTGCAGTGCACATTTGCCTGCCTCTGTCTTTCCGATTCTGGTGGTCTTAGGTTATAGGCCCAAAAGGTGCCCTGCCGCATCATATGGTAACTCAGTTTTTACCTTGTAAAGCAGCTCGATTCAGTTTGCGTTAGTGCTGTTACCACTTTACATCCCACCAGCAGCTAGGAGGTACACAATTCTCTAAAACCCCTTCAGCATTTATAGTTTGTAGACTTTTTGCTGATGGTCATGACTGGTGTGAGCTGAAACCTTTTTGAATTTGAATTTGCCTGTGGCTTATAATTCCTTATACTGAGCTTTAGGCATGTCCTTTTTTTCTTTTCCTTTTTTTTAAAGAGTGAGTACAATTTCCCTCCTCTTATTGACTTCTTGAAAATTTTCTCATGTGTTGAATTTTCTTGCCTATTCCCTATCCCAGGGCCTTTTTTGAGGGCAGGTGTCATTTAGAGCCCTGCAGTCCTTGTGACTATTAAGCAACAATTGGCACTGGGTATAAAGCTGCTGTTGTGGGAAACAGCCACAAGGCGGCAGCATTATTACGTCCTCAACTCTTGTTACTAGGGCAACAGAGTCTTCCTGGAGGTAGTGTTCCGAGGTTGTAAACTAGAGTGGAATGTGCTGGGACAAGCCCCCAGAACTTTATGTCTCCTTACTTCTGTTTGTTTTTTAAATTTAATTTCTATTTCTTATCGGAGTAAATTTGATTAGAGTGTTTTGATTGTCTGGCTGTACAGAATCTGCTCAATGATTCATACATATGTCTGTTCATCTTCAGATCCTGTTAGCATGTATGTGATTACAGAATGTATATTTTAAAGGTATTGTGATTATATAATTTATATAGTTTATATGTTATATGTTTATATATATTTAGCAAACATTACTATATGTATGTTAACGCCATATTCCTAATTTACCCATCCTCCCACCTTTCATTTTGGCTAACCATTAGTTTATTTGATAAGTCTGTGAGTGTCTTTTTTTGTGGAAATATGTTTATTGGTAGCAATCTTAGGATAACATGTATAAATGATATCATAGGATATTTGTCATACCCTTTTTTTTTAATTAATAGCTACTTTATTTATTTATTTATTTATTTATCTATTTATTTAGGTGTGTTGGGTCTTCGTTTCGTGCGAGGGCTTTCTCTAGTTGCGGCCAGCGGGGGCCACTCTTCATTGCGGTGCGCGGGCCTCTCACTATCGTGGCCCCTCCCGTTGCGGGTCACAGGCTCCAGATGCGCAGGCTCAGCAGTTGTGGCTCACGGTCCCAGTTGCTCCGTGGCACGTGGGATCCTCCCAGACCAGGGCTCGAACCCGCGTCCCCTGCATTAGCAGGCAGATTCTCAACCACTGCGCCGCCAGGGAAGCTCCTGTCATACCCTTTTGACTTACTTAACCTTATATGATTATTTCTAGGCTCAACTGTAGTCCTGAAAACGGCATTGTTCATTTTGTTCCCGAAGCTTCTATTCCATTTGGTACGTATACCACTTCGTCTTTGTCCATTCATCTGTTTATGGACCTTTTTTTTGCTTCCATGTCTTGGCTATTTCAATATTGCTGCAGTGCACATTTGCCTGCCTCTGTCTTTCCGATTCTGGTGGTCTTAGTTAATAGGCTCAAAAGGTGCCCTGTCGCATCATATGGTAGCTCAGTTTTTACCTTGTAAAGCAGCTCCATTCCGTTTCTGTTACTGCTGTTACCACTTTAGATCCCACCAGAGCTAGGAGGTACAGAGTTCTCTAAAACCCCTTCTGCATTTATAGTTTGTGGACTTTTTGCTGATGGCCATTTGACCTGTGTGAGCTGAAACCTTTTTGGAGGTTGGATAGGCATGTGGCTAATAATTCCTTATACTGAGCTTTAGGCATCCCCTTTACTTCTTTTCCTTTTTTTGTTAAAGAGTGAGTACAACTTCTCTCTTCATATTGACTTCTTGAAAAATTTCTCATGTGTTGAATTTTCTTGCCTATTCCCTACCCCAGGGCCTTTTTTGAGGGCAGGTGTCATTTAGAGCCCTGCCGTCCTTGTGACTCGTAAGCAACCATTAGCACTGGGTTTAAATCTGCTGTTGTGGGAAACAGCCACAAGGCGGCAGCATTATTACGTCCTCAACTCTTGTTACTAAGGCAACAGAGTCTTCCTGGAGGTAGTGTTCCGAGGTTGTAAATTAGAGTGGAATGTGCTGGGAGAAGCCCCGAGAAGTTTATGTCTCCTTATTTATGTTTGTTTTTTAAATTTAATTTCTCTTTCTTATCGGAGTAAATTTGATTAGAGTGTTTTGATTGTCTGGCTGTACAGAATCTGCTCAATGATTCATACATGTGTCTGTTCATCTTCGGATCCTGTTAGCATGTATGTGATTACAGAATGTATATTTTAAAGGTATTGTGATTATATAATTTATATAGTTTATATGTTATATGTTTATATACATTTAACAAACATTACTATATGTATGTTAACGCCATAGTCCTAATTTACCCATCCTCCCACCTTTCATTTTGACTAACCATCAGTTTATTTGATAAGTCTGTGTCTTTTTTTGTGGAAATATGTTCATTGGTAGCAATCTTAGGATAACATGTATAAATGATATCACAGGATATTTGTCATACCCTTTTTTTTTAAATTAATAGCTACTTTATTTATTTATTTATCTATTTATTTAGCTGTGTTGGGTCTTCGTTTCGTGCGAGGGCTTTCTCTAGTTGCGGCAAGCGGGGGCCACTCTTCATTGCGGTGCGCGGGCCTCTCACTATCGTGGCCCCTCCCGTTGTGGGGCACAGGCTCCAGATGTGCAGGCTCAGCAGTTGTGGCTCACGGTCCCAGTTGCTCCGTGGCACGTGGGATCCTCCCAGAGCAGGGCTCGAACCCGCGTCCCCTGCATTAGCAGGCAGATTCTCAACCACTGCACCACCAGGGAAGCCCCTGTCATACCCTTTTGACTTACTTAACCTTATATGATTATTTCTAGGCTCAACTGTAGTCCTGAAAACGGCATTGTTCATTTTGTTCCCGAGGCTTCTATTCCATTTGGTACGTATACCACTTCGTCTTTGTCCATTCATCTGTTTATGGACCTTTTTTTTGCTTCCATGTCTTGGCTATTTCAATGTTGCTGCAGTGCACATTTGCCTGCCTCTGTCTTTCCGATTCTGGTGGTCTTAGGTTATAGGCCCAAAAGGTGCCCTGCCGCATCATATGGTAGCTCAGTTTTTACCTTTGTAGCAGCTCCATTCAGTTTTCGTTAGTGCTGTTACCACTTTACATCCCACCAGCAGCTAGAAGGTACACATTTTTCTAAAACCCCTTAAGCATTTATAGTTTGTAGTCTTTTTGCTGATGGTCATGACTGGTGTGAGCTGAAACCTTTTTGAATTTGAATTTGCATGTGGCTAATAATTCCTTATACTGAGCTTTAAGCATATCCTTTTTTTCTTTTCCTTTTTTTGATAAAGAGTGAGTACAACTTCCCTCTTCATATTGACTTCTTGAAAAATTTCTCATGTGTTGAATTTTCTTGCCTATTCCCCACTCCAGGGCATTTCTTGAGGGCAGGTGTCATTTAGAGGCCTGCAATCCTTGTGACTATGAAGCAACCATTAGCAGTGGGTTTAAAGCTGCTGTTGTGGGAAACAGCCACAAGGCGGCAGCATTATTACGTTCTCAATTCTTGTTACTAGGGCAACAGAGTCTTCCTGGAGGGTAGTGTTCCGAGGTTGTAAATTAGAGTGGAATGTGCTGGGACAAGCCCCCAGAACTTTATGTCTCCTTACTTATGTTTGTTTTTTAAATTTAATTTCTATTTCTTATCGGAGTAAATTTGATTAGAGTGTTTTGATTGTCTGGCTGTACAGAATCTGCTCAATGATTCATACATATGTCTGTTCATCTTCGGATCCTGTTAGCATGTATGGAATTACAGAATGTATATTTTAAAGGTATTGTGATTATATAATTTATATAGTTTATATGTTATTTGTTTATATACATTTAACAAACATTACTATATGTATCTTAAGCCCATAGTCCTAATTTACCCATCCTCCCACCTTTCATTTTGGCTAACCATTAGTTTATTTGATAAGTCTGTGAGTGTCTTTTTTTGTGGAAATATGTTCATTGGTAGCAATCTTAAGATAACATGTATAAATGATATCATAGGATATTTGTCATACCTTTTTGACTTACTTAACTTTATATGATTATTTCTAGGCGCAACTGTAGTCCTGACCACGGCATTGTTTATTTTTTTTCCGAGGCTACTATTCCATTCTGTCCATATACCACTTCTTTTTGTCCATTCATTTGTTTATGGATCTTTTTTTCCTTCCATTTCTTGGCTATTTCAATATTGCTGCAGTGCACATTTGCCTGCCTCTGTCTTTCCGATTCTGGTGGTCTTAGTTAATAGGCTCAAAAGGTGCCGTGTCGCATCATATGGTAGCTCAGTTTTTACCTTGTAAAGCAGCTCCATTCCGTTTTTGTTAGTGCTGTTACCGCTTTAGATCCCACCAGAGCTAGGAGGTACAGACTTCTCTAAAACCCCTTCAGCATTTATAGTTTGTAGAATTTTTGCTGATGGTCATGACTGGTGTGAGCTGAAACCTTTTTGAATTGGAATTTCCGTGTGGCTAATAATTCCTTATACTGAGCTTTAGGCATCCCCTTTTTCTTGTTTTCCTTTTTTTGTTAAAGAGTGAGTACAACTTCCCTCTTCATATTGACTTCTTGAAACATTTCTCATGTGTTGAATTTTCTTGCCTATTCCCTACCCCAGGGCCTTTTTTGAGGGCAGGTGTCATTTAGAGCCCTGCAGTCCTTGTGACTCTTAAGCAACCATTAGCACTGGGTTTAAAGCTGCTGTTGTGGGAAACAGCCACAAGGCGGCAGCATTATTACGTTCTCAACTCTCGTTACTAGGGCAACAGAGTCTTCCTGGAGGTAGAGTTCCGAGGTTGTAAACTAGAGTGGAATGTGCTGGGACAAGCCCCCAGAACTTTATGTCTCCTTACTTCTGTTTGTTTTTTAAATTTAATTTCTATTTCTTATCGGAGTAAATTTGATTAGAGTGTTTTGATTGTCTGGCTGTACAGAATCTGCTCAATGATTCATACATATGTCTGTTCATCTTCAGATCCTGTTAGCATGTATGTGATTACAGAATGTATATTTTAAAGGTATTGTGATTATATAATTTATATAGTTTATATGTTATATGTTTATATATATTTAGCAAACATTACTATATGTATGTTAACGCCATATTCCTAATTTACCCATCCTCCCACCTTTCATTTTGGCTAACCATTAGTTTATTTGATAAGTCTGTGAGTGTCTTTTTTTGTGGAAATATGTTCATTGGTAGCAATCTTAGGATAACATGTATAAATGATATCATAGGATATTTGTCATACCCTTTTTTTTTAATTAATAGCTACTTTATTTATTTATTTATTTATTTATCTATTTATTTAGGTGTGTTGGGTCTTCGTTTCGTGCGAGGGCTTTCTCTAGTTGCGGCCAGCGGGGGCCACTCTTCATTGCGGTGCGCGGGCCTCTCACTATCGTGGCCCCTCCCGTTGCGGGTCACAGGCTCCAGATGCGCAGGCTCAGCAGTTGTGGCTCACGGTCCCAGTTGCTCCGTGGCACGTGGGATCCTCCCAGACCAGGGCTCGAACCCGCGTCCCCTGCATTAGCAGGCAGATTCTCAGCCACTGCGCCGCCAGGGAAGCTCCTGTCATACCCTTTTGACTTACTTAACCTTATATGATTATTTCTAGGCTCAACTGTAGTCCTGAAAACGGCATTGTTCATTTTGTTCCCGAAGCTTCTATTCCATTTGGTACGTATACCACTTCGTCTTTGTCCATTCATCTGTTTATGGACCTTTTTTTTGCTTCCATGTCTTGGCTATTTCAATATTGCTGCAGTGCACATTTGCCTGCCTCTGTCTTTCCGATTCTGGTGGTCTTAGTTAATAGGCTCAAAAGGTGCCCTGTCGCATCATATGGTAGCTCAGTTTTTACCTTGTAAAGCAGCTCCATTCCGTTTCTGTTACTGCTGTTACCACTTTAGATCCCACCAGAGCTAGGAGGTACAGAGTTCTCTAAAACCCCTTCTGCATTTATAGTTTGTGGACTTTTTGCTGATGGCCATTTGACCTGTGTGAGCTGAAACCTTTTTGGAGGTTGGATAGGCATGTGGCTAATAATTCCTTATACTGAGCTTTAGGCATCCCCTTTTTCTTCTTTTCCTTTTTTTGTTAAAGAGTGAGTACAACTTCTCTCTTCATATTGACTTCTTGAAAAATTTCTCATGTGTTGAATTTTCTTGCCTATTCCCTACCCCAGGGCCTTTTTTGAGGGCAGGTGTCATTTAGAGCCCTGCCGTCCTTGTGACTCGTAAGCAACCATTAGCACTGGGTTTAAATCTGCTGTTGTGGGAAACAGCCACAAGGCGGCAGCATTATTACGTCCTCAACTCTTGTTACTAAGGCAACAGAGTCTTCCTGGAGGTAGTGTTCCGAGGTTGTAAATTAGAGTGGAATGTGCTGGGAGAAGCCCCGAGAAGTTTATGTCTCCTTATTTATGTTTGTTTTTTAAATTTAATTTCTCTTTCTTATCGGAGTAAATTTGATTAGAGTGTTTTGATTGTCTGGCTGTACAGAATCTGCTCAATGATGCATACATGTGTCTGTTCATCTTCGGATCCTGTTAGCATGTATGTGATTACAGAATGTATATTTTAAAGGTATTGTGATTATATAATTTATATAGTTTATATGTTATATGTTTATATACATTTAACAAACATTACTATATGTATGTTAACGCCATAGTCCTAATTTACCCATCCTCCCACCTTTCATTTTGACTAACCATTAGTTTATTTGATAAGTCTGTGTCTTTTTTTGTGGAAATATGTTCATTGGTAGCAATCTTAGGATAACATGTATAAATGATATCATAGGATATTTGTCATACCCTTTTTTTTTAAATTAATAGCTACTTTATTTATTTATTTATCTATTTATTTAGCTGTGTTGGGTCTTCGTTTCGTGCGAGGGCTTTCTCTAGTTGCGGCAAGCGGGGGCCACTCTTCATTGCGGTGCGCGGGCCTCTCACTATCGTGGCCCCTCCCGTTGTGGGGCACAGGCTCCAGATGTGCAGGCTCAGCAGTTGTGGCTCACGGTCCCAGTTGCTCCGTGGCACGTGGGATCCTCCCAGAGCAGGGCTCGAACCCGCGTCCCCTGCATTAGCAGGCAGATTCTCAACCACTGCACCACCAGGGAAGCCCCTGTCATACCCTTTTGACTTACTTAACCTTATATGATTATTTCTAGGCTCAACTGTAGTCCTGAAAACGGCATTGTTCATTTTGTTCCCGAGGCTTCTATTCCATTTGGTACGTATACCACTTCGTCTTTGTCCATTCATCTGTTTATGGACCTTTTTTTGCTTCCATGTCTTGGCTATATTAATGTTGTTGCAGTTCACATTTGCCTGCCTCTGTCTTTCCGATTCTGGTGGTCTTAGGTTATAGGCCCAAAAGGTGCCCTGCCGCATCATATGGTAGCTCAATTTTTACCTTTGTAGCAGCTCCATTCAGTTTTCGTTAGTGCTGTTACCACTTACATCCCACCAGCAGCTAGAAGGTACACATTTTTCTAAAACCCCTTAAGCATTTATAGTTTGTAGTCTTTTTGCTGATGGTCATGACTGGTGTGAGCTGAAACCTTTTTGAATTTGAATTTGCATGTGGCTAATAATTCCTTATACTGAGCTTTAAGCATATCCATTTTTTCTTTTCCTTTTTTTGATAAAGAGTGAGTACAACATCCCTCTTCATATTGACTTCTTGAAAAATTTCTCATGTGTTGAATTTTCTTGCCTATTCCCCACTCCAGGGCATTTCTTGAGGGCAGGTGTCATTTAGAGGCCTGCAATCCTTGTGACTATGAAGCAACCATTAGCAGTGGGTTTAAAGCTGCTGTTGTGGGAAACAGCCACAAGGCGGCAGCATTATTACATTCTCAATTCTTGTTACTAGGGCAACAGAGTCTTCCTGGAGGGTAGTGTTCCGAGGTTGTAAATTAGAGTGGAATGTGCTGGGACAAGCCCCCAGAACTTTATGTCTCCTTACTTATGTTTGTTTTTTTAATTTAATTTCTATTTCTTATCGGAGTAAATTTGATTAGAGTGTTTTGATTGTCTGGCTGTACAGAATCTGCTCAATGATTCATACATATGTCTGTTCATCTTCGGATCCTGTTAGCATGTATGGAATTACAGAATGTATATTTTAAAGGTATTGTGATTATATAATTTATATAGTTTATATGTTATTTGTTTATATACATTTAACAAACATTACTATATGTATCTTAAGCCCATAGTCCTAATTTACCCATCCTCCCACCTTTCATTTTGGCTAACCATTAGTTTATTTGATAAGTCTGTGAGTGTCTTTTTTTGTGGAAATATGTTCATTGGTAGCAATCTTAAGATAACATGTATAAATGATATCATAGGATATTTGTCATACCTTTTTGACTTACTTAACTTTATATGATTATTTCTAGGCGCAACTGTAGTCCTGACCACGGCATTGTTTATTTTTTTTCCGAGGCTACTATTCCATTCTGTCCATATACCACTTCTTTTTGTCCATTCATTTGTTTATGGATCTTTTTTTCCTTCCATTTCTTGGCTATTTCAATATTGCTGCAGTGCACATTTGCCTGCCTCTGTCTTTCCGATTCTGGTGGTCTTAGTTAATAGGCTCAAAAGGTGCCCTGTCGCAGCATATGGTAGCTCAGTTTTTACCTTGTAAAGCAGCTCCATTCCGTTTCTGTTACTGCTGTTACCACTTTAGATCCCACCAGAGCTAGGAGGTACAGAGTTCTCTAAAACCCCTTCTGCATTTATAGTTTGTGGACTTTTTGCTGATGGCCATTTGACCTGTGTGAGCTGAAACCTTTTTGGAGGTTGGATAGGCATGTGGCTAATAATTCCTTATACTGAGCTTTAGGCATCCCTTTTTTCTACTTTTCCTTCTTTTGTTAAAGGGTGAGTACAACTTCTCTCTTCATATTGACTTCTTGAAAAATTTCTCATGTGTTGAATTTTCTTGCCTATTCCCTACCCCAGGGCCTTTTTTGAGGGCAGGTGTCATTTAGAGCCCTGCAGTCCTTGTGACTCGTAAGAAACCATTAGCACTGGGTTTAAATCTGCTGTTGTGGGAAACAGACACAAGGCGGCAGCATTATTACTTTCTCAACTGTTGTTACTAGGGCAACAGAGTCTTCCTGGAGGTAGTGTTCCGAGGTTGTAAACTAGAGTGGAATGTGCTGGGAGAAGCCCCGAGAAGTTTATGTCTCCTTACTTATGTTTGTTTTTTAAATTTAATTTCTATTTCTTATCGGAGTAAATTTGATTAGAGTGTTTTGATTGTCTGGCTGTACAGAATCTGCTCAATGATTCATACATATGTCTGTTCATCTTCGGATCCTGTTAGCATGTATGTGATTACAGAATGTATATTTTAAAGGTATTGTGATTATATAATTTATATAGTTTATATGTTATATGTTTATATACATTTAACAAACATTACTATATGTATGTTAACGCCATAGTCCTAATTTACCCATCCTCCCACCTTTCATTTTGGCTAACCATTAGTTTATTTGATAAGTCTGTGAGTGTCTTTTTTTGTGGAAATATGTTCATTGGTAGCAATCTTAGGATAACATGTATAAATGATATCATAGGATATTTGTCATACCCTTTTGACTTACTTAACCTTATATGATTATTTCTAGGCTCAACTGTAGTCCTGAAAACGGCATTGTTCATTTTGTTCCCGAGGCTTCTCTACCATTTGGTACGTATACCACTTCGTCTTTGTCCATTTATCTGTTTATGGACCTTTTTTTTGCTTCCATGTCTTGGCTATATCAATGTTGTTGCAGTTCACATTTGCCTGCTTCTGTCTTTCCGATTCTGGTGGTCTTAGGTTATAGGCCCAAAAGGTGCCCTGCTGCATCATATGGTAGCTCAATTTTTACCTTTGTAGCAGCTCCATTCAGTTTTTGTTAGTGCTGTTACCACTTTACATCCCACCAGCAGCTAGAAGGTACACATTTTTCTAAAACCCCTTAAGCATTTATAGTTTGTAGTCTTTTTGCTGATGGTCATGACTGGTGTGAGCTGAAACCTTTTGGAATTTGAATTTGCATGTGGCTAATAATTCCTTATACTGAGCTTTAGGCATCCCCTTTTTCTTCTTTTCCTTTTTTTGTTAAAGAATGAGTACAACTTCCCTCTTCATATTGGCTTCTTGAAAAATTTCTCATGTATTGAATTTTCTTGCCTATTCCCCACTCCAGGGCATTTCTTGAGGGCAGGTGTCATTTAGAGCCCTGCAATTCTTGTGACTATGAAGCAACCATTAGCAGTGGTTTTAAAGCTGCTGTTGTGGGAAACAGCCACAAGGCAGCAGCATTATTATATTCTCAATTCTTGTTACTAGGGCAAAAGAGTCTTCCTGGAGGTAGTGTTCCGAGGTTGTAAATTAGAGTGGAATGTGCTGGGACAAGCCCCCAGAACTTTATGTCTCCTTACTTTTGTTTGTTTTTTAAATTTAATTTCTGTTTCTTATCGGAGTAAATTTGATTAGAGTGTTTTGATTGTCTGGCTGTACAGAATCTGCTCAATGATTCATACATATGTCTGTACATCTTCGGATCCTGTTAGCATGTATGGAATTACAGAATGTATATTTTAAAGGTATTGTGATTATATAATTTATATACTTTATATGTTATTTGTTTATATACATTTAACAAACATTACTATATGTATGTTAACGCCACAGTCCTAATTTACCCATCCTCCCACCTTTCATTTTGGCTAACCATTAGTTTATTTGATAAGACTGTGAGTGTCTTTTTTTGTGGAAATATGTTCATTGGTAGCAATCTTAGGATAACATGTATAAATGATATCATAGGATATTTGTCATACCCTTTTGACTTACTTAACATTATATGATTATTTCTAGGCTCAACTGTAGTCCTGAACACGGCATTGTTCATTTTTTTTCCGAGGCTACTATTCCATTCTGTCCATATACCACTTCTTCTTTGTCCATTCATCTGTTTATGGATCTTTTTTTGCTTCCATTTCTTGGCTATTTCAATATTGCTGCAGTGCACATTTGCCTGCCTCTGTCTTTCCGATTCTGGTGGTCTTAGGTTATAGGCCCAAAAGGTGCCCTGCCGCATCATATGGTAACTCAGTTTTTACCTTGTAAAGCAGCTCGATTCAGTTTGCGTTAGTGCTGTTACCACTTTACATCCCACCAGCAGCTAGGAGGTACACAATTCTCTAAAACCCCTTCAGCATTTATAGTTTGTAGACTTTTTGCTGATGGTCATGACTGGTGTGAGCTGAAACCTTTTTGAATTTGAATTTGCCTGTGGCTTATAATTCCTTATACTGAGCTTTAGGCATGTCCTTTTTTTCTTTTCCTTTTTTTTAAAGAGTGAGTACAATTTCCCTCCTCTTATTGACTTCTTGAAAATTTTCTCATGTGTTGAATTTTCTTGCCTATTCCCTATCCCAGGGCCTTTTTTGAGGGCAGGTGTCATTTAGAGCCCTGCAGTCCTTGTGACTATTAAGCAACAATTGGCACTGGGTATAAAGCTGCTGTTGTGGGAAACAGCCACAAGGCGGCAGCATTATTACGTCCTCAACTCTTGTTACTAGGGCAACAGAGTCTTCCTGGAGGTAGTGTTCCGAGGTTGTAAACTAGAGTGGAATGTGCTGGGACAAGCCCCCAGAACTTTATGTCTCCTTACTTCTGTTTGTTTTTTAAATTTAATTTCTATTTCTTATCGGAGTAAATTTGATTAGAGTGTTTTGATTGTCTGGCTGTACAGAATCTGCTCAATGATTCATACATATGTCTGTTCATCTTCAGATCCTGTTAGCATGTATGTGATTACAGAATGTATATTTTAAAGGTATTGTGATTATATAATTTATATAGTTTATATGTTATATGTTTATATATATTTAGCAAACATTACTATATGTATGTTAACGCCATATTCCTAATTTACCCATCCTCCCACCTTTCATTTTGGCTAACCATTAGTTTATTTGATAAGTCTGTGAGTGTCTTTTTTTGTGGAAATATGTTCATTGGTAGCAATCTTAGGATAACATGTATAAATGATATCATAGGATATTTGTCATACCCTTTTTTTTTAATTAATAGCTACTTTATTTATTTATTTATTTATTTATCTATTTATTTAGGTGTGTTGGGTCTTCGTTTCGTGCGAGGGCTTTCTCTAGTTGCGGCCAGCGGGGGCCACTCTTCATTGCGGTGCGCGGGCCTCTCACTATCGTGGCCCCTCCCGTTGCGGGTCACAGGCTCCAGATGCGCAGGCTCAGCAGTTGTGGCTCACGGTCCCAGTTGCTCCGTGGCACGTGGGATCCTCCCAGACCAGGGCTCGAACCCGCGTCCCCTGCATTAGCAGGCAGATTCTCAACCACTGCGCCGCCAGGGAAGCTCCTGTCATACCCTTTTGACTTACTTAACCTTATATGATTATTTCTAGGCTCAACTGTAGTCCTGAAAACGGCATTGTTCATTTTGTTCCCGAAGCTTCTATTCCATTTGGTACGTATACCACTTCGTCTTTGTCCATTCATCTGTTTATGGACCTTTTTTTTGCTTCCATGTCTTGGCTATTTCAATATTGCTGCAGTGCACATTTGCCTGCCTCTGTCTTTCCGATTCTGGTGGTCTTAGTTAATAGGCTCAAAAGGTGCCCTGTCGCATCATATGGTAGCTCAGTTTTTACCTTGTAAAGCAGCTCCATTCCGTTTCTGTTACTGCTGTTACCACTTTAGATCCCACCAGAGCTAGGAGGTACAGAGTTCTCTAAAACCCCTTCTGCATTTATAGTTTGTGGACTTTTTGCTGATGGCCATTTGACCTGTGTGAGCTGAAACCTTTTTGGAGGTTGGATAGGCATGTGGCTAATAATTCCTTATACTGAGCTTTAGGCATCCCCTTTTTCTTCTTTTCCTTTTTTTGTTAAAGAGTGAGTACAACTTCTCTCTTCATATTGACTTCTTGAAAAATTTCTCATGTGTTGAATTTTCTTGCCTATTCCCTACCCCAGGGCCTTTTTTGAGGGCAGGTGTCATTTAGAGCCCTGCCGTCCTTGTGACTCGTAAGCAACCATTAGCACTGGGTTTAAATCTGCTGTTGTGGGAAACAGCCACAAGGCGGCAGCATTATTACGTCCTCAACTCTTGTTACTAAGGCAACAGAGTCTTCCTGGAGGTAGTGTTCCGAGGTTGTAAATTAGAGTGGAATGTGCTGGGAGAAGCCCCGAGAAGTTTATGTCTCCTTATTTATGTTTGTTTTTTAAATTTAATTTCTCTTTCTTATCGGAGTAAATTTGATTAGAGTGTTTTGATTGTCTGGCTGTACAGAATCTGCTCAATGATTCATACATGTGTCTGTTCATCTTCGGATCCTGTTAGCATGTATGTGATTACAGAATGTATATTTTAAAGGTATTGTGATTATATAATTTATATAGTTTATATGTTATATGTTTATATACATTTAACAAACATTACTATATGTATGTTAACGCCATAGTCCTAATTTACCCATCCTCCCACCTTTCATTTTGACTAACCATTAGTTTATTTGATAAGTCTGTGTCTTTTTTTGTGGAAATATGTTCATTGGTAGCAATCTTAGGATAACATGTATAAATGATATCACAGGATATTTGTCATACCCTTTTTTTTTAAATTAATAGCTACTTTATTTATTTATTTATCTATTTATTTAGCTGTGTTGGGTCTTCGTTTCGTGCGAGGGCTTTCTCTAGTTGCGGCAAGCGGGGGCCACTCTTCATTGCGGTGCGCGGGCCTCTCACTATCGTGGCCCCTCCCGTTGTGGGGCACAGGCTCCAGATGTGCAGGCTCAGCAGTTGTGGCTCACGGTCCCAGTTGCTCCGTGGCACGTGGGATCCTCCCAGAGCAGGGCTCGAACCCGCGTCCCCTGCATTAGCAGGCAGATTCTCAACCACTGCACCACCAGGGAAGCCCCTGTCATACCCTTTTGACTTACTTAACCTTATATGATTATTTCTAGGCTCAACTGTAGTCCTGAAAACGGCATTGTTCATTTTGTTCCCGAGGCTTCTATTCCATTTGGTACGTATACCACTTCGTCTTTGTCCATTCATCTGTTTATGGACCTTTTTTTTGCTTCCATGTCTTGGCTATATTAATGTTGTTGCAGTTCACATTTGCCTGCCTCTGTCTTTCCGATTCTGGTGGTCTTAGGTTATAGGCCCAAAAGGTGCCCTGCCGCATCATATGGTAGCTCAGTTTTTACCTTTGTAGCAGCTCCATTCAGTTTTCGTTAGTGCTGTTACCACTTTACATCCCACCAGCAGCTAGAAGGTACACATTTTTCTAAAACCCCTTAAGCATTTATAGTTTGTAGTCTTTTTGCTGATGGTCATGACTGGTGTGAGCTGAAACCTTTTTGAATTTGAATTTGCATGTGGCTAATAATTCCTTATACTGAGCTTTAAGCATATCCTTTTTTTCTTTTCCTTTTTTTGATAAAGAGTGAGTACAACTTCCCTCTTCATATTGACTTCTTGAAAAATTTCTCATGTGTTGAATTTTCTTGCCTATTCCCCACTCCAGGGCATTTCTTGAGGGCAGGTGTCATTTAGAGGCCTGCAATCCTTGTGACTATGAAGCAACCATTAGCAGTGGGTTTAAAGCTGCTGTTGTGGGAAACAGCCACAAGGCGGCAGCATTATTACCTTCTCAATTCTTGTTACTAGGGCAACAGAGTCTTCCTGGAGGGTAGTGTTCCGAGGTTGTAAATTAGAGTGGAATGTGCTGGGACAAGCCCCCAGAACTTTATGTCTCCTTACTTATGTTTGTTTTTTTAATTTAATTTCTATTTCTTATCGGAGTAAATTTGATTAGAGTGTTTTGATTGTCTGGCTGTACAGAATCTGCTCAATGATTCATACATATGTCTGTTCATCTTCGGATCCTGTTAGCATGTATGGAATTACAGAATGTATATTTTAAAGGTATTGTGATTATATAATTTATATAGTTTATATGTTATTTGTTTATATACATTTAACAAACATTACTATATGTATCTTAAGCCCATAGTCCTAATTTACCCATCCTCCCACCTTTCATTTTGGCTAAACATTAGTTTATTTGATAAGTCTGTGAGTGTCTTTTTTTGTGGAAATATGTTCATTGGTAGCAATCTTAAGATAACATGTATAAATGATATCATAGGATATTTGTCATACCTTTTTGACTTACTTAACTTTATATGATTATTTCTAGGCGCAACTGTAGTCCTGACCACGGCATTGTTTATTTTTTTTCCGAGGCTACTATTCCATTCTGTCCATATACCACTTCTTTTTGTCCATTCATTTGTTTATGGATCTTTTTTTGCTTCCATTTCTTGGGTATTTCAATATTGCTGCAGTGCACATTTGCCTGCCTCTGTCTTTCCGATTCTGGTGGTCTTAGTTAATAGGCTCAAAAGGTGCCCTGTCGCATCATATGGTAGCTCAGTTTTTACCTTGTAAAGCAGCTCCATTCCGTTTTTGTTAGTGCTGTTACCGCTTTAGATCCCACCAGAGCTAGGAGGTACAGACTTCTCTAAAACCCCTTCAGCATTTATAGTTTGTAGAATTTTTGCTGATGGTCATGACTGGTGTGAGCTGAAACCTTTTTGAATTGGAATTTCCGTGTGGCTAATAATTCCTTATACTGAGCTTTAGGCATCCCCTTTTTCTTGTTTTCCTTTTTTTGTTAAAGAGTGAGTACAACTTCCCTCTTCATATTGACTTCTTGAAACATTTCTCATGTGTTGAATTTTCTTGCCTATTCCCTACCCCAGGGCCTTTTTTGAGGGCAGGTGTCATTTAGAGCCCTGCAGTCCTTGTGACTCTTAAGCAACCATTAGCACTGGGTTTAAAGCTGCTGTTGTGGGAAACAGCCACAAGGCGGCAGCATTATTACGTTCTCAACTCTCGTTACTAGGGCAACAGAGTCTTCCTGGAGGTAGAGTTCCGAGGTTGTAAACTAGAGTGGAATGTGCTGGGACAAGCCCCCAGAACTTTATGTCTCCTTACTTCTGTTTGTTTTTTAAATTTAATTTCTATTTCTTATCGGAGTAAATTTGATTAGAGTGTTTTGATTGTCTGGCTGTACAGAATCTGCTCAATGATTCATACATATGTCTGTTCATCTTCAGATCCTGTTAGCATGTATGTGATTACAGAATGTATATTTTAAAGGTATTGTGATTATATAATTTATATAGTTAATATGTTATATGTTTATATATATTTAGCATACATTACTATATGTATGTTAACGCCATATTCCTAATTTACCCATCCTCCCACCTTTCATTTTGGCTAACCATTAGTTTATTTGATAAGTCTGTGAGTGTCTTTTTTTGTGGAAATATGTTCATTGGTAGCAATCTTAGGATAACATGTATAAATGATATCATAGGATATTTGTCATACCCTTTTTTTTTAATTAATAGCTACTTTATTTATTTATTTATTTATCTATTTATTTAGGTGTGTTGGGTCTTCGTTTCGTGCGAGGGCTTTCTCTAGTTGCGGCCAGCGGGGGCCACTCTTCATTGCGGTGCGCGGGCCTCTCACTATCGTGGCCCCTCCCGTTGCGGGTCACAGGCTCCAGATGCGCAGGCTCAGCAGTTGTGGCTCACGGTCCCAGTTGCTCCGTGGCACGTGGGATCCTCCCAGACCAGGGCTCGAACCCGCGTCCCCTGCATTAGCAGGCAGATTCTCAACCACTGCGCCGCCAGGGAAGCTCCTGTCATACCCTTTTGACTTACTTAACCTTATATGATTATTTCTAGGCTCAACTGTAGTCCTGAAAACGGCATTGTTCATTTTGTTCCCGAAGCTTCTATTCCATTTGGTACGTATACCACTTCGTCTTTGTCCATTCATCTGTTTATGGACCTTTTTTTTGCTTCCATGTCTTGGCTATTTCAATATTGCTGCAGTGCACATTTGCCTGCCTCTGTCTTTCCGATTCTGGTGGTCTTAGTTAATAGGCTCAAAAGGTGCCCTGTCGCATCATATGGTAGCTCAGTTTTTACCTTGTAAAGCAGCTCCATTCCGTTTCTGTTACTGCTGTTACCACTTTAGATCCCACCAGAGCTAGGAGGTACAGAGTTCTCTAAAACCCCTTCTGCATTTATAGTTTGTGGACTTTTTGCTGATGGCCATTTGACCTGTGTGAGCTGAAACCTTTTTGGAGGTTGGATAGGCATGTGGCTAATAATTCCTTATACTGAGCTTTAGGCATCCCCTTTTTCTTCTTTTCCTTTTTTTGTTAAAGAGTGAGTACAACTTCTCTCTTCATATTGACTTCTTGAAAAATTTCTCATGTGTTGAATTTTCTTGCCTATTCCCTACCCCAGGGCCTTTTTTGAGGGCAGGTGTCATTTAGAGCCCTGCCGTCCTTGTGACTCGTAAGCAACCATTAGCACTGGGTTTAAATCTGCTGTTGTGGGAAACAGCCACAAGGCGGCAGCATTATTACGTCCTCAACTCTTGTTACTAAGGCAACAGAGTCTTCCTGGAGGTAGTGTTCCGAGGTTGTAAATTAGAGTGGAATGTGCTGGGAGAAGCCCCGAGAAGTTTATGTCTCCTTATTTATGTTTGTTTTTTAAATTTAATTTCTCTTTCTTATCGGAGTAAATTTGATTAGAGTGTTTTGATTGTCTGGCTGTACAGAATCTGCTCAATGATGCATACATGTGTCTGTTCATCTTCGGATCCTGTTAGCATGTATGTGATTACAGAATGTATATTTTAAAGGTATTGTGATTATATAATTTATATAGTTTATATGTTATATGTTTATATACATTTAACAAACATTACTATATGTATGTTAACGCCATAGTCCTAATTTACCCATCCTCCCACCTTTCATTTTGACTAACCATTAGTTTATTTGATAAGTCTGTGTCTTTTTTTGTGGAAATATGTTCATTGGTAGCAATCTTAGGATAACATGTATAAATGATATCATAGGATATTTGTCATACCCTTTTTTTTTAAATTAATAGCTACTTTATTTATTTATTTATCTATTTATTTAGCTGTGTTGGGTCTTCGTTTCGTGCGAGGGCTTTCTCTAGTTGCGGCAAGCGGGGGCCACTCTTCATTGCGGTGCGCGGGCCTCTCACTATCGTGGCCCCTCCCGTTGTGGGGCACAGGCTCCAGATGTGCAGGCTCAGCAGTTGTGGCTCACGGTCCCAGTTGCTCCGTGGCACGTGGGATCCTCCCAGAGCAGGGCTCGAACCCGCGTCCCCTGCATTAGCAGGCAGATTCTCAACCACTGCACCACCAGGGAAGCCCCTGTCATACCCTTTTGACTTACTTAACCTTATATGATTATTTCTAGGCTCAACTGTAGTCCTGAAAACGGCATTGTTCATTTTGTTCCCGAGGCTTCTATTCCATTTGGTACGTATACCACTTCGTCTTTGTCCATTCATCTGTTTATGGACCTTTTTTTGCTTCCATGTCTTGGCTATATTAATGTTGTTGCAGTTCACATTTGCCTGCCTCTGTCTTTCCGATTCTGGTGGTCTTAGGTTATAGGCCCAAAAGGTGCCCTGCCGCATCATATGGTAGCTCAATTTTTACCTTTGTAGCAGCTCCATTCAGTTTTCGTTAGTGCTGTTACCACTTACATCCCACCAGCAGCTAGAAGGTACACATTTTTCTAAAACCCCTTAAGCATTTATAGTTTGTAGTCTTTTTGCTGATGGTCATGACTGGTGTGAGCTGAAACCTTTTTGAATTTGAATTTGCATGTGGCTAATAATTCCTTATACTGAGCTTTAAGCATATCCATTTTTTCTTTTCCTTTTTTTGATAAAGAGTGAGTACAACATCCCTCTTCATATTGACTTCTTGAAAAATTTCTCATGTGTTGAATTTTCTTGCCTATTCCCCACTCCAGGGCATTTCTTGAGGGCAGGTGTCATTTAGAGGCCTGCAATCCTTGTGACTATGAAGCAACCATTAGCAGTGGGTTTAAAGCTGCTGTTGTGGGAAACAGCCACAAGGCGGCAGCATTATTACGTTCTCAATTCTTGTTACTAGGGCAACAGAGTCTTCCTGGAGGGTAGTGTTCCGAGGTTGTAAATTAGAGTGGAATGTGCTGGGACAAGCCCCCAGAACTTTATGTCTCCTTACTTATGTTTGTTTTTTTAATTTAATTTCTATTTCTTATCGGAGTAAATTTGATTAGAGTGTTTTGATTGTCTGGCTGTACAGAATCTGCTCAATGATTCATACATATGTCTGTTCATCTTCGGATCCTGTTAGCATGTATGGAATTACAGAATGTATATTTTAAAGGTATTGTGATTATATAATTTATATAGTTTATATGTTATTTGTTTATATACATTTAACAAACATTACTATATGTATCTTAAGCCCATAGTCCTAATTTACCCATCCTCCCACCTTTCATTTTGGCTAACCATTAGTTTATTTGATAAGTCTGTGAGTGTCTTTTTTTGTGGAAATATGTTCATTGGTAGCAATCTTAAGATAACATGTATAAATGATATCATAGGATATTTGTCATACCTTTTTGACTTACTTAACTTTATATGATTATTTCTAGGCGCAACTGTAGTCCTGACCACGGCATTGTTTATTTTTTTTCCGAGGCTACTATTCCATTCTGTCCATATACCACTTCTTTTTGTCCATTCATTTGTTTATGGATCTTTTTTTCCTTCCATTTCTTGGCTATTTCAATATTGCTGCAGTGCACATTTGCCTGCCTCTGTCTTTCCGATTCTGGTGGTCTTAGTTAATAGGCTCAAAAGGTGCCCTGTCGCAGCATATGGTAGCTCAGTTTTTACCTTGTAAAGCAGCTCCATTCCGTTTCTGTTACTGCTGTTACCACTTTAGATCCCACCAGAGCTAGGAGGTACAGAGTTCTCTAAAACCCCTTCTGCATTTATAGTTTGTGGACTTTTTGCTGATGGCCATTTGACCTGTGTGAGCTGAAACCTTTTTGGAGGTTGGATAGGCATGTGGCTAATAATTCCTTATACTGAGCTTTAGGCATCCCTTTTTTCTACTTTTCCTTCTTTTGTTAAAGGGTGAGTACAACTTCTCTCTTCATATTGACTTCTTGAAAAATTTCTCATGTGTTGAATTTTCTTGCCTATTCCCTACCCCAGGGCCTTTTTTGAGGGCAGGTGTCATTTAGAGCCCTGCAGTCCTTGTGACTCGTAAGAAACCATTAGCACTGGGTTTAAATCTGCTGTTGTGGGAAACAGACACAAGGCGGCAGCATTATTACTTTCTCAACTGTTGTTACTAGGGCAACAGAGTCTTCCTGGAGGTAGTGTTCCGAGGTTGTAAACTAGAGTGGAATGTGCTGGGAGAAGCCCCGAGAAGTTTATGTCTCCTTACTTATGTTTGTTTTTTAAATTTAATTTCTATTTCTTATCGGAGTAAATTTGATTAGAGTGTTTTGATTGTCTGGCTGTACAGAATCTGCTCAATGATTCATACATATGTCTGTTCATCTTCGGATCCTGTTAGCATGTATGTGATTACAGAATGTATATTTTAAAGGTATTGTGATTATATAATTTATATAGTTTATATGTTATATGTTTATATACATTTAACAAACATTACTATATGTATGTTAACGCCATAGTCCTAATTTACCCATCCTCCCACCTTTCATTTTGGCTAACCATTAGTTTATTTGATAAGTCTGTGAGTGTCTTTTTTTGTGGAAATATGTTCATTGGTAGCAATCTTAGGATAACATGTATAAATGATATCATAGGATATTTGTCATACCCTTTTGACTTACTTAACCTTATATGATTATTTCTAGGCTCAACTGTAGTCCTGAAAACGGCATTGTTCATTTTGTTCCCGAGGCTTCTCTACCATTTGGTACGTATACCACTTCGTCTTTGTCCATTTATCTGTTTATGGACCTTTTTTTTGCTTCCATGTCTTGGCTATATCAATGTTGTTGCAGTTCACATTTGCCTGCTTCTGTCTTTCCGATTCTGGTGGTCTTAGGTTATAGGCCCAAAAGGTGCCCTGCTGCATCATATGGTAGCTCAATTTTTACCTTTGTAGCAGCTCCATTCAGTTTTTGTTAGTGCTGTTACCACTTTACATCCCACCAGCAGCTAGAAGGTACACATTTTTCTAAAACCCCTTAAGCATTTATAGTTTGTAGTCTTTTTGCTGATGGTCATGACTGGTGTGAGCTGAAACCTTTTGGAATTTGAATTTGCATGTGGCTAATAATTCCTTATACTGAGCTTTAGGCATCCCCTTTTTCTTCTTTTCCTTTTTTTGTTAAAGAATGAGTACAACTTCCCTCTTCATATTGGCTTCTTGAAAAATTTCTCATGTATTGAATTTTCTTGCCTATTCCCCACTCCAGGGCATTTCTTGAGGGCAGGTGTCATTTAGAGCCCTGCAATTCTTGTGACTATGAAGCAACCATTAGCAGTGGTTTTAAAGCTGCTGTTGTGGGAAACAGCCACAAGGCAGCAGCATTATTATATTCTCAATTCTTGTTACTAGGGCAAAAGAGTCTTCCTGGAGGTAGTGTTCCGAGGTTGTAAATTAGAGTGGAATGTGCTGGGACAAGCCCCCAGAACTTTATGTCTCCTTACTTTTGTTTGTTTTTTAAATTTAATTTCTGTTTCTTATCGGAGTAAATTTGATTAGAGTGTTTTGATTGTCTGGCTGTACAGAATCTGCTCAATGATTCATACATATGTCTGTACATCTTCGGATCCTGTTAGCATGTATGGAATTACAGAATGTATATTTTAAAGGTATTGTGATTATATAATTTATATACTTTATATGTTATTTGTTTATATACATTTAACAAACATTACTATATGTATGTTAACGCCACAGTCCTAATTTACCCATCCTCCCACCTTTCATTTTGGCTAACCATTAGTTTATTTGATAAGACTGTGAGTGTCTTTTTTTGTGGAAATATGTTCATTGGTAGCAATCTTAGGATAACATGTATAAATGATATCATAGGATATTTGTCATACCCTTTTGACTTACTTAACATTATATGATTATTTCTAGGCTCAACTGTAGTCCTGAACACGGCATTGTTCATTTTTTTTCCGAGGCTACTATTCCATTCTGTCCATATACCACTTCTTCTTTGTCCATTCATCTGTTTATGGATCTTTTTTTGCTTCCATTTCTTGGCTATTTCAATATTGCTGCAGTGCACATTTGCCTGCCTCTGTCTTTCCGATTCTGGTGGTCTTAGGTTATAGGCCCAAAAGGTGCCCTGCCGCATCATATGGTAACTCAGTTTTTACCTTGTAAAGCAGCTCGATTCAGTTTGCGTTAGTGCTGTTACCACTTTACATCCCACCAGCAGCTAGGAGGTACACAATTCTCTAAAACCCCTTCAGCATTTATAGTTTGTAGACTTTTTGCTGATGGTCATGACTGGTGTGAGCTGAAACCTTTTTGAATTTGAATTTGCCTGTGGCTTATAATTCCTTATACTGAGCTTTAGGCATGTCCTTTTTTTCTTTTCCTTTTTTTTAAAGAGTGAGTACAATTTCCCTCCTCTTATTGACTTCTTGAAAATTTTCTCATGTGTTGAATTTTCTTGCCTATTCCCTATCCCAGGGCCTTTTTTGAGGGCAGGTGTCATTTAGAGCCCTGCAGTCCTTGTGACTATTAAGCAACAATTGGCACTGGGTATAAAGCTGCTGTTGTGGGAAACAGCCACAAGGCGGCAGCATTATTACGTCCTCAACTCTTGTTACTAGGGCAACAGAGTCTTCCTGGAGGTAGTGTTCCGAGGTTGTAAACTAGAGTGGAATGTGCTGGGACAAGCCCCCAGAACTTTATGTCTCCTTACTTCTGTTTGTTTTTTAAATTTAATTTCTATTTCTTATCGGAGTAAATTTGATTAGAGTGTTTTGATTGTCTGGCTGTACAGAATCTGCTCAATGATTCATACATATGTCTGTTCATCTTCAGATCCTGTTAGCATGTATGTGATTACAGAATGTATATTTTAAAGGTATTGTGATTATATAATTTATATAGTTTATATGTTATATGTTTATATATATTTAGCAAACATTACTATATGTATGTTAACGCCATATTCCTAATTTACCCATCCTCCCACCTTTCATTTTGGCTAACCATTAGTTTATTTGATAAGTCTGTGAGTGTCTTTTTTTGTGGAAATATGTTCATTGGTAGCAATCTTAGGATAACATGTATAAATGATATCATAGGATATTTGTCATACCCTTTTTTTTTAATTAATAGCTACTTTATTTATTTATTTATTTATTTATCTATTTATTTAGGTGTGTTGGGTCTTCGTTTCGTGCGAGGGCTTTCTCTAGTTGCGGCCAGCGGGGGCCACTCTTCATTGCGGTGCGCGGGCCTCTCACTATCGTGGCCCCTCCCGTTGCGGGTCACAGGCTCCAGATGCGCAGGCTCAGCAGTTGTGGCTCACGGTCCCAGTTGCTCCGTGGCACGTGGGATCCTCCCAGACCAGGGCTCGAACCCGCGTCCCCTGCATTAGCAGGCAGATTCTCAACCACTGCGCCGCCAGGGAAGCTCCTGTCATACCCTTTTGACTTACTTAACCTTATATGATTATTTCTAGGCTCAACTGTAGTCCTGAAAACGGCATTGTTCATTTTGTTCCCGAAGCTTCTATTCCATTTGGTACGTATACCACTTCGTCTTTGTCCATTCATCTGTTTATGGACCTTTTTTTTGCTTCCATGTCTTGGCTATTTCAATATTGCTGCAGTGCACATTTGCCTGCCTCTGTCTTTCCGATTCTGGTGGTCTTAGTTAATAGGCTCAAAAGGTGCCCTGTCGCATCATATGGTAGCTCAGTTTTTACCTTGTAAAGCAGCTCCATTCCGTTTCTGTTACTGCTGTTACCACTTTAGATCCCACCAGAGCTAGGAGGTACAGAGTTCTCTAAAACCCCTTCTGCATTTATAGTTTGTGGACTTTTTGCTGATGGCCATTTGACCTGTGTGAGCTGAAACCTTTTTGGAGGTTGGATAGGCATGTGGCTAATAATTCCTTATACTGAGCTTTAGGCATCCCCTTTACTTCTTTTCCTTTTTTTGTTAAAGAGTGAGTACAACTTCTCTCTTCATATTGACTTCTTGAAAAATTTCTCATGTGTTGAATTTTCTTGCCTATTCCCTACCCCAGGGCCTTTTTTGAGGGCAGGTGTCATTTAGAGCCCTGCCGTCCTTGTGACTCGTAAGCAACCATTAGCACTGGGTTTAAATCTGCTGTTGTGGGAAACAGCCACAAGGCGGCAGCATTATTACGTCCTCAACTCTTGTTACTAAGGCAACAGAGTCTTCCTGGAGGTAGTGTTCCGAGGTTGTAAATTAGAGTGGAATGTGCTGGGAGAAGCCCCGAGAAGTTTATGTCTCCTTATTTATGTTTGTTTTTTAAATTTAATTTCTCTTTCTTATCGGAGTAAATTTGATTAGAGTGTTTTGATTGTCTGGCTGTACAGAATCTGCTCAATGATTCATACATGTGTCTGTTCATCTTCGGATCCTGTTAGCATGTATGTGATTACAGAATGTATATTTTAAAGGTATTGTGATTATATAATTTATATAGTTTATATGTTATATGTTTATATACATTTAACAAACATTACTATATGTATGTTAACGCCATAGTCCTAATTTACCCATCCTCCCACCTTTCATTTTGACTAACCATCAGTTTATTTGATAAGTCTGTGTCTTTTTTTGTGGAAATATGTTCATTGGTAGCAATCTTAGGATAACATGTATAAATGATATCACAGGATATTTGTCATACCCTTTTTTTTTAAATTAATAGCTACTTTATTTATTTATTTATCTATTTATTTAGCTGTGTTGGGTCTTCGTTTCGTGCGAGGGCTTTCTCTAGTTGCGGCAAGCGGGGGCCACTCTTCATTGCGGTGCGCGGGCCTCTCACTATCGTGGCCCCTCCCGTTGTGGGGCACAGGCTCCAGATGTGCAGGCTCAGCAGTTGTGGCTCACGGTCCCAGTTGCTCCGTGGCACGTGGGATCCTCCCAGAGCAGGGCTCGAACCCGCGTCCCCTGCATTAGCAGGCAGATTCTCAACCACTGCACCACCAGGGAAGCCCCTGTCATACCCTTTTGACTTACTTAACCTTATATGATTATTTCTAGGCTCAACTGTAGTCCTGAAAACGGCATTGTTCATTTTGTTCCCGAGGCTTCTATTCCATTTGGTACGTATACCACTTCGTCTTTGTCCATTCATCTGTTTATGGACCTTTTTTTTGCTTCCATGTCTTGGCTATTTCAATGTTGCTGCAGTGCACATTTGCCTGCCTCTGTCTTTCCGATTCTGGTGGTCTTAGGTTATAGGCCCAAAAGGTGCCCTGCCGCATCATATGGTAGCTCAGTTTTTACCTTTGTAGCAGCTCCATTCAGTTTTCGTTAGTGCTGTTACCACTTTACATCCCACCAGCAGCTAGAAGGTACACATTTTTCTAAAACCCCTTAAGCATTTATAGTTTGTAGTCTTTTTGCTGATGGTCATGACTGGTGTGAGCTGAAACCTTTTTGAATTTGAATTTGCATGTGGCTAATAATTCCTTATACTGAGCTTTAAGCATATCCTTTTTTTCTTTTCCTTTTTTTGATAAAGAGTGAGTACAACTTCCCTCTTCATATTGACTTCTTGAAAAATTTCTCATGTGTTGAATTTTCTTGCCTATTCCCCACTCCAGGGCATTTCTTGAGGGCAGGTGTCATTTAGAGGCCTGCAATCCTTGTGACTATGAAGCAACCATTAGCAGTGGGTTTAAAGCTGCTGTTGTGGGAAACAGCCACAAGGCGGCAGCATTATTACGTTCTCAATTCTTGTTACTAGGGCAACAGAGTCTTCCTGGAGGGTAGTGTTCCGAGGTTGTAAATTAGAGTGGAATGTGCTGGGACAAGCCCCCAGAACTTTATGTCTCCTTACTTATGTTTGTTTTTTAAATTTAATTTCTATTTCTTATCGGAGTAAATTTGATTAGAGTGTTTTGATTGTCTGGCTGTACAGAATCTGCTCAATGATTCATACATATGTCTGTTCATCTTCGGATCCTGTTAGCATGTATGGAATTACAGAATGTATATTTTAAAGGTATTGTGATTATATAATTTATATAGTTTATATGTTATTTGTTTATATACATTTAACAAACATTACTATATGTATCTTAAGCCCATAGTCCTAATTTACCCATCCTCCCACCTTTCATTTTGGCTAAACATTAGTTTATTTGATAAGTCTGTGAGTGTCTTTTTTTGTGGAAATATGTTCATTGGTAGCAATCTTAAGATAACATGTATAAATGATATCATAGGATATTTGTCATACCTTTTTGACTTACTTAACTTTATATGATTATTTCTAGGCGCAACTGTAGTCCTGACCACGGCATTGTTTATTTTTTTTCCGAGGCTACTATTCCATTCTGTCCATATACCACTTCTTTTTGTCCATTCATTTGTTTATGGATCTTTTTTTGCTTCCATTTCTTGGGTATTTCAATATTGCTGCAGTGCACATTTGCCTGCCTCTGTCTTTCCGATTCTGGTGGTCTTAGTTAATAGGCTCAAAAGGTGCCCTGTCGCATCATATGGTAGCTCAGTTTTTACCTTGTAAAGCAGCTCCATTCCGTTTTTGTTAGTGCTGTTACCGCTTTAGATCCCACCAGAGCTAGGAGGTACAGACTTCTCTAAAACCCCTTCAGCATTTATAGTTTGTAGAATTTTTGCTGATGGTCATGACTGGTGTGAGCTGAAACCTTTTTGAATTGGAATTTCCGTGTGGCTAATAATTCCTTATACTGAGCTTTAGGCATCCCCTTTTTCTTGTTTTCCTTTTTTTGTTAAAGAGTGAGTACAACTTCCCTCTTCATATTGACTTCTTGAAACATTTCTCATGTGTTGAATTTTCTTGCCTATTCCCTACCCCAGGGCCTTTTTTGAGGGCAGGTGTCATTTAGAGCCCTGCAGTCCTTGTGACTCTTAAGCAACCATTAGCACTGGGTTTAAAGCTGCTGTTGTGGGAAACAGCCACAAGGCGGCAGCATTATTACGTTCTCAACTCTCGTTACTAGGGCAACAGAGTCTTCCTGGAGGTAGAGTTCCGAGGTTGTAAACTAGAGTGGAATGTGCTGGGACAAGCCCCCAGAACTTTATGTCTCCTTACTTCTGTTTGTTTTTTAAATTTAATTTCTATTTCTTATCGGAGTAAATTTGATTAGAGTGTTTTGATTGTCTGGCTGTACAGAATCTGCTCAATGATTCATACATATGTCTGTTCATCTTCAGATCCTGTTAGCATGTATGTGATTACAGAATGTATATTTTAAAGGTATTGTGATTATATAATTTATATAGTTTATATGTTATATGTTTATATATATTTAGCAAACATTACTATATGTATGTTAACGCCATATTCCTAATTTACCCATCCTCCCACCTTTCATTTTGGCTAACCATTAGTTTATTTGATAAGTCTGTGAGTGTCTTTTTTTGTGGAAATATGTTCATTGGTAGCAATCTTAGGATAACATGTATAAATGATATCATAGGATATTTGTCATACCCTTTTTTTTTAATTAATAGCTACTTTATTTATTTATTTATTTATTTATCTATTTATTTAGGTGTGTTGGGTCTTCGTTTCGTGCGAGGGCTTTCTCTAGTTGCGGCCAGCGGGGGCCACTCTTCATTGCGGTGCGCGGGCCTCTCACTATCGTGGCCCCTCCCGTTGCGGGTCACAGGCTCCAGATGCGCAGGCTCAGCAGTTGTGGCTCACGGTCCCAGTTGCTCCGTGGCACGTGGGATCCTCCCAGACCAGGGCTCGAACCCGCGTCCCCTGCATTAGCAGGCAGATTCTCAACCACTGCGCCGCCAGGGAAGCTCCTGTCATACCCTTTTGACTTACTTAACCTTATATGATTATTTCTAGGCTCAACTGTAGTCCTGAAAACGGCATTGTTCATTTTGTTCCCGAAGCTTCTATTCCATTTGGTACGTATACCACTTCGTCTTTGTCCATTCATCTGTTTATGGACCTTTTTTTTGCTTCCATGTCTTGGCTATTTCAATATTGCTGCAGTGCACATTTGCCTGCCTCTGTCTTTCCGATTCTGGTGGTCTTAGTTAATAGGCTCAAAAGGTGCCCTGTCGCATCATATGGTAGCTCAGTTTTTACCTTGTAAAGCAGCTCCATTCCGTTTCTGTTACTGCTGTTACCACTTTAGATCCCACCAGAGCTAGGAGGTACAGAGTTCTCTAAAACCCCTTCTGCATTTATAGTTTGTGGACTTTTTGCTGATGGCCATTTGACCTGTGTGAGCTGAAACCTTTTTGGAGGTTGGATAGGCATGTGGCTAATAATTCCTTATACTGAGCTTTAGGCATCCCCTTTTTCTTCTTTTCCTTTTTTTGTTAAAGAGTGAGTACAACTTCTCTCTTCATATTGACTTCTTGAAAAATTTCTCATGTGTTGAATTTTCTTGCCTATTCCCTACCCCAGGGCCTTTTTTGAGGGCAGGTGTCATTTAGAGCCCTGCCGTCCTTGTGACTCGTAAGCAACCATTAGCACTGGGTTTAAATCTGCTGTTGTGGGAAACAGCCACAAGGCGGCAGCATTATTACGTCCTCAACTCTTGTTACTAAGGCAACAGAGTCTTCCTGGAGGTAGTGTTCCGAGGTTGTAAATTAGAGTGGAATGTGCTGGGAGAAGCCCCGAGAAGTTTATGTCTCCTTATTTATGTTTGTTTTTTAAATTTAATTTCTCTTTCTTATCGGAGTAAATTTGATTAGAGTGTTTTGATTGTCTGGCTGTACAGAATCTGCTCAATGATTCATACATGTGTCTGTTCATCTTCGGATCCTGTTAGCATGTATGTGATTACAGAATGTATATTTTAAAGGTATTGTGATTATATAATTTATATAGTTTATATGTTATATGTTTATATACATTTAACAAACATTACTATATGTATGTTAACGCCATAGTCCTAATTTACCCATCCTCCCACCTTTCATTTTGACTAACCATTAGTTTATTTGATAAGTCTGTGTCTTTTTTTGTGGAAATATGTTCATTGGTAGCAATCTTAGGATAACATGTATAAATGATATCACAGGATATTTGTCATACCCTTTTTTTTTAAATTAATAGCTACTTTATTTATTTATTTATCTATTTATTTAGCTGTGTTGGGTCTTCGTTTCGTGCGAGGGCTTTCTCTAGTTGCGGCAAGCGGGGGCCACTCTTCATTGCGGTGCGCGGGCCTCTCACTATCGTGGCCCCTCCCGTTGTGGGGCACAGGCTCCAGATGTGCAGGCTCAGCAGTTGTGGCTCACGGTCCCAGTTGCTCCGTGGCACGTGGGATCCTCCCAGAGCAGGGCTCGAACCCGCGTCCCCTGCATTAGCAGGCAGATTCTCAACCACTGCACCACCAGGGAAGCCCCTGTCATACCCTTTTGACTTACTTAACCTTATATGATTATTTCTAGGCTCAACTGTAGTCCTGAAAACGGCATTGTTCATTTTGTTCCCGAGGCTTCTATTCCATTTGGTACGTATACCACTTCGTCTTTGTCCATTCATCTGTTTATGGACCTTTTTTTTGCTTCCATGTCTTGGCTATTTCAATATTGCTGCAGTGCACATTTGCCTGCCTCTGTCTTTCCGATTCTGGTGGTCTTAGGTTATAGGCCCAAAAGGTGCCCTGCCGCATCATATGGTAGCTCAGTTTTTACCTTTGTAGCAGCTCCATTCAGTTTTCGTTAGTGCTGTTACCACTTTACATCCCACCAGCAGCTAGAAGGTACACATTTTTCTAAAACCCCTTAAGCATTTATAGTTTGTAGTCTTTTTGCTGATGGTCATGACTGGTGTGAGCTGAAACCTTTTTGAATTTGAATTTGCATGTGGCTAATAATTCCTTATACTGAGCTTTAAGCATATCCATTTTTTCTTTTCCTTTTTTTGATAAAGAGTGAGTACAACTTCCCTCTTCATATTGACTTCTTGAAAAATTTCTCATGTGTTGAATTTTCTTGCCTATTCCCCACTCCAGGGCATTTCTTGAGGGCAGGTGTCATTTAGAGGCCTGCAATCCTTGTGACTATGAAGCAACCATTAGCAGTGGGTTTAAAGCTGCTGTTGTGGGAAACAGCCACAAGGCGGCAGCATTATTACGTTCTCAATTCTTGTTACTAGGGCAACAGAGTCTTCCTGGAGGGTAGTGTTCCGAGGTTGTAAATTAGAGTGGAATGTGCTGGGACAAGCCCCCAGAACTTTATGTCTCCTTACTTATGTTTGTTTTTTAAATTTAATTTCTATTTCTTATCGGAGTAAATTTGATTAGAGTGTTTTGATTGTCTGGCTGTACAGAATCTGCTCAATGATTCATACATATGTCTGTTCATCTTCGGATCCTGTTAGCATGTATGGAATTACAGAATGTATATTTTAAAGGTATTGTGATTATATAATTTATATAGTTTATATGTTATTTGTTTATATACATTTAACAAACATTACTATATGTATCTTAAGCCCATAGTCCTAACTTACCCATCCTCCCACCTTTCATTTTGGCTAACCATTAGTTTATTTGATAAGTCTGTGAGTGTCTTTTTTTGTGGAAATATGTTCATTGGTAGCAATCTTAAGATAACATGTATAAATGATATCATAGGATATTTGTCATACCTTTTTGACTTACTTAACTTTATATGATTATTTCTAGGCGCAACTGTAGTCCTGACCACGGCATTGTTTATTTTTTTTCCGAGGCTACTATTCCATTCTGTCCATATACCACTTCTTTTTGTCCATTCATTTGTTTATGGATCTTTTTTTCCTTCCATTTCTTGGCTATTTCAATATTGCTGCAGTGCACATTTGCCTGCCTCTGTCTTTCCGATTCTGGTGGTCTTAGTTAATAGGCTCAAAAGGTGCCGTGTCGCATCATATGGTAGCTCAGTTTTTACCTTGTAAAGCAGCTCCATTCCGTTTTTGTTAGTGCTGTTTCCGCTTTAGATCCCACCAGAGCTAGGAGGTACAGACTTCTCTAAAACCCCTTCAGCATTTATAGTTTGTAGAATTTTTGCTGATGGTCATGACTGGTGTGAGCTGAAACCTTTTTGAATTGGAATTTCCGTGTGGCTAATAATTCCTTATACTGAGCTTTAGGCATCCCCTTTTTCTTGTTTTCCTTTTTTTGTTAAAGAGTGAGTACAACTTCCCTCTTCATATTGACTTCTTGAAACATTTCTCATGTGTTGAATTTTCTTGCCTATTCCCTACCCCAGGGCCTTTTTTGAGGGCAGGTGTCATTTAGAGCCCTGCAGTCCTTGTGACTCTTAAGCAACCATTAGCACTGGGTTTAAAGCTGCTGTTGTGGGAAACAGCCACAAGGCGGCAGCATTATTACGTTCTCAACTCTCGTTACTAGGGCAACAGAGTCTTCCTGGAGGTAGAGTTCCGAGGTTGTAAACTAGAGTGGAATGTGCTGGGACAAGCCCCCAGAACTTTATGTCTCCTTACTTCTGTTTGTTTTTTAAATTTAATTTCTATTTCTTATCGGAGTAAATTTGATTAGAGTGTTTTGATTGTCTGGCTGTACAGAATCTGCTCAATGATTCATACATATGTCTGTTCATCTTCAGATCCTGTTAGCATGTATGTGATTACAGAATGTATATTTTAAAGGTATTGTGATTATATAATTTATATAGTTTATATGTTATATGTTTATATATATTTAGCAAACATTACTATATGTATGTTAACGCCATATTCCTAATTTACCCATCCTCCCACCTTTCATTTTGGCTAACCATTAGTTTATTTGATAAGTCTGTGAGTGTCTTTTTTTGTGGAAATATGTTCATTGGTAGCAATCTTAGGATAACATGTATAAATGATATCATAGGATATTTGTCATACCCTTTTTTTTAAATTAATAGCTACTTTATTTATTTATTTATTTATTTATCTATTTATTTAGGTGTGTTGGGTCTTCGTTTCGTGCGAGGGCTTTCTCTAGTTGCGGCCAGCGGGGGCCACTCTTCATTGCGGTGCGCGGGCCTCTCACTATCGTGGCCCCTCCCGTTGCGGGTCACAGGCTCCAGATGCGCAGGCTCAGCAGTTGTGGCTCACGGTCCCAGTTGCTCCGTGGCACGTGGGATCCTCTCAGACCAGGGCTCGAACCCGCGTCCCCTGCATTAGCAGGCAGATTCTCAACCACTGCGCCGCCAGGGAAGCTCCTGTCATACCCTTTTGACTTACTTAACCTTATATGATTATTTCTAGGCTCAACTGTAGTCCTGAAAACGGCATTGTTCATTTTGTTCCCGAAGCTTCTATTCCATTTGGTACGTATACCACTTCGTCTTTGTCCATTCATCTGTTTATGGACCTTTTTTTTGCTTCCATGTCTTGGCTATTTCAATATTGCTGCAGTGCACATTTGCCTGCCTCTGTCTTTCCGATTCTGGTGGTCTTAGTTAATAGGCTCAAAAGGTGCCCTGTCGCATCATATGGTAGCTCAGTTTTTACCTTGTAAAGCAGCTCCATTCCGTTTCTGTTAGTGCTGTTACCACTTTAGATCCCACCAGAGCTAGGAGGTACAGAGTTCTCTAAAACCCCTTCTGCATTTATAGTTTGTGGACTTTTTGCTGATGGCCATTTGACCTGTGTGAGCTGAAACCTTTTTGGAGGTTGGATAGGCATGTGGCTAATAATTCCTTATACTGAGCTTTAGGCATCCCCTTTTTCTTCTTTTCCTTTTTTTGTTAAAGAGTGAGTACAACTTCTCTCTTCATATTGACTTCTTGAAAAATTTCTCATGTGTTGAATTTTCTTGCCTATTCCCTACCCCAGGGCCTTTTTTGAGGGCAGGTGTCATTTAGAGCCCTGCCGTCCTTGTGACTCGTAAGCAACCATTAGCACTGGGTTTAAATCTGCTGTTGTGGGAAACAGCCACAAGGCGGCAGCATTATTACGTCCTCAACTCTTGTTACTAAGGCAACAGAGTCTTCCTGGAGGTAGTGTTCCGAGGTTGTAAATTAGAGTGGAATGTGCTGGGAGAAGCCCCGAGAAGTTTATGTCTCCTTATTTATGTTTGTTTTTTAAATTTAATTTCTCTTTCTTATCGGAGTAAATTTGATTAGAGTGTTTTGATTGTCTGGCTGTACAGAATCTGCTCAATGATGCATACATGTGTCTGTTCATCTTCGGATCCTGTTAGCATGTATGGGATTACAGAATGTATATTTTAAAGGTATTGTGATTATATAATTTATATAGTTTATATGTTATATGTTTATATACATTTAACAAACATTACTATATGTATGTTAACGCCATAGTCCTAATTTACCCATCCTCCCACCTTTCATTTTGACTAACCATTAGTTTATTTGATAAGTCTGTGTCTTTTTTTGTGGAAATATGTTCATTGGTAGCAATCTTAGGATAGCATGTATAAATGATATCATAGGATATTTGTCATACCCTTTTTTTTTAAATTAATAGCTACTTTATTTATTTATTTATCTATTTATTTAGCTGTGTTGGGTCTTCGTTTCGTGCGAGGGCTTTCTCTAGTTGCGGCAAGCGGGGGCCACTCTTCATTGCGGTGCGCGGGCCTCTCACTATCGTGGCCCCTCCCGTTGTGGGGCACAGGCTCCAGATGTGCAGGCTCAGCAGTTGTGGCTCACGGTCCCAGTTGCTCCGTGGCACGTGGGATCCTCCCAGAGCAGGGCTCGAACCCGCGTCCCCTGCATTAGCAGGCAGATTCTCAACCACTGCACCACCAGGGAAGCCCCTGTCATACCCTTTTGACTTACTTAACCTTATATGATTATTTCTAGGCTCAACTGTAGTCCTGAAAACGGCATTGTTCATTTTGTTCCCGAAGCTTCTATTCCATTTGGTACGTATACCACTTCGTCTTTGTCCATTCATCTGTTTATGGACCTTTTTTTTGCTTCCATGTCTTGGCTATATTAATGTTGTTGCAGTTCACATTTGCCTGCCTCTGTCTTTCCGATTCTGGTGGTCTTAGGTTATAGGCCCAAAAGGTGCCCTGCCGCATCATATGGTAGCTCAATTTTTACCTTTGTAGCAGCTCCATTCAGTTTTCGTTAGTGCTGTTACCACTTTACATCCCACCAGCAGCTAGAAGGTACACATTTTTCTAAAACCCCTTAAGCATTTATAGTTTGTAGTCTTTTTGCTGATGGTCATGACTGGTGTGAGCTGAAACCTTTTTGAATTTGAATTTGCATGTGGCTAATAATTCCTTATACTGAGCTTTAAGCATATCCTTTTTTTCTTTTCCTTTTTTTGATAAAGAGTGAGTACAACTTCCCTCTTCATATTGACTTCTTGAAAAATTTCTCATGTGTTGAATTTTCTTGCCTATTCCCCACTCCAGGGCATTTCTTGAGGGCAGGTGTCATTTAGAGGCCTGCAATCCTTGTGACTATGAAGCAACCATTAGCAGTGGGTTTAAAGCTGCTGTTGTGGGAAACAGCCACAAGGCGGCAGCATTATTACGTTCTCAATTCTTGTTACTAGGGCAACAGAGTCTTCCTGGAGGGTAGTGTTCCGAGGTTGTAAATTAGAGTGGAATGTGCTGGGACAAGCCCCCAGAACTTTATGTCTCCTTACTTATGTTTGTTTTTTTAATTTAATTTCTATTTCTTATCGGAGTAAATTTGATTAGAGTGTTTTGATTGTCTGGCTGTACAGAATCTGCTCAATGATTCATACATATGTCTGTTCATCTTCGGATCCTGTTAGCATGTATGGAATTACAGAATGTATATTTTAAAGGTATTGTGATTATATAATTTATATAGTTTATATGTTATTTGTTTATATACATTTAACAAACATTACTATATGTATCTTAAGCCCATAGTCCTAATTTACCCATCCTCCCACCTTTCATTTTGGCTAACCATTAGTTTATTTGATAAGTCTGTGAGTGTCTTTTTTTGTGGAAATATGTTCATTGGTAGCAATCTTAAGATAACATGTATAAATGATATCATAGGATATTTGTCATACCTTTTTGACTTACTTAACTTTATATGATTATTTCTAGGCGCAACTGTAGTCCTGACCACGGCATTGTTTATTTTTTTTCCGAGGCTACTATTCCATTCTGTCCATATACCACTTCTTTTTGTCCATTCATTTGTTTATGGATCTTTTTTTCCTTCCATTTCTTGGCTATTTCAATATTGCTGCAGTGCACATTTGCCTGCCTCTGTCTTTCCGATTCTGGTGGTCTTAGTTAATAGGCTCAAAAGGTGCCCTGTCGCAGCATATGGTAGCTCAGTTTTTACCTTGTAAAGCAGCTCCATTCCGTTTCTGTTACTGCTGTTACCACTTTAGATCCCACCAGAGCTAGGAGGTACAGAGTTCTCTAAAACCCCTTCTGCATTTATAGTTTGTGGACTTTTTGCTGATGGCCATTTGACCTGTGTGAGCTGAAACCTTTTTGGAGGTTGGATAGGCATGTGGCTAATAATTCCTTATACTGAGCTTTAGGCATCCCTTTTTTCTACTTTTCCTTCTTTTGTTAAAGGGTGAGTACAACTTCTCTCTTCATATTGACTTCTTGAAAAATTTCTCATGTGTTGAATTTTCTTGCCTATTCCCTACCCCAGGGCCTTTTTTGAGGGCAGGTGTCATTTAGAGCCCTGCAGTCCTTGTGACTCGTAAGAAACCATTAGCACTGGGTTTAAATCTGCTGTTGTGGGAAACAGACACAAGGCGGCAGCATTATTACTTTCTCAACTGTTGTTACTAGGGCAACAGAGTCTTCCTGGAGGTAGTGTTCCGAGGTTGTAAACTAGAGTGGAATGTGCTGGGAGAAGCCCCGAGAAGTTTATGTCTCCTTACTTATGTTTGTTTTTTAAATTTAATTTCTATTTCTTATCGGAGTAAATTTGATTAGAGTGTTTTGATTGTCTGGCTGTACAGAATCTGCTCAATGATTCATACATATGTCTGTTCATCTTCGGATCCTGTTAGCATGTATGTGATTACAGAATGTATATTTTAAAGGTATTGTGATTATATAATTTATATAGTTTATATGTTATATGTTTATATACATTTAACAAACATTACTATATGTATGTTAACGCCATAGTCCTAATTTACCCATCCTCCCACCTTTCATTTTGGCTAACCATTAGTTTATTTGATAAGTCTGTGAGTGTCTTTTTTTGTGGAAATATGTTCATTGGTAGCAATCTTAGGATAACATGTATAAATGATATCATAGGATATTTGTCATACCCTTTTGACTTACTTAACCTTATATGATTATTTCTAGGCTCAACTGTAGTCCTGAAAACGGCATTGTTCATTTTGTTCCCGAGGCTTCTCTACCATTTGGTACGTATACCACTTCGTCTTTGTCCATTTATCTGTTTATGGACCTTTTTTTTGCTTCCATGTCTTGGCTATATCAATGTTGTTGCAGTTCACATTTGCCTGCTTCTGTCTTTCCGATTCTGGTGGTCTTAGGTTATAGGCCCAAAAGGTGCCCTGCTGCATCATATGGTAGCTCAATTTTTACCTTTGTAGCAGCTCCATTCAGTTTTTGTTAGTGCTGTTACCACTTTACATCCCACCAGCAGCTAGAAGGTACACATTTTTCTAAAACCCCTTAAGCATTTATAGTTTGTAGTCTTTTTGCTGATGGTCATGACTGGTGTGAGCTGAAACCTTTTGGAATTTGAATTTGCATGTGGCTAATAATTCCTTATACTGAGCTTTAGGCATCCCCTTTTTCTTCTTTTCCTTTTTTTGTTAAAGAATGAGTACAACTTCCCTCTTCATATTGGCTTCTTGAAAAATTTCTCATGTATTGAATTTTCTTGCCTATTCCCCACTCCAGGGCATTTCTTGAGGGCAGGTGTCATTTAGAGCCCTGCAATTCTTGTGACTATGAAGCAACCATTAGCAGTGGTTTTAAAGCTGCTGTTGTGGGAAACAGCCACAAGGCAGCAGCATTATTATATTCTCAATTCTTGTTACTAGGGCAAAAGAGTCTTCCTGGAGGTAGTGTTCCGAGGTTGTAAATTAGAGTGGAATGTGCTGGGACAAGCCCCCAGAACTTTATGTCTCCTTACTTTTGTTTGTTTTTTAAATTTAATTTCTGTTTCTTATCGGAGTAAATTTGATTAGAGTGTTTTGATTGTCTGGCTGTACAGAATCTGCTCAATGATTCATACATATGTCTGTACATCTTCGGATCCTGTTAGCATGTATGGAATTACAGAATGTATATTTTAAAGGTATTGTGATTATATAATTTATATACTTTATATGTTATTTGTTTATATACATTTAACAAACATTACTATATGTATGTTAACGCCACAGTCCTAATTTACCCATCCTCCCACCTTTCATTTTGGCTAACCATTAGTTTATTTGATAAGACTGTGAGTGTCTTTTTTTGTGGAAATATGTTCATTGGTAGCAATCTTAGGATAACATGTATAAATGATATCATAGGATATTTGTCATACCCTTTTGACTTACTTAACATTATATGATTATTTCTAGGCTCAACTGTAGTCCTGAACACGGCATTGTTCATTTTTTTTCCGAGGCTACTATTCCATTCTGTCCATATACCACTTCTTCTTTGTCCATTCATCTGTTTATGGATCTTTTTTTGCTTCCATTTCTTGGCTATTTCAATATTGCTGCAGTGCACATTTGCCTGCCTCTGTCTTTCCGATTCTGGTGGTCTTAGGTTATAGGCCCAAAAGGTGCCCTGCCGCATCATATGGTAACTCAGTTTTTACCTTGTAAAGCAGCTCGATTCAGTTTGCGTTAGTGCTGTTACCACTTTACATCCCACCAGCAGCTAGGAGGTACACAATTCTCTAAAACCCCTTCAGCATTTATAGTTTGTAGACTTTTTGCTGATGGTCATGACTGGTGTGAGCTGAAACCTTTTTGAATTTGAATTTGCCTGTGGCTTATAATTCCTTATACTGAGCTTTAGGCATGTCCTTTTTTTCTTTTCCTTTTTTTTAAAGAGTGAGTACAACTTCCCTCCTCTTATTGACTTCTTGAAAATTTTCTCATGTGTTGAATTTTCTTGCCTATTCCCTATCCCAGGGCCTTTTTTGAGGGCAGGTGTCATTTAGAGCCCTGCAGTCCTTGTGACTATTAAGCAACAATTGGCACTGGGTATAAAGCTGCTGTTGTGGGAAACAGCCACAAGGCGGCAGCATTATTACGTCCTCAACTCTTGTTACTAGGGCAACAGAGTCTTCCTGGAGGTAGTGTTCCGAGGTTGTAAACTAGAGTGGAATGTGCTGGGACAAGCCCCCAGAACTTTATGTCTCCTTACTTCTGTTTGTTTTTTAAATTTAATTTCTATTTCTTATCGGAGTAAATTTGATTAGAGTGTTTTGATTGTCTGGCTGTACAGAATCTGCTCAATGATTCATACATATGTCTGTTCATCTTCAGATCCTGTTAGCATGTATGTGATTACAGAATGTATATTTTAAAGGTATTGTGATTATATAATTTATATAGTTTATATGTTATATGTTTATATATATTTAGCAAACATTACTATATGTATGTTAACGCCATATTCCTAATTTACCCATCCTCCCACCTTTCATTTTGGCTAACCATTAGTTTATTTGATAAGTCTGTGAGTGTCTTTTTTTGTGGAAATATGTTCATTGGTAGCAATCTTAGGATAACATGTATAAATGATATCATAGGATATTTGTCATACCCTTTTTTTTTAATTAATAGCTACTTTATTTATTTATTTATTTATTTATCTATTTATTTAGGTGTGTTGGGTCTTCGTTTCGTGCGAGGGCTTTCTCTAGTTGCGGCCAGCGGGGGCCACTCTTCATTGCGGTGCGCGGGCCTCTCACTATCGTGGCCCCTCCCGTTGCGGGTCACAGGCTCCAGATGCGCAGGCTCAGCAGTTGTGGCTCACGGTCCCAGTTGCTCCGTGGCACGTGGGATCCTCCCAGACCAGGGCTCGAACCCGCGTCCCCTGCATTAGCAGGCAGATTCTCAACCACTGCGCCGCCAGGGAAGCTCCTGTCATACCCTTTTGACTTACTTAACCTTATATGATTATTTCTAGGCTCAACTGTAGTCCTGAAAACGGCATTGTTCATTTTGTTCCCGAAGCTTCTATTCCATTTGGTACGTATACCACTTCGTCTTTGTCCATTCATCTGTTTATGGACCTTTTTTTTGCTTCCATGTCTTGGCTATTTCAATATTGCTGCAGTGCACATTTGCCTGCCTCTGTCTTTCCGATTCTGGTGGTCTTAGTTAATAGGCTCAAAAGGTGCCCTGTCGCATCATATGGTAGCTCAGTTTTTACCTTGTAAAGCAGCTCCATTCCGTTTCTGTTAGTGCTGTTACCACTTTAGATCCCACCAGAGCTAGGAGGTACAGAGTTCTCTAAAACCCCTTCTGCATTTATAGTTTGTGGACTTTTTGCTGATGGCCATTTGACCTGTGTGAGCTGAAACCTTTTTGGAGGTTGGATAGGCATGTGGCTAATAATTCCTTATACTGAGCTTTAGGCATCCCCTTTTTCTTCTTTTCCTTTTTTTGTTAAAGAGTGAGTACAACTTCTCTCTTCATATTGACTTCTTGAAAAATTTCTCATGTGTTGAATTTTCTTGCCTATTCCCTACCCCAGGGCCTTTTTTGAGGGCAGGTGTCATTTAGAGCCCTGCCGTCCTTGTGACTCGTAAGCAACCATTAGCACTGGGTTTAAATCTGCTGTTGTGGGAAACAGCCACAAGGCGGCAGCATTATTACGTCCTCAACTCTTGTTACTAAGGCAACAGAGTCTTCCTGGAGGTAGTGTTCCGAGGTTGTAAATTAGAGTGGAATGTGCTGGGAGAAGCCCCGAGAAGTTTATGTCTCCTTATTTATGTTTGTTTTTTAAATTTAATTTCTCTTTCTTATCGGAGTAAATTTGATTAGAGTGTTTTGATTGTCTGGCTGTACAGAATCTGCTCAATGATTCATACATGTGTCTGTTCATCTTCGGATCCTGTTAGCATGTATGTGATTACAGAATGTATATTTTAAAGGTATTGTGATTATATAATTTATATAGTTTATATGTTATATGTTTATATACATTTAACAAACATTACTATATGTATGTTAACGCCATAGTCCTAATTTACCCATCCTCCCACCTTTCATTTTGACTAACCATTAGTTTATTTGATAAGTCTGTGTCTTTTTTTGTGGAAATATGTTCATTGGTAGCAATCTTAGGATAACATGTATAAATGATATCACAGGATATTTGTCATACCCTTTTTTTTTAAATTAATAGCTACTTTATTTATTTATTTATCTATTTATTTAGCTGTGTTGGGTCTTCGTTTCGTGCGAGGGCTTTCTCTAGTTGCGGCAAGCGGGGGCCACTCTTCATTGCGGTGCGCGGGCCTCTCACTATCGTGGCCCCTCCCGTTGTGGGGCACAGGCTCCAGATGTGCAGGCTCAGCAGTTGTGGCTCACGGTCCCAGTTGCTCCGTGGCACGTGGGATCCTCCCAGAGCAGGGCTCGAACCCGCGTCCCCTGCATTAGCAGGCAGATTCTCAACCACTGCACCACCAGGGAAGCCCCTGTCATACCCTTTTGACTTACTTAACCTTATATGATTATTTCTAGGCTCAACTGTAGTCCTGAAAACGGCATTGTTCATTTTGTTCCCGAGGCTTCTATTCCATTTGGTACGTATACCACTTCGTCTTTGTCCATTCATCTGTTTATGGACCTTTTTTTTGCTTCCATGTCTTGGCTATTTCAATGTTGCTGCAGTGCACATTTGCCTGCCTCTGTCTTTCCGATTCTGGTGGTCTTAGGTTATAGGCCCAAAAGGTGCCCTGCCGCATCATATGGTAGCTCAGTTTTTACCTTTGTAGCAGCTCCATTCAGTTTTCGTTAGTGCTGTTACCACTTTACATCCCACCAGCAGCTAGAAGGTACACATTTTTCTAAAACCCCTTAAGCATTTATAGTTTGTAGTCTTTTTGCTGATGGTCATGACTGGTGTGAGCTGAAACCTTTTTGAATTTGAATTTGCATGTGGCTAATAATTCCTTATACTGAGCTTTAAGCATATCCATTTTTTCTTTTCCTTTTTTTGATAAAGAGTGAGTACAACTTCCCTCTTCATATTGACTTCTTGAAAAATTTCTCATGTGTTGAATTTTCTTGCCTATTCCCCACTCCAGGGCATTTCTTGAGGGCAGGTGTCATTTAGAGGCCTGCAATCCTTGTGACTATGAAGCAACCATTAGCAGTGGGTTTAAAGCTGCTGTTGTGGGAAACAGCCACAAGGCGGCAGCATTATTACGTTCTCAATTCTTGTTACTAGGGCAACAGAGTCTTCCTGGAGGGTAGTGTTCCGAGGTTGTAAATTAGAGTGGAATGTGCTGGGACAAGCCCCCAGAACTTTATGTCTCCTTACTTATGTTTGTTTTTTAAATTTAATTTCTATTTCTTATCGGAGTAAATTTGATTAGAGTGTTTTGATTGTCTGGCTGTACAGAATCTGCTCAATGATTCATACATATGTCTGTTCATCTTCGGATCCTGTTAGCATGTATGGAATTACAGAATGTATATTTTAAAGGTATTGTGATTATATAATTTATATAGTTTATATGTTATTTGTTTATATACATTTAACAAAGATTACTATATGTATCTTAAGCCCATAGTCCTAATTTACCCATCCTCCCACCTTTCATTTTGGCTAACCATTAGTTTATTTGATAAGTCTGTGAGTGTCTTTTTTTGTGGAAATATGTTCATTGGTAGCAATCTTAAGATAACATGTATAAATGATATCATAGGATATTTGTCATACCTTTTTGACTTACTTAACTTTATATGATTATTTCTAGGCGCAACTGTAGTCCTGACCACGGCATTGTTTATTTTTTTTCCGAGGCTACTATTCCATTCTGTCCATATACCACTTCTTTTTGTCCATTCATTTGTTTATGGATCTTTTTTTCCTTCCATTTCTTGGCTATTTCAATATTGCTGCAGTGCACATTTGCCTGCCTCTGTCTTTCCGATTCTGGTGGTCTTAGTTAATAGGCTCAAAAGGTGCCGTGTCGCATCATATGGTAGCTCAGTTTTTACCTTGTAAAGCAGCTCCATTCCGTTTTTGTTAGTGCTGTTACCGCTTTAGATCCCACCAGAGCTAGGAGGTACAGACTTCTCTAAAACCCCTTCAGCATTTATAGTTTGTAGAATTTTTGCTGATGGTCATGACTGGTGTGAGCTGAAACCTTTTTGAATTGGAATTTCCGTGTGGCTAATAATTCCTTATACTGAGCTTTAGGCATCCCCTTTTTCTTGTTTTCCTTTTTTTGTTAAAGAGTGAGTACAACTTCCCTCTTCATATTGACTTCTTGAAACATTTCTCATGTGTTGAATTTTCTTGCCTATTCCCTACCCCAGGGCCTTTTTTGAGGGCAGGTGTCATTTAGAGCCCTGCAGTCCTTGTGACTCTTAAGCAACCATTAGCACTGGGTTTAAAGCTGCTGTTGTGGGAAACAGCCACAAGGCGGCAGCATTATTACGTTCTCAACTCTCGTTACTAGGGCAACAGAGTCTTCCTGGAGGTAGAGTTCCGAGGTTGTAAACTAGAGTGGAATGTGCTGGGACAAGCCCCCAGAACTTTATGTCTCCTTACTTCTGTTTGTTTTTTAAATTTAATTTCTATTTCTTATCGGAGTAAATTTGATTAGAGTGTTTTGATTGTCTGGCTGTACAGAATCTGCTCAATGATTCATACATATGTCTGTTCATCTTCAGATCCTGTTAGCATGTATGTGATTACAGAATGTATATTTTAAAGGTATTGTGATTATATAATTTATATAGTTTATATGTTATATGTTTATATATATTTAGCAAACATTACTATATGTATGTTAACGCCATATTCCTAATTTACCCATCCTCCCACCTTTCATTTTGGCTAACCATTAGTTTATTTGATAAGTCTGTGAGTGTCTTTTTTTGTGGAAATATGTTCATTGGTAGCAATCTTAGGATAACATGTATAAATGATATCATAGGATATTTGTCATACCCTTTTTTTTTAATTAATAGCTACTTTATTTATTTATTTATTTATTTATCTATTTATTTAGGTGTGTTGGGTCTTCGTTTCGTGCGAGGGCTTTCTCTAGTTGCGGCCAGCGGGGGCCACTCTTCATTGCGGTGCGCGGGCCTCTCACTATCGTGGCCCCTCCCGTTGCGGGTCACAGGCTCCAGATGCGCAGGCTCAGCAGTTGTGGCTCACGGTCCCAGTTGCTCCGTGGCACGTGGGATCCTCTCAGACCAGGGCTCGAACCCGCGTCCCCTGCATTAGCAGGCAGATTCTCAACCACTGCGCCGCCAGGGAAGCTCCTGTCATACCCTTTTGACTTACTTAACCTTATATGATTATTTCTAGGCTCAACTGTAGTCCTGAAAACGGCATTGTTCATTTTGTTCCCGAAGCTTCTATTCCATTTGGTACGTATACCACTTCGTCTTTGTCCATTCATCTGTTTATGGACCTTTTTTTTGCTTCCATGTCTTGGCTATTTCAATATTGCTGCAGTGCACATTTGCCTGCCTCTGTCTTTCCGATTCTGGTGGTCTTAGTTAATAGGCTCAAAAGGTGCCCTGTCGCATCATATGGTAGCTCAGTTTTTACCTTGTAAAGCAGCTCCATTCCGTTTCTGTTAGTGCTGTTACCACTTTAGATCCCACCAGAGCTAGGAGGTACAGAGTTCTCTAAAACCCCTTCTGCATTTATAGTTTGTGGACTTTTTGCTGATGGCCATTTGACCTGTGTGAGCTGAAACCTTTTTGGAGGTTGGATAGGCATGTGGCTAATAATTCCTTATACTGAGCTTTAGGCATCCCCTTTTTCTTCTTTTCCTTTTTTTGTTAAAGAGTGAGTACAACTTCTCTCTTCATATTGACTTCTTGAAAAATTTCTCATGTGTTGAATTTTCTTGCCTATTCCCTACCCCAGGGCCTTTTTTGAGGGCAGGTGTCATTTAGAGCCCTGCCGTCCTTGTGACTCGTAAGCAACCATTAGCACTGGGTTTAAATCTGCTGTTGTGGGAAACAGCCACAAGGCGGCAGCATTATTACGTCCTCAACTCTTGTTACTAAGGCAACAGAGTCTTCCTGGAGGTAGTGTTCCGAGGTTGTAAATTAGAGTGGAATGTGCTGGGAGAAGCCCCGAGAAGTTTATGTCTCCTTATTTATGTTTGTTTTTTAAATTTAATTTCTCTTTCTTATCGGAGTAAATTTGATTAGAGTGTTTTGATTGTCTGGCTGTACAGAATCTGCTCAATGATGCATACATGTGTCTGTTCATCTTCGGATCCTGTTAGCATGTATGGGATTACAGAATGTATATTTTAAAGGTATTGTGATTATATAATTTATATAGTTTATATGTTATATGTTTATATACATTTAACAAACATTACTATATGTATGTTAACGCCATAGTCCTAATTTACCCATCCTCCCATCTTTCATTTTGACTAACCATTAGTTTATTTGATAAGTCTGTGTCTTTTTTTGTGGAAATATGTTCATTGGTAGCAATCTTAGGATAGCATGTATAAATGATATCATAGGATATTTGTCATACCCTTTTTTTTTAAATTAATAGCTACTTTATTTATTTATTTATCTATTTATTTAGCTGTGTTGGGTCTTCGTTTCGTGCGAGGGCTTTCTCTAGTTGCGGCAAGCGGGGGCCACTCTTCATTGCGGTGCGCGGGCCTCTCACTATCGTGGCCCCTCCCGTTGTGGGGCACAGGCTCCAGATGTGCAGGCTCAGCAGTTGTGGCTCACGGTCCCAGTTGCTCCGTGGCACGTGGGATCCTCCCAGAGCAGGGCTCGAACCCGCGTCCCCTGCATTAGCAGGCAGATTCTCAACCACTGCACCACCAGGGAAGCCCCTGTCATACCCTTTTGACTTACTTAACCTTATATGATTATTTCTAGGCTCAACTGTAGTCCTGAAAACGGCATTGTTCATTTTGTTCCCGAAGCTTCTATTCCATTTGGTACGTATACCACTTCGTCTTTGTCCATTCATCTGTTTATGGACCTTTTTTTTGCTTCCATGTCTTGGCTATATTAATGTTGTTGCAGTTCACATTTGCCTGCCTCTGTCTTTCCGATTCTGGTGGTCTTAGGTTATAGGCCCAAAAGGTGCCCTGCCGCATCATATGGTAGCTCAATTTTTACCTTTGTAGCAGCTCCATTCAGTTTTCGTTAGTGCTGTTACCACTTTACATCCCACCAGCAGCTAGAAGGTACACATTTTTCTAAAACCCCTTAAGCATTTATAGTTTGTAGTCTTTTTGCTGATGGTCATGACTGGTGTGAGCTGAAACCTTTTTGAATTTGAATTTGCATGTGGCTAATAATTCCTTATACTGAGCTTTAAGCATATCCTTTTTTTCTTTTCCTTTTTTTGATAAAGAGTGAGTACAACATCCCTCTTCATATTGACTTCTTGAAAAATTTCTCATGTGTTGAATTTTCTTGCCTATTCCCCACTCCAGGGCATTTCTTGAGGGCAGGTGTCATTTAGAGGCCTGCAATCCTTGTGACTATGAAGCAACCATTAGCAGTGGGTTTAAAGCTGCTGTTGTGGGAAACAGCCACAAGGCGGCAGCATTATTACGTTCTCAATTCTTGTTACTAGGGCAACAGAGTCTTCCTGGAGGGTAGTGTTCCGAGGTTGTAAATTAGAGTGGAATGTGCTGGGACAAGCCCCCAGAACTTTATGTCTCCTTACTTATGTTTGTTTTTTAAATTTAATTTCTATTTCTTATTGGAGTAAATTTGATTAGAGTGTTTTGATTGTCTGGCTGTACAGAATCTGCTCAATGATTCATACATATGTCTGTTCATCTTCGGATCCTGTTAGCATGTATGGAATTACAGAATGTATATTTTAAAGGTATTGTGATTATATAATTTATATAGTTTATATGTTATTTGTTTATATACATTTAACAAACATTACTATATGTATCTTAAGCCCATAGTCCTAATTTACCCATCCTCCCACCTTTCATTTTGGCTAACCATTAGTTTATTTGATAAGTCTGTGAGTGTCTTTTTTTGTGGAAATATGTTCATTGGTAGCAATCTTAAGATAACATGTATAAATGATATCATAGGATATTTGTCATACCTTTTTGACTTACTTAACTTTATATGATTATTTCTAGGCGCAACTGTAGTCCTGACCACGGCATTGTTTATTTTTTTTCCGAGGCTACTATTCCATTCTGTCCATATACCACTTCTTTTTGTCCATTCATTTGTTTATGGATCTTTTTTTCCTTCCATTTCTTGGCTATTTCAATATTGCTGCAGTGCACATTTGCCTGCCTCTGTCTTTCCGATTCTGGTGGTCTTAGTTAATAGGCTCAAAAGGTGCCCTGTCGCAGCATATGGTAGCTCAGTTTTTACCTTGTAAAGCAGCTCCATTCCGTTTCTGTTACTGCTGTTACCACTTTAGATCCCACCAGAGCTAGGAGGTACAGAGTTCTCTAAAACCCCTTCTGCATTTATAGTTTGTGGACTTTTTGCTGATGGCCATTTGACCTGTGTGAGCTGAAACCTTTTTGGAGGTTGGATAGGCATGTGGCTAATAATTCCTTATACTGAGCTTTAGGCATCCCTTTTTTCTACTTTTCCTTCTTTTGTTAAAGGGTGAGTACAACTTCTCTCTTCATATTGACTTCTTGAAAAATTTCTCATGTGTTGAATTTTCTTGCCTATTCCCTACCCCAGGGCCTTTTTTGAGGGCAGGTGTCATTTAGAGCCCTGCAGTCCTTGTGACTCGTAAGCAACCATTAGCACTGGGTTTAAATCTGCTGTTGTGGGAAACAGACACAAGGCGGCAGCATTATTACTTTCTCAACTGTTGTTACTAGGGCAACAGAGTCTTCCTGGAGGTAGTGTTCCGAGGTTGTAAACTAGAGTGGAATGTGCTGGGAGAAGCCCCGAGAAGTTTATGTCTCCTTACTTATGTTTGTTTTTTAAATTTAATTTCTATTTCTTATCGGAGTAAATTTGATTAGAGTGTTTTGATTGTCTGGCTGTACAGAATCTGCTCAATGATTCATACATATGTCTGTTCATCTTCGGATCCTGTTAGCATGTATGTGATTACAGAATGTATATTTTAAAGGTATTGTGATTATATAATTTATATAGTTTATATGTTATATGTTTATATACATTTAACAAACATTACTATATGTATGTTAACGCCATAGTCCTAATTTACCCATCCTCCCACCTTTCATTTTGGCTAACCATTAGTTTATTTGATAAGTCTGTGAGTGTCTTTTTTTGTGGAAATATGTTCATTGGTAGCAATCTTAGGATAACATGTATAAATGATATCATAGGATATTTGTCATACCCTTTTGACTTACTTAACCTTATATGATTATTTCTAGGCTCAACTGTAGTCCTGAAAACGGCATTGTTCATTTTGTTCCCGAGGCTTCTCTACCATTTGGTACGTATACCACTTCGTCTTTGTCCATTTATCTGTTTATGGACCTTTTTTTTGCTTCCATGTCTTGGCTATATCAATGTTGTTGCAGTTCACATTTGCCTGCTTCTGTCTTTCCGATTCTGGTGGTCTTAGGTTATAGGCCCAAAAGGTGCCCTGCTGCATCATATGGTAGCTCAATTTTTACCTTTGTAGCAGCTCCATTCAGTTTTCGTTAGTGCTGTTACCACTTTACATCCCACCAGCAGCTAGAAGGTACACATTTTTCTAAAACCCCTTAAGCATTTATAGTTTGTAGTGTTTTTGCTGATGGTCATGACTGGTGTGAGCTGAAACCTTTTGGAATTTGAATTTGCATGTGGCTAATAATTCCTTATACTGAGCTTTAGGCATCCCCTTTTTCTTCTTTTCCTTTTTTTGTTAAAGAGTGAGTACAACTTCCCTCTTCATATTGGCTTCTTGAAAAATTTCTCATGTATTGAATTTTCTTGCCTATTCCCCACTCCAGGGCATTTCTTGAGGGCAGGTGTCATTTAGAGCCCTGCAATTCTTGTGACTATGAAGCAACCATTAGCAGTGGTTTTAAAGCTGCTGTTGTGGGAAACAGCCACAAGGCAGCAGCATTATTATATTCTCAATTCTTGTTACTAGGGCAAAAGAGTCTTCCTGGAGGTAGTGTTCCGAGGTTGTAAATTAGAGTGGAATGTGCTGGGACAAGCCCCCAGAACTTTATGTCTCCTTACTTTTGTTTGTTTTTTAAATTTAATTTCTGTTTCTTATCGGAGTAAATTTGATTAGAGTGTTTTGATTGTCTGGCTGTACAGAATCTGCTCAATGATTCATACATATGTCTGTACATCTTCGGATCCTGTTAGCATGTATGGAATTACAGAATGTATATTTTAAAGGTATTGTGATTATATAATTTATATACTTTATATGTTATTTGTTTATATACATTTAACAAACATTACTATATGTATGTTAACGCCACAGTCCTAATTTACCCATCCTCCCACCTTTCATTTTGGCTAACCATTAGTTTATTTGATAAGACTGTGAGTGTCTTTTTTTGTGGAAATATGTTCATTGGTAGCAATCTTAGGATAACATGTATAAATGATATCATAGGATATTTGTCATACCCTTTTGACTTACTTAACCTTATATGATTATTTCTAGGCTCAACTGTAGTCCTGAACACGGCATTGTTCATTTTTTTTCCGAGGCTACTATTCCATTCTGTCCATATACCACTTCTTCTTTGTCCATTCATCTGTTTATGGATCTTTTTTTGCTTCCATTTCTTGGCTATTTCAATATTGCTGCAGTGCACATTTGCCTGCCTCTGTCTTTCCGATTCTGGTGGTCTTAGGTTATAGGCCCAAAAGGTGCCCTGCCGCATCATATGGTAACTCAGTTTTTACCTTGTAAAGCAGCTCGATTCAGTTTGCGTTAGTGCTGTTACCACTTTACATCCCACCAGCAGCTAGGAGGTACACAATTCTCTAAAACCCCTTCAGCATTTATAGTTTGTAGACTTTTTGCTGATGGTCATGACTGGTGTGAGCTGAAACCTTTTTGAATTTGAATTTGCCTGTGGCTTATAATTCCTTATACTGAGCTTTAGGCATGTCCTTTTTTTCTTTTCCTTTTTTTTAAAGAGTGAGTACAACTTCTCTCCTCTTATTGACTTCTTGAAAATTTTCTCATGTGTTGAATTTTCTTGCCTATTCCCTATCCCAGGGCCTTTTTTGAGGGCAGGTGTCATTTAGAGCCCTGCAGTCCTTGTGACTATTAAGCAACAATTGGCACTGGGTATAAAGCTGCTGTTGTGGGAAACAGCCACAAGGCGGCAGCATTATTACGTCCTCAACTCTTGTTACTAGGGCAACAGAGTCTTCCTGGAGGTAGTGTTCCGAGGTTGTAAACTAGAGTGGAATGTGCTGGGACAAGCCCCCAGAACTTTATGTCTCCTTACTTCTGTTTGTTTTTTAAATTTAATTTCTATTTCTTATCGGAGTAAATTTGATTAGAGTGTTTTGATTGTCTGGCTGTACAGAATCTGCTCAACGATTCATACATATGTCTGTTCATCTTCAGATCCTGTTAGCATGTATGTGATTACAGAATGTATATTTTAAAGGTATTGTGATTATATAATTTATATAGTTTATATGTTATATGTTTATATATATTTAGCAAACATTACTATATGTATGTTAACGCCATATTCCTAATTTACCCATCCTCCCACCTTTCATTTTGGCTAACCATTAGTTTATTTGATAAGTCTGTGAGTGTCTTTTTTGTGGAAATATGTTCATTGGTAGCAATCTTAGGATAACATGTATAAATGATATCATAGGATATTTGTCATACCCTTTTTTTTTAATTAATAGCTACTTTATTTATTTATTTATTTATTTATCTATTTATTTAGGTGTGTTGGGTCTTCGTTTCGTGCGAGGGCTTTCTCTAGTTGCGGCCAGCGGGGGCCACTCTTCATTGCGGTGCGCGGGCCTCTCACTATCGTGGCCCCTCCCGTTGCGGGTCACAGGCTCCAGATGCGCAGGCTCAGCAGTTGTGGCTCACGGTCCCAGTTGCTCCGTGGCACGTGGGATCCTCCCAGACCAGGGCTCGAACCCGCGTCCCCTGCATTAGCAGGCAGATTCTCAACCACTGCGCCGCCAGGGAAGCTCCTGTCATACCCTTTTGACTTACTTAACCTTATATGATTATTTCTAGGCTCAACTGTAGTCCTGAAAATGGCATTGTTCATTTTGTTCCCGAAGCTTCTATTCCATTTGGTACGTATACCACTTCGTCTTTGTCCATTCATCTGTTTATGGACCTTTTTTTTGCTTCCATGTCTTGGCTATTTCAATATTGCTGCAGTGCACATTTGCCTGCCTCTGTCTTTCCGATTCTGGTGGTCTTAGTTAATAGGCTCAAAAGGTGCCCTGTCGCATCATATGGTAGCTCAGTTTTTACCTTGTAAAGCAGCTCCATTCCGTTTCTGTTACTGCTGTTACCACTTTAGATCCCACCAGAGCTAGGAGGTACAGAGTTCTCTAAAACCCCTTCTGCATTTATAGTTTGTGGACTTTTTGCTGATGGCCATTTGACCTGTGTGAGCTGAAACCTTTTTGGAGGTTGGATAGGCATGTGGCTAATAATTCCTTATACTGAGCTTTAGGCATCCCCTTTTTCTTCTTTTCCTTTTTTTGTTAAAGAGTGAGTACAACTTCTCTCTTCATATTGACTTCTTGAAAAATTTCTCATGTGTTGAATTTTCTTGCCTATTCCCTACCCCAGGGCCTTTTTTGAGGGCAGGTGTCATTTAGAGCCCTTCCGTCCTTGTGACTCGTAAGCAACCATTAGCACTGGGTTTAAATCTGCTGTTGTGGGAAACAGCCACAAGGCGGCAGCATTATTACGTCCTCAACTCTTGTTACTAAGGCAACAGAGTCTTCCTGGAGGTAGTGTTCCGAGGTTGTAAATTAGAGTGGAATGTGCTGGGAGAAGCCCCGAGAAGTTTATGTCTCCTTATTTATGTTTGTTTTTTAAATTTAATTTCTCTTTCTTATCGGAGTAAATTTGATTAGAGTGTTTTGATTGTCTGGCTGTACAGAATCTGCTCAATGATTCATACATGTGTCTGTTCATCTTCGGATCCTGTTAGCATGTATGTGATTACAGAATGTATATTTTAAAGGTATTGTGATTATATAATTTATATAGTTTATATGTTATATGTTTATATACATTTAACAAACATTACTATATGTATGTTAACGCCATAGTCCTAATTTACCCATCCTCCCACCTTTCATTTTGACTAACCATTAGTTTATTTGATAAGTCTGTGTCTTTTTTTGTGGAAATATGTTCATTGGTAGCAATCTTAGGATAACATGTATAAATGATATCACAGGATATTTGTCATACCCTTTTTTTTTAAATTAATAGCTACTTTATTTATTTATTTATCTATTTATTTAGCTGTGTTGGGTCTTCGTTTCGTGCGAGGGCTTTCTCTAGTTGCGGCAAGCGGGGGCCACTCTTCATTGCGGTGCGCGGGCCTCTCACTATCGTGGCCCCTCCCGTTGTGGGGCACAGGCTCCAGATGTGCAGGCTCAGCAGTTGTGGCTCACGGTCCCAGTTGCTCCGTGGCACGTGGGATCCTCCCAGAGCAGGGCTCGAACCCGCGTCCCCTGCATTAGCAGGCAGATTCTCAACCACTGCACCACCAGGGAAGCCCCTGTCATACCCTTTTGACTTACTTAACCTTATATGATTATTTCTAGGCTCAACTGTAGTCCTGAAAACGGCATTGTTCATTTTGTTCCCGAGGCTTCTATTCCATTTGGTACGTATACCACTTCGTCTTTGTCCATTCATCTGTTTATGGACCTTTTTTTTGCTTCCATGTCTTGGCTATTTCAATGTTGCTGCAGTGCACATTTGCCTGCCTCTGTCTTTCCGATTCTGGTGGTCTTAGGTTATAGGCCCAAAAGGTGCCCTGCCGCATCATATGGTAGCTCAGTTTTTACCTTTGTAGCAGCTCCATTCAGTTTTCGTTAGTGCTGTTACCACTTTACATCCCACCAGCAGCTAGAAGGTACACATTTTTCTAAAACCCCTTAAGCATTTATAGTTTGTAGGCTTTTTGCTGATGGTCATGACTGGTGTGAGCTGAAACCTTTTTGAATTTGAATTTGCATGTGGCTAATAATTCCTTATACTGAGCTTTAAGCATATCCTTTTTTTCTTTTCCTTTTTTTGATAAAGAGTGAGTACAACTTCCCTCTTCATATTGACTTCTTGAAAAATTTCTCATGTGTTGAATTTTCTTGCCTATTCCCCACTCCAGGGCATTTCTTGAGGGCAGGTGTCATTTAGAGGCCTGCAATCCTTGTGACTATGAAGCAACCATTAGCAGTGGGTTTAAAGCTGCTGTTGTGGGAAACAGCCACAAGGCGGCAGCATTATTACGTTCTCAATTCTTGTTACTAGGGCAACAGAGTCTTCCTGGAGGGTAGTGTTCCGAGGTTGTAAATTAGAGTGGAATGTGCTGGGACAAGCCCCCAGAACTTTATGTCTCCTTACTTATGTTTGTTTTTTTAATTTAATTTCTATTTCTTATCGGAGTAAATTTGATTAGAGTGTTTTGATTGTCTGGCTGTACAGAATCTGCTCAATGATTCATACATATGTCTGTTCATCTTCGGATCCTGTTAGCATGTATGGAATTACAGAATGTATATTTTAAAGGTATTGTGATTATATAATTTATATAGTTTATATGTTATTTGTTTATATACATTTAACAAACATTACTATATGTATCTTAAGCCCATAGTCCTAATTTACCCATCCTCCCACCTTTCATTTTGGCTAACCATTAGTTTATTTGATAAGTCTGTGAGTGTCTTTTTTTGTGGAAATATGTTCATTGGTAGCAATCTTAAGATAACATGTATAAATGATATCATAGGATATTTGTCATACCTTTTTGACTTACTTAACTTTATATGATTATTTCTAGGCGCAACTGTAGTCCTGACCACGGCATTGTTTATTTTTTTTCCGAGGCTACTATTCCATTCTGTCCATATACCACTTCTTTTTGTCCATTCATTTGTTTATGGATCTTTTTTTCCTTCCATTTCTTGGCTATTTCAATATTGCTGCAGTGCACATTTGCCTGCCTCTGTCTTTCCGATTCTGGTGGTCTTAGTTAATAGGCTCAAAAGGTGCCCTGTCGCATCATATGGTAGCTCAGTTTTTACCTTGTAAAGCAGCTCCATTCCGTTTTTGTTAGTGCTGTTACCGCTTTAGATCCCACCAGAGCTAGGAGGTACAGACTTCTCTAAAACCCCTTCAGCATTTATAGTTTGTAGAATTTTTGCTGATGGTCATGACTGGTGTGAGCTGAAAGCTTTTTGAATTGGAATTTCCGTGTGGCTAATAATTCCTTATACTGAGCTTTAGGCATCCCCTTTTTCTTGTTTTTCTTTTTTTGTTAAAGAGTGAGTACAACTTCCCTCTTCATATTGACTTCTTGAAACATTTCTCATGTGTTGAATTTTCTTGCCTATTCCCTACCCCAGGGCCTTTTTTGAGGGCAGGTGTCATTTAGAGCCCTGCAGTCCTTGTGACTCTTAAGCAACCATTAGCACTGGGTTTAAAGCTGCTGTTGTGGGAAACAGCCACAAGGCGGCAGCATTATTACGTTCTCAACTCTCGTTACTAGGGCAACAGAGTCTTCCTGGAGGTAGAGTTCCGAGGTTGTAAACTAGAGTGGAATGTGCTGGGACAAGCCCCCAGAACTTTATGTCTCCTTACTTCTGCTTGTTTTTTAAATTTAATTTCTATTTCTTATCGGAGTAAATTTGATTAGAGTGTTTTGATTGTCTGGCTGTAGAGAATCTGCTCAATGATTCATACATATGTCTGTTCATCTTCAGATCCTGTTAGCATGTATGTGATTACAGAATGTATATTTTAAAGGTATTGTGATTATATAATTTATATAGTTTATATGTTATATGTTTATATACATTTAACAAACATTACTATATGTATGTTAACGCCATATTCCTAATTTACCCATCCTCCCACCTTTCATTTTGGCTAACCATTAGTTTATTTGATAAGTCTGTGAGTGTCTTTTTTTGTGGAAATATGTTCATTGGTAGCAATCTTAGGATAAAATGTATAAATGATATCATAGGATATTTGTCATACCCTTTTTTTTTTAATTAATAGCTACTTTATTTATTTATTTATTTATTTATCTATTTATTTAGGTGTGTTGGGTCTTCGTTTCGTGCGAGGGCTTTCTCTAGTTGCGGCCAGCGGGGGCCACTCTTCATTGCGGTGCGCGGGCCTCTCACTATCGTGGCCCCTCCCGTTGCGGGTCACAGGCTCCAGATGCGCAGGCTCAGCAGTTGTGGCTCACGGTCCCAGTTGCTCCGTGGCACGTGGGATCCTCCCAGCCCAGGGCTCGAACCCGCGTCCCCTGCATTAGCAGGCAGATTCTCAACCACTGCGCCGCCAGGGAAGCTCCTGTCATACCCTTTTGACTTACTTAACCTTATATGATTATTTCTAGGCTCAACTGTAGTCCTGAAAACGGCATTGTTCATTTTGTTCCCGAAGCTTCTATTCCATTTGGTACGTATACCACTTCGTCTTTGTCCATTCATCTGTTTATGGACCTTTTTTTGCTTCCATGTCTTGGCTATTTCAATATTGCTGCAGTGCACATTTGCCTGCCTCTGTCTTTCCGATTCTGGTGGTCTTAGTTAATAGGCTCAAAAGGTGCCCTGTCGCATCATATGGTAGCTCAGTTTTTACCTTGTAAAGCAGCTCCATTCTGTTTCTGTTACTGCTGTTACCACTTTAGATCCCACCAGAGCTAGGAGGTACAGAGTTCTCTAAAACCCCTTCTGCATTTATAGTTTGTGGACTTTTTGCTGATGGCCATTTGACCTGTGTGAGCTGAAACCTTTTTGGAGGTTGGATAGGCATGTGGCTAATAATTCCTTATACTGAGCTTTAGGCATCCCCTTTTTCTTCTTTTCCTTTTTTTGTTAAAGAGTGAGTACAACTTCTCTCTTCATATTGACTTCTTGAAAAATTTCTCATGTGTTGAATTTTCTTGCCTATTCCCTACCCCAGGGCCTTTTTTGAGGGCAGGTGTCATTTAGAGCCCTGCCGTCCTTGTGACTCGTAAGCAACCATTAGCACTGGGTTTAAATCTGCTGTTGTGGGAAACAGACACAAGGCGGCAGCATTATTACGTCCTCAACTCTTGTTACTAAGGCAACAGAGTCTTCCTGGAGGTAGTGTTCCGAGGTTGTAAATTAGAGTGGAATGTGCTGGGAGAAGCCCCGAGAAGTTTATGTCTCCTTATTTATGTTTGTTTTTTAAATTTAATTTCTCTTTCTTATCGGAGTAAATTTGATTAGAGTGTTTTGATTGTCTGGCTGTACAGAATCTGCTCAATGATGCATACATGTGTCTGTTCATCTTCGGATCCTGTTAGCATGTATGGGATTACAGAATGTATATTTTAAAGGTATTGTGATTATATAATTTATATAGTTTATATGTTATATGTTTATATACATTTAACAAACATTACTATATGTATGTTAACGCCATAGTCCTAATTTACCCATCCTCCCATCTTTCATTTTGACTAACCATTAGTTTATTTGATAAGTCTGTGTCTTTTTTTGTGGAAATATGTTCATTGGTAGCAATCTTAGGATAGCATGTATAAATGATATCATAGGATATTTGTCATACCCTTTTTTTTTAAATTAATAGCTACTTTATTTATTTATTTATCTATTTATTTAGCTGTGTTGGGTCTTCGTTTCGTGCGAGGGCTTTCTCTAGTTGCGGCAAGCGGGGGCCACTCTTCATTGCGGTGCGCGGGCCTCTCACTATCGTGGCCCCTCCCGTTGTGGGGCACAGGCTCCAGATGTGCAGGCTCAGCAGTTGTGGCTCACGGTCCCAGTTGCTCCGTGGCACGTGGGATCCTCCCAGAGCAGGGCTCGAACCCGCGTCCCCTGCATTAGCAGGCAGATTCTCAACCACTGCACCACCAGGGAAGCCCCTGTCATACCCTTTTGACTTACTTAACCTTATATGATTATTTCTAGGCTCAACTGTAGTCCTGAAAACGGCATTGTTCATTTTGTTCCCGAAGCTTCTATTCCATTTGGTACGTATACCACTTCGTCTTTGTCCATTCATCTGTTTATGGACCTTTTTTTTGCTTCCATGTCTTGGCTATATTAATGTTGTTGCAGTTCACATTTGCCTGCCTCTGTCTTTCCGATTCTGGTGGTCTTAGGTTATAGGCCCAAAAGGTGCCCTGCCGCATCATATGGTAGCTCAATTTTTACCTTTGTAGCAGCTCCATTCAGTTTTCGTTAGTGCTGTTACCACTTTACATCCCACCAGCAGCTAGAAGGTACACATTTTTCTAAAACCCCTTAAGCATTTATAGTTTGTAGTCTTTTTGCTGATGGTCATGACTGGTGTGAGCTGAAACCTTTTTGAATTTGAATTTGCATGTGGCTAATAATTCCTTATACTGAGCTTTAAGCATATCCTTTTTTTCTTTTCCTTTTTTTGATAAAGAGTGAGTACAACATCCCTCTTCATATTGACTTCTTGAAAAATTTCTCATGTGTTGAATTTTCTTGCCTATTCCCCACTCCAGGGCATTTCTTGAGGGCAGGTGTCATTTAGAGGCCTGCAATCCTTGTGACTATGAAGCAACCATTAGCAGTGGGTTTAAAGCTGCTGTTGTGGGAAACAGCCACAAGGCGGCAGCATTATTACGTTCTCAATTCTTGTTACTAGGGCAACAGAGTCTTCCTGGAGGGTAGTGTTCCGAGGTTGTAAATTAGAGTGGAATGTGCTGGGACAAGCCCCCAGAACTTTATGTCTCCTTACTTATGTTTGTTTTTTAAATTTAATTTCTATTTCTTATTGGAGTAAATTTGATTAGAGTGTTTTGATTGTCTGGCTGTACAGAATCTGCTCAATGATTCATACATATGTCTGTTCATCTTCGGATCCTGTTAGCATGTATGGAATTACAGAATGTATATTTTAAAGGTATTGTGATTATATAATTTATATAGTTTATATGTTATTTGTTTATATACATTTAACAAACATTACTATATGTATCTTAAGCCCATAGTCCTAATTTACCCATCCTCCCACCTTTCATTTTGGCTAACCATTAGTTTATTTGATAAGTCTGTGAGTGTCTTTTTTTGTGGAAATATGTTCATTGGTAGCAATCTTAAGATAACATGTATAAATGATATCATAGGATATTTGTCATACCTTTTTGACTTACTTAACTTTATATGATTATTTCTAGGCGCAACTGTAGTCCTGACCACGGCATTGTTTATTTTTTTTCCGAGGCTACTATTCCATTCTGTCCATATACCACTTCTTTTTGTCCATTCATTTGTTTATGGATCTTTTTTTCCTTCCATTTCTTGGCTATTTCAATATTGCTGCAGTGCACATTTGCCTGCCTCTGTCTTTCCGATTCTGGTGGTCTTAGTTAATAGGCTCAAAAGGTGCCCTGTCGCAGCATATGGTAGCTCAGTTTTTACCTTGTAAAGCAGCTCCATTCCGTTTCTGTTACTGCTGTTACCACTTTAGATCCCACCAGAGCTAGGAGGTACAGAGTTCTCTAAAACCCCTTCTGCATTTATAGTTTGTGGACTTTTTGCTGATGGCCATTTGACCTGTGTGAGCTGAAACCTTTTTGGAGGTTGGATAGGCATGTGGCTAATAATTCCTTATACTGAGCTTTAGGCATCCCTTTTTTCTACTTTTCCTTCTTTTGTTAAAGGGTGAGTACAACTTCTCTCTTCATATTGACTTCTTGAAAAATTTCTCATGTGTTGAATTTTCTTGCCTATTCCCTACCCCAGGGCCTTTTTTGAGGGCAGGTGTCATTTAGAGCCCTGCAGTCCTTGTGACTCGTAAGCAACCATTAGCACTGGGTTTAAATCTGCTGTTGTGGGAAACAGACACAAGGCGGCAGCATTATTACTTTCTCAACTGTTGTTACTAGGGCAACAGAGTCTTCCTGGAGGTAGTGTTCCGAGGTTGTAAACTAGAGTGGAATGTGCTGGGAGAAGCCCCGAGAAGTTTATGTCTCCTTACTTATGTTTGTTTTTTAAATTTAATTTCTATTTCTTATCGGAGTAAATTTGATTAGAGTGTTTTGATTGTCTGGCTGTAGAGAATCTGCTCAATGATTCATACATATGTCTGTTCATCTTCAGATCCTGTTAGCATGTATGTGATTACAGAATGTATATTTTAAAGGTATTGTGATTATATAATTTATATAGTTTATATGTTATATGTTTATATACATTTAACAAACATTACTATATGTATGTTAACGCCATATTCCTAATTTACCCATCCTCCCACCTTTCATTTTGGCTAACCATTAGTTTATTTGATAAGTCTGTGAGTGTCTTTTTTTGTGGAAATATGTTCATTGGTAGCAATCTTAGGATAAAATGTATAAATGATATCATAGGATATTTGTCATACCCTTTTTTTTTTAATTAATAGCTACTTTATTTATTTATTTATTTATTTATCTATTTATTTAGGTGTGTTGGGTCTTCGTTTCGTGCGAGGGCTTTCTCTAGTTGCGGCCAGCGGGGGCCACTCTTCATTGCGGTGCGCGGGCCTCTCACTATCGTGGCCCCTCCCGTTGCGGGTCACAGGCTCCAGATGCGCAGGCTCAGCAGTTGTGGCTCACGGTCCCAGTTGCTCCGTGGCACGTGGGATCCTCCCAGCCCAGGGCTCGAACCCGCGTCCCCTGCATTAGCAGGCAGATTCTCAACCACTGCGCCGCCAGGGAAGCTCCTGTCATACCCTTTTGACTTACTTAACCTTATATGATTATTTCTAGGCTCAACTGTAGTCCTGAAAACGGCATTGTTCATTTTGTTCCCGAAGCTTCTATTCCATTTGGTACGTATACCACTTCGTCTTTGTCCATTCATCTGTTTATGGACCTTTTTTTGCTTCCATGTCTTGGCTATTTCAATATTGCTGCAGTGCACATTTGCCTGCCTCTGTCTTTCCGATTCTGGTGGTCTTAGTTAATAGGCTCAAAAGGTGCCCTGTCGCATCATATGGTAGCTCAGTTTTTACCTTGTAAAGCAGCTCCATTCTGTTTCTGTTACTGCTGTTACCACTTTAGATCCCACCAGAGCTAGGAGGTACAGAGTTCTCTAAAACCCCTTCTGCATTTATAGTTTGTGGACTTTTTGCTGATGGCCATTTGACCTGTGTGAGCTGAAACCTTTTTGGAGGTTGGATAGGCATGTGGCTAATAATTCCTTATACTGAGCTTTAGGCATCCCCTTTTTCTTCTTTTCCTTTTTTTGTTAAAGAGTGAGTACAACTTCTCTCTTCATATTGACTTCTTGAAAAATTTCTCATGTGTTGAATTTTCTTGCCTATTCCCTACCCCAGGGCCTTTTTTGAGGGCAGGTGTCATTTAGAGCCCTGCCGTCCTTGTGACTCGTAAGCAACCATTAGCACTGGGTTTAAATCTGCTGTTGTGGGAAACAGACACAAGGCGGCAGCATTATTACGTCCTCAACTCTTGTTACTAAGGCAACAGAGTCTTCCTGGAGGTAGTGTTCCGAGGTTGTAAATTAGAGTGGAATGTGCTGGGAGAAGCCCCGAGAAGTTTATGTCTCCTTATTTATGTTTGTTTTTTAAATTTAATTTCTCTTTCTTATCGGAGTAAATTTGATTAGAGTGTTTTGATTGTCTGGCTGTACAGAATCTGCTCAATGATGCATACATGTGTCTGTTCATCTTCGGATCCTGTTAGCATGTATGGGATTACAGAATGTATATTTTAAAGGTATTGTGATTATATAATTTATATAGTTTATATGTTATATGTTTATATACATTTAACAAACATTACTATATGTATGTTAACGCCATAGTCCTAATTTACCCATCCTCCCATCTTTCATTTTGACTAACCATTAGTTTATTTGATAAGTCTGTGTCTTTTTTTGTGGAAATATGTTCATTGGTAGCAATCTTAGGATAGCATGTATAAATGATATCATAGGATATTTGTCATACCCTTTTTTTTTAAATTAATAGCTACTTTATTTATTTATTTATCTATTTATTTAGCTGTGTTGGGTCTTCGTTTCGTGCGAGGGCTTTCTCTAGTTGCGGCAAGCGGGGGCCACTCTTCATTGCGGTGCGCGGGCCTCTCACTATCGTGGCCCCTCCCGTTGTGGGGCACAGGCTCCAGATGTGCAGGCTCAGCAGTTGTGGCTCACGGTCCCAGTTGCTCCGTGGCACGTGGGATCCTCCCAGAGCAGGGCTCGAACCCGCGTCCCCTGCATTAGCAGGCAGATTCTCAACCACTGCACCACCAGGGAAGCCCCTGTCATACCCTTTTGACTTACTTAACCTTATATGATTATTTCTAGGCTCAACTGTAGTCCTGAAAACGGCATTGTTCATTTTGTTCCCGAAGCTTCTATTCCATTTGGTACGTATACCACTTCGTCTTTGTCCATTCATCTGTTTATGGACCTTTTTTTTGCTTCCATGTCTTGGCTATATTAATGTTGTTGCAGTTCACATTTGCCTGCCTCTGTCTTTCCGATTCTGGTGGTCTTAGGTTATAGGCCCAAAAGGTGCCCTGCCGCATCATATGGTAGCTCAATTTTTACCTTTGTAGCAGCTCCATTCAGTTTTCGTTAGTGCTGTTACCACTTTACATCCCACCAGCAGCTAGAAGGTACACATTTTTCTAAAACCCCTTAAGCATTTATAGTTTGTAGTCTTTTTGCTGATGGTCATGACTGGTGTGAGCTGAAACCTTTTTGAATTTGAATTTGCATGTGGCTAATAATTCCTTATACTGAGCTTTAAGCATATCCTTTTTTTCTTTTCCTTTTTTTGATAAAGAGTGAGTACAACATCCCTCTTCATATTGACTTCTTGAAAAATTTCTCATGTGTTGAATTTTCTTGCCTATTCCCCACTCCAGGGCATTTCTTGAGGGCAGGTGTCATTTAGAGGCCTGCAATCCTTGTGACTATGAAGCAACCATTAGCAGTGGGTTTAAAGCTGCTGTTGTGGGAAACAGCCACAAGGCGGCAGCATTATTACGTTCTCAATTCTTGTTACTAGGGCAACAGAGTCTTCCTGGAGGGTAGTGTTCCGAGGTTGTAAATTAGAGTGGAATGTGCTGGGACAAGCCCCCAGAACTTTATGTCTCCTTACTTATGTTTGTTTTTTAAATTTAATTTCTATTTCTTATTGGAGTAAATTTGATTAGAGTGTTTTGATTGTCTGGCTGTACAGAATCTGCTCAATGATTCATACATATGTCTGTTCATCTTCGGATCCTGTTAGCATGTATGGAATTACAGAATGTATATTTTAAAGGTATTGTGATTATATAATTTATATAGTTTATATGTTATTTGTTTATATACATTTAACAAACATTACTATATGTATCTTAAGCCCATAGTCCTAATTTACCCATCCTCCCACCTTTCATTTTGGCTAACCATTAGTTTATTTGATAAGTCTGTGAGTGTCTTTTTTTGTGGAAATATGTTCATTGGTAGCAATCTTAAGATAACATGTATAAATGATATCATAGGATATTTGTCATACCTTTTTGACTTACTTAACTTTATATGATTATTTCTAGGCGCAACTGTAGTCCTGACCACGGCATTGTTTATTTTTTTTCCGAGGCTACTATTCCATTCTGTCCATATACCACTTCTTTTTGTCCATTCATTTGTTTATGGATCTTTTTTTCCTTCCATTTCTTGGCTATTTCAATATTGCTGCAGTGCACATTTGCCTGCCTCTGTCTTTCCGATTCTGGTGGTCTTAGTTAATAGGCTCAAAAGGTGCCCTGTCGCAGCATATGGTAGCTCAGTTTTTACCTTGTAAAGCAGCTCCATTCCGTTTCTGTTACTGCTGTTACCACTTTAGATCCCACCAGAGCTAGGAGGTACAGAGTTCTCTAAAACCCCTTCTGCATTTATAGTTTGTGGACTTTTTGCTGATGGCCATTTGACCTGTGTGAGCTGAAACCTTTTTGGAGGTTGGATAGGCATGTGGCTAATAATTCCTTATACTGAGCTTTAGGCATCCCTTTTTTCTACTTTTCCTTCTTTTGTTAAAGGGTGAGTACAACTTCTCTCTTCATATTGACTTCTTGAAAAATTTCTCATGTGTTGAATTTTCTTGCCTATTCCCTACCCCAGGGCCTTTTTTGAGGGCAGGTGTCATTTAGAGCCCTGCAGTCCTTGTGACTCGTAAGCAACCATTAGCACTGGGTTTAAATCTGCTGTTGTGGGAAACAGCCACAAGGCGGCAGCATTATTACTTTCTCAACTGTTGTTACTAGGGCAACAGAGTCTTCCTGGAGGTAGTGTTCCGAGGTTGTAAACTAGAGTGGAATGTGCTGGGAGAAGCCCCGAGAAGTTTATGTCTCCTTACTTATGTTTGTTTTTTAAATTTAATTTCTATTTCTTATCGGAGTAAATTTGATTAGAGTGTTTTGATTGTCTGGCTGTACAGAATCTGCTCAATGATTCATACATATGTCTGTTCATCTTCGGATCCTGTTAGCATGTATGTGATTACAGAATGTATATTTTAAAGGTATTGTGATTATATAATTTATATAGTTTATATGTTATATGTTTATATACATTTAACAAACATTACTATATGTATGTTAACGCCATAGTCCTAATTTACCCATCCTCCCACCTTTCATTTTGGCTAACCATTAGTTTATTTGATAAGTCTGTGAGTGTCTTTTTTTGTGGAAATATGTTCATTGGTAGCAATCTTAGGATAACATGTATAAATGATATCATAGGATATTTGTCATACCCTTTTGACTTACTTAACCTTATATGATTATTTCTAGGCTCAACTGTAGTCCTGAAAACGGCATTGTTCATTTTGTTCCCGAGGCTTCTCTACCATTTGGTACGTATACCACTTCGTCTTTGTCCATTTATCTGTTTATGGACCTTTTTTTTGCTTCCATGTCTTGGCTATATCAATGTTGTTGCAGTTCACATTTGCCTGCTTCTGTCTTTCCGATTCTGGTGGTCTTAGGTTATAGGCCCAAAAGGTGCCCTGCTGCATCATATGGTAGCTCAATTTTTACCTTTGTAGCAGCTCCATTCAGTTTTCGTTAGTGCTGTTACCACTTTACATCCCACCAGCAGCTAGAAGGTACACATTTTTCTAAAACCCCTTAAGCATTTATAGTTTGTAGTGTTTTTGCTGATGGTCATGACTGGTGTGAGCTGAAACCTTTTGGAATTTGAATTTGCATGTGGCTAATAATTCCTTATACTGAGCTTTAGGCATCCCCTTTTTCTTCTTTTCCTTTTTTTGTTAAAGAGTGAGTACAACTTCCCTCTTCATATTGGCTTCTTGAAAAATTTCTCATGTATTGAATTTTCTTGCCTATTCCCCACTCCAGGGCATTTCTTGAGGGCAGGTGTCATTTAGAGCCCTGCAATTCTTGTGACTATGAAGCAACCATTAGCAGTGGTTTTAAAGCTGCTGTTGTGGGAAACAGCCACAAGGCAGCAGCATTATTATATTCTCAATTCTTGTTACTAGGGCAAAAGAGTCTTCCTGGAGGTAGTGTTCCGAGGTTGTAAATTAGAGTGGAATGTGCTGGGACAAGCCCCCAGAACTTTATGTCTCCTTACTTTTGTTTGTTTTTTAAATTTAATTTCTGTTTCTTATCGGAGTAAATTTGATTAGAGTGTTTTGATTGTCTGGCTGTACAGAATCTGCTCAATGATTCATACATATGTCTGTACATCTTCGGATCCTGTTAGCATGTATGGAATTACAGAATGTATATTTTAAAGGTATTGTGATTATATAATTTATATACTTTATATGTTATTTGTTTATATACATTTAACAAACATTACTATATGTATGTTAACGCCACAGTCCTAATTTACCCATCCTCCCACCTTTCATTTTGGCTAACCATTAGTTTATTTGATAAGACTGTGAGTGTCTTTTTTTGTGGAAATATGTTCATTGGTAGCAATCTTAGGATAACATGTATAAATGATATCATAGGATATTTGTCATACCCTTTTGACTTACTTAACCTTATATGATTATTTCTAGGCTCAACTGTAGTCCTGAACACGGCATTGTTCATTTTTTTTCCGAGGCTACTATTCCATTCTGTCCATATACCACTTCTTCTTTGTCCATTCATCTGTTTATGGATCTTTTTTTGCTTCCATTTCTTGGCTATTTCAATATTGCTGCAGTGCACATTTGCCTGCCTCTGTCTTTCCGATTCTGGTGGTCTTAGGTTATAGGCCCAAAAGGTGCCCTGCCGCATCATATGGTAACTCAGTTTTTACCTTGTAAAGCAGCTCGATTCAGTTTGCGTTAGTGCTGTTACCACTTTACATCCCACCAGCAGCTAGGAGGTACACAATTCTCTAAAACCCCTTCAGCATTTATAGTTTGTAGACTTTTTGCTGATGGTCATGACTGGTGTGAGCTGAAACCTTTTTGAATTTGAATTTGCCTGTGGCTTATAATTCCTTATACTGAGCTTTAGGCATGTCCTTTTTTTCTTTTCCTTTTTTTTAAAGAGTGAGTACAACTTCCCTCCTCTTATTGACTTCTTGAAAATTTTCTCATGTGTTGAATTTTCTTGCCTATTCCCTATCCCAGGGCCTTTTTTGAGGGCAGGTGTCATTTAGAGCCCTGCAGTCCTTGTGACTATTAAGCAACAATTGGCACTGGGTATAAAGCTGCTGTTGTGGGAAACAGCCACAAGGCGGCAGCATTATTACGTCCTCAACTCTTGTTACTAGGGCAACAGAGTCTTCCTGGAGGTAGTGTTCCGAGGTTGTAAACTAGAGTGGAATGTGCTGGGACAAGCCCCCAGAACTTTATGTCTCCTTACTTCTGTTTGTTTTTTAAATTTAATTTCTATTTCTTATCGGAGTAAATTTGATTAGAGTGTTTTGATTGTCTGGCTGTACAGAATCTGCTCAACGATTCATACATATGTCTGTTCATCTTCAGATCCTGTTAGCATGTATGTGATTACAGAATGTATATTTTAAAGGTATTGTGATTATATAATTTATATAGTTTATATGTTATATGTTTATATATATTTAGCAAACATTACTATATGTATGTTAACGCCATATTCCTAATTTACCCATCCTCCCACCTTTCATTTTGGCTAACCATTAGTTTATTTGATAAGTCTGTGAGTGTCTTTTTTGTGGAAATATGTTCATTGGTAGCAATCTTAGGATAACATGTATAAATGATATCATAGGATATTTGTCATACCCTTTTTTTTTAATTAATAGCTACTTTATTTATTTATTTATTTATTTATCTATTTATTTAGGTGTGTTGGGTCTTCGTTTCGTGCGAGGGCTTTCTCTAGTTGCGGCCAGCGGGGGCCACTCTTCATTGCGGTGCGCGGGCCTCTCACTATCGTGGCCCCTCCCGTTGCGGGTCACAGGCTCCAGATGCGCAGGCTCAGCAGTTGTGGCTCACGGTCCCAGTTGCTCCGTGGCACGTGGGATCCTCCCAGACCAGGGCTCGAACCCGCGTCCCCTGCATTAGCAGGCAGATTCTCAACCACTGCGCCGCCAGGGAAGCTCCTGTCATACCCTTTTGACTTACTTAACCTTATATGATTATTTCTAGGCTCAACTGTAGTCCTGAAAATGGCATTGTTCATTTTGTTCCCGAAGCTTCTATTCCATTTGGTACGTATACCACTTCGTCTTTGTCCATTCATCTGTTTATGGACCTTTTTTTTGCTTCCATGTCTTGGCTATTTCAATATTGCTGCAGTGCACATTTGCCTGCCTCTGTCTTTCCGATTCTGGTGGTCTTAGTTAATAGGCTCAAAAGGTGCCCTGTCGCATCATATGGTAGCTCAGTTTTTACCTTGTAAAGCAGCTCCATTCCGTTTCTGTTACTGCTGTTACCACTTTAGATCCCACCAGAGCTAGGAGGTACAGAGTTCTCTAAAACCCCTTCTGCATTTATAGTTTGTGGACTTTTTGCTGATGGCCATTTGACCTGTGTGAGCTGAAACCTTTTTGGAGGTTGGATAGGCATGTGGCTAATAATTCCTTATACTGAGCTTTAGGCATCCCCTTTTTCTTCTTTTCCTTTTTTTGTTAAAGAGTGAGTACAACTTCTCTCTTCATATTGACTTCTTGAAAAATTTCTCATGTGTTGAATTTTCTTGCCTATTCCCTACCCCAGGGCCTTTTTTGAGGGCAGGTGTCATTTAGAGCCCTGCCGTCCTTGTGACTCGTAAGCAACCATTAGCACTGGGTTTAAATCTGCTGTTGTGGGAAACAGCCACAAGGCGGCAGCATTATTACGTCCTCAACTCTTGTTACTAAGGCAACAGAGTCTTCCTGGAGGTAGTGTTCCGAGGTTGTAAATTAGAGTGGAATGTGCTGGGAGAAGCCCCGAGAAGTTTATGTCTCCTTATTTATGTTTGTTTTTTAAATTTAATTTCTCTTTCTTATCGGAGTAAATTTGATTAGAGTGTTTTGATTGTCTGGCTGTACAGAATCTGCTCAATGATTCATACATGTGTCTGTTCATCTTCGGATCCTGTTAGCATGTATGTGATTACAGAATGTATATTTTAAAGGTATTGTGATTATATAATTTATATAGTTTATATGTTATATGTTTATATACATTTAACAAACATTACTATATGTATGTTAACGCCATAGTCCTAATTTACCCATCCTCCCACCTTTCATTTTGACTAACCATTAGTTTATTTGATAAGTCTGTGTCTTTTTTTGTGGAAATATGTTCATTGGTAGCAATCTTAGGATAACATGTATAAATGATATCACAGGATATTTGTCATACCCTTTTTTTTTAAATTAATAGCTACTTTATTTATTTATTTATCTATTTATTTAGCTGTGTTGGGTCTTCGTTTCGTGCGAGGGCTTTCTCTAGTTGCGGCAAGCGGGGGCCACTCTTCATTGCGGTGCGCGGGCCTCTCACTATCGTGGCCCCTCCCGTTGTGGGGCACAGGCTCCAGATGTGCAGGCTCAGCAGTTGTGGCTCACGGTCCCAGTTGCTCCGTGGCACGTGGGATCCTCCCAGAGCAGGGCTCGAACCCGCGTCCCCTGCATTAGCAGGCAGATTCTCAACCACTGCACCACCAGGGAAGCCCCTGTCATACCCTTTTGACTTACTTAACCTTATATGATTATTTCTAGGCTCAACTGTAGTCCTGAAAACGGCATTGTTCATTTTGTTCCCGAGGCTTCTATTCCATTTGGTACGTATACCACTTCGTCTTTGTCCATTCATCTGTTTATAGACCTTTTTTTTGCTTCCATGTCTTGGCTATTTCAATGTTGCTGCAGTGCACATTTGCCTGCCTCTGTCTTTCCGATTCTGGTGGTCTTAGGTTATAGGCCCAAAAGGTGCCCTGCCGCATCATATGGTAGCTCAGTTTTTACCTTTGTAGCAGCTCCATTCAGTTTTCGTTAGTGCTGTTACCACTTTACATCCCACCAGCAGCTAGAAGGTACACATTTTTCTAAAACCCCTTAAGCATTTATAGTTTGTAGGCTTTTTGCTGATGGTCATGACTGGTGTGAGCTGAAACCTTTTTGAATTTGAATTTGCATGTGGCTAATAATTCCTTATACTGAGCTTTAAGCATATCCTTTTTTTCTTTTCCTTTTTTTGATAAAGAGTGAGTACAACTTCCCTCTTCATATTGACTTCTTGAAAAATTTCTCATGTGTTGAATTTTCTTGCCTATTCCCCACTCCAGGGCATTTCTTGAGGGCAGGTGTCATTTAGAGGCCTGCAATCCTTGTGACTATGAAGCAACCATTAGCAGTGGGTTTAAAGCTGCTGTTGTGGGAAACAGCCACAAGGCGGCAGCATTATTACGTTCTCAATTCTTGTTACTAGGGCAACAGAGTCTTCCTGGAGGGTAGTGTTCCGAGGTTGTAAATTAGAGTGGAATGTGCTGGGACAAGCCCCCAGAACTTTATGTCTCCTTACTTATGTTTGTTTTTTTAATTTAATTTCTATTTCTTATCGGAGTAAATTTGATTAGAGTGTTTTGATTGTCTGGCTGTACAGAATCTGCTCAATGATTCATACATATGTCTGTTCATCTTCGGATCCTGTTAGCATGTATGGAATTACAGAATGTATATTTTAAAGGTATTGTGATTATATAATTTATATAGTTTATATGTTATTTGTTTATATACATTTAACAAACATTACTATATGTATCTTAAGCCCATAGTCCTAATTTACCCATCCTCCCACCTTTCATTTTGGCTAACCATTAGTTTATTTGATAAGTCTGTGAGTGTCTTTTTTTGTGGAAATATGTTCATTGGTAGCAATCTTAAGATAACATGTATAAATGATATCATAGGATATTTGTCATACCTTTTTGACTTACTTAACTTTATATGATTATTTCTAGGCGCAACTGTAGTCCTGACCACGGCATTGTTTATTTTTTTTCCGAGGCTACTATTCCATTCTGTCCATATACCACTTCTTTTTGTCCATTCATTTGTTTATGGATCTTTTTTTCCTTCCATTTCTTGGCTATTTCAATATTGCTGCAGTGCACATTTGCCTGCCTCTGTCTTTCCGATTCTGGTGGTCTTAGTTAATAGGCTCAAAAGGTGCCCTGTCGCATCATATGGTAGCTCAGTTTTTACCTTGTAAAGCAGCTCCATTCCGTTTTTGTTAGTGCTGTTACCGCTTTAGATCCCACCAGAGCTAGGAGGTACAGACTTCTCTAAAACCCCTTCAGCATTTATAGTTTGTAGAATTTTTGCTGATGGTCATGACTGGTGTGAGCTGAAACCTTTTTGAATTGGAATTTCCGTGTGGCTAATAATTCCTTATACTGAGCTTTAGGCATCCCCTTTTTCTTGTTTTTCTTTTTTTGTTAAAGAGTGAGTACAACTTCCCTCTTCATATTGACTTCTTGAAACATTTCTCATGTGTTGAATTTTCTTGCCTATTCCCTACCCCAGGGCCTTTTTTGAGGGCAGGTGTCATTTAGAGCCCTGCAGTCCTTGTGACTCTTAAGCAACCATTAGCACTGGGTTTAAAGCTGCTGTTGTGGGAAACAGCCACAAGGCGGCAGCATTATTACGTTCTCAACTCTCGTTACTAGGGCAACAGAGTCTTCCTGGAGGTAGAGTTCCGAGGTTGTAAACTAGAGTGGAATGTGCTGGGACAAGCCCCCAGAACTTTATGTCTCCTTACTTCTGCTTGTTTTTTAAATTTAATTTCTATTTCTTATCGGAGTAAATTTGATTAGAGTGTTTTGATTGTCTGGCTGTAGAGAATCTGCTCAATGATTCATACATATGTCTGTTCATCTTCAGATCCTGTTAGCATGTATGTGATTACAGAATGTATATTTTAAAGGTATTGTGATTATATAATTTATATAGTTTATATGTTATATGTTTATATACATTTAACAAACATTACTATATGTATGTTAACGCCATATTCCTAATTTACCCATCCTCCCACCTTTCATTTTGGCTAACCATTAGTTTATTTGATAAGTCTGTGAGTGTCTTTTTTTGTGGAAATATGTTCATTGGTAGCAATCTTAGGATAAAATGTATAAATGATATCATAGGATATTTGTCATACCCTTTTTTTTTTAATTAATAGCTACTTTATTTATTTATTTATTTATTTATCTATTTATTTAGGTGTGTTGGGTCTTCGTTTCGTGCGAGGGCTTTCTCTAGTTGCGGCCAGCGGGGGCCACTCTTCATTGCGGTGCGCGGGCCTCTCACTATCGTGGCCCCTCCCGTTGCGGGTCACAGGCTCCAGATGCGCAGGCTCAGCAGTTGTGGCTCACGGTCCCAGTTGCTCCGTGGCACGTGGGATCCTCCCAGCCCAGGGCTCGAACCCGCGTCCCCTGCATTAGCAGGCAGATTCTCAACCACTGCGCCACCAGGGAAGCTCCTGTCATACCCTTTTGACTTACTTAACCTTATATGATTATTTCTAGGCTCAACTGTAGTCCTGAAAACGGCATTGTTCATTTTGTTCCCGAAGCTTCTATTCCATTTGGTACGTATACCACTTCGTCTTTGTCCATTCATCTGTTTATGGACCTTTTTTTGCTTCCATGTCTTGGCTATTTCAATATTGCTGCAGTGCACATTTGCCTGCCTCTGTCTTTCCGATTCTGGTGGTCTTAGTTAATAGGCTCAAAAGGTGCCCTGTCGCATCATATGGTAGCTCAGTTTTTACCTTGTAAAGCAGCTCCATTCTGTTTCTGTTACTGCTGTTACCACTTTAGATCCCACCAGAGCTAGGAGGTACAGAGTTCTCTAAAACCCCTTCTGCATTTATAGTTTGTGGACTTTTTGCTGATGGCCATTTGACCTGTGTGAGCTGAAACCTTTTTGGAGGTTGGATAGGCATGTGGCTAATAATTCCTTATACTGAGCTTTAGGCATCCCCTTTTTCTTCTTTTCCTTTTTTTGTTAAAGAGTGAGTACAACTTCTCTCTTCATATTGACTTCTTGAAAAATTTCTCATGTGTTGAATTTTCTTGCCTATTCCCTACCCCAGGGCCTTTTTTGAGGGCAGGTGTCATTTAGAGCCCTGCCGTCCTTGTGACTCGTAAGCAACCATTAGCACTGGGTTTAAATCTGCTGTTGTGGGAAACAGACACAAGGCGGCAGCATTATTACGTCCTCAACTCTTGTTACTAAGGCAACAGAGTCTTCCTGGAGGTAGTGTTCCGAGGTTGTAAATTAGAGTGGAATGTGCTGGGAGAAGCCCCGAGAAGTTTATGTCTCCTTATTTATGTTTGTTTTTTAAATTTAATTTCTCTTTCTTATCGGAGTAAATTTGATTAGAGTGTTTTGATTGTCTGGCTGTACAGAATCTGCTCAATGATGCATACATGTGTCTGTTCATCTTCGGATCCTGTTAGCATGTATGGGATTACAGAATGTATATTTTAAAGGTATTGTGATTATATAATTTATATAGTTTATATGTTATATGTTTATATACATTTAACAAACATTACTATATGTATGTTAACGCCATAGTCCTAATTTACCCATCCTCCCACCTTTCATTTTGACTAACCATTAGTTTATTTGATAAGTCTGTGTCTTTTTTTGTGGAAATATGTTCATTGGTAGCAATCTTAGGATAGCATGTATAAATGATATCATAGGATATTTGTCATACCCTTTTTTTTTAAAATTAATAGCTACTTTATTTATTTATTTATCTATTTATTTAGCTGTGTTGGGTCTTCGTTTCGTGCGAGGGCTTTCTCTAGTTGCGGCAAGCGGGGGCCACTCTTCATTGCGGTGCGCGGGCCTCTCACTATCGTGGCCCCTCCCGTTGTGGGGCACAGGCTCCAGATGTGCAGGCTCAGCAGTTGTGGCTCACGGTCCCAGTTGCTCCGTGGCACGTGGGATCCTCCCAGAGCAGGGCTCGAACCCGCGTCCCCTGCATTAGCAGGCAGATTCTCAACCACTGCACCACCAGGGAAGCCCCTGTCATACCCTTTTGACTTACTTAACCTTATATGATTATTTCTAGGCTCAACTGTAGTCCTGAAAACGGCATTGTTCATTTTGTTCCCGAAGCTTCTATTCCATTTGGTACGTATACCACTTCGTCTTTGTCCATTCATCTGTTTATGGACCTTTTTTTTGCTTCCATGTCTTGGCTATATTAATGTTGTTGCAGTTCACATTTGCCTGCCTCTGTCTTTCCGATTCTGGTGGTCTTAGGTTATAGGCCCAAAAGGTGCCCTGCCGCATCATATGGTAGCTCAATTTTTACCTTTGTAGCAGCTCCATTCAGTTTTCGTTAGTGCTGTTACCACTTTACATCCCACCAGCAGCTAGAAGGTACACATTTTTCTAAAACCCCTTAAGCATTTATAGTTTGTAGTCTTTTTGCTGATGGTCATGACTGGTGTGAGCTGAAACCTTTTTGAATTTGAATTTGCATGTGGCTAATAATTCCTTATACTGAGCTTTAAGCATATCCTTTTTTTCTTTTCCTTTTTTTGATAAAGAGTGAGTACAACATCCCTCTTCATATTGACTTCTTGAAAAATTTCTCATGTGTTGAATTTTCTTGCCTATTCCCCACTCCAGGGCATTTCTTGAGGGCAGGTGTCATTTAGAGGCCTGCAATCCTTGTGACTATGAAGCAACCATTAGCAGTGGGTTTAAAGCTGCTGTTGTGGGAAACAGCCACAAGGCGGCAGCATTATTACGTTCTCAATTCTTGTTACTAGGGCAACAGAGTCTTCCTGGAGGGTAGTGTTCCGAGGTTGTAAATTAGAGTGGAATGTGCTGGGACAAGCCCCCAGAACTTTATGTCTCCTTACTTATGTTTGTTTTTTAAATTTAATTTCTATTTCTTATCGGAGTAAATTTGATTAGAGTGTTTTGATTGTCTGGCTGTACAGAATCTGCTCAATGATTCATACATATGTCTGTTCATCTTCGGATCCTGTTAGCATGTATGGAATTACAGAATGTATATTTTAAAGGTATTGTGATTATATAATTTATATAGTTTATATGTTATTTGTTTATATACATTTAACAAACATTACTATATGTATCTTAAGCCCATAGTCCTAATTTACCCATCCTCCCACCTTTCATTTTGGCTAACCATTAGTTTATTTGATAAGTCTGTGAGTGTCTTTTTTTGTGGAAATATGTTCATTGGTAGCAATCTTAAGATAACATGTATAAATGATATCATAGGATATTTGTCATACCTTTTTGACTTACTTAACTTTATATGATTATTTCTAGGCGCAACTGTAGTCCTGACCACGGCATTGTTTATTTTTTTTCCGAGGCTACTATTCCATTCTGTCCATATACCACTTCTTTTTGTCCATTCATTTGTTTATGGATCTTTTTTTCCTTCCATTTCTTGGCTATTTCAATATTGCTGCAGTGCACATTTGCCTGCCTCTGTCTTTCCGATTCTGGTGGTCTTAGTTAATAGGCTCAAAAGGTGCCCTGTCGCAGCATATGGTAGCTCAGTTTTTACCTTGTAAAGCAGCTCCATTCCGTTTCTGTTACTGCTGTTACCACTTTAGATCCCACCAGAGCTAGGAGGTACAGAGTTCTCTAAAACCCCTTCTGCATTTATAGTTTGTGGACTTTTTGCTGATGGCCATTTGACCTGTGTGAGCTGAAACCTTTTTGGAGGTTGGATAGGCATGTGGCTAATAATTCCTTATACTGAGCTTTAGGCATCCCTTTTTTCTACTTTTCCTTCTTTTGTTAAAGGGTGAGTACAACTTCTCTCTTCATATTGACTTCTTGAAAAATTTCTCATGTGTTGAATTTTCTTGCCTATTCCCTACCCCAGGGCCTTTTTTGAGGGCAGGTGTCATTTAGAGCCCTGCAGTCCTTGTGACTCGTAAGCAACCATTAGCACTGGGTTTAAATCTGCTGTTGTGGGAAACAGACACAAGGCGGCAGCATTATTACTTTCTCAACTGTTGTTACTAGGGCAACAGAGTCTTCCTGGAGGTAGTGTTCCGAGGTTGTAAACTAGAGTGGAATGTGCTGGGAGAAGCCCCGAGAAGTTTATGTCTCCTTACTTATGTTTGTTTTTTAAATTTAATTTCTATTTCTTATCGGAGTAAATTTGATTAGAGTGTTTTGATTGTCTGGCTGTACAGAATCTGCTCAATGATTCATACATATGTCTGTTCATCTTCGGATCCTGTTAGCATGTATGTGATTACAGAATGTATATTTTAAAGGTATTGTGATTATATAATTTATATAGTTTATATGTTATATGTTTATATACATTTAACAAACATTACTATATGTATGTTAACGCCATAGTCCTAATTTACCCATCCTCCCACCTTTCATTTTGGCTAACCATTAGTTTATTTGATAAGTCTGTGAGTGTCTTTTTTTGTGGAAATATGTTCATTGGTAGCAATCTTAGGATAACATGTATAAATGATATCATAGGATATTTGTCATACCCTTTTGACTTACTTAACCTTATATGATTATTTCTAGGCTCAACTGTAGTCCTGAAAACGGCATTGTTCATTTTGTTCCCGAGGCTTCTCTACCATTTGGTACGTATACCACTTCGTCTTTGTCCATTTATCTGTTTATGGACCTTTTTTTTGCTTCCATGTCTTGGCTATATCAATGTTGTTGCAGTTCACATTTGCCTGCTTCTGTCTTTCCGATTCTGGTGGTCTTAGGTTATAGGCCCAAAAGGTGCCCTGCTGCATCATATGGTAGCTCAATTTTTACCTTTGTAGCAGCTCCATTCAGTTTTCGTTAGTGCTGTTACCACTTTACATCCCACCAGCAGCTAGAAGGTACACATTTTTCTAAAACCCCTTAAGCATTTATAGTTTGTAGTGTTTTTGCTGATGGTCATGACTGGTGTGAGCTGAAACCTTTTGGAATTTGAATTTGCATGTGGCTAATAATTCCTTATACTGAGCTTTAGGCATCCCCTTTTTCTTCTTTTCCTTTTTTTGTTAAAGAGTGAGTACAACTTCCCTCTTCATATTGGCTTCTTGAAAAATTTCTCATGTATTGAATTTTCTTGCCTATTCCCCACTCCAGGGCATTTCTTGAGGGCAGGTGTCATTTAGAGCCCTGCAATTCTTGTGACTATGAAGCAACCATTAGCAGTGGTTTTAAAGCTGCTGTTGTGGGAAACAGCCACAAGGCAGCAGCATTATTATATTCTCAATTCTTGTTACTAGGGCAAAAGAGTCTTCCTGGAGGTAGTGTTCCGAGGTTGTAAATTAGAGTGGAATGTGCTGGGACAAGCCCCCAGAACTTTATGTCTCCTTACTTTTGTTTGTTTTTTAAATTTAATTTCTGTTTCTTATCGGAGTAAATTTGATTAGAGTGTTTTGATTGTCTGGCTGTACAGAATCTGCTCAATGATTCATACATATGTCTGTACATCTTCGGATCCTGTTAGCATGTATGGAATTACAGAATGTATATTTTAAAGGTATTGTGATTATATAATTTATATACTTTATATGTTATTTGTTTATATACATTTAACAAACATTACTATATGTATGTTAACGCCACAGTCCTAATTTACCCATCCTCCCACCTTTCATTTTGGCTAACCATTAGTTTATTTGATAAGACTGTGAGTGTCTTTTTTTGTGGAAATATGTTCATTGGTAGCAATCTTAGGATAACATGTATAAATGATATCATAGGATATTTGTCATACCCTTTTGACTTACTTAACCTTATATGATTATTTCTAGGCTCAACTGTAGTCCTGAACACGGCATTGTTCATTTTTTTTCCGAGGCTACTATTCCATTCTGTCCATATACCACTTCTTCTTTGTCCATTCATCTGTTTATGGATCTTTTTTTGCTTCCATTTCTTGGCTATTTCAATATTGCTGCAGTGCACATTTGCCTGCCTCTGTCTTTCCGATTCTGGTGGTCTTAGGTTATAGGCCCAAAAGGTGCCCTGCCGCATCATATGGTAACTCAGTTTTTACCTTGTAAAGCAGCTCGATTCAGTTTGCGTTAGTGCTGTTACCACTTTACATCCCACCAGCAGCTAGGAGGTACACAATTCTCTAAAACCCCTTCAGCATTTATAGTTTGTAGACTTTTTGCTGATGGTCATGACTGGTGTGAGCTGAAACCTTTTTGAATTTGAATTTGCCTGTGGCTTATAATTCCTTATACTGAGCTTTAGGCATGTCCTTTTTTTCTTTTCCTTTTTTTTAAAGAGTGAGTACAACTTCCCTCCTCTTATTGACTTCTTGAAAATTTTCTCATGTGTTGAATTTTCTTGCCTATTCCCTATCCCAGGGCCTTTTTTGAGGGCAGGTGTCATTTAGAGCCCTGCAGTCCTTGTGACTATTAAGCAACAATTGGCACTGGGTATAAAGCTGCTGTTGTGGGAAACAGCCACAAGGCGGCAGCATTATTACGTCCTCAACTCTTGTTACTAGGGCAACAGAGTCTTCCTGGAGGTAGTGTTCCGAGGTTGTAAACTAGAGTGGAATGTGCTGGGACAAGCCCCCAGAACTTTATGTCTCCTTACTTCTGTTTGTTTTTTAAATTTAATTTCTATTTCTTATCGGAGTAAATTTGATTAGAGTGTTTTGATTGTCTGGCTGTACAGAATCTGCTCAATGATTCATACATATGTCTGTTCATCTTCAGATCCTGTTAGCATGTATGTGATTACAGAATGTATATTTTAAAGGTATTGTGATTATATAATTTATATAGTTTATATGTTATATGTTTATATATATTTAGCAAACATTACTATATGTATGTTAACGCCATATTCCTAATTTACCCATCCTCCCACCTTTCATTTTGGCTAACCATTAGTTTATTTGATAAGTCTGTGAGTGTCTTTTTTTGTGGAAATATGTTCATTGGTAGCAATCTTAGGATAACATGTATAAATGATATCATAGGATATTTGTCATACCCTTTTTTTTTAATTAATAGCTACTTTATTTATTTATTTATCTATTTATTTAGGTGTGTTGGGTCTTCGTTTCGTGCGAGGGCTTTCTCTAGTTGCGGCCAGCGGGGGCCACTCTTCATTGCGGTGCGCGGGCCTCTCACTATCGTGGCCCCTCCCGTTGCGGGTCACAGGCTCCAGATGCGCAGGCTCAGCAGTTGTGGCTCACGGTCCCAGTTGCTCCGTGGCACGTGGGATCCTCCCAGACCAGGGCTCGAACCCGCGTCCCCTGCATTAGCAGGCAGATTCTCAACCACTGCGCCGCCAGGGAAGCTCCTGTCATACCCTTTTGACTTACTTAACCTTATATGATTATTTCTAGGCTCAACTGTAGTCCTGAAAACGGCATTGTTCATTTTGTTCCCGAAGCTTCTATTCCATTTGGTACGTATACCACTTCGTCTTTGTCCATTCATCTGTTTATGGACCTTTTTTTTGCTTCCATGTCTTGGCTATTTCAATATTGCTGCAGTGCACATTTGCCTGCCTCTGTCTTTCTGATTCTGGTGGTCTTAGTTAATAGGCTCAAAAGGTGCCCTGTCGCATCATATGGTAGCTCAGTTTTTACCTTGTAAAGCAGCTCCATTCCGTTTCTGTTACTGCTGTTACCACTTTAGATCCCACCAGAGCTAGGAGGTACAGAGTTCTCTAAAACCCCTTCTGCATTTATAGTTTGTGGACTTTTTGCTGATGGCCATTTGACCTGTGTGAGCTGAAACCTTTTTGGAGGTTGGATAGGCATGTGGCTAATAATTCCTTATACTGAGCTTTAGGCATCCCCTTTTTCTTCTTTTCCTTTTTTTGTTAAAGAGTGAGTACAACTTCTCTCTTCATATTGACTTCTTGAAAAATTTCTCATGTGTTGAATTTTCTTGCCTATTCCCTACCCCAGGGCCTTTTTTGAGGGCAGGTGTCATTTAGAGCCCTGCCGTCCTTGTGACTCGTAAGCAACCATTAGCACTGGGTTTAAATCTGCTGTTGTGGGAAACAGCCACAAGGCGGCAGCATTATTACGTCCTCAACTCTTGTTACTAAGGCAACAGAGTCTTCCTGGAGGTAGTGTTCCGAGGTTGTAAATTAGAGTGGAATGTGCTGGGAGAAGCCCCGAGAAGTTTATGTCTCCTTATTTATGTTTGTTTTTTAAATTTAATTTCTCTTTCTTATCGGAGTAAATTTGATTAGAGTGTTTTGATTGTCTGGCTGTACAGAATCTGCTCAATGATTCATACATGTGTCTGTTCATCTTCGGATCCTGTTAGCATGTATGTGATTACAGAATGTATATTTTAAAGGTATTGTGATTATATAATTTATATAGTTTATATGTTATATGTTTATATACATTTAACAAACATTACTATATGTATGTTAACGCCATAGTCCTAATTTACCCATCCTCCCACCTTTCATTTTGACTAACCATTAGTTTATTTGATAAGTCTGTGTCTTTTTTTGTGGAAATATGTTCATTGGTAGCAATCTTAGGATAACATGTATAAATGATATCACAGGATATTTGTCATACCCTTTTTTTTAAAATTAATAGCTACTTTATTTATTTATTTATCTATTTATTTAGCTGTGTTGGGTCTTCGTTTCGTGCGAGGGCTTTCTCTAGTTGCGGCAAGCGGGGGCCACTCTTCATTGCGGTGCGCGGGCCTCTCACTATCGTGGCCCCTCCCGTTGTGGGGCACAGGCTCCAGATGTGCAGGCTCAGCAGTTGTGGCTCACGGTCCCAGTTGCTCCGTGGCACGTGGGATCCTCCCAGAGCAGGGCTCGAACCCGTGTCCCCTGCATTAGCAGGCAGATTCTCAACCACTGCACCACCAGGGAAGCCCCTGTCATACCCTTTTGACTTACTTAACCTTATATGATTATTTCTAGGCTCAACTGTAGTCCTGAAAACGGCATTGTTCATTTTGTTCCCGAGGCTTCTATTCCATTTGGTACGTATACCACTTCGTCTTTGTCCATTCATCTGTTTATAGACCTTTTTTTTGCTTCCATGTCTTGGCTATTTCAATGTTGCTGCAGTGCACATTTGCCTGCCTCTGTCTTTCCGATTCTGGTGGTCTTAGGTTATAGGCCCAAAAGGTGCCCTGCCGCATCATATGGTAGCTCAGTTTTTACCTTTGTAGCAGCTCCATTCAGTTTTCGTTAGTGCTGTTACCACTTTACATCCCACCAGCAGCTAGAAGGTACACATTTTTCTAAAACCCCTTAAGCATTTATAGTTTGTAGGCTTTTTGCTGATGGTCATGACTGGTGTGAGCTGAAACCTTTTTGAATTTGAATTTGCATGTGGCTAATAATTCCTTATACTGAGCTTTAAGCATATCCTTTTTTTCTTTTCCTTTTTTTGATAAAGAGTGAGTACAACTTCCCTCTTCATATTGACTTCTTGAAAAATTTCTCATGTGTTGAATTTTCTTGCCTATTCCCCACTCCAGGGCATTTCTTGAGGGCAGGTGTCATTTAGAGGCCTGCAATCCTTGTGACTATGAAGCAACCATTAGCAGTGGGTTTAAAGCTGCTGTTGTGGGAAACAGCCACAAGGCGGCAGCATTATTACGTTCTCAATTCTTGTTACTAGGGCAACAGAGTCTTCCTGGAGGGTAGTGTTCCGAGGTTGTAAATTAGAGTGGAATGTGCTGGGACAAGCCCCCAGAACTTTATGTCTCCTTACTTATGTTTGTTTTTTTAATTTAATTTCTATTTCTTATCGGAGTAAATTTGATTAGAGTGTTTTGATTGTCTGGCTGTACAGAATCTGCTCAATGATTCATACATATGTCTGTTCATCTTCGGATCCTGTTAGCATGTATGGAATTACAGAATGTATATTTTAAAGGTATTGTGATTATATAATTTATATAGTTTATATGTTATTTGTTTATATACATTTAACAAACATTACTATATGTATCTTAAGCCCATAGTCCTAATTTACCCATCCTCCCACCTTTCATTTTGGCTAACCATTAGTTTATTTGATAAGTCTGTGAGTGTCTTTTTTTGTGGAAATATGTTCATTGGTAGCAATCTTAAGATAACATGTATAAATGATATCATAGGATATTTGTCATACCTTTTTGACTTACTTAACTTTATATGATTATTTCTAGGCGCAACTGTAGTCCTGACCACGGCATTGTTTATTTTTTTTCCGAGGCTACTATTCCATTCTGTCCATATACCACTTCTTTTTGTCCATTCATTTGTTTATGGATCTTTTTTTCCTTCCATTTCTTGGCTATTTCAATATTGCTGCAGTGCACATTTGCCTGCCTCTGTCTTTCCGATTCTGGTGGTCTTAGTTAATAGGCTCAAAAGGTGCCCTGTCGCATCATATGGTAGCTCAGTTTTTACCTTGTAAAGCAGCTCCATTCCGTTTTTGTTAGTGCTGTTACCGCTTTAGATCCCACCAGAGCTAGGAGGTACAGACTTCTCTAAAACCCCTTCAGCATTTATAGTTTGTAGAATTTTTGCTGATGGTCATGACTGGTGTGAGCTGAAACCTTTTTGAATTGGAATTTCCGTGTGGCTAATAATTCCTTATACTGAGCTTTAGGCATCCCCTTTTTCTTGTTTTTCTTTTTTTGTTAAAGAGTGAGTACAACTTCCCTCTTCATATTGACTTCTTGAAACATTTCTCATGTGTTGAATTTTCTTGCCTATTCCCTACCCCAGGGCCTTTTTTGAGGGCAGGTGTCATTTAGAGCCCTGCAGTCCTTGTGACTCTTAAGCAACCATTAGCACTGGGTTTAAAGCTGCTGTTGTGGGAAACAGCCACAAGGCGGCAGCATTATTACGTTCTCAACTCTCGTTACTAGGGCAACAGAGTCTTCCTGGAGGTAGAGTTCCGAGGTTGTAAACTAGAGTGGAATGTGCTGGGACAAGCCCCCAGAACTTTATGTCTCCTTACTTCTGCTTGTTTTTTAAATTTAATTTCTATTTCTTATCGGAGTAAATTTGATTAGAGTGTTTTGATTGTCTGGCTGTACAGAATCTGCTCAATGATTCATACATATGTCTGTTCATCTTCAGATCCTGTTAGCATGTATGTGATTACAGAATGTATATTTTAAAGGTATTGTGATTATATAATTTATATAGTTTATATGTTATATGTTTATATATATTTAGCAAACATTACTATATGTATGTTAACGCCATATTCCTAATTTACCCATCCTCCCACCTTTCATTTTGGCTAACCATTAGTTTATTTGATAAGTCTGTGAGTGTCTTTTTTTGTGGAAATATGTTCATTGGTAGCAATCTTAGGATAAAATGTATAAATGATATCATAGGATATTTGTCATACCCTTTTTTTTTTAATTAATAGCTACTTTATTTATTTATTTATTTATTTATCTATTTATTTAGGTGTGTTGGGTCTTCGTTTCGTGCGAGGGCTTTCTCTAGTTGCGGCCAGCGGGGGCCACTCTTCATTGCGGTGCGCGGGCCTCTCACTATCGTGGCCCCTCCCGTTGCGGGTCACAGGCTCCAGATGCGCAGGCTCAGCAGTTGTGGCTCACGGTCCCAGTTGCTCCGTGGCACGTGGGATCCTCCCAGACCAGGGCTCGAACCCGCGTCCCCTGCATTAGCAGGCAGATTCTCAACCACTGCGCCGCCAGGGAAGCTCCTGTCATACCCTTTTGACTTACTTAACCTTATATGATTATTTCTAGGCTCAACTGTAGTCCTGAAAACGGCATTGTTCATTTTGTTCCCGAAGCTTCTATTCCATTTGGTACGTATACCACTTCGTCTTTGTCCATTCATCTGTTTATGGACCTTTTTTTGCTTCCATGTCTTGGCTATTTCAATATTGCTGCAGTGCACATTTGCCTGCCTCTGTCTTTCCGATTCTGGTGGTCTTAGTTAATAGGCTCAAAAGGTGCCCTGTCGCATCATATGGTAGCTCAGTTTTTACCTTGTAAAGCAGCTCCATTCCGTTTCTGTTACTGCTGTTACCACTTTAGATCCCACCAGAGCTAGGAGGTACAGAGTTCTCTAAAACCCCTTCTGCATTTATAGTTTGTGGACTTTTTGCTGATGGCCATTTGACCTGTGTGAGCTGAAACCTTTTTGGAGGTTGGATAGGCATGTGGCTAATAATTCCTTATACTGAGCTTTAGGCATCCCCTTTTTCTTCTTTTCCTTTTTTTGTTAAAGAGTGAGTACAACTTCTCTCTTCATATTGACTTCTTGAAAAATTTCTCATGTGTTGAATTTTCTTGCCTATTCCCTACCCCAGGGCCTTTTTTGAGGGCAGGTGTCATTTAGAGCCCTGCCGTCCTTGTGACTCGTAAGCAACCATTAGCACTGGGTTTAAATCTGCTGTTGTGGGAAACAGCCACAAGGCGGCAGCATTATTACGTCCTCAACTCTTGTTACTAAGGCAACAGAGTCTTCCTGGAGGTAGTGTTCCGAGGTTGTAAATTAGAGTGGAATGTGCTGGGAGAAGCCCCGAGAAGTTTATGTCTCCTTATTTATGTTTGTTTTTTAAATTTAATTTCTCTTTCTTATCGGAGTAAATTTGATTAGAGTGTTTTGATTGTCTGGCTGTACAGAATCTGCTCAATGATGCATACATGTGTCTGTTCATCTTCGGATCCTGTTAGCATGTATGGGATTACAGAATGTATATTTTAAAGGTATTGTGATTATATAATTTATATAGTTTATATGTTATATGTTTATATACATTTAACAAACATTACTATATGTATGTTAACGCCATAGTCCTAATTTACCCATCCTCCCACCTTTCATTTTGACTAACCATTAGTTTATTTGATAAGTCTGTGTCTTTTTTTGTGGAAATATGTTCATTGGTAGCAATCTTAGGATAGCATGTATAAATGATATCATAGGATATTTGTCATACCCTTTTTTTTTAAATTAATAGCTACTTTATTTATTTATTTATCTATTTATTTAGCTGTGTTGGGTCTTCGTTTCGTGCGAGGGCTTTCTCTAGTTGCGGCAAGCGGGGGCCACTCTTCATTGCGGTGCGCGGGCCTCTCACTATCGTGGCCCCTCCCGTTGTGGGGCACAGGCTCCAGATGTGCAGGCTCAGCAGTTGTGGCTCACGGTCCCAGTTGCTCCGTGGCACGTGGGATCCTCCCAGAGCAGGGCTCGAACCCGCGTCCCCTGCATTAGCAGGCAGATTCTCAACCACTGCACCACCAGGGAAGCCCCTGTCATACCCTTTTGACTTACTTAACCTTATATGATTATTTCTAGGCTCAACTGTAGTCCTGAAAACGGCATTGTTCATTTTGTTCCCGAAGCTTCTATTCCATTTGGTACGTATACCACTTCGTCTTTGTCCATTCATCTGTTTATGGACCTTTTTTTTGCTTCCATGTCTTGGCTATATTAATGTTGTTGCAGTTCACATTTGCCTGCCTCTGTCTTTCCGATTCTGGTGGTCTTAGGTTATAGGCCCAAAAGGTGCCCTGCCGCATCATATGGTAGCTCAATTTTTACCTTTGTAGCAGCTCCATTCAGTTTTCGTTAGTGCTGTTACCACTTTACATCCCACCAGCAGCTAGAAGGTACACATTTTTCTAAAACCCCTTAAGCATTTATAGTTTGTAGTCTTTTTGCTGATGGTCATGACTGGTGTGAGCTGAAACCTTTTTGAATTTGAATTTGCATGTGGCTAATAATTCCTTATACTGAGCTTTAAGCATATCCTTTTTTTCTTTTCCTTTTTTTGATAAAGAGTGAGTACAACATCCCTCTTCATATTGACTTCTTGAAAAATTTCTCATGTGTTGAATTTTCTTGCCTATTCCCCACTCCAGGGCATTTCTGGAGGGCAGGTGTCATTTAGAGGCCTGCAATCCTTGTGACTATGAAGCAACCATTAGCAGTGGGTTTAAAGCTGCTGTTGTGGGAAACAGCCACAAGGCGGCAGCATTATTACGTTCTCAATTCTTGTTACTAGGGCAACAGAGTCTTCCTGGAGGGTAGTGTTCCGAGGTTGTAAATTAGAGTGGAATGTGCTGGGACAAGCCCCCAGAACTTTATGTCTCCTTACTTATGTTTGTTTTTTAAATTTAATTTCTATTTCTTATCGGAGTAAATTTGATTAGAGTGTTTTGATTGTCTGGCTGTACAGAATCTGCTCAATGATTCATACATATGTCTGTTCATCTTCGGATCCTGTTAGCATGTATGGAATTACAGAATGTATATTTTAAAGGTATTGTGATTATATAATTTATATAGTTTATATGTTATTTGTTTATATACATTTAACAAACATTACTATATGTATCTTAAGCCCATAGTCCTAATTTACCCATCCTCCCACCTTTCATTTTGGCTAACCATTAGTTTATTTGATAAGTCTGTGAGTGTCTTTTTTTGTGGAAATATGTTCATTGGTAGCAATCTTAAGATAACATGTATAAATGATATCATAGGATATTTGTCATACCTTTTTGACTTACTTAACTTTATATGATTATTTCTAGGCGCAACTGTAGTCCTGACCACGGCATTGTTTATTTTTTTTCCGAGGCTACTATTCCATTCTGTCCATATACCACTTCTTTTTGTCCATTCATTTGTTTATGGATCTTTTTTTCCTTCCATTTCTTGGCTATTTCAATATTGCTGCAGTGCACATTTGCCTGCCTCTGTCTTTCCGATTCTGGTGGTCTTAGTTAATAGGCTCAAAAGGTGCCCTGTCGCAGCATATGGTAGCTCAGTTTTTACCTTGTAAAGCAGCTCCATTCCGTTTCTGTTACTGCTGTTACCACTTTAGATCCCACCAGAGCTAGGAGGTACAGAGTTCTCTAAAACCCCTTCTGCATTTATAGTTTGTGGACTTTTTGCTGATGGCCATTTGACCTGTGTGAGCTGAAACCTTTTTGGAGGTTGGATAGGCATGTGGCTAATAATTCCTTATACTGAGCTTTAGGCATCCTTTTTTTCTACTTTTCCTTCTTTTGTTAAAGGGTGAGTACAACTTCTCTCTTCATATTGACTTCTTGAAAAATTTCTCATGTGTTGAATTTTCTTGCCTATTCCCTACCCCAGGGCCTTTTTTGAGGGCAGGTGTCATTTAGAGCCCTGCAGTCCTTGTGACTCGTAAGCAACCATTAGCACTGGGTTTAAATCTGCTGTTGTGGGAAACAGACACAAGGCGGCAGCATTATTACTTTCTCAACTGTTGTTACTAGGGCAACAGAGTCTTCCTGGAGGTAGTGTTCCGAGGTTGTAAACTAGAGTGGAATGTGCTGGGAGAAGCCCCGAGAAGTTTATGTCTCCTTACTTATGTTTGTTTTTTAAATTTAATTTCTATTTCTTATCGGAGTAAATTTGATTAGAGTGTTTTGATTGTCTGGCTGTACAGAATCTGCTCAATGATTCATACATATGTCTGTTCATCTTCGGATCCTGTTAGCATGTATGTGATTACAGAATGTATATTTTAAAGGTATTGTGATTATATAATTTATATAGTTTATATGTTATATGTTTATATACATTTAACAAACATTACTATATGTATGTTAACGCCATAGTCCTAATTTACCCATCCTCCCACCTTTCATTTTGGCTAACCATTAGTTTATTTGATAAGTCTGTGAGTGTCTTTTTTTGTGGAAATATGTTCATTGGTAGCAATCTTAGGATAACATGTATAAATGATATCATAGGATATTTGTCATACCCTTTTGACTTACTTAACCTTATATGATTATTTCTAGGCTCAACTGTAGTCCTGAAAACGGCATTGTTCATTTTGTTCCCGAGGCTTCTCTACCATTTGGTACGTATACCACTTCGTCTTTGTCCATTTATCTGTTTATGGACCTTTTTTTTGCTTCCATGTCTTGGCTATATCAATGTTGTTGCAGTTCACATTTGCCTGCTTCTGTCTTTCCGATTCTGGTGGTCTTAGGTTATAGGCCCAAAAGGTGCCCTGCTGCATCATATGGTAGCTCAATTTTTACCTTTGTAGCAGCTCCATTCAGTTTTCGTTAGTGCTGTTACCACTTTACATCCCACCAGCAGCTAGAAGGTACACATTTTTCTAAAACCCCTTAAGCATTTATAGTTTGTAGTGTTTTTGCTGATGGTCATGACTGGTGTGAGCTGAAACCTTTTGGAATTTGAATTTGCATGTGGCTAATAATTCCTTATACTGAGCTTTAGGCATCCCCTTTTTCTTCTTTTCCTTTTTTTGTTAAAGAGTGAGTACAACTTCCCTCTTCATATTGGCTTCTTGAAAAATTTCTCATGTATTGAATTTTCTTGCCTATTCCCCACTCCAGGGCATTTCTTGAGGGCAGGTGTCATTTAGAGCCCTGCAATTCTTGTGACTATGAAGCAACCATTAGCAGTGGTTTTAAAGCTGCTGTTGTGGGAAACAGCCACAAGGCAGCAGCATTATTATATTCTCAATTCTTGTTACTAGGGCAAAAGAGTCTTCCTGGAGGTAGTGTTCCGAGGTTGTAAATTAGAGTGGAATGTGCTGGGACAAGCCCCCAGAACTTTATGTCTCCTTACTTTTGTTTGTTTTTTAAATTTAATTTCTGTTTCTTATCGGAGTAAATTTGATTAGAGTGTTTTGATTGTCTGGCTGTACAGAATCTGCTCAATGATTCATACATATGTCTCTACATCTTCGGATCCTGTTAGCATGTATGGAATTACAGAATGTATATTTTAAAGGTATTGTGATTATATAATTTATATACTTTATATGTTATTTGTTTATATACATTTAACAAACATTACTATATGTATGTTAACGCCACAGTCCTAATTTACCCATCCTCCCACCTTTCATTTTGGCTAACCATTAGTTTATTTGATAAGACTGTGAGTGTCTTTTTTTGTGGAAATATGTTCATTGGTAGCAATCTTAGGATAACATGTATAAATGATATCATAGGATATTTGTCATACCCTTTTGACTTACTTAACCTTATATGATTATTTCTAGGCTCAACTGTAGTCCTGAACACGGCATTGTTCATTTTTTTTCCGAGGCTACTATTCCATTCTGTCCATATACCACTTCTTCTTTGTCCATTCATCTGTTTATGGATCTTTTTTTGCTTCCATTTCTTGGCTATTTCAATATTGCTGCAGTGCACATTTGCCTGCCTCTGTCTTTCCGATTCTGGTGGTCTTAGGTTATAGGCCCAAAAGGTGCCCTGCCGCATCATATGGTAACTCAGTTTTTACCTTGTAAAGCAGCTCGATTCAGTTTGCGTTAGTGCTGTTACCACTTTACATCCCACCAGCAGCTAGGAGGTACACAATTCTCTAAAACCCCTTCAGCATTTATAGTTTGTAGACTTTTTGCTGATGGTCATGACTGGTGTGAGCTGAAACCTTTTTGAATTTGAATTTGCCTGTGGCTTATAATTCCTTATACTGAGCTTTAGGCATGTCCTTTTTTTCTTTTCCTTTTTTTTAAAGAGTGAGTACAACTTCCCTCCTCTTATTGACTTCTTGAAAATTTTCTCATGTGTTGAATTTTCTTGCCTATTCCCTATCCCAGGGCCTTTTTTGAGGGCAGGTGTCATTTAGAGCCCTGCAGTCCTTGTGACTATTAAGCAACAATTGGCACTGGGTATAAAGCTGCTGTTGTGGGAAACAGCCACAAGGCGGCAGCATTATTACGTCCTCAACTCTTGTTACTAGGGCAACAGAGTCTTCCTGGAGGTAGTGTTCCGAGGTTGTAAACTAGAGTGGAATGTGCTGGGACAAGCCCCCAGAACTTTATGTCTCCTTACTTCTGTTTGTTTTTTAAATTTAATTTCTATTTCTTATCGGAGTAAATTTGATTAGAGTGTTTTGATTGTCTGGCTGTACAGAATCTGCTCAATGATTCATACATATGTCTGTTCATCTTCAGATCCTGTTAGCATGTATGTGATTACAGAATGTATATTTTAAAGGTATTGTGATTATATAATTTATATAGTTTATATGTTATATGTTTATATATATTTAGCAAACATTACTATATGTATGTTAACGCCATATTCCTAATTTACCCATCCTCCCACCTTTCATTTTGGCTAACCATTAGTTTATTTGATAAGTCTGTGAGTGTCTTTTTTTGTGGAAATATGTTCATTGGTAGCAATCTTAGGATAACATGTATAAATGATATCATAGGATATTTGTCATACCCTTTTTTTTTAATTAATAGCTACTTTATTTATTTATTTATTTATTTATCTATTTATTTAGGTGTGTTGGGTCTTCGTTTCGTGCGAGGGCTTTCTCTAGTTGCGGCAAGCGGGGGCCACTCTTCATTGCGGTGCGCGGGCCTCTCACTATCGTGGCCCCTCCCGTTGCGGGTCACAGGCTCCAGATGCGCAGGCTCAGCAGTTGTGGCTCACGGTCCCAGTTGCTCCGTGGCACGTGGGATCCTCCCAGACCAGGGCTCGAACCCGCGTCCCCTGCATTAGCAGGCAGATTCTCAACCACTGCGCCGCCAGGGAAGCTCCTGTCATACCCTTTTGACTTACTTAACCTTATATGATTATTTCTAGGCTCAACTGTAGTCCTGAAAACGGCATTGTTCATTTTGTTCCCGAAGCTTCTATTCCATTTGGTACGTATACCACTTCGTCTTTGTCCATTCATCTGTTTATGGACCTTTTTTTTGCTTCCATGTCTTGGCTATTTCAATATTGCTGCAGTGCACATTTGTCTGCCTCTGTCTTTCCGATTCTGGTGGTCTTAGTTAATAGGCTCAAAAGGTGCCCTGTCGCATCATATGGTAGCTCAGTTTTTACCTTGTAAAGCAGCTCCATTCCGTTTCTGTTACTGCTGTTACCACTTTAGATCCCACCAGAGCTAGGAGATACAGAGTTCTCTAAAACCCCTTTTGCATTTATAGTTTGTGGACTTTTTGCTGATGGCCATTTGACCTGTGTGAGCTGAAACCTTTTTGGAGGTTGGATAGGCATGTGGCTAATAATTCCTTATACTGAGCTTTAGGCATCCCCTTTTTCTTCTTTTCCTTTTTTTGTTAAAGAGTGAGTACAACTTCTCTCTTCATATTGACTTCTTGAAAAATTTCTCATATGTTGAATTTTCTTGCCTATTCCCTACCCCAGGGCCTTTTTTGAGGGCAGGTGTCATTTAGAGCCCTGCCGTCCTTGTGACTCGTAAGCAACCATTAGCACTGGGTTTAAATCTGCTGTTGTGGGAAACAGCCACAAGGCGGCAGCATTATTACGTCCTCAACTCTTGTTACTAAGGCAACAGAGTCTTCCTGGAGGTAGTGTTCCGAGGTTGTAAATTAGAGTGGAATGTGCTGGGAGAAGCCCCGAGAAGTTTATGTCTCCTTATTTATGTTTGTTTTTTAAATTTAATTTCTCTTTCTTATCGGAGTAAATTTGATTAGAGTGTTTTGATTGTCTGGCTGTACAGAATCTGCTCAATGATGCATACATGTGTCTGTTCATCTTCGGATCCTGTTAGCATGTATGTGATTACAGAATGTATATTTTAAAGGTATTGTGATTATATAATTTATATAGTTTATATGTTATATGTTTATATACATTTAACAAACATTACTATATGTATGTTAACGCCATAGTCCTAATTTACCCATCCTCCCACCTTTCATTTTGACTAACCATTAGTTTATTTGATAAGTCTGTGTCTTTTTTTGTGGAAATATGTTCATTGGTAGCAATCTTAGGATAACATGTATAAATGATATCATAGGATATTTGTCATACCCTTTTTTTTTTAAATTAATAGCTACTTTATTTATTTATTTATCTATTTATTTAGCTGTGTTTGGTCTTCGTTTCGTGCGAGGGCTTTCTCTATTTGCGGCAAGCGGGGGCCAATCTTCATTGCGGTGCGCGGGCCTCTCACTATCGTGGCCCCTCCCGTTGTGGGGCACAGGCTCCAGATGTGCAGGCTCAGCAGTTGTGGCTCACGGTCCCAGTTGCTCCGTGGCACGTGGGATCCTCCCAGAGCAGGGCTCGAACCCGCGTCCCCTGCATTAGCAGGCAGATTCTCAACCACTGCACCACCAGGGAAGCCCCTGTCATACCCTTTTGACTTACTTAACCTTATATGATTATTTCTAGGCTCAACTGTAGTCCTGAAAACGGCATTGTTCATTTTGTTCCCGAGGCTTCTATTCCATTTGGTACGTATACCACTTCGTCTTTGTCCATTCATCTGTTTATGGACCTTTTTTTTGCTTCCATGTCTTGGCTATATTAATGTTGTTGCAGTTCACATTTGCCTGCCTCTGTCTTTCCGATTCTGGTGGTCTTAGGTTATAGGCCCAAAAGGTGCCCTGCCGCATCATATGGTAGCTCAATTTTTACCTTTGTAGCAGCTCCATTCAGTTTTCGTTAGTGCTGTTACCGCTTTAGATCCCACCAGAGCTAGGAGGTACAGACTTCTCTAAAACCCCTTCAGCATTTATAGTTTGTAGAATTTTTGCTGATGGTCATGACTGGTGTGAGCTGAAACCTTTTTGAATTGGAATTTCCGTGTGGCTAATAATTCCTTATACTGAGCTTTAGGCATCCCCTTTTTCTTGTTTTTCTTTTTTTGTTAAAGAGTGAGTACAACTTCCCTCTTCATATTGACTTCTTGAAACATTTCTCATGTGTTGAATTTTCTTGCCTATTCCCTACCCCAGGGCCTTTTTTGAGGGCAGGTGTCATTTAGAGCCCTGCAGTCCTTGTGACTCTTAAGCAACCATTAGCACTGGGTTTAAAGCTGCTGTTGTGGGAAACAGCCACAAGGCGGCAGCATTATTACGTTCTCAACTCTTGTTACTAGGGCAACAGAGTCTTCCTGGAGGTAGAGTTCCGAGGTTGTAAACTAGAGTGGAATGTGCTGGGACAAGCCCCCAGAACTTTATGTCTCCTTACTTCTGTTTGTTTTTTAAATTTAATTTCTATTTCTTATCGGAGTAAATTTGATTAGAGTGTTTTGATTGTCTGGCTGTACAGAATCTGCTCAATGATTCATACATATGTCTGTTCATCTTCAGATCCTGTTAGCATGTATGTGATTACAGAATGTATATTTTAAAGGTATTGTGATTATATAATTTATATAGTTTATATGTTATATGTTTATATATATTTAGCAAACATTACTATATGTATGTTAACGCCATATTCCTAATTTACCCATCCTCCCACCTTTCATTTTGGTTAACCAATAGTTTATTTGATAAGTCTGTGAGTGTCTTTTTTTGTGGAAATATGTTCATTGGTAGCAATCTTAGGATAACATGTATAAATGATATCATAGGATATTTGTCATACCCTTTTTTTTTAATTAATAGCTACTTTATTTATTTATTTATTTATTTATTTATCTATTTATTTAGGTGTGTTGGGTCTTCGTTTCGTGCGAGGGCTTTCTCTAGCTGCGGCCAGCGGGGGCCACTCTTCATTGCGGTGCGCGGGCCTCTCACTATCGTGGCCCCTCCCATTGCGGGTCACAGGCTCCAGATGCGCAGGCTCAGCAGTTGTGGCTCACGGTCCCAGTTGCTCCGTGGCACGTGGGATCCTCCCAGACCAGGGCTCGAACCCGCGTCCCCTGCATTAGCAGGCAGATTCTCAACCACTGCGCCACCAGGGAAGCTCCTGTCATACCCTTTTGACTTACTTAACCTTATATGATTATTTCTAGGCTCAACTGTAGTCCTGAAAACGGCATTGTTCATTTTGTTCCCGAAGCTTCTATTCCATTTGGTACGTATACCACTTCGTCTTTGTCCATTCATCTGTTTATGGACCTTTTTTTTGCTTCCATGTCTTGGCTATTTCAATATTGCTGCAGTGCACATTTGCCTGCCTCTGTCTTTCCGATTCTGGTGGTCTTAGTTAATAGGCTCAAAAGGTGCCCTGTCGCATCATATGGTAGCTCAGTTTTTACCTTGTAAAGCAGCTCCATTCCGTTTCTGTTAGTGCTGTTACCACTTTAGATCCCACCAGAGCTAGGAGGTACAGAGTTCTCTAAAACCCCTTCTGCATTTATAGTTTGTGGACTTTTTGCTGATGGCCATTTGACCTGTGTGAGCTGAAACTTTTTGGAGGTTGGATAGGCATGTGGCTAATAATTCCTTATACTGAGCTTTAGGCATCCCCTTTTTCTTCTTTTCCTTTTTTTGTTAAAGAGTGAGTGCAACTTCTCTCTTCATATTGACTTCTTGAAAAATTTCTCATGTGTTGAATTTTCTTGCCTATTCCCTACCCCAGGGCCTTTTTTGAGGGCAGGTGTCATTTAGAGCCCTGCCGTTCTTGTGACTCGTAAGCAACCATTAGCACTGGGTTTAAATCTGCTGTTGTGGGAAACAGACACAAGGCGGCAGCATTATTACGTCCTCAACTCTTGTTACTAAGGCAACAGAGTCTTCCTGGAGGTAGTGTTCCGAGGTTGTAAATTAGAGTGGAATGTGCTGGGAGAAGCCCCGAGAAGTTTATGTCTCCTTATTTATGTTTGTTTTTTAAATTTAATTTCTCTTTCTTATCGGAGTAAATTTGATTAGAGTGTTTTGATTGTCTGGCTGTACAGAATCTGCTCAATGATTCATACATGTGTCTGTTCATCTTCGGATCCTGTTAGCATGTATGTGATTACAGAATGTATATTTTAAAGGTATTGTGATTATATAATTTATATAGTTTATATGTTATATGTTTATATACATTTAACAAACATTACTATATGTATGTTAACGCCATAGTCCTAATTTACCCATCCTCCCACCTTTCATTTTGACTAACCATTAGTTTATTTGATAAGTCTGTGTCTTTTTTTGTGGAAATATGTTCATTGGTAGCAATCTTAGGATAACATGTATAAATGATATCACAGGATATTTGTCATACCCTTTTTTTTTAAATTAATAGCTACTTTATTTATTTATTTATCTATTTATTTAGCTGTGTTGGGTCTTCGTTTCGTGCGAGGGCTTTCTCTAGTTGCGGCAAGCGGGGGCCACTCTTCATTGCGGTGCGCGGGCCTCTCACTATCGTGGCCCCTCCCGTTGTGGGGCACAGGCTCCAGATGTGCAGGCTCAGCAGTTGTGGCTCACGGTCCCAGTTGCTCCGTGGCACGTGGGATCCTCCCAGAGCAGGGCTCGAACCCGCGTCCCCTGCATTAGCAGGCAGATTCTCAACCACTGCACCACCAGGGAAGCCCCTGTCATACCCTTTTGACTTACTTAACCTTATATGATTATTTCTAGGCTCAACTGTAGTCCTGAAAACGGCATTGTTCATTTTGTTCCCGAGGCTTCTATTCCATTTGGTACGTATACCACTTCGTCTTTGTCCATTCATCTGTTTATGGACCTTTTTTTTGCTTCCATGTCTTGGCTATATTAATGTTGTTGCAGTTCACATTTGCCTGCCTCTGTCTTTCCGATTCTGGTGGTCTTAGGTTATAGGCTCAAAAGGTGCCCTGTCGCATCATATGGTAGCTCAGTTTTAACCTTGTAAAGCAGCTCCATTCCGTTTTTGTTAGTGCTGTTACCACTTTAGATCCCACCAGAGCTAGGAGGTACAGAGTTCTCTAAAACCCCTTCTGCATTTATAGTTTGTGGACTTTTTGCTGATGGCCATTTGACCTGTGTGAGCTGAAACCTTTTTGGAGGTTGGATAGGCATGTGGCTAATAATTCCTTACACTGAGCTTTAGGCATCCCCTTTTTCTTCTTTTCCTTTTTTTTGTTAAAGAGTGAGTACAACTTCCCTCTTTATATTGACTTCTTGAAAAATTTCTCATGTGTTGAATTTTCTTGCCTATTCCCTACCCCAGGGCCTTTTTTGAGGGCAGGTGTCATTTAAAGCCCTGCAATCCTTGTGACTCGTAAGCAACCATTAGCACTGGGTTTAAAGCTGCTGTTGTGGGAAACAGCCACAAGGCGGCAGCATTATTACGTTCTCAACTCTTGTTACTAGGGCAACAGAGTCTTCCTGGAGATAGTGTTCTGAGGTTGTAAACTAGAGTGGAATGTGCTGGGACAAGCCCCCAGAACTTTATGTCTCCTTACTTATGTTTGTTTTTTAAATTTAATTTCTATTTCTTATCGGAGTAAATTTCATTACAGTGTTTTCATTGTCTGGATGTACAGAATCTGCCCAAAGATTCATACATATGTCTGTTCATCTTCGGATCCTGTTAGCATGTATGTGATTACAGAATGTATATTTTAAAGGTATTGTGATTATATAATTTATATTTTATATGTTATATGTTTATATACATTTAACAAACATTACTATATGTATGTAAACGCCATAGTCCTAATTTACCCATCCTCCCACCTTTCATTTTGGCTAACCTTTAGTTTATTTGATAAGTCTGTGAGTGTCTGTTTTTGTGGAAATATGTTCATTGGTAGCAATCTTAGGATAACATGTATAAATGATATCATAGGATATTTGTCATCCCCTTTTTTTTTAATTAATAGCTACTTTATTTATTTATTTATCTGTTTATTTAGCTGTGTTGGGTCTTGTTTCGTGGGAGGGCTTTCTCTAGTTGCGGCAAGCGGGGGCCACTCTTCATTGCGGTGCGCGGGCCTCTCACTATCGTGGCCCCTCCCGTTGCGGGGCACAGGCTCCAGATGCGCAGGCTCAGCAGTTGTGGCTCACGGTCCCAGTTGCTCCGTGGCACGTGGGATCCTCCCAGACCAGGGCTCAAACCCGTGTCCCCTGCATTAGCAGGCAGATTCTCAACCACTGCGCCACCAGGGAAGTTCCTGTCATATCCTTTTCACTTACTTAACGTTATATGAGTATTTCTAGGCTCAACTGTAGCCCTGAAAACGGCATTGTTCATTTTGTTCCCGAGGCTTCTATTCCATTTGGTACGTATACCACTTCGTCTTTGTCCATTCATCTGTTTATGGACCTTTTTTTGCTTCCATGTCTTGGCTATTTCAATATTGCTGCAGTGCACATTTGCCTGCCTCTGTCTTTCCGATTCTGGTGGTCTTAGTTAATAGGCTCAAAAGGTGCCCTGTCGCATCATATGGTAGCTCAGTTTTTACCTTGTAAAGCAGCTCCATTCCGTTTTTGTTAGTGCTGTTACCACTTTAGATCCCACCAGAGCTAGGAGGTACAGAGTTCTCTAAAACCCCTTCTGCATTTATAGTTTGTGGACTTTTTGCTGATGGCCATTTGACCTGTGTGAGCTGAAACCTTTTTGGAGGTTGGATAGGCATGTGGCTAATAATTCCTTATACTGAGCTTTAGGCATCCCCTTTTTCTTCTTTTCCTTTTTTTGTTAAAGAGTGAGTACAACTTCCCTCTTCATATTGACTTCTTGAAAAATTTCTCATGTGTTGAATTTTCTTGCCTATTCCCTACCCCAGGGCCTTTTTTGAGGGCAGGTGTCATTTAGAGTCCTGCAGTCCTTGTGACTCGTAAGCAACCATTAGCACTAGGTTTAAAGCTGCTGTTGTGGGAAACAGTCACAAGGTGGCAGCATTATTACGTTCTAAACTCTTGCTACTAGGGCAACAGAGTCTTCCTGGAGGTAATGTTCCGAGGTTGTAAACTAGAGTGGAATGTGCTGGGACAAGCCCCCAGAACTTTATGTCTACTTACATATGTTTGTTTTTTAAATTAATTTCTATTTCTTATCAGAGTAAATTTGATTAGAGTGTTTTGATTGTCTGGCTGTACAGAATCTGCTCAATGATTCATACATATGTCTGTTCATCTTCGGATTCTGTTAGCATGTATGTGATTACAGAATGTATATTTTAAAGGTATTTTGATTATATAATTTATATAGTTTATATGTTATATGTTTATATACATTTAACAAACATTACTATATGTATGTTAACGCCATAGTCCTAATTTACCCATCCTGCCACCTTTCATTTTGGCTAACCATTAGTTTATTTCATAAGTCTGTGAGTGTCTTTTTTTGTGGAAATATGTTCATTGGTAGCAATCTTAGGATAACTTGTATAAATGATATCATAGGATATTTGTCATACCCTTTTTTTTTAATTAATAGCTACTTTATTTATTTATTTATCTATTTATTTAGCTGTGTTGGGTCTTCGTTTCGTGCGAGGGCTTTCTCTAGTTGCGGCAAGCGGGGGCCACTCTTCATTGCGGTGCGCGGGCCTCTCACTATCGTGGCCCCTTCCGTTGCGGGGCACATTCTCCAGATGCGCAGGCTCAGCAGTTGTGGCTCACGGTCCCAGTTGCTCTGTGGCACGTGGGATCCTCCCAGACCAGGGCTCGAACCCGCGTCCCCTGCATTAGCAGGCAGATTCTCTATCACTGCGCCACCAGGGAAGCCCCTGTCATACCCTTTTGACTTACTTAACCTTATATGATTATTTCTAGGCTCAACTGTAGTCCTGAAAACGGCATTGTTCATTTTGTTCCCGAGGCTTCTATTCCATTTGGTACGTATACCACTTCGTCTTTGTCCATTCATCTGTTTATGGACCTTTTTTTTGCTTCCATGTCTTGGCTATTTCAATATTGCTGCAGTGCACATTTGCCTGCCTCTGTCTTTCCGATTCTGGTGGTCTTAGTTAATAGGCTCAAAAGGTGCCCTGTCGCATCATATGGTAGCTCAGTTTTAACCTTGTAAAGCAGCTCCATTCCGTTTTTGTTAGTGCTGTTACCACTTTAGATCCCACCAGAGCTAGGAGGTACAGAGTTCTCTAAAACCCCTTCTGCATTTATAGTTTGTGGACTTTTTGCTGATGGCCATTTGACCTGTGTGAGCTGAAACCTTTTTGGAGGTTGGATAGGCATGTGGCTAATAATTCCTTACACTGAGCTTTAGGCATCCCCTTTTTCTTCTTTTCCTTTTTTTGTTAAAGAGTGAGTACAACTTCCCTCTTCATATTGACTTCCTGAAAAATTTCTCATGTGTTGAATTTTCTTGCCTATTCCCTACCCCAGGGCCTTTTTTGAAGGCAGGTGTCATTTAGTGCCCTGCAGTCCTTGTGACTATTAAGCAACAATAGGCACTGGGTATAAAGCTGCTGTTGTGGGAAACAGCCACAAGGCGGCAGCATTATTACGTTCTCAACTCTTGTTACTAGGGCAACAGAGTCTTCCTCTAGGTAGTGTTCCGAGGTTGTGAGTTAGAGTGGAATGTGCTGGGAGAAGCCCCGAGAAGTTTATGTCTCCTTACTTCTGTTTGTTTTTTAAATTTAATTTCTATTTCTTATCGGAGTAAATTTGATTAGAGTGTTTTCATTGTCTGGCTGTACAGAATCTGCTCAATGATTCATACATATGTCTGTTCATCTTCGGATCCTGTTAGCATGTATGTGATTACACAATATATATTTTAAAGGTATTGGTGATTATATAATTCTTATAGTTTATCTGTTATATGTTTACATACATTTAACATACATTAGTATATGTATGTAAACGCCATAGTCCTAATTTACCCATCCTCCCACCTTTCATTTTGGCTAACCATTAGTTTATTTGATAAGTCTGTGAGTGTCTTTTTTTGTGGAAATATGTTCATTGGTAGCAATCTTAGGATAACATGTATAAATGATATCATAGGATATTTGTCATACCCTTTTGACTTACTTAACCTTATATGATTATTTCTAGGCTCAACTGTAGTCCTGAAAACGGCATTGTTCATTTTGTTCCCGAGGATTCTATTCCATTTGGTACGTATACCACTTCGTCTTTGTCCATTCATCTGTTTATGGACCTTTTTTTTGCTTCCATGTCTTGGCTATATCAATGTTGTTGCAGTTCACATTTGCCTGCCTCTGTCTTTCCGATTCTGGTGGTCTTAGGTTATAGGCCCAAAAGGTGCCCTGCCGCATCATATGGTAGCTCAATTTTTACCTTTGTAGCAGCTCCATTCAGTTTTCGTTAGTGCTGTTACCACTTTACATCCCACCAGCAGCTAGAAGGTACACATTTTTCTCAAACCCCTTAAGCATTTATAGTTTGTAGTCTTTTTGCTGATGGTCATGACTGGTGTGAGCTGAAACCTTTTTGAATTTGAATTTGCATGTGGCTAATAATTCCTTATACTGAGCTTTAAGCATGTCCTTTTTTTTCTTTTCCTTTTTTTGATAAAGAGTGAGTACAACTTCCCTCTTCATATTGACTTCTTGAAAAATTTCTCATGTGTTGAATTTTCTTGCCTATTCCCCACTCCAGGGCATTTCTTGAGGGCAGGTGTCATTTAGAGCCCTGCAATCCTTGTGACTATGAAGCAACCATTAGCAGTGTGTTTAAAGCTGCTGTTGTGGGAAACAGCCACAAGGCAGCAGCATTATTACATTCTCAATTCTTGTTACTAGGGCAACAGAGTCTTCCTGGAGGTAGTGTTCCGAGGTTGTAAACTAGAGTGGAATGTGCTGGGACAAGCCCCCAGAACTTTATGTCTCCTTACTTATGTTTGTTTTTTAAATTTAATTTCTATTTCTTATCGGAGTAAATTTGATTAGAGTGTTTTGATTGTCTGGCTGTACAGAATCTACTCAATGATTCACACATATGTCTGTTCCTCTTCGGATCATGTTAGCATGTATGGAATTACAGAATGTATATTTTAAAGGTATTGTGATTATATAATTTATATAGTTTGTATGTTTTTTGTTTATATACATTTAACAAACATTACTATGTGTATGTTAACCCCATAGTCCTAATTTACCCATCCTCCCACCTTTCATTTTGGCTAACAATTAGTTTATTTGATAAGTCTGTGAGTGTCTTTTTTTGTGGAAATATGTTCATTGATAGCAATCTTAGGATAACATGTATAAATGATATCATAGGATATTTGTCATACCTTTTTGACTTACTTAACCTTATATGATTATTTCTAGGCTCAACTGTAGTCCTGAACACCGCATTGTTTATTTTTTTTCCGAGGCTACTATTCCATGCTGTCCATATACCTCTTCTTTTTGTCCATTCATCTGTTTATGGATCTTTTTTTGCTTCCATTTCTTGGCTATTTCAATATTGCTGCAGTGCACATTTGCCTGCCTCTGTCTTTCCGATTCTGGTGGTCTTAGGTTATAGGCCCAAAAGGTGCCCTGCCGCATCATATGGTAGCTCAGGTTTTACCTTGTAAAGCAGCTCGATTCAGTTTGCGTTAGTGCTGTTACCACTTTACATCCCACCAGCAGCTAGAAGGTACACAGTTCTCTAAAACCCCTTCAGCATTTATAGTTTGTAGACTTTTTGCTGATGGTCATGACTGGTGTGAGCTGAAACCTTTTTGAATTTGAATTTGCCTATGGCTAATAATTCCTTATACTGAGCTTTAGGCATGTCCTTTTTTTTCTTTTCCTTTTTTTTAAAGCGTGAGTACAACTTCCCTCCTCTTATTGACTTCTTGAAAATTTTCTCATGTCTTGAATTTTCTTGCCTATTCCCTACCGCAGGGCATTTTTTGAGGGCAGGTGTCATTTAGAGCCCTGCAGTCCTTGTGACTATTAAGCAACAATTGGCACTGGGTATTAAGCTGCTGTTGTGGGAAACAGCCACAAGGCGGCAGCATTATTACGTTCTCAACTCTTGTTACTAGGGCAACAGAGTCTTCCTGGAGGTAGTGTTCCGAGGTTGTAAACTAGAGTGGAATGTGCTGGGACAAGCCCCCAGAACTTCATGTCTCCTTAATTCTGTTTGTGTTTTAAATTTAATTTCTATTTCTTATCAGAGTAAATTTGATTAGAGTGTTTTGATTGTCTGGCTGTACAGAATCTGCTCAATGATTCATACATATGTCTGTTCATCTTCGGATCCTGTTAGCATGTATGTGATTACACAATATATATTTTAAAGATATTGGTGATTATATAATTCATATAGTTTTTCTGTTATATGTTTATATACATTTAACATACATTAGTATATGTATGTAAACACCATAGTCCTAATTTACCCATCCTCCCACCTTTCATTTTGGCTAACCATTAGTTTATTTGATAAGTCTGTGAGTGTCTTTTTTTGTGGAAATATGTTCATTGGTAGCAATCTTAGGATAACATGTATAAATGATATCATAGGATATTTGTCATACCCTTTTTTTTTAAATTAATAGCTACTTTATTTATTTATTTATTTATTTATTTATCTATTTATTTAGCTGTGTTGGGTCTTCGTTTCGTGCGAGGGCTTTCTCTACTTGCGGCAAGCAGGAGCCACTCTTCATTGCGGTGCGCGGGCCTCTCACTATCGTGGCCCCTCCCGTTGCGGGTCACAGGCTCCAGATGCGCAGGCTCAGCAGTTGTGGCTGACGGTCCCAGTTGCTCCGTGGCACGTGGGATCCTCCCAGACCAGGGCTCGAACCCGTGTCCCCTGCATTAGCAGGCAGATTCTCAACCACTGCGCCACCAGGGAAGCCCCTGTCATACCCTTTTGACTTACTTAACGTTATATGATTATTTCTAGGCTCAACTGTAGTCCTGAAAACGGCATTGTTCATTTTGTTCCCGAGGCTTCTATTCCATTTGGTACGTATACCACTTCGTCTTTGTCCATTCATCTGTTTATGGACCTTTTTTTTGCTTCCATGTCTTGGCTATTTCAATATTGCTGCAGTGCACATTTGCCTGCCTCTGTCTTTCCGATTCTGGTGGTCTTAGTTAATAGGCTCAAAAGGTGCCCTGTCGCATCATATGGTAGCTCAGTTTTAACCTTGTAAAGCAGCTCCATTCCGTTTTTGTTAGTGCTGTTACCACTTTAGATCCCACCAGAGCTAGGAGGTACAGAGTTCTCTAAAACCCCTTCTGCATTTATAGTTTGTGGACTTTTTGCTGATGGCCATTTGACCTGTGTGAGCTGAAACCTTTTTGGAGGTTGGATAGGCATGTGGCTAATAATTCCTTACACTGAGCTTTAGGCATCCCCTTTTTCTTCTTTTCCTTTTTTTGTTAAAGAGTGAGTACAACTTCCCTCTTCATATTGACTTCCTGAAAAATTTCTCATGTGTTGAATTTTCTTGCCTATTCCCTACCCCAGGGCCTTTTTTGAAGGCAGGTGTCATTTAGTGCCCTGCAGTCCTTGTGACTATTAAGCAACAATAGGCACTGGGTATAAAGCTGCTGTTGTGGGAAACAGCCACAAGGCGGCAGCATTATTACGTTCTCAACTCTTGTTACTAGGGCAACAGAGTCTTCCTCTAGGTAGTGTTCCGAGGTTGTGAGTTAGAGTGGAATGTGCTGGGAGAAGCCCCGAGAAGTTTATGTCTCCTTACTTCTGTTTGTTTTTTAAATTTAATTTCTATTTCTTATCGGAGTAAATTTGATTAGAGTGTTTTCATTGTCTGGCTGTACAGAATCTGCTCAATGATTCATACATATGTCTGTTCATCTTCGGATCCTGTTAGCATGTATGTGATTACAGAATGTATATTTTAAAGGTATTGTGATTATATAATTTATATAGTTTATATGTTATATGTTTATATACATTTAACAAACATTACTATATGTATGTTAACGCCATAGTCCTAATTTACCCATCCTCCCACCTTTCATTTTGGCTAACCATTAGTTTATTTGATAAGTCTGTGAGTGTCTGTTTTTGTGGAAATATGTTCATTGGTAGCAATCTTAGGATAACATGTATAAATGATATCATAGGATATTTGTCATCCCCTTTTTTTTTTAATTAATAGCTACTTTATTTATTTATTTATCTGTTTATTTAGCTGTGTTGGGTCTTGTTTCGTGGGAGGGCTTTCTCTAGTTGCGGCAAGCGGGAGCCACTCTTCATTGCGGTGCGTGGGCCTCTCACTATCGTGGCCCCTCCCGTTGCGGGTCACAGGCTTCAGATGCGCAGGCTCAGCAGTTGTGGCTCACGGTCCCAGTTGCTCCGTGGCACGTGGGATCCTCCCAGACCAGGGCTCGAACCCGCGTCCCCTGCATTAGCAGGCAGATTCTCAACCACTGCGCCACCACGGAAGTTCCTGTCATATCCTTTTCACTTACTTAACCTTATATGAGTATTTCTAGGCTCAACTGTAGCCCTGAAAACGGCATTGTTCATTTTGTTCCCGAGGCTTCTATTCCATTTGGTACGTATACCACCTCGTCTTTGTCCATTCATCTGTTTATGGACCTTTTTTTTGCTTCCATGTCTTGGCTATTTCAATATTGCTGCAGTGCACATTTGCCTGCCTCTGTCTTTCCGATTCTGGTGGTCTTAGTTAATAGGCTCAAAAGGTGCCCTGTCGCATCATATGGTAGCTCAGTTTTTACCTTGTAAAGCAGCTCCATTCCGTTTTTGTTAGTGCTGTTACCACTTTAGATCCCACCAGAGCTAGGAGGTACAGAGTTCTCTAAAACCCCTTCTGCATTTATAGTTTGTGGACTTTTTGCTGATGGCCATTTGAGCTGTGTGAGCTGAAACCTTTTTGGAGGTTGGATAGGCATGTGGGTAATAATTCCTTATACTGAGCTTTAGGCATCCCCTTTTTCTTCTCTTCCTTTTTTTGTTAAAGAGTGAGTACAACTTCCCTCTTCATATTGACTTCTTGAAAAATTTCTCATGTGTTGAATTTTCTTGCCTATTCCCTACCCCAGGGCCTTTTTTGAGGGCAGGTGTCATTTAGAGTCCTGCAGTCCTTGTGACTCGTAAGCAACCATTAGCACTGGGTTTAAAGCTGCTGTTGTGGGAAACAGCCACAAGGCGGCAGCATTATTACGTTCTCAACTCTTGCTACTAGGGCAACAGAGTCTTCCTGGAGGTAGTGTTCCGAGGTTGTAAACTAGAGTGGAATGTGCTGGGACAAGCCCCCAGAACTTTATGTCTAATTACATATGTTTGTTTTTTAAATTTAATTTCTATTTCTTATCAGAGTAAATTTGATTAGAGTGTTTTGATTGTCTGGCTGTACAGAATCTGCTCAATGATTCATACATATGTCTGTTCATCATCGGATCCTGTTAGCATGTATGTGATTACAGAATGTATATTTTAAAGGTATTGTGATTATATAATTTATATAGTTTATATGTTATATGTTTATATACATTTAACAAACATTACTATATGTATGTTAACGCCATAGTCCTAATTTACCCATCCTCCCACCTTTCATTTTGGCTAACAATTAGTTTATTTGATAAGTCTGTGAGTGTCTTTTTTTGTGGAAATATGTTCATTGGTAGCAATCTTAGGATAACATGTATAAATGATATCATAGGATATTTGTCATACCTTTTTGACTTACTTAACCTTATATGATTATTTCTAGGCTCAACTGTAGTCCTGAACACGGCATTGTTTATTTTTTTTCCGAGGCTACTATTCCATGCTGTCCATATACCTCTTCTTTTTGTCCATTCATCTGTTTATGGATCTTTTTTTGCTTCCATTTCTTGGCTATTTCAATATTGCTGCAGTGCACATTTGCCTGCCTCTGTCTTTCCGATTCTGGTGGTCTTAGGTTATAGGCCCAAAAGGTGCCCTGCCGCATCATATGGTAGCTCAGGTTTTACCTTGTAAAGCAGCTCGATTCAGTTTGCGTTAGTGCTGTTACCACTTTACATCCCACCAGCAGCTAGAAGGTACACAGTTCTCTAAAACCCCTTCAGCATTTATAGTTTGTAGACTTTTTGCTGATGGTCATGACTGGTGTGAGCTGAAACCTTTTTGAATTTGAATTTGCCTATGGCTAATAATTCCTTATACTGAGCTTTAGGCATGTCCTTTTTTTTCTTTTCCTTTTTTTTAAAGCGTGAGTACAACTTCCCTCCTCTTATTGACTTCTTGAAAATTTTCTCATGTCTTGAATTTTCTTGCCTATTCCCTACCGCAGGGCATTTTTTGAGGGCAGGTGTCATTTAGAGCCCTGCAGTCCTTGTGACTATTAAGCAACAATTGGCACTGGGTATAAAGCTGCTGTTGTGGGAAACAGCCACAAGGCGGCAGCATTATTACGTTCTCAACTCTTGTTACTAGGGCAACAGAGTCTTCCTGGAGGTAGTGTTCCGAGGTTGTAAACTAGAGTGGAATGTGCTGGGACAAGCCCCCAGAACTTCATGTCTCCTTAATTCTGTTTGTGTTTTAAATTTAATTTCTATTTCTTATCAGAGTAAATTTGATTAGAGTGTTTTGATTGTCTGGCTGTACAGAATCTGCTCAATGATTCATACATATGTCTGTTCATCTTCGGATCCTGTTAGCATGTATGTGATTACACAATATATATTTTAAAGATATTGGTGATTATATAATTCATATAGTTTTTCTGTTATATGTTTATATACATTTAACATACATTAGTATATGTATGTAAACACCATAGTCCTAATTTACCCATCCTCCCACCTTTCATTTTGGCTAACCATTAGTTTATTTGATAAGTCTGTGAGTGTCTTTTTTTGTGGAAATATGTTCATTGGTAGCAATCTTAGGATAACATGTATAAATGATATCATAGGATATTTGTCATACCCTTTTTTTTTAAATTAATAGCTACTTTATTTATTTATTTATTTATTTATTTATCTATTTATTTAGCTGTGTTGGGTCTTCGTTTCGTGCGAGGGCTTTCTCTAGTTGCGGCAAGCAGGAGCCACTCTTCATTGCGGTGCGCGGGCCTCTCACTATCGTGGCCCCTCCCGTTGCGGGTCACAGGCTCCAGATGCGCAGGCTCAGCAGTTGTGGCTGACGGTCCCAGTTGCTCCGTGGCACGTGGGATCCTCCCAGACCAGGGCTCGAACCCGCGTCCCCTGCATTAGCAGGCAGATTCTCAACCACTGCGCCACCAGGGAAGCCCCTGTCATACCCTTTTGACTTACTTAACGTTATATGATTATTTCTAGGCTCAACTGTAGTCCTGAAAACGGCATTGTTCATTTTGTTCCCGAGGCTTCTATTCCATTTGGTACGTATACCACTTCGTCTTTGTCCATTCATCTGTTTATGGACCTTTTTTTTGCTTCCATGTCTTGGCTATTTCAATATTGCTGCAGTGCACATTTGCCTGCCTCTGTCTTTCCGATTCTGGTGGTCTTAGTTAATAGGCTCAAAAGGTGCCCTGTCGCATCATATGGTAGCTCAGTTTTAACCTTGTAAAGCAGCTCCATTCCGTTTTTGTTAGTGCTGTTACCACTTTAGATCCCACCAGAGCTAGGAGGTACAGAGTTCTCTAAAACCCCTTCTGCATTTATAGTTTGTGGACTTTTTGCTGATGGCCATTTGACCTGTGTGAGCTGAAACCTTTTTGGAGGTTGGATAGGCATGTGGCTAATAATTCCTTACACTGAGCTTTAGGCATCCCCTTTTTCTTCTTTTCCTTTTTTTGTTAAAGAGTGAGTACAACTTCCCTCTTCATATTGACTTCCTGAAAAATTTCTCATGTGTTGAATTTTCTTGCCTATTCCCTACCCCAGGGCCTTTTTTGAGGGCAGGTGTCATTTAGAGCCCTGCAGTCCTTGTGACTCTTAAGCAACCATTAGCACTGGGTTTAAAGCTGCTGTTGTGGGAAACAGCCACAAGGCGGCAGCATTATTACGTTCTCAACTCTTGTTACTAGGGCAACAGAGTCTTCCTGGAGATAGTGTTCTGAGGTTGTAAACTAGAGTGGAATGTGCTGGGACAAGCCCCCAGAACTTTATGTCTCCTTACTTATGTTTGTTTTTTAAATTTAATTTCTATTTCTTATCGGAGTAAATTTCATTACAGTGTTTTGATTGTCTGGATGTACAGAATCTGCCCAATGATTCATACATATGTCTGTTCATCTTCGGATCCTGTTAGCATGTATGTGATTACAGAATGTATATTTTAAAGGTATTGTGATTATATAATTTATATAGTTTATATGTTATATGTTTATATACATTTAACAAACATTACTATATGTATGTTAACGCCATAGTCCTAATTTACCCATCCTCCCACCTTTCATTTTGGCTAACCATTAGTTTATTTGATAAGTCTGTGAGTGTCTGTTTTTGTGGAAATATGTTCATTGGTAGCAATCTTAGGATAACATGTATAAATGATATCATAGGATATTTGTCATCCCCTTTTTTTTTTAATTAATAGCTACTTTATTTATTTATTTATCTGTTTATTTAGCTGTGTTGGGTCTTGTTTCGTGGGAGGGCTTTCTCTAGTTGCGGCAAGCGGGAGCCACTCTTCATTGCGGTGCGTGGGCCTCTCACTATCGTGGCCCCTCCCGTTGCGGGTCACAGGCTTCAGATGCGCAGGCTCAGCAGTTGTGGCTCACGGTCCCAGTTGCTCCGTGGCACGTGGGATCCTCCCAGACCAGGGCTCGAACCCGCGTCCCCTGCATTAGCAGGCAGATTCTCAACCACTGCGCCACCACGGAAGTTCCTGTCATATCCTTTTCACTTACTTAACCTTATATGAGTATTTCTAGGCTCAACTGTAGCCCTGAAAACGGCATTGTTCATTTTGTTCCCGAGGCTTCTATTCCATTTGGTACGTATACCACCTCGTCTTTGTCCATTCATCTGTTTATGGACCTTTTTTTTGCTTCCATGTCTTGGCTATTTCAATATTGCTGCAGTGCACATTTGCCTGCCTCTGTCTTTCCGATTCTGGTGGTCTTAGTTAATAGGCTCAAAAGGTGCCCTGTCGCATCATATGGTAGCTCAGTTTTTACCTTGTAAAGCAGCTCCATTCCGTTTTTGTTAGTGCTGTTACCACTTTAGATCCCACCAGAGCTAGGAGGTACAGAGTTCTCTAAAACCCCTTCTGCATTTATAGTTTGTGGACTTTTTGCTGATGGCCATTTGAGCTGTGTGAGCTGAAACCTTTTTGGAGGTTGGATAGGCATGTGGGTAATAATTCCTTATACTGAGCTTTAGGCATCCCCTTTTTCTTCTCTTCCTTTTTTTGTTAAAGAGTGAGTACAACTTCCCTCTTCATATTGACTTCTTGAAAAATTTCTCATGTGTTGAATTTTCTTGCCTATTCCCTACCCCAGGGCCTTTTTTGAGGGCAGGTGTCATTTAGAGTCCTGCAGTCCTTGTGACTCGTAAGCAACCATTAGCACTGGGTTTAAAGCTGCTGTTGTGGGAAACAGCCACAAGGCGGCAGCATTATTACGTTCTCAACTCTTGCTACTAGGGCAACAGAGTCTTCCTGGAGGTAGTGTTCCGAGGTTGTAAACTAGAGTGGAATGTGCTGGGACAAGCCCCCAGAACTTTATGTCTAATTACATATGTTTGTTTTTTAAAATTAATTTCTATTTCTTATCAGAGTAAATTTGATTAGAGTGTTTTGATTGTCTGGCTGTACAGAATCTGCTCAATGATTCATACATATGTCTGTTCATCATCGGATCCTGTTAGCATGTATGTGATTACAGAATGTATATTTTAAAGGTATTGTGATTATATAATTTATATAGTTTATATGTTATATGTTTATATACATTTAACAAACATTACTATATGTATGTTAACGCCATAGTCCTAATTTACCCATCCTCCCACCTTTCATTTTGGCTAACAATTAGTTTATTTGATAAGTCTGTGAGTGTCTTTTTTTGTGGAAATATGTTCATTGGTAGCAATCTTAGGATAACATGTATAAATGATATCATAGGATATTTGTCATACCTTTTTGACTTACTTAACCTTATATGATTATTTCTAGGCTCAACTGTAGTCCTGAACACGGCATTGTTTATTTTTTTTCCGAGGCTACTATTCCATGCTGTCCATATACCTCTTCTTTTTGTCCATTCATCTGTTTATGGATCTTTTTTTGCTTCCATTTCTTGGCTATTTCAATATTGCTGCAGTGCACATTTGCCTGCCTCTGTCTTTCCGATTCTGGTGGTCTTAGGTTATAGGCCCAAAAGGTGCCCTGCCGCATCATATGGTAGCTCAGGTTTTACCTTGTAAAGCAGCTCGATTCAGTTTGCGTTAGTGCTGTTACCACTTTACATCCCACCAGCAGCTAGAAGGTACACAGTTCTCTAAAACCCCTTCAGCATTTATAGTTTGTAGACTTTTTGCTGATGGTCATGACTGGTGTGAGCTGAAACCTTTTTGAATTTGAATTTGCCTATGGCTAATAATTCCTTATACTGAGCTTTAGGCATGTCCTTTTTTTTCTTTTCCTTTTTTTTAAAGCGTGAGTACAACTTCCCTCCTCTTATTGACTTCTTGAAAATTTTCTCATGTCTTGAATTTTCTTGCCTATTCCCTACCGCAGGGCATTTTTTGAGGGCAGGTGTCATTTAGAGCCCTGCAGTCCTTGTGACTATTAAGCAACAATTGGCACTGGGTATAAAGCTGCTGTTGTGGGAAACAGCCACAAGGCGGCAGCATTATTACGTTCTCAACTCTTGTTACTAGGGCAACAGAGTCTTCCTGGAGGTAGTGTTCCGAGGTTGTAAACTAGAGTGGAATGTGCTGGGACAAGCCCCCAGAACTTCATGTCTCCTTAATTCTGTTTGTGTTTTAAATTTAATTTCTATTTCTTATCAGAGTAAATTTGATTAGAGTGTTTTGATTGTCTGGCTGTACAGAATCTGCTCAATGATTCATACATATGTCTGTTCATCTTCGGATCCTGTTAGCATGTATGTGATTACACAATATATATTTTAAAGATATTGGTGATTATATAATTCATATAGTTTTTCTGTTATATGTTTATATACATTTAACATACATTAGTATATGTATGTAAACACCATAGTCCTAATTTACCCATCCTCCCACCTTTCATTTTGGCTAACCATTAGTTTATTTGATAAGTCTGTGAGTGTCTTTTTTTGTGGAAATATGTTCATTGGTAGCAATCTTAGGATAACATGTATAAATGATATCATAGGATATTTGTCATACCCTTTTTTTTTAAATTAATAGCTACTTTATTTATTTATTTATTTATTTATTTATCTATTTATTTAGCTGTGTTGGGTCTTCGTTTCGTGCGAGGGCTTTCTCTAGTTGCGGCAAGCAGGAGCCACTCTTCATTGCGGTGCGCGGGCCTCTCACTATCGTGGCCCCTCCCGTTGCGGGTCACAGGCTCCAGATGCGCAGGCTCAGCAGTTGTGGCTGACGGTCCCAGTTGCTCCGTGGCACGTGGGATCCTCCCAGACCAGGGCTCGAACCCGCGTCCCCTGCATTAGCAGGCAGATTCTCAACCACTGCGCCACCAGGGAAGCCCCTGTCATACCCTTTTGACTTACTTAACGTTATATGATTATTTCTAGGCTCAACTGTAGTCCTGAAAACGGCATTGTTCATTTTGTTCCCGAGGCTTCTATTCCATTTGGTACGTATACCACTTCGTCTTTGTCCATTCATCTGTTTATGGACCTTTTTTTTGCTTCCATGTCTTGGCTATTTCAATATTGCTGCAGTGCACATTTGCCTGCCTCTGTCTTTCCGATTCTGGTGGTCTTAGTTAATAGGCTCAAAAGGTGCCCTGTCGCATCATATGGTAGCTCAGTTTTAACCTTGTAAAGCAGCTCCATTCCGTTTTTGTTAGTGCTGTTACCACTTTAGATCCCACCAGAGCTAGGAGGTACAGAGTTCTCTAAAACCCCTTCTGCATTTATAGTTTGTGGACTTTTTGCTGATGGCCATTTGACCTGTGTGAGCTGAAACCTTTTTGGAGGTTGGATAGGCATGTGGCTAATAATTCCTTACACTGAGCTTTAGGCATCCCCTTTTTCTTCTTTTCCTTTTTTTGTTAAAGAGTGAGTACAACTTCCCTCTTCATATTGACTTCCTGAAAAATTTCTCATGTGTTGAATTTTCTTGCCTATTCCCTACCCCAGGGCCTTTTTTGAGGGCAGGTGTCATTTAGAGCCCTGCAGTCCTTGTGACTCGTAAGCAACCATTAGCACTGGGTTTAAAGCTGCTGTTGTGGGAAACAGCCACAAGGCGGCAGCATTATTACGTTCTCAACTCTTGTTACTAGGGCAACAGAGTCTTCCTGGAGATAGTGTTCTGAGGTTGTAAACTAGAGTGGAATGTGCTGGGACAAGCCCCCAGAACTTTATGTCTCCTTACTTATGTTTGTTTTTTAAATTTAATTTCTATTTCTTATCGGAGTAAATTTCATTACAGTGTTTTGATTGTCTGGATGTACAGAATCTGCCCAATGATTCATACATATGTCTGTTCATCTTCGGATCCTGTTAGCATGTATGTGATTACAGAATGTATATTTTAAAGGTATTGTGATTATATAATTTATATAGTTTATATGTTATATGTTTATATACATTTAACAAACATTACTATATGTATGTTAACGCCATAGTCCTAATTTACCCATCCTCCCACCTTTCATTTTGGCTAACCATTAGTTTATTTGATAAGTCTGTGAGTGTCTGTTTTTGTGGAAATATGTTCATTGGTAGCAATCTTAGGATAACATGTATAAATGATATCATAGGATATTTGTCATCCCCTTTTTTTTTTAATTAATAGCTACTTTATTTATTTATTTATCTGTTTATTTAGCTGTGTTGGGTCTTGTTTCGTGGGAGGGCTTTCTCTAGTTGCGGCAAGCGGGAGCCACTCTTCATTGCGGTGCGCGGACCTCTCACTATCGTGGCCCCTCCCGTTGCGGGTCACAGGCTTCAGATGCGCAGGCTCAGCAGTTGTGGCTCACGGTCCCAGTTGCTCCGTGGCACGTGGGATCCTCCCAGACCAGGGCTCGAACCCGCGTCCCCTGCATTAGCAGGCAGATTCTCAACCACTGCGCCACCACGGAAGTTCCTGTCATATCCTTTTCACTTACTTAACCTTATATGAGTATTTCTAGGCTCAACTGTAGCCCTGAAAACGGCATTGTTCATTTTGTTCCCGAGGCTTCTATTCCATTTGGTATGTATACCACCTCGTCTTTGTCCATTCATCTGTTTATGGACCTTTTTTTTGCTTCCATGTCTTGGCTATTTCAATATTGCTGCAGTGCACATTTGCCTGCCTCTGTCTTTCCGATTCTGGTGGTCTTAGTTAATAGGCTCAAAAGGTGCCCTGTCGCATCATATGGTAGCTCAGTTTTTACCTTGTAAAGCAGCTCCATTCCGTTTTTGTTAGTGCTGTTACCACTTTAGATCCCACCAGAGCTAGGAGGTACAGAGTTCTCTAAAACCCCTTCTGCATTTATAGTTTGTGGACTTTTTGCTGATGGCCATTTGAGCTGTGTGAGCTGAAACCTTTTTGGAGGTTGGATAGGCATGTGGGTAATAATTCCTTATACTGAGCTTTAGGCATCCCCTTTTTCTTCTCTTCCTTTTTTTGTTAAAGAGTGAGTACAACTTCCCTCTTCATATTGACTTCTTGAAAATTTTCTCATGTCTTGAATTTTCTTGCCTATTCCCTACCCCAGGGCCTTTTTTGAGGGCAGGTGTCATTTAGAGTCCTGCAGTCCTTGTGACTCGTAAGCAACCATTAGCACTGGGTTTAAAGCTGCTGTTGTGGGAAACAGCCACAAGGCGGCAGCATTATTACGTTCTCAACTCTTGCTACTAGGGCAACAGAGTCTTCCTGGAGGTAGTGTTCCGAGGTTGTAAACTAGAGTGGAATGTGCTGGGACAAGCCCCCAGAACTTTATGTCTAATTACATATGTTTGTTTTTTAAATTTAATTTCTATTTCTTATCAGAGTAAATTTGATTAGAGTGTTTTGATTGTCTGGCTGTACAGAATCTGCTCAATGATTCATACATATGTCTGTTCATCATCGGATCCTGTTAGCATGTATGTGATTACAGAATGTATATTTTAAAGGTATTGTGATTATATAATTTATATAGTTTATATGTTATATGTTTATATACATTTAACAAACATTACTATATGTATGTTAACGCCATAGTCCTAATTTACCCATCCTGCCACCTTTCATTTTGGCTAACCATTAGTTTATTTGATAAGTCTGTGAGTGTCTTTTTTTGTGGAAATATGTTCATTGGTAGCAATCTTAGGATAACTTGTATAAATGATATCATAGGATATTTCTCATACCCATTTTTTTTAATTAATAGCTACTTTATTTATTTATTTATCTATTTATTTAGCTGTGTTGGGTCTTGTTTCGTGCGAGGGCTTTCTCTAGTTGCGGCAAGCGGGGGCCACTCTTCATTGCGGTGCGCGGGCCTCTCACTATCGTGGCCCCTTCCGTTGCGGGGCACAGGCTCCAGATGCGCAGGCTCAGCAGTTGTGGCTCACGGTACCAGTTGCTCCGTGGCACGTGGGATCCTCCCAGACCAGGGCTCGAACCCGCGTCCCCTGCATTAGCAGGCAGATTCTCTATCACTGCGCCACCAGGGAAGCCCCTGTCATACCCTTTTGACTTACTTAACCTTATATGATTATTTCTAGGCTCAACTGTAGTCCTGAAAACGGCATTGTTCATTTTGTTCCCGAGGCTTCTATTCCATTTGATACGTATACCAATTCGTCTTTGTCCATTCATCTGTTTATGGACCTTTTTTTTGCTTCCATGTCTTGGCTATTTCAATATTGCTGCAGTGCACATTTGCCTGCCTCTGTCTTTCCGATTCTGGTGGTCTTAGTTAATAGGCTCAAAAGGTGCCCTGTCGCATCATATGGTAGCTCAGTTTTTACCTTGTAAAGCAGCTCCATTCCGTTTTTGTTAGTGCTGTTACCACTTTAGATCCCACCAGAGCTAGGAGGTACAGAGTTCTCTAAAACCCCTTCTGCATTTATAGTTTGTGGACTTTTTGCTGATGGCCATTTGAGCTGTGTGAGCTGAAACCTTTTTGGAGGTTGGATAGGCATGTGGCTAATAATTCCTTATACTGAGCTTTAGGCATCCCCTTTTTCTTCTTTTCCTTTTTTTGTTAAAGAGTGAGTACAACTGCCCTCTTCATATTGACTTCTTGAAAAATTTCTCATGTGTTGAATTTTCTTGCCTATTCCCTACCCCAGGGCCTTTTTTGAGGGCAGGTGTCATTTAGAGCCCTGCAGTCCTCGTGACTCGTAAGCAACCATTAGCACTGGGTTTAAAGCTGCTGTTGTGGGAAACAGCCACAAGGCGGCAGCATTATTACGTTCTCAACTCTTGTTACTAGGGCAACAGAGTCTTCCTGGAGATAGTGTTCTGAGGTTGTAAACTAGAGTGGAATGTGCTGGGACAAGCCCCCAGAACTTTATGTCTCCTTACTTATGTTTGTTTTTTAAATTTAATTTCTATTTCTTATCGGAGTAAATTTCATTACAGTGTTTTGATTGTCTGTATGTACAGAATCTGCCCAATGATTCATACATATGTCTGTTGATCTTCGGATCCTGTTAGCATGTATGTGATTACAGAATGTATATTTTAAAGGTATTGTGATTATATAATTTATATTTTATATGTTATATGTTTATATACATTTAACAAACATTACTATATGTATGTAAACGCCATAGTCCTAATTTACCCATCCTCCCACCTTTCATTTTGGCTCACCATTAGTTTATTTGATAAGTCTGTGAGTGTCTGTTTTTGTGGAAATATGTTCATTGGTAGCAATCTTAGGATAACATGTATAAATGATATCATAGGATATTTGTCATCCCCTTTTTTTTAATTAATAGCTACTTTATTTATTTATTTATCTGTTTATTTATCTGTGTTGTGTCTTGTTTCGTGGGAGGGCTTTCTCTAGTTGCAGCAAGCGGGGGCCACTCTTCATTGCGGTGCGCGGGCCTCTCACCATCGTGGCCCCTCCCGTTGCGGGGCACAGGCTCCAGATGCGCAGGCTCAGCAGTTGTGGCTCACGGTCCCAGTTGCTCCGTGGCACGTGGGATCCTCCCAGACCAGGGCTCGAACCCGCGTCCCCTGCATTAGCAGGCAGATTCTCAACCACTGCGCCACCACGGAAGTTCCTGTCATATCCTTTTCACTTACTTAACCTTATATGAGTATTTCTAGGCTCAACTGTAGCCCTGAAAATGGCATTGTTCATTTTGTTCCCGAGGCTTCTATTCCATTTGGTACGTATACCACTTCGTCTTTGTCCATTCATCTGTTTATGGACCTTTTTTTTGCTTCCATGTCTTGGCTATTTCAATATTGCTGCAGTGCACATTTGCCTGCCTCTGTCTTTCCGATTCTGGTGGTCTTAGTTAATAGGCTCAAAAGGTGCCCTGTCGCATCATATGGTAGCTCAGTTTTAACCTTGTAAAGCAGCTCCATTCCGTTTTTGTTAGTGCTGTTACCACTTTAGATCCCACCAGAGCTAGGAGGTACAGAGTTCTCTAAAACCCCTTCTGCATTTATAGTTTGTGGACTTTTTGCTGATGGCCATTTGAGCTGTGTGAGCTGAAACCTTTTTGGAGGTTGAATAGGCATGTGGCTAATAATTCCTTATACTGAGCTTTAGGCATCCCCTTTTTCTTCTTTTCCTTTTTTTGTTAAAGAGTGAGTACAACTTCCCTCTTCATATTGACTTCTTGAAAAATTTCTCATGTGTTGAATTTTCTTGCCTATTCCCTACCCCAGGGCCTTTTTTGACGGCAGGTTTCATTTAGAGTCCTGCAGTCCTTGTGACTCGGAAGCAACCATTAGCACTGGTTTTAAAGCTGCTGTTGTGGGAAACAGCCACAAGACGGCAGCATTATTACGTTAACAACTCTTGCTACTAGGGCAACAGAGTCTTCCTGGAGGTAGTGTTCCGAGGTTGTAAACTAGAGTGGAATGTGCTGGGACAAGCCCCCAGAACTTTATGTCTACTTACATATGTTTGTTTTTTAAATTTAATTTCTATTTCTTATCAGAGTAAATTTGATTAGAGTGTTTTGATTGTCTGGCTGTACAGAATCTGCTCAATGATTCATACATATGTCTGTTCATCTTCGGATCCTGTTAGCATGTATGTGATTACAGAATGTATATTTTAAAGGTATTGTGATTATATAATTTATATTTTATATGTTATATGTTTATATACATTTAACAAACATTACTATATGTATGTAAACGCCATAGTCCTAATTTACCCATCCTCCCACCTTTCATTTTGGCTAACAATTAGTTTATTTGATAAGTCTGTGAGTGTCTGTTTTTGTGGAAATATGTTCATTGGTAGCAATCTTAGGATAACATGTATAAATGATATCATAGGATATTTGTCATCCCCTTTTTTTTTAATTAATAGCTACTTTATTTATTTATTTATCTGTTTATTTAGCTGTCTTGTGTCTTGTTTCGTGGGAGGGCTTTCTCTAGTTGCGGCAAGCGGGGGCCACTCTTCATTGCGGTGCGCGGGCCTCTCACTATCGTGGCCCCTCCCGTTGCGGGGCACAGGCTCCAGATGCGCAGGCTCAGCAGTTGTGGCTCACGATCCCAGTTGCTCCGTGGCACGTGGGATCCTCCCAGACCAGGGCTCGAACCCGCGTCCCCTGCATTAGCAGGCAGATTCTCAACCACTGCGCCACCAGGGAAGTTCCTGTCATATCCTTTTCACTTACTTAACCTTATATGAGTATTTCTAGGCTCAACTGTAGCCCTGAAAACGGCATTGTTCATTTTGTTCCCGAGGCTTCTATTCCATTTGGTACGTATACCACTTCGTCTTTGTCCATTCATCTGTTTATGGACCTTTTTTTGCTTCCATGTCTTGGCTATTTCAATATTGCTGCAGTGCACATTTGCCTGCCTCTGTCTTTCCGAATCTGGTGGTCTTAGTCAATAGGCTCAAAAGGTGCCCTGTCGCATCATATGGTAGCTCAGTTTTTACCTTGTAAAGCAGCTCCATTCCGTTTTTGTTAGTGCTGTTACCACTTTAGATCCCACCAGAGCTAGGAGGTACAGAGTTCTCTAAAACCCCTTCTGCATTTATAGTTTGTGGACTTTTTGCTGATGGCCATTTGAGCTGTGTGAGCTGAAACCTTTTTGGAGGTTGGATAGGCATGTGGCTAATAATTCCTTATACTGAGCTTTAGGCATCCCCTTTTTCTTCTTTTCCTTTTTTTGTGAAAGAGTGAGTACAACTTCCCTCTTCATATTGA